>NC_083384.1:9754500-10385500 GCF_031755915.1 Ziziphus jujuba
GTTTTGAGTAGATCAAATTTGATGGTCACATGTGATATAACAAAATATTGATGATACACTAGCAGATTTATAATTTGCATCCCATGAAAATTTTTACCTGATCCAAACAGAACATAAAATCCAGAATTCACATCAATCTCTGATTGCTCCTCCCTGTTTGACACCCAAAACAAAAATTATAAGGTCCAGAAGCCGGACTTCTTGGATTTATATGAAAAGGGATGGCTATATACCTTTTGATTTGTGTAAGAAAAAGTAAAACAAATAATTTAATCAAACCAAATGGCATGCACTGTTTTAATAATTTGACCATTCTAGCAAACAAGGCCAGAAAATGAAATCCAAACCAAGGCTGAACAACATACTACAGTAAACTGAAAACCAACTTAAATTGAAAATTTCATGCACGGAACAACTAATTCAAATACAGACTCTCCTTCAGGATGGAGGAGGGAACCTGTCTGCTGAGCAAATTAGCATGTTTTAACAATAAAAAAACAAATCCTAATCTTTTAAAAATCCTAATCTTTTAAATTAAGTCACTCTGGCTGGTTCAGCTGGATTTTCTCTAATAGCAGGGTTCAGGATCAACACTAACAGTTGTTTGATGGCTCTAGTAAATGTAAAAACCAATATATTGAAGAGTTTAACCAAACACTTAAAAAGTACTGAGACATTGTATTTACATTATAATTTATACTCTTCTTAAGGGGAAGGCATTGGCTTCTCTATTTTTATAATCAATCTAATAATACACCGATAAGAAACCAATCAATTCTCATGAGAAAAAGACAATGAAAAGATTATTAAGGGATCAAATATCCTCTTTTTGAAGAAATACAAGAAACATACTGCCATATATATTTGCACTCTACTCGTAGCAAATTTGAATAGATAAATCCAGCAATTTGATATAATTACTACTGGAAATGCAGGACTTTCAAAAATCTGAGAAAAATTACACATTTGAATCATTACAATGAAATAGACATTAGAAATTGTACAAACCCTATAACTGTTATAAATATGAAGAATGAAGATAAAAGAAATGATACATACCATGAATATCTGACAAGTACATGCTTTGGCCAGTGTTGAGCATTCCAGAATTGTTCACGAATGTTTGGATGAATTGCAACATCTATTCAAGGCAAATAATTCAAAACTGAAATTAAAGACCAACACCTGGAGAGAGCAAAGTGAACTTTTACAACTTGACATCTTATTTCTCTAAAAAATATGATAAACTGTAGTAAAAGCCTCTAAAGACCATATATATATAAGTAAATGAAACACGTGAGAAAATGGTCTGTAAAAATCATTTGAATACGCAGCACCACCAAAGCTGAAAAAAAAAAAAAAATCAAGAAAAAAAAAAATCACTATGCAAACATACACGTGGGAGGCATATCCACAATTTTAGCAGTAACACCAAGTAAATCACTTCCTGAGTACCTCTGCATGGCATACAAGAGAGCAAAAAACATATCAATTTAAAATATACAGCCAATAGATTTATTTTACAAAATATTGATGTTAAGGTGAAACAAATGATATGAGTATCTAAATTAAGCATATATTATCCTACTATATCACAAATGCCCAAGAATGGCAATCTATATATGAAACTTACCAAATAAATATCAATCAATGGAACCTCAGAACTTTTACGATTTATCACAAAAAGCCATGGAACTGAAAACTTTTCTCTTCCAACTTGAAATGAACTGCATATTAATGAATCGTTCTATGAGCATGAAACTCAGCAAACACTAAAGTAAAAACACAATCATTACTTTTCAAAGCCAAATTTACGATCCCAAAATAATTTTTCACCAATTCTTATACTTTTATCAATATTATTTTTCTTTTTCTTTTTCCATTTTTTTTTTTCCATAAGAAACTCTTAGCATATAAACAATAACAACTAAGCCCTACTCACATTTTGAGTGGATCAGCACCTGTGTAACCCGTCGGCTTCTGAATAGGAAGCAATACCTACATACATTTCATACCCAAAATAATAATAATAATAATAAGATTTAAAAAAAAAAAAAAAACGAACAAACAAACAAACAAACAAACAAACAAACAAAGTCTCCTACATATGCAAAAAGATGGCCATATAATTAAAATTGAAGCAAGGAAAAAATTAAGAACTTTGAAACCCTAATTGAGAAATTGAAAGAATGTTACCTCACGATTTACTGCAAAGATTGGGCAATGTCGACCAATCATATCTTGCCATCCAGTTCTGGTCTGAAACCACCACAATTCAGCACCATTAAACACTTCAAGAAAAAATAACAATTTTCGGAAATTCACAACCATAATATGTATATAACCGTATGTGTATATATATATATATATATAAAGAGAGGAAGAGTACGGACAGAGTGGTATTGACCCATCATGCTCATGGGGACGATGTCACCTGGTCTGTAAGCAAGACAATTAGGGAAAAACCACAGTGACATCAGCACCAATAGCGCCATTGATCTCCTTCCTTTCCTCATCTTCCTCCGATTTCTTGCTCCTCCTTTCCTTGCCTTCTCTCAGAGTCCTTGACCCTTCTTCTGAGGTTCCACAATCCGCCGAGTCGAAGAAACAATCTGAATGTGGAATGGGCTGGTGATAAGCTTGGTCCGGTCCCACTTGGGGCCTAATACCGTTCTCGTTTGTACATATTGGGCTATCAGAAGAAATACGTTGTGGGTTCCAACTCCGGCCTAATACCGTTCTTGATTTTTGTTGTTCTTATTATTTTATCTACAATATTATACAATTTTATTGATCCTTTTATAAAATTATCTAAATAATTTCAAAAACTTTATCTTTTTTAATACGATTTTATATTACACCTATAACACACAAATCTCAAAAATATGCACGTATCAATTAAATTAACATATTATTATATTAATAAAATTTAGATTTAAATAAATAAACATTGATAAATATAAATAAATACAATCCAACCAAATAATGACATGGATACATTTGATGGATAACTTTATACATTAATGGTACCTTTAATATTATTTCAAAAAATATATTTTTATTTTTTTCGGTAGTTAAAAAATATATTTGTATTGATAGTATAGAAATTGTCATAATTATGACCCAAACTTTCTCTTTCTTATGTACTTCTGGGATTATGTAATTTGAATTTTTTTTTTTTTTAATTATGAGGAATTTGACACCTAAATTGTTGCAAATGGTTTTATATTGTAATAATGTATTATATTTGATGATCTGTATACAAATCAACATCATAGTAGGTAGGTGGTCTTTTTATATTTTCCCTTTTATTTCCTGGCCAAGTTTTCCATTTGTCTTTCTTTGAACGTGTATAATACACAGAGTAAGAGCAATAAAAGATTTAGGAATACTGAAATTGGAACCGAACCCATTGCCTGGGAAATGAGAGGTAGTTGTAGATGCTTGGCCATTTCTCACTTGCTGTTCATCAAATAATTGTTCTTAAAAAAATTCATTTATTAAGTCAATATGTTTGATTGATCTATATATTCGGAGAATGATGGAAGCATATCAATTTTGATTAAATAATGTAATTTATCATAGCTAGATATGCCAGATAATCAAGTTTGGCTAAATTGACTAAATTTTAATTCTTATAGTAATGAAATCATATCATATTAAATATACAAACATTCATACGTCTGCATGTTTTCATAAGCAACAAAATAGTTTGTTTGCTAGTTTCCTTTTCAAAGACGTGTAAATTTGGGTTTAGTTTTACATAGAATTTTTAGTTTCTAATATTTTCTTAATTGCTTTTCCGAAAAAAAAAAAAAAATCTTAATTGATATGTTCGTGGCAATATTGTTACTTGATGTTGTTTAGCACAATGAAAATTTTCATCATCTTAGTTTATATATGTAAATTCATTTTAGATTCATCTTAGACATATGTAATCATTTTACATTCAATTTCCTAGAGTTTGTTTGTGCATGTACTCAAATCACTTTTAAATTTTAAAGGCAAAATGAACATTAATTTAAAAGCAACTATTAACTAGTTTAGTAGTACATATACAAACAAGTACTTTTTTTGAAAAATTTTAAACTTAATCTAGTTGCTTTAATATTCAAAGTCGAGTTAATTTTACTCCTGTTCACCGTTTGAGGTTTCATTTAACATAGATCGGCAAACATACACAAATAATATCTTAATCATCTACCATGATTCCTTTCTGACTTTATTAGTTAAGGGATTCCAATTTCATTCATTCGCACCCCTTTCTTTAGTTTCTATTATTTTCCAAAAATTATCTGTTATAGTTCCTATCTATAATTATATATTAATTGGTGCACTTTCTTATTTCCACTTTCACAATCATAACTACATATTTGATGCTAATTGAATCACAAACTTTGTCACTCGTTTCTAAAAATGTATCAGCAATATGACATCCAAAAACAATTAATATAAATAAATATATATCAGTATGCTAAAGGAATCAAAATTGTACACCAAATTTTGATAATATAACAATATTTTTACAATTAATAAAAAAATTATACTATAAATTTGAAACTATAACATCATGTCATATTATTTATTAAATAAAATTTAATCTACCTTAGCATGTTATTGTATATATTATAATAGGTACAAGGAGAAGGTCAACGCTCCATTTGATTTGGGACAAAAGTAATGATGGCAGCCTGTTATCTACTTTTATAGATCAATTACTTGGGGTCATAGGTTTTTTTTTTTTTTTTTTCCTTTATTTTTTTTCCTTTATTTTTTTTAATTACTTGAGATCATAGCTACTAAGAGAAATGATAAGAATAAAATAGGTGGTAGGCCACTTTTGAAAAAAGCTTTGAATGTTTAATCAATCGAAAAAACATTCAATGAAAGCGTGTAATTTTGTCAACCAGCCAATGAATTAAAAGAAACAAAAATAAAAACCAATCACTTGTACCCCAAAATATGAAAGACACCTTCAAATAGGGCATACTCTTTTTTTTTTTTTTTTTTTTTTTGGGTAGTCAATGGCATTCGATTTGCCACGGACTTGAATCTGAGCAGGGGAAGATAAAAGAAGCATGGTACCTATCAACTCGGCTACGACCTCGACCGCCAAATAGAGCAGACTCTTGGAAGTTGGGGTCACTCATATAAGCATACTATAAATAAATAAAGGGAGAAGCAAAACCTCAATAGATTTTGCTCTTCAAATGAGCACCATTGCTAAATATTTGCCCCATTATGTTAGCGGCTTTACTTGGAAATAAACAGAAACATTTATTTATATTGTAGCCATTTATCATCATCTAAATTTTTTTATAAACGACAATATAGCATTTTTGATGGAAATGTTAATTGTAAAAATAAATATAACATAAATACAACACATAAATAGTATTTTAAAGAAATTAATTTCTAATAATAATGTTTAAAAAGGATATTGGTAAGATATTATTAAAGTGAATGTTTATTTTCAGGAGAACGTTTATTTTTATGAGCTTTGTTAAATATTATAAAATTTCATAAAAAAATATTAAAAAAAACAATGTTTTTGAAAAAAATAATAAAATATATAATTAATTAATAATTATACATAATTTTTGCTCACAGAAAAATTCAAAATTAATCATATATTTATGCTAAATAAATTTAAATAATATCAATTTTTATACAACGTAAAAATCAATACATATTTATAATTAGAGATGCTATAAGGAGAAACGAAAAGTTAATCATAAAATGTTGATTATCATCATTTAATTAGTGGTTAATTAATCTAGCTAAAGCTGTTTTAGCATTTTCTTTTATTATTTATTATTGAAACAATTACATAAAAAAAATTATGTAACTAATAGTGGTTAAAAGTTGAAACATGTGAGAGTTGCCATTCAATGCTAACCTTTTTTTTTTTTTTTTTTTGAGAACAATGCTAACTATTTTCTACTTCATAAAACCTCCCAAATACTTCAAACTTTTCTTCTGTTTTCTTTCCACTAATACTGGGATCTATTTCAACTCCCCACAACAAAAGTACCAAAAAGTTAAAACCAATAAAAAATTCATAACCAAATTTAATTTCTCTTCTGTAATTAACAGTATCAGAAAATTTGTCATAATTAGACAAGGCATATGGCTTTTTATAATATTCTAACTTTTTTTTGAATAATATCCTAACTTTTTTTTATATCATTTAATGTTTATTTTTAATAACTTTATTAAATATTGTAAAATTTCGTAAAAAAAAAAAACAAAAAAACTTTAAAGAGTCAATATTTTTGAAAAAAATAATAAAATATACAATTAGTCAATAACCATACATAATTTTTATGCATATTATTATAAGAGAATAATTTCAAAATTAATTGTAGAGAATAATTTCAAAATTAATTGTATATTTCTACTAAGTAAATTTAAGTAATATCAATTTTTATACTTTATAAAAATCAATTTATATTTACAATTGGAGATGCAATAAGGAGAAAACAAAAGTTAATCCTAAAATGTTGATTATCATTATTTAATTAGCCGTTACTTAAGCTAGATAAAATTGCTTTATCATTTTTTTAATTATTGGTTATTGAAACAAGTAAATAAATAAAAAATGTAACTAATAAATTTGGATAAAAAAGTTGACACATGTAAGAGTTGACATTCAATGCTAACCCTTCTTTTTTTCTTTTCTTTTTTTTTCTTTTGGGTGGGGGGGTGTTTCTGAGGAGAATGCTAACTATTTTCAACTTCATAAAACCTCCCTAAGACTTCCAACTCTTCCATTGTCTTTTCCACTAATAGTAGGATCAATTCAACTCCCCGCGACATATTGTACCAAAAAGCTAAAATCAATAAAAAATTCATAGCCAAATTTAATTTCTATTCTATAAATAACTGTATCAAAAAATTTGTCACAATTAGACAAGGCATATGGCTTTTTTATAATATTCTAATTTTTTTAATAATATCCTAATTTTCTTTTTATCATTTACAATAATTTTTCTCTATTTCAATACCTTAAACTGATAATTTGAATAATATCATAATTTAACATGGAAAATTAATTGTTTAATATTTTGTCTTCTACTAATTTTAGTAGAATATAAAATTAACAAGTGCTTTATTTATATCTATAATATTATATATTTTATATACTTTTACTTTACAAGTTTGGGGTTTAGACTTGGGGCACCTACAATCTCTCAACATTAATGGGGTTTAGACTTGGGCACCTGTAATCTCTCAACATTAATTAATTATTTAGCAACTCAATCAGTTTATATATATATATATATATATACGTATACAAGCAACTCACTCAGTTGATTCATGCATCAAGTCAATAAAACAAGCCAAACGCACCCCCTTTAATATATAATTTATATACGTCAAAGTAGGAATAATATATGTTTTAATTAGTCTCACTCTACATGATGCGAGTGACAAAGTTTAAGCCCTACCTATAACTACTATGAAATCATGGAAAGAACCCTTCCTTCACAATAATAAAATGGAAATTATTTGCTAAAATGTAAAACCATGTGTCGTTGAATGCAATTATATTTCTTGGCCAGAAGTTTCTCTAATCGAAGACCGGAATTTTATGAACTCGAGGAAGCAATTTGATTGCGATAATGAAAAGAAAAAAAAAAAAAAATGGTCCCAGCTGGGAACTGCATGCTTGAGCTTGACAACTGATTGCTGAGCTTTTTCATTAATTATTTTAACCTCAAGCATTAAATATATATTAATCAAACTATTATAACATTCATTTTTATTTTTTTTATGAAAACCATTCAATGAAAAATTAACCAAATTAAATTATACAATCTTGACATGTTTTGATTGGATGGAATAAAAAACTGATCTTGGTAAGAAGATGATAACCATGATAAACACTAATAATAATTTTTAATTTACATAATTTTGATATATTTTCTCTTTCATCCAAGCTTTAATTTTTGTTTTTTATCATAAATTCAACCAGTCCAAAACACAAGCCCAGTGACCTGTCTGCTTTATCCAGAAGCAGTGAATAAACTGTGCTTGGAATTAAAAGCCTATGGCTTTCTGAATTTCCCAGTCCCTTTCCCAATACAGGTAAAAAGAAAATATCAATAATAATAATAAAAAAAACAATGACTCAGAGAAATAATCTCAACCAACGGCGTCAGTTAATGGTGTCAGTTTGGTGTTTAGACTCTGTCAAAACCCCGTCAGCTCCGCTTTCTAGGGGACCCACATAAATGTCTATCTAAAATTATTTCTCTCTTTATAATATATACCATTCATCACCACCTCCTCTAACTTTCAGCTCCTTTTGTAGTTTGCATTTGCATCCGCATCTCTCTCTCTCTAAGTACTAGTCCTTCTCAGAATTTCAATCTCAAAGACTTTTCCCATTTTGCCTTTTAGATTCTCTTGCTCTAAAATCCATCTGTTTTTCCTTCACATCCACAAATGGTACTACCAAAGCGTGGCCACAGATTCTTCAAGTTTAGAATTAACTCTGTTTCAGACCATATTGCTTTTTTTGATCTTTCTAATTTTTAATTTGAAACCAAGAATTCTCGTCCACAAAAATCCTTTTCTTTTTTTTGGGGTTTCCAATCAACTGGTGCTGCTAATTTAAGTCTCAACAAAATTTGCTTTTTTTTTTTTTTCCGACAGAAACTGTTCTGTTCAGTAGTGGTTGACAATCAAAATATTCTCTTTCCCTACCATATCCACCAACCTCTTAACAGTTTCCCTACTTCTAGTTTTGTCTTAAAAAATCTCCATAGCGATTTAGATTTTATTTTTATTTTTATTATTATTATTATTTTCTATCATTCTGGGTCTATATATTTTGTTTTGATATCTTTTTTCTGAGACAAATGATTCCTAAAGACTACGAGTTTTCACGTGGGGTTGTCGAAATGGCTTGGATTATGCTGAGTGTTGATTATTCAAGGCTTTTCTGGTTGCTGTTCGGTGTTTTCTCTTATGAAAATCATGAAGGAAAGCCTCGGATCATCTAGCATCAGATAATTTCTTTTTTAATGCATATCACTCTGCCATATATTTATAAATATATATATATAGATAGATATATATATTTCAAAGCTATATAAAAAATAAGTATATATAAATATATAGGCAATTAATTAAAATTATATAATTAAAAATCTGCGAATTTCGATTACTGGGCTTGGTTTGCTTCAATTATGTACAAGACGAGACTTGGAAGGTGTGGAGATGGAAGCAAGGTACAGACTGGTTACGTTGAAACCGATCCATCTGGTCGGTATGGACGTGTAAGTTTTTCTCTGTATTTTTCTTTATTTTTTCCTCTCTATATTTATCTTTTTATTACTATAATTTTGCTAGCTTTTGGATAAGATTGGAACTAGCTAGAAGATAAAATCTTTGCATAGATTTCTGGTCCTTTTAGTTTCTTAAATATTTTGCATGCATAAAAATTATCGCCTCCCAATTTGCAATTTTCTTCTTCTTAAATATTTTGCATGCATCAAAATTTTGCCTCCCAATCTGCAATTTTCTTCAAGTACTTTTTAATATATCAATTTGCGTTGGTAACTTTTAGTCAGCTGGCTTTTACTTTAGGAACGTCGTTGATCTGAAATTGGGCCAAGTTCTGATTAAAGCTTTTCCCGGAAAAGTCGAGTCCTATAAACAAATTAATTGATGAGAATATAATTTTTCTTTTTCTTTTTTTATGTGGAAATTGATTTTGATCAAGTTGGATTGGTCAACGACCAGTATGTGAGATAGCGGTTGATAATAAATAAGAATTATGTCATCCAAGGCTCTAACTTATCTTGAGCCCAAATTGGATTATGTAATATAGATCCTTCAAGCATCTGAACCTCATTTGGCCTCACGCCCTCAGCCTTGTCCCTCCAATAGGAAAATATTAAATAAATAAATAAATGAATAAAAAAAATCTGATGGTAAAATTTGTTTAGTCTAATATTTTGATTTCTTTATATAATTTTTACCACATATCTAAAAATTAATGAAAAGATGACATAAAAAGTAGATGGCACAATGACCACCTAATTTTATATGACCGAATAGTTTCAAAAATATTTTCTTCTTTTATACTCCATCAAATAGCTTACTCTTTTGTTTAAATTTCTAGGCATTTTGATTGATTAAACATTTAATATTCATAATCCAATTACACACTTTGAATTAATGTTTTAGATATTCAAGGAATGGTTTTTTTTTTTTTTTAAATGGTTTTAGCACAATAAAATTTATTATTTATCAACTTATGTATAAGTTTGACAAGCATTGATTCTTTTGTTTATTAACTATGATCATGTCCACAATTTTTTTTTCCCCTTGTTTTTGGTAATATGTCCACACTTGAATGTAGCTAAAGGTAAGATGCATGCATCACATGTTTCATTTCTCAATTGTACAATAAAGAAAATTAATACATTTGCTTAATATTGAAAAATAATATAAATAAAATCAATTTGCTTAATTAATTATTTTTTTCTCTAAGATATTTGGTCGAAAATGGGTAGCTACAATGGTATGTGTGAGAAATAAAAATATGATCCGTGGAAGAGTTTAATTGTCATGTGATGATATAACAATTAGTTTAATATGGAAAAGTATTTATTTATTAAATGTGTATTGACTCTTAAGCCTATCAATATATTGGCAGTAATATTATAGATATTTTATTACCAATTTTTATTTATGAAAATTGATCATCTTGTTTTTCTTGATTGTTTGGGATCCTTACTATCCCGAGACAATCCAGTGTAGGTTTTGGGTGTTTTGACGCCCCCTATGATTAAAAGATAATAATAATAAAAATAAAAAAAAATGAACGAGACAGAGATTTTTTTTTGCTTTAAGTAGGAAAAATGAAAATCTGACTAAAATATATATATTTTTTAATAAAAAAACTAACTACCATTTCATTGGCTATTTAATACATTAATTTAGTAATTTATGATTCCCTTGAAAAGACATGCATGCCTTAATTCAACGACTTGATGATTCAATATTAATTGCCATAGGTTTTGAAATTATTAATTAATTGACCTTGTAAATTAATTAACAGTACAGGGAAATTCTTGGCAAGGGAGCGATGAAGATAGTATACAGAGCATTTGACGAGGTACTTGGAATGGAAGTGGCATGGAACCAAATCAAACTCAACGACGTGTTTCGTTCTCCTGAAGAACTCCAAAGGCTCTACTCCGAGGTTCACCTCCTCAAGACCCTACGTCACGATTCCATTATCAGATTCTACACCACTTGGATCGATCCTACTCGCAGAACCTTCAACTTCATCACTGAAATGTTCACCTCTGGCACTCTCAGAGAGTAATATGCTCTGCTCATCATCTGATCTAATTAAAAAATAAAAAATAAAAAAAAAATCTGAATTATTTAAATACTATAATTATATTTAAAAGTATAAACGGGAAATGGGTTTTGCTTAATTTGATTAAACAAACAGGTACAGACAGAAATATCAGCATGTAGATATTCGAGCGGTCAAGAACTGGGCTCGCCAAATATTACATGGGATTGCTTATTTGCACGGTCTTGATCAGCCCGTAATTCACAGAGACCTCAAGTGCGATAACATCTTTGTCAATGGACATCTTGGGCAGGTCAAAATTGGTGATTTAGGATTGGCTGCTGTTCTTCGTGGCTCAAAGCATGCCCACAGCGTTATAGGTAAATAACTCTGTTTTTCTCTGTTTCTTTTTTGGACATTTTTATTGTTGCTTCTTTTAGACAAAATTCTTACGTACAACCGTTAGATGAATGATATGTGTAATAAATTTATGTAGAACATATATGCTTTTAATTTATTGTTCTATATGTTAATAAATTTATATTGCATGTGATGATGGAAAATCGAAAATGACACGGATGATATGACATACTTGTAACCTATGATTCTTTCTCTTTTTTTTTTTTTTGGGTGTGTGAATTGTTGAAAATTTTTCAGGTACACCTGAATTTATGGCACCGGAATTGTATGAAGAGGATTACAATGAACTGGTAGATATATACTCCTTCGGCATGTGTGTCTTGGAGATGCTTACTTCCGAGTACCCTTATAGCGAATGCTCAAATCCTGCTCAGATCTACAAGAAAGTGACTTCGGTGAGTTTGAATCTTTTTCATTTCTTCAGCAATGCAATTTTTTCACCTTTTATGCCTGAAATTATGTGATTCTGATTCAATTGTGATATGTTCAGGGGAAATTACCTGCTGCGTTCTACAGGATTCAAGACGAGGAGGCTAAAAGATTTGTGGGTTTATGTTTGCAAAATGTCTCAAAAAGACTGCCAGCTAAGGAGCTCTTGCTCGACCCGTTTCTAGCATGCGACGATGATGATGGAGAGCTGTTGAGCTCCCCGAAAGTCACAATTGAGGAACCACTTCAGAATGGAGCAACAGCAATGGAAAAGTCATCAATGGTCTCTGATATAGAAAAGAGCACAAACATGACAATAACCGGGACGATGGACCCTGAAGATGATACAATTTTTCTCAAAGTTCAGATTTCTAATAAGGATGGTACTGCCCCACATAACAAAGAATACATATATATATATATATATATATATATATAATATAGCTTGAAATTGCTGATTGCTAATGCTGGTTTAGGTGAATTATATACAGGTAATGATGGCAGAAATATTTACTTCCCGTTCGACATACTAAACGACACTGCAATTGATGTAGCAACGGAGATGGTCAAAGAATTGGAAATCAGTGATTGGAAACCATCTGAGATTGCCCAAATGATAGAGAAAGAGATATCTTCTCTAGTTCCAAGTTGGAATGCTTGGGGAGGTTCACCAAGAGAACTCAATGATCATCAGCACAGCTTTAGATTCGAAGACGAAGACGAATACGATAACGATGATATTGTTCATCATCCTTTCTTCTCATCTTCCTGTTCTTCATCACACACTTCTCTTCCGGGTCTCAACTCTCCCCGTTTTCATTCCCGGAACAACATGAATTCTTGCTCAAATTTGCTTCAGGGTAATGTTTTGTTAAGTGTAGTCCCTTAAAACATTTTCTCTCCTTTGCCTTGGAAATGGAATTTAAGTACTTATTGAAAAGAAAAAATGCAGATGATGATCCGTATATCAATGATGATGCAAGCTCTCAATGCTCCATGAACTCCTTCAACTACTCCAATATAAACTACTGCTCAGTCCATGAAGATGACTATAATTCAAGTCTCAGAGGACCAGGAGATTCCTTCTCAACTGCAATGCCTCAGGAATCTACAAGATTATGTCCCACAGAGACCTTGAACATTACTGCTAATCACTATAATAATCATCGCAAATCCCATAAAGAGACACAAAGAGCTTATGGCTTAAAACACCACCAACCTACCAAATTGTGTAGGATTCAATCGTTTGTGGACTTGCGCAGTCAGTTGTTGCATCGTTCTCTGCTGGAAGAGATACACAAAAGACGCTTGTTTAAGACTGTCGGTTCCGTTGAGAACATTGGATTTCAGGAAATATAAAGCCAAGATGTTCAATATTCAGGAAATTTTTATTGGGGGGCCTTGCAATGATGCAGAATAGCAAGGTGTAATCCAATGGTGGTGTTACGAGTTGCCATTTGAATTGTTAAAAAAGTTGATGAAGAGTAGAGCTTTGTGCTATGAACAAGACTGTATATAGAGCCTGTGGTTTGGCTAATGAACATTGGGAGTTTTGAGGTAATTAAAAATAATTAATGAGTGCAGTTTTCTTTCACCGCAAAGGACTTGTTACATATACAAAACAAGTATGATGTTGATGTTGATGTAGATGATGATGATGATGATGATGATGATGCTTAAATAAAGGAATTGCTAGTTTATGATATGCTATGTGTTAAGTGGTAAACAATTTGTCTTGTTTTTATGTTATTTACTTTTTTTTTTTTTTTTTGGCTGGATTTTATGTTATTTACTTTTGTAGATTAACTAAAACAGTTTGTATATATGGATGAATCTTGATTACAAACCTTTTTACATAAATATATATATATATATTTATATATATATATATTTGAGAGGTTTTGCATTGAAAACTACCATCTTTTAATGACCAAGAAGAAGATCTCCAGAGAAAGGAGACAAAGATCTCCAGAGAAAGGAGACAAACAATGTAAATACGCTTATGATTTGATTATGTAATAACTCCTCTTTCATGGTTGGGGAGATTTACAGAACTTTTTTAGCTTTTAAAATTATTATCTTATATTTGAAACTAAGGAAAACAATCACATCTATTAGAGGAAGTCTAACTAAAACAGAGCATTCCATTCTATATCTATCAGAGGAAGTTTTGTAGATGCATTTTCAACACTTTTTTTTTTTTTTTTTTGACCCCGAAAATGTTTTTGGACACAAAATAGCCGAAACAAAAGCCTTACAAAGCCTTGATGTACAAAGGAAGGTTCAGAACATCTAAGTGGGATCAGATCTAAGCTGACTACAGAATGAGTTTTAAGGTCGACAAAGCATGGGGCTAAACCGGGACCCATTGACGAGCTCACAACAACTCATTGTACGTGCACTCCTACACTGCATTGCTCTGTTCTGCTCTGCTCCACCACCAACCACCAACCAGCCGGACCTCCCAACTCCAACCCACCGTCCACTCATTCACTTTCATCATATCAATATCAATCTATATATATATATATATATATATATATATAAATATATAATTCAACTTTCCCAAATTTCCATCTTCATCTTCTACTTTTTATTGTTGCTTGTAAGATACGCTTCCATGGCTCTCATGCGCACCAGAAGTCGCATAGCTAATCCTGCACCCCCACCGTCTCCGATCCCCACCGCCAAAGGATCGCGTTCGGCTTCCAATGAGATCCTCGCTCAGTTTCTCGATAACACCCTCCACATCCCCGACCTCACCTTGCCTGCTTCTCACTTCCCGGAGACCCCCGCCTCACGTCTTCGTCGTCAACCAGCGACTCCCGCCGACGTTGATCTCCGTTCGCTTCTCTCGTCTTCCGGCTCCATCGATAGGCTTCTGGGTTCGGCTAAGGAATTCGGCGCATTTCTCATCAGAGGCCATGGGGTTTCTGTCGACGAGCTGCGATCGTTGGTTCGAGAAGCTGATTGGGCATTATTGGGGAATTCGGAAAATCCGAGAGGTTTCGTTGTTCGGCGAAATGGTGATCGGGAGGAGATGGTTTGGATTCGTAATGGGAATGAAAGAATGGAATCGTTGCAACAGGTTGAAAGATATCGGGACTTCAGGTGACGATAAAAAATTCAAAGCTAAATTGCGTTTCGAGAGTAGTAGCGTATCGTATTGTGCGTTTTCGTTTTGTGTCTGTTAGCTGTTTGTGGAATTTGTTCTTTGTGTTTATATGGTGTTGTACCCGACCACAGAAAAAGATTTAAACATAAGGAAAAAAAAAAAAAAAAATCGCCAACAAACAAACAAATATAGAAAAGAATTCAGACAAAAACATTGAAATAAAACAAATCTAGTTGCCTTTACTTCATGTCCATGTTTTTGATAGTCCATTTTACTTTTCACGTTGTATAGGAGAAGAACTTCCTTCTATATAATGCTTATTCAAGCATAGAGATGTATGGGGCATAGGAGCAGGGGAGATTTGTGCTGCGAAAAACAACAACAGCTACAATATTTCCAGCCAAGCTAAACAACGGTTTTCTTGTTTAATTGCAGTGAAAAGATGGACAGCATTGCGAATAAACTCGATGCAATTGCGGAGCAACTAAGTCAAGTTTTCTATACAAATGCAGAAAAGCAGCCATCTCAGAAGATAATTCAGGGCAAGGAAATTGCTCTTAGTTTGTACAGATACAACCACCAAAATTCCATGGAACAAAACCCTGCACTACACGACGAGATACAGAAGGAATTGTTTGAGCATGCTTTAAGCCTTCACCTTCCCATTGAGCCTTGTGAATTTCATATCCAATCGGAGGCAGGTCCTCTGACTTTTAATGCAGGCACAGAGACAATAATTGTCACTGTTGGGAAACAGCTAGAGGTAACTTGGATTCTCTTATTTATTTATTTATTTTTCCCTATTACATATTCTTTAATGGAATTTATTTCCAGGAGCAAAATTACTATTTAAAACTAACAGATTTCGGAAAATTAACAAAAAGCCTATAATATGTAGTAAAATTAAGTCCAAATTCCATACAAATGATGACGTGCCAAAAGTTTGACATTGTTTATGTTTTCTCTGGCTATGTATAATAGGAATGGAGCAATAAGGAATTTAAAAGTGTTACTGGGATAACGACCTTTAGTCCACACATCAATGGAAGCCAACCCTCTTTCTCTATAGAGCTGAGGTTTTCAACTTCAAGTTTAAAGAATGTTGTGGAGAGAAATTTTAAGACAATCTCCATCGTCGATCAGATCATAATTGCAATAATGTTTGCTTTGGTATACAAATTTTTTGTGTTCATATCTTCACTAATTACAGGAACATAGATACAGTGGTGGTTCATATTTCCTTGTGACATGCATGGAAATGCTAGCTTCTTTGGTTGTTGGGTGATATTGATGGCTTTACAGGATTTTTTTTCTCTTTTTTTTTTTTTTTTTTTTTTTTTTTTTTTTTTTTGGGTTTGCTTTTTCTTTTTTGAAATGTATACTAGGATCCTTTTGATGTATAGTTCGGGATCCATGGCTTGAAAGAGTGTAGATTGAGTCGCAGAGTTGTTACACACAAAATTCATTGTATACAAAACAATAATAATAATATCCGAATTTGCCGTTTGATTTGATGTAAAATTCCTACTGTTATGTTTCATATTCTGTCGGAAATTTAAAGATTTTTTTTCTGTTCTTCAGGTCATAATTTTACGATTTTTTTTTTTTTTTTTTTTGGGGAGAAGTCTAGCCCCAATTAATTCACCTCGTGTGGCTTGGTTTTCCCGCTTAATAGCTCTTTTAAGCTTGTGGGTTGGGCTTGAGCTTATTGGGCCTGACCTAAGAAGTGAATACCTTGTCTCATGAGGCGGAATTAGGTAGATCAGATTAACAATGATTAAGCCCACAATAAAGAGATCCATAACCGCTTTTTTTATTTTTTTCTTTTTCCTAATAATACCATTTAGATTAGTAATGTGTTTATAAATATACACATATCACCATTTAATTGACTTATATTTAGTAACATTTATTTCACCAATGGTTTGCTTATCACTTTCTTTCTTGGTTATATTAATATTTTAATTAGCATGTATTAATAGTTCAACTAACATGATTTATATTAATATATATTTTAACTAACATGTATATGTTGGTAGCTAAATGGTAAATCTAATATTACCTTTTTCTTAATTTTTTTTATCATTATCAGTTGGTTGGTCAATGATCACAAAGCTTTTCTCGGTACGTACTTTTACTCAATCATCTCAAATTGAAAAAGAAATTTGGTACATATATATGTGGGGTGATGGGAATATTTATTTTTAGCCACATATGTTATTGATAATTTAATAGATTAATTTTTAGAGGCAAATAAGATGATGTTTCGTTGCAATGATATTTGTTACCTCACTCGCTTATGGTTCATATAAGCTAGAATTAAAACAGCAAAATCTTTTAATTGGTTGAGGGGTCACGGTTGAATGGCCCACATAAATCTATTTGATAGAATCACTAAGATTTCTTACACCCCCAGATTAGATTGATATATACATCTATTGCCTTGTTTTACGGGTGAAATAGTAGATCTAGATCCTACTCATGTATATAAAACTTTATTGTGATTAGAGTTGTCACCTTTTTTCTAATCATATCACTTGTTAACTCTTTAATCTAATTAACAACTAATATGCACCTTAAATCTTGTAAAAAAAGTCTACCATTATTGTTATCTAATTTATCACTTGGGACCCATTTTCCACCCTAACTTGGAAATCCATCTATATGCATTCATGCTCTTGCAAACCTACCTTTTTCTATTTATTTATTTGTGTCCCTTTTTTGGGTCATGACCTAGCTAGCTACTTGGTTTGGGTGAATTTTGGTTTCAATTAATTAAAAATGATGTACTTTTGAAAGAATAGGGGGAAGTTGAGTGGTTGTTCATCATCCTTTGTTGACAAAAAAGAGAGTACAAAATGAGTTCCTTCTATAATTAATAAGTGAAGGCCAATTCCTACGTTTTTAATTTATTGAATCGCTAGTAAGTTGTAACGTACTAGAACAAACAAAATTCATAAGGCAACGTAATTATGTATGGAATCCCTTTATTTTTTAATGTAAATTAATTTTGTCTCATTAAGATTAATGTTGGAATAATAAAAATAATCTTGTTTTAAGATCACTATTTAAATTAAATTAAATTAATTCAGAATGCTAAAATAACAAGTTAAATCCATACCGTATATATATAATATAAATATATGAGTAATTCTATGGTATAAATCATCCGCATGTAGATTGTATTAAAATTGATTTTTTTTGAAAAAAAATATTAATTTTATTATATATGTATATATAATATATACAGTAAAAATTAATTTTTTTTTTAAATATTAATTTTTAATGCGATTAACATGTGAATGATCCGTATAGTAAAAGTTCTTGTTAATACATATCCGTACTGTATGTATACTTGAAAAAATTAAAACAACACAACACAAAAATTTTATATATAAATTTTTTTTTTCCCCCTCTAAGACTGAAGACTGACACCGACGATTCAATGCATGCACCCGTTGGAATTATATGTTGGCAATGAGTACAGAATTTTAACAAACAATTTAAAAATAAAATTAATAACAATAGGAAAACAAAGGCACTAAAAAATTGCTGTTGTCCCTTTCCATGGGCAAATTGATATGAAAGAAATGACAAGTTGAAATTTGAGAAACAGACATGCGCACATGAGATGAGGCTATTACTAAAATGCACTCGTGTACTCCTCATCAAAATTCTTCCCGGATTTTGTCCCCCCTGCACGTGTGTCTATCTATTATCCTATCAATATTGCTTGCTTAACCAAAATTATTTATATTCAAAAATAAATAAATAAATCAATTCTGTTTTTTCTTTTGGTCTTTGGCATGTGCCCAACTTGATGAATTCATTAAAATGGATTTTTTTTTCTTCGTTCTTTTTCATTTTTAAGGATAAAGATTATTCAATTAGAATTCATTAAAATGGATTCTTTTTTGTTATTTTTCATTTTTAAGGCTAAAGATTATTTAATTATCTTACTTTTGTCAACTAAGTAAAATTTTGTTATCAATATGTCGCTAACTTGGTATCTATTAAAATGGAATTTTTTTTTATTCTTTTTCATTTTTAAGGATATTATTTAATTAGAACTCATTAAAATGGATTATTTTTTGTTATTTTTCATTTTTAAGGCTAAAGATTATTTAGTTATCTTACTTTCGTCAACTAAGTAAAATTTTGTTATCAAATATGTCACTAACTTGGTATCTATTTGTTGTTTTTTTAAAAATAAATTAGGACAAAAATTTCATCATTAAATCTTAAATTTAAAATTTATGAATATCAATTATCATTGTTAAGTGGAAATTTAATAGTTATTTCTAAATTAAGTAAAAGGGAACTGAAAGAGAAAAAATAAAATTATGAAGTTGACTGCTCCAAACTACTCCCAATTTTAAGTACTTTTTATATGTTGGTTATTTGTTATATTAAATATGTGTTATATAAATTTAAAATTGAAAATTTTCAACTTAAAAGCAAATAATAATATATTTATATATTACTGATTTGTATATTTATGTGATTTAAATTAATAATAAAAGATAGCCACTTCTTTTGGAATTATTATTTTAACAATATCATAGTAAAAAATAACAATATTAGAAATGTAGGCACTAAATAAAATAAAGAGCATCATATATGATAAATAACATCTTTAGATGTCAAAATGAATTTTTTTTAGAAATCTTTCAAGAACACTCTTTATTGTTTATGTTCTTTATTTTTATATTTTTTATTTTATTTATAATCATTTTTATTATCTATTAAAATATTATAATAGTGGAATAAAAATATATATTATATTAAATCAAGTGAATATAATGTTAAAATAAATAATGAATTTGGCTCCATTTGAAGAGCCGAATTATATTTTTTATATTAAAAAGTTAGAATAAAGATTTCTTTTTATTTTTGCAACTTTTTAAAATAGAAAACATTATATATTTAAAAAGTTTTTTGGAAATTTTTTTATCAAAAAATTCATCAAATTTATTCAGAAAATTTTTTTAAATTTTATTGGCTTTTTAAAATGGAGAGCATCATACATTTAACAGATCCATTATAAATATTCTTATCAAAATATTTACTAAATTTATTTACTAAATGATATTCTAATATTTAATTAGTTTATTTTTTTAAATTATGTATTTATATTTGTGTTATATGAATATGCAATATTAATATTTTTTTTATCATTTAAATAATATTTTTTATATTTATAACAAATTTTTTTTATTTTAATATCTTAAATGAACACTCTTTGAGTGAGTTCCTAATTAAGTTCTTGCTTGACATACAATATTAAATACTTATAAATGTTTTTGGTCGATATCTTAGTCGATGCAGCATCGTTAAACCTGTCATTAAAAAGGATAAAAACGATTTTTAATTCATATCATTGCAAATGCCAAAGCGTTTTTGTCTTCTACCCAAAAAGCCAAAAAAAAAAAAAAAAAAGTTTGGTTTTTCTTTTAATAATTTGTCTAAAAGACCTTTGTTTAACTATTACAAATGACAGTTCATCAAGACCTTTTAGGATATACACGTGTTTTTTTTCTTTTAATAATTTTAATTGGAGAACATTCTTACAGAGTTCTGAACATGGTGGGGTTAATATATTTTAAAGTGTGGTTTTTCTATGTTTTGCAGGTTGGGCTCTATTATTATTATTATTATTATTATTATTATTATTATTATTATTATTATTATTATTATTGTTGTTGTTTATTGCATGTAATTTATGAATATTCGATCTATTTTTATAGAATAATATGGAAGGAAAAATATAATTTAATATTTTAATAGATAATTTTATATTTATCAAATTTATAAATTAAAATTTTAATTACTGATTAATTGACACTATTTTAGTAATTTTTATTTTTTAAATTGTAAGACATTATTAATTTACATTCAATAATGAATTACCATATTTGATGTTATATCATTTAATTTGAAATTTAGTTAAAAAATTTCATCTCTATTATATTACTGCCTTTTAATCTAGCTACTAGCTATAGTGAAAAAAGAACAAATCTATTTATAGGTAAGAACTAAATAGGTTTGAATTCCCCAATCTCATTGAATCTTATGTGGAAATTTAAAATTTAAATTGGATTAGATACGCAAAGATTTCTTTCTTTCGGATGTGGTTAAAGCCAGATTAAAATAGAATTAAAAAAAAATTCAATGAATTGGGTCACCTTTCCAAAGACATACGAAACTTGATTGGTATGTCATTTGTTGGAATTTTCTCTTAGTAGGTTTGCGTTTTTCTTAGTCAAATATTCCATTTGTTTTCTCTTGTATAAATCAAGTTTCAATTTCCATGTGAACTACCAAAAGGAAACAAAATAAAGATTATAATAACGATAAGGAGAAGAAAAAATTAAGAGGATTTTTTTCTTAGATAGTAGATATTCATAATATTGCTTTGAGAGGGTATTTGGTTCTTAATAATAATGGAAAATTATTATCTCCCTTCTGGCAAAGTTTCCATATTTGAGACCCTTGTGGGAAAATAAAAAAATAAAAAAATAAAAAAATTGTTACCTAACGGCCACTATACCCCTAACCCTATTCAAGGTACATAATCGAGGTTCCTGTCTCCTTAGATCACAAGGATACAAATGAACGAGCTCATAGAACAGATCTAATCATGGTGATTAGTAACTTAGACTTAATCTTGAATACATAATCAGTAGATTTTTCCTATTTTTAATTAAAAAAAAAAAGAAAAAACTCCAAAAACGCCATAAGAACAGACACCCAATCTATGATTAAAGAAAAAAAAATTTGATATCCAACAACCACAAGTTAGATTAACACTTGTTCAAAGGATGCAAAAAAGAAGGTTGACTAAAGTCCTAAATGCACTATAGTTAAAAATAAAAATGTTTCTATAGGGTAATAGCCCCTACTCCTACCATGCAACGGCAACCTCTAAAATTGCTTAGGTACCAAAAAAATTAATACTGAAAATTGTAGGTATTGAAGCAAGAAGATGACAACGGCTATGTCAGATCCAAACCCAGAATCTACGGAGATTTTATGTTTGTTTTTGTTCAATATTTCGTACTCTTTTAACTCCATTGACCCAGTCTTTCCTTGCGGCTCGCCGACGGTACACTCTTATCTCCAAAAATTTAATTGAACACCCCAATCCAATCTTTAATTTTTCTTTCTTTCTGTCTTTATTTATTTATTTTTTACAATGATTCTTCAATCAAGACTGATAACAGACAATACGGCTGGTGGGCCTTCAGATTTGAATTTGTACAGAAATATTTCAGTTCATCTAAGTTCCTCTCTAGTTAAGTGTGAGTTTATTTTCTCAATCATGAATATATATGTGTATATATATATATATATATATATTTTTTTTTTTTTTGTTTACCCAATTGTTATAAAAACAATATAAGGAAGACAACAAAGAAAGTGAAAGAGAAAATCTACAATTCACCGCCTGTGCGCCAAACCCACCTTTTTCCAAAACCGTATATTTTGTTCGCAGCGGCTACATGTTTTGCTCTTTTTAAAAAAATATATATAGTATGTCTGATGTGTATGCATATATACTTATGTTAACAGCCTAATGTTAATATTCACACTTTTTATACATAACGATTTAGTTTCAACCACTTAATAATATTAAACTATATTATATGTATGTATATATATATTTTAATTTTTTTGTCTATGGGAATAGTTTAGTGACAATGTTTATATTTTTTTCTTATATAATGTTTTTAGATTCTAATGTCTATTGATATTTTTTAATTATTTTATAATATGAATATCTATATTTTTTTTTAACATGTGAACATCCATAAATATAATGATTTAAAAAAAAAAATCGTTTTTAATATTATTATGTTATGATAATATTATATTTTTGTTTGGTCATTTATTCATATGAAAAAGATGTGAACGTTGGCTGACTAAAAATATAATAAATATATCATGTCTTTTTAATAATAATATTCAAGTCTAAAATATGCTGCATTTATAATATGTGTCCTCGGCTTCAAAATTTCAACTGCAAAATCTGGCTATAATATGCCCACATTTATGTCCGTGGGGATAGTGTAGGGCAATTTTGATACTCTTTTATATGTGACCTTGGTTAAATAATTCCAATGATAAAAAATTTATTATATTTTATTTGTGTTTCCCCTCTAGGTACGTTGTTGTTCACCATATATTATCATTTTTCAATGAAATTTTCTTGACCAAACAATCACTGGAGACGAACCTGTATGTTTTCTATTTTAATTTTGTTTTTCCCCATGGCCTCAACTTATAGAGAAGCGAACCTTACCTTCACGTATAATAGATATGTTGCTCTAAATAAATAGCTGAAGTTTTGGCTTTCAACACTACTTCTTGAAAAAAAAGCCACTACTTGGAAAGAAAAAGTCAGAATTATCCAAGTATTAATTACAAACCCAAAGTTTTTTAACGATTAACCAGAAAGCAGTTTATATTTTTGCGATTTAGCGAAAGTAACACAGCAAGTGAAGTATAAAACTCGAGTGTCAAGCCACCACATATTTAAAGTCATATGATATAAATGTAAGCAGTCCTTTGAGAACGGATGTGCAGTATTTTTATTTATTTTTATTTTTTCGTGTTGGCAATGGAGAATACATTAATTAGAAGTAGTCCATCTTGGGAAGAAAATAAAAAAAATACATGAGAGACTTTAGACTTCTAACAGTACTATATATGTGAAGTTGTGTTTAAAACAAACATGTTTTGGCTTTATTTTGTAATCTAAAGCTTAACAAAAGTTAAGAGTAAGATTTATCTTGCAATGTGTATAATTAAATATGTGTGTAAATAGATTAACCAAAAAATTTGTATAATTGAATATGTATGTGAATAAATTAACCAAAAAATATGTACCTAAGTAAACAAATAAATATTTCTAGGCTCTGTTTTTCTTTGGGACATAAAATATATGTAGACCTGGCTTAGGTCAATAGGAAGGACGGTGATAAAACCCATTAAAATTATTTTCCAAATGTAGAGAATATATGTAGTCCTAAAGTCAATGGAGAATAGTAACTAAATTGTATAATAGCACAGACCTAAAATAATCAAAACCGTAGACAAAAAATTATCAGGGTTATGTCTGATTAAGGCTTTTCTTTTTTGGTGATAGGTCTGATTAAGTTAATGTAACTCTATTTTACTGTTCTTTCATAGGCATGTAATCCTTTGTAATTCTTGTCCCAGAAAGCGACTACATTTTATTAGTCTGTGCTTTCTTTTCAACTGTGTTGGATGGATCAAACTGTCCGTTATTACTTATTCCCCCTAAAAAAAAGAACAAAAAAGAAATACTAGAGATCTTCATCTCTCTTTCTTTTTCAAATTGATAAAGGAGGTTTGCTATTTATTACAAATTATAAGAGTTAATTTACCAATTTATTGCTTTTAGCTAGGGAAGCCCATTCATTAATATGAACCATTGATTTTGCATAACGAAAGAAAAGTCCTCTTCGGTAGGCCACATGATCTTCCTTCCATGGTTGGAAAGTTCATATTGCTTTTGAAATATTCGAAGTAACTTTAACTTTTTTGAATATAAAACTTGCAACTTTAAGCATGCTAGAAAAATTTTGAAAACCTTCTTTCAAAGAGTTCATAGGGTTTACAAAAGCCTTTTTTTTTTTCTTTTTTTTTTTATAATTTTTTTTCCATTCTCAGTACGTTTGCTAAATTTGAAATCTAACACTCTCTTCAAACAATAAATCTATTATTATTTAAAAAAAAATAACAATAATGAAGTACGGCTTTTGAACTGTTTTCTTCAGCTTTGAAGAAACCCAACATGTTAGCTTTTTTCCTGTCTCATGCTTCACTCTCTTCAGAGTCTGCTGTTACGGAGTGGAGGGTCTGAAAGCTGTATATACTGCCCAGAGAGGAGGAGGGACTTTAAATTTTGTTGGGTAAAAATAAAAAATGACTTAAAAAAAACTTGAACTCGTCCTTAAAGGGTATCTTCTTTTGGACTTTGAGAGAAAAACCTGTGAGTTGATAGGGTAGCTTTGTCAGTCATTGTACGTGAGGGGGTCCTTTAATTTAACAATTTATAATATACTGATTCGTGTATCATTCCCAAATTGGTCTCTTGGGTCCAATAAGTACAGAAATTTCAGAGACCAAAAATCCTGTCGTTTTGAGTTTGTTTGGTAAGAATATAGACCCAAAAAAACACCAAGCAAAAAATCACTCTCTCATCAGAAAGATAGTCGCTCATTTTTCTGCAGTGCAAGCAACCGAATATGGACAAATACCCTTTTATTATTATTATTATTATTATTTTTTTCCTATTAGACAAATTCACAAAACCAAGAAAAAATTTTGTTGCCCTATATAAAGATTTATTGATCTATTAGCTAGTTTCAAGATCAGGGATAGTCTGAAATTGTACAAGATCTAAAAGCTTCTCAAAATGTTTAGATTATTTGAGAACAATTTATCCGAAATTGATGGAAAATTGTTATAGAATATGAACCAAATTGCTAAATTCTGTCAGTATCTATAATATTATCCGATCGAATTCTAAGCAAAAGCTACATGTTGATATGCAGTTGGTAATCAAAATGATTGGAAATTGGGGAATTTCCATTTCTTCATGCCTATCTTTGAAGAGGCTCATTTGCAACTAAAAGGACTGTGTAACAGAAAAAGATCTATTAGAAAACAGAGAGCAAGAGAATACTAGAAATTCAAACTGATATACAATTTTATTATTATTTTTTTTTTCCCTTCTTTTTACTTGGATGAGATATCTGTGAGGTCGAACCAGATTTGCTTGAAGACCTTGATGATGAGGTCGTGATACTCATCAGAATTGAGAGAAAGATAACATGCAAGAAGATCTTCCAAATCTTTCGAAGCTCTGATGTTGTTCTCCACAATCATCTCCACCATTGATTCTCTGAAATCTTTCTGTGGGTCAAAAGAAGACTTCACTATCGCAAAGCTCTCGGAGAGACTCCTCCTCCGGGAGCTCGACAACGACGACGACGACACACTTTTCCGACCGTTGCTCTGAACCACCCTTTTGCTTCCAATTCTCGGAGAATTGACTCGAAGCTTCACACCAGGCGAATTCAATGCGAATCTCCGTACAGAACTATTCCTCTGTTCTTTCAAGGAAGAAACTCTTTCTTCCTTGACGACTTTGACTGAAAGAGAGTCTTTTTCTTCGAACCCAGTTGAGCTTCTTCTATGTCTTCCTGATTCTCTGCTCTCTTTCTTCTTCACATCTCTAACCATGTCGTTGAATTTCGATGGCTTCGTTATAATCGGAGGGAGTTCGAGCTCCGATAACGAATCTAACCCATCTGGGATAACCGATTTCTTACACAGAGAAGTTTTATCCACGTCGATTACGATATCGTTAGCTTCAAAATTTTCATGGAAGCCACAGGAAGCAGCAGCAGCAGACCACGAAACCATACCATCGAATGTCGTTTCGGTAGCAAGAACTCTGTCACACCGGACTTCAGTAAGTTCCGGCGGCGACTCTGGCGAGGTATCGAAAGGCGAAGACGATGAGTAGTAGTACTCTGGTGGTGAATCGGATTTAGTCCAGACGGATTCAAGCGTAGCACGGCAACTACATCCGGCAGAGACAGAGGAAGCGACGAGCTTTGGAGAAGAAGAAGACCCACCACCACCACCACGTCTTCTTCTTCTTCTGGCTCTCTGTTTGTCTGATTTTCTAGGTGGGTCAGGGAAAATTGTTTCTGGGGTTTTTGGATTTGTTGGGGAAGCATAGATTCTATCACCTGGGTGGGTGAGTTCCCTTGTGAAGTAGTAGGATTTTCTTGGATGACATTGGTGGTGGGGTTGTTGTTTTGGTTTAGATTCTTGTAATGTGGGTTGCTTTTTCTTCCTCGTTTGAGAAAAGCCATGGTTTCTGGATTTACCCATGTCTTTGAGCTTGTAGAACCAAGCATTGGGCATCATATCTGATAGCCTAAACTTATAATTACCCATCAAAAAACTCTTATCTTTCTTTCTCTCTCTCTCTCACTGAAAGCTCTCTATAGGTTTTCTCTCTGTAATGAGTGAGGGAAAAATGATGAAAATATATATTAGATAACTTGGTTCATCACTCTGTCTCTCTGCTTTAGGGAGAGCTTTAAGATGATAACTAAGAGGCTTTTTGGAAATTTGGAGGCAGAGAAATGGGGTCCACAAATGAAGAAAAAGTTGGCACAAAGGAAAGAGATGTGGGGTCCATAAGGTAATTTTGGCCTCCCTGGTTATGACGCCTAATCACCTAACCAAACAGAAAATTTTGTTTGCTTACTATTATTCTTATCTCTCTCTCTCTCTCTCTCTCTGATTATTTCTCTTAACAACCTTCAGCTGTAAAATAATGATTCCCTAAATTATCTTTAACTATTTTATTTTTCAGGCACTGCCAGGTTTCTTTGTTTTTCGTACTACGGCTAATCGGACTCTTCCAATGCTTTTCACAACCGTTTTGGCAATGTGGCTTACATGCTGGGCCCTAAAGCAAATGCACCACCAATCCAAAATAATCTTTGCCTTTATGTTACAGAGCACAAATGGACAATACCACCTTAATATTTCTATATCTCCCTAAAATCTTCAATTATAGCCTTTGTTTTTTGGTAAAATTTCAATTATAGCGTTAATTAACAAAAATATGAATGTTTTTTTTATCAAACCTCAGGCTAATCAAAGTGTTCTTTGTTGTTCATAATGGAAATCTCAATGTATACGCAAGCACGCTCTTTGTTCATTTTTACAGGTCCCAATTATAGAGTGTATCACGGAAATAAAAGAAGACAAAAAAGACACAAAAATAAAGAAGCATTTGGTAAGGAAAACAAAAAGGTTTTGTCTTGTGACTCAGCATTATATGCGTCCAATATTAGAAAATTTTAGAGTGGCCCATCAATTTACATTGTATATATGTAATCAACTGTATGCTTTCGGTACAGACTTTTATTTCACTACTGGGTGCTAAATTTGTTGGTTTTGTCCCTTTCCATTTTTCCTTATTGGTTTTTGGTTTTCCAGTGTGGGGAAGCTGGTGGATACTTTGCTCATGGCCTTTTAATTGTTGCTAGCTTTTGACGAGTCTGTAAATATGTAGGGCCATGTATGATGCTTCTATCACTTCCGAGTTAAGCCCAGTACAAAAGACACTATTACGCTTTCAGCTCATTTTACAATGCTCCAAATTTGATCTTACTATACGATTATCAGGTTGTGACTCTCTCTCTCTCTCTCTCTATATATATATATATATATATATATATGTATATATTTATTCGAACACATGCAAAACCCTGTACTCTCTGAGATTATTTTTTTCACTCTCTTAAAAAGAATAGCTTGAAAGAGATTTGTATCAAGAATGATTGATAGAAATACATGTATATATAGGGATTTGTACAGAAATACATATATACAGGGATTTGTAAATTTGTTATAGTAAGGATTCCGTAAAAACTTTATGAAAAGGATTAATAATAAATTAGCTAGCGACCAAATCCCACTAATCCCTACAAATCACTTGAGGTGAGCACATTATACGAAAGGACCTTATTCTAGCTGAGTATGTTATCGATAGACGTTCACCGTTTTGTTCACTACTGCATATTTGAACCATCAAAAGTTAGTACAGAAATTAAGCTGGAGCTGGCATCCAAAACCAAAGGCAAAACCCTGAACTTTTGACATAGATTTTTATGTCCATGATATAGAAGTTTGACAAAATTTTCCATGATGCATTTTATTGCTATACCTGGCGACAAATATTCTTACATCCAAATTATACTCTAATCTAGTAGAATCGAAGATATCGGCAAAAAATGCCTAGATATTGACCGTGCCATTTGATATGAACATGAATATTGTGCCATGATTTTCAAAGGAGTTCAAAGAAGATCGACATGGTTTGCTATAGCACCACAAAATGTTGGCAATCAACTTGCTTGCCATGATTGGATAAGACATTCTCTATTCTCTTAAGGTCCAGAGTGGTTTATCTTTCTGGTTTGCACATAACCCTGGTCAATTGGTCCCGTTCTGGCAGTCTTCAAAGATACATGACAAAAGACCAACACAGTGGATCTGGACGTGTCTCATCTCCAACGAGTTAGGGGGGGACCAAATGGAATTGCTTGTCCTGCTTCAAACATGTAGTAGTTTATGGCACTTGTTTGTATGTTGGAGGAGGACAAAGTATTCAACTCTAGCACAAACCTATTTCACCATTGATATTATCCCTGAAAAATATGTGTATGAAAGGTTTGTGAGGAATGTTTGTCTGTAACATGCGGGTTTGGCTAATATTCGAGAGATTGGATAGACGTGGAAGGATGAGGAAAAGGAGCCCATTTGTCTAAGTGAGCCCATTGTGAATTAATAATGTCTTGGCCTCAAGAAGAAACTGAAGTGGGATTCATTTTTGGGCCATTTTGCCACTAGTTTCCCTTTTCAGTACAAATGAATTTGTATTGATCAATTACAGTTGATGATGAAAGCAGTAACAATGGTTGAACGTTTGGTTCTCTGAGTCTAAATTTGACCAGTGTGTTTGTGGTAGACCAATTGTCTAGTCCTGCTTAAATTAATATAAAAGTTATAAAAATATATATATATATATATTTGATATTCTCATATGGGACTGAGAACAGAGAGGACTATTTGAAAGCAATACAAGCGCATTCGCATCTAGCATGGGATTCTCCATGGAAAGGAGGGTGTTATTGGAGGAGGGAGATTACTTATGAAGAAATTTGAGAGGTGGATGATTTCTAGGATTACAGTATTGAGCTGTCTCTTAAATTGAGGCTGGCTTGGGTTAAGTCTAAAATCTAGTGTCCAATTCATAGTAACATCCCCTTCCTGGACTCTTTTAAGGTTGCAAAAGCATTCCTGGGAGGGGTTTGGGAATGTGAACAATTGGGCTAGGTCCTCTCCCTCTCTCTCTCTCTCTCTCTCTCCCCTCCCCACCCCCCCCCCCCCCCCCTTTCTTATTTTTATTTTTATTTTTTTAAGTTTAGAATGGAGGTGCTTAGCTTTTTTTAAAGTTTATAATGGAGTAATGAGTCTGGATTCTCTGTTCGTTTGTTTGTTTTTTTGGTACTTGTTTCTGTTTATTTTTTAAACACTTTAAATCTATTTGAATGCATTTTTGATAATTAAATTTAATTTAAAAGCCAAAATATGCAAGAAAAACAAGCAAAAAATCGTATGATCCCGTCCAATTTACGGAGTAATAATTTATGGGTGACAAAGAAATGCGATGTAAAGGGTATGAAGTGGATATTGATTCCTTCTTGGAAAGGCCGTTTGTTTTCCTTTTGCAGAAGACAATGGCCATGGAGTCCAAATTAGCTTCATCTGAATTCTGTTCTTTTCATTCCTTTGGTTACCGCGCTGCGCATGGAGTTCAAATTAGCTTTTTTTTTATGTTTTCAATTATCCCTTCCTCTTATGCAAAAATAAAAATTATAAAAAAATAATAATAATGATAAAGATCTTCCAAGATCAAGATTAGAAGAAACAAAAACAAAAATCTTTCAAGCTATAATCAGTGCATGTCACATATTTCAAACATGTAGCAATTGCTCATTTTCCCTTCCTTGATACTAATCAGTTCCTACTTTGCAGCCGACATTGTTATCGACTGCAAAGGGATATTAAAAAAAAAAAAAAAAAGGAAAAAAAAAATTAATGAAATGTAATTTACCATGTAAAACTTTACAAATCAATTCAAAGTAAAAAGAAAAAGAAAAAATATATATTATTATATATTCTTTTGGATCAGCTAGGCAATACTGTTCTTGAGGAAGTCACACTAGCCGAATAACTTTCCCTGAGATCTCCATCAATACCAGCTGCCCATCTCCTAAGCATCCTCAACAATGTACCTGCTTTCCTTCTTCCTCTCATCGTCCCTGTCCCCATCAACTCCCATAGTACCCTCTCAATCCCTGTTACCTCCGACGCCAATTCCGCCACCATGTCCGACCCACCTTTTCTGCATATGGTCACAAGCGTCGCAGCCGCACTCTCTCGGGCTCGATCCGACCCACCTCTCAGAACCAAACCCAATTTCTTCATCGCACTGAAAGACGCCGCAATGGCCAACAACCCACCCCTCTTCACCAACATTTCGATTATCGCCACTGACTCTTCCGGTAACTCGTCCATCAACTGTACGGACATCTCCACCACTCCACTTTCCACTAACCTCGCCACGGCCTCTCTGTCTCCCGCCAAGTTCATGATCGCCACCAACGCGTCTCTCTTCGACGACGTGGGTCCCTCTTTGGCCAGCTCTATCAAGCCCTTGACGACACGATTCCTCCTCCCGAGTTTCTTCCTGTACGAGTTCACGCCAGATAAGCTGAATATGGTCGCAGCCGCATTGCCTTTCGCTTCCCACGTGACACCATTACGGAGCACGTCGATGATGCCGTTTAGAGCACCGTCGGTTTCGGCAATGCGGGTTTTGTTGGCTTCGAGGATTGAGAGGTTGAGGATCGTCGTGATGGCGTTGACTTGTAGGTTCGGGTGGTCAGCGCCAACGTCGGCGCTCAAGTACCGTACAAGTAAAGGTATAGCTCCGGCTTCGGCGATGCAGGCGCGGCTATCGGAATCTGTCTTGGAAAGCACGCGAAGCTCATAAACGACACCGTTTGCGATTTCCATTGGCTGGGAAGGAGACAATTTCTTGATAAGAAACGACGCCGTCATTCTAGTTGCTTCCAGAGCCGCCTTGTTGATTACATGGGATTTGAGTCTTTCCTTATTTTCCGCGCTTTCGAATGGAATCTTTTGGTCGCGGCACCACATAGCGATGAGATTCTTCAACGCGCGGTTGGGGATGAGGTCCGTGTGGGCCAGAGTCTGACCTGTCTTGGGACACGTCTTGTGTCCCGCTTCCATCCAGAGTTTGATCGACTCGCGATCGTACGTCTGTCCCGTTGACACTACAACCGGATCCTGCATGAGGTCGAGACTGATTGGGCACCGGAAATCAGCCGGAATTGACAAATCCGAAGCCGATTTCTGGCGGTTGATATCCGATGTCGGCGTCGACGCTCCGAAAAGAACGCATTTGGCATATCGAACGAATCCAATCAAAGCGATGACTTCGGATTTGGATTTCTCATCGATTTGGTTTTGAATTTCACCTTGTAGGCTCTCAATCTCATCTCTGCAGCTAGACGAATCACGCAGCCCTAATTTCGAAAACATCTCAGAGAGCTTGGATTGGTCAGGTACGATTTCGTTCTTGATCCGATCGAGCATGGTCAAAACCTCTCGCCTGAGATCCTCAGCAGCGGGATCGACGAAAGCTTTCGTACGCGAGCACTGTTTTCTTGCCAAACAAACAAGTTCTTCGACGTCTTCGCTTAATTCGACCTCCTTGGCAGGGAAAATATCCAAGAGAGTGGATAATTCCACGGTAAGCTCGTGGAAACTGCTAGCCACCCACTCGTTCTTCATAAGAAGCCACATCTTGCTCTTATTCGAACAGTCCTCGATCAGCACCTTGATTCTCTGCAAGACTATGTGCATTTCTTCGAAGCAGAGAAGAGCCGAAGGAGACGAGAAAGAGACGGGACAGCGAAGAAACTCCTCGAATAGAATCGAAAGCAGCTTTGCCTTCCGAGACAGAAGAAGCGGAAGAGGCTGTGGCAGAGCGCAAATCTCCTTGGAAATAAGGAATAGAGATTGTAAGAGATTGAATTCCGACTGCTTCGGATCTATGGAAGATCCCGCCGAAGACGCTCGACGTCTTCTCGGCGGGAAACTTTGAGGTGAAATCGCCATGAACGTACGGACAAAATCAAGCAAAAGAATCCAAAACGAAAATCCTTACAGATTGATTTACAGGACGAAAACGAAAACGAATATATTTGGATGAACTTTGAGAGAAATGAATACTTGAACGCGTTATGAGGCTTTTGATTGAAGAATAAGGTTGTGTACAAGTTGAAAGTTGGATTGCAGAGAAAGAAGAAGCTAAAGCTAGCTGGACAAGATAAGAGAGAGAGTTGGCTTTTTGAGGTTTTTTTTTTTTTTTTTTTGGCCTTTTTTTCTTTTCGTTTTCAAAGTCTGATTTGATTTTTATATTTTGTTTTTTCGGATTTTTTTTTTAATAATTAGAATAAATGAAAGTATGGGTCGGCTATATGAAACCGTTAGTTTTTGACTGTTTCTAGTTGGTTGGTGGTGGTGAAATTATACGAAGGGTTTTAAGAGAGAGTAAAAGCTTGAAAAACGGTGCCGTCTTAAGCAAATACAAAATTTGGATCAAACAAAATTTTCGAGGGACAGCATGGAGAAAAAGTCTACCAGACAAAGACGGGTCCGTTTTAGCGGCCGCCGGCAGGCCATTTAGCCGAATAGCCCTTATAATAGACTATGATTATATTATATATAAAATTTTATATGTATATATAATAAAATATATGCATATGATTGAATTGGTATTTTAAGAAATATTAGGTGATATAATAAATTTTATTAAAGTAATATAGAAAGTGCTTTGCACTTATCGATTTAGCAGAGTGGTTGAGGACTCGGCTTCCATTGTCATCACCCACATGCTATTTTACATAGTTCATGCATCATTTTCCGTTTCCTTTTTAAGACAATTAGGAAAGATTAAAGTTTTATGACATTTTCCTTTCAAGGTTCACCTTTGGATGGCAATTCTTAATTTGGTGAGTTTGGTCGTTGAACAAATTTAATCATATTTAACAGGTAGAGTGCGTCGGTTAGGAAAAAAAAAAAAAAAAAGTGAAACTGGATTGACGCAAAATTAAATGTACTAATTCCTAAATTGAAAATCGAAGAAGGGAAATTATCATACATTTCTTGAAAATAAGTAATTGGTGGGTCCAAAAAAAAAATATATATATATATATATGCATAAATATTTTAAGAAAACTGACAAAAGAAGGAACTTAATTTATTTATATGAGAAAGTGGATTGGTTCAAAATTAGGGAATAGGAAATACACTTGACTTCGTAATAACTGAAGAAATAAAATTGATATTGTGAGTTTAATATCATAGAAAAGTTCAATCAAATTAGAATATGTCTTTCTATTTTTTTTTTTTTTTTTGGAACAAAAAATTAGAATATGTCCAGTGTATATATTTCTTATCTAAAAGGCAGTTCAGTGGGGTAGTAATCTTTCTGTTTGTTATATCTTGAGTCATTGTTAGATAGGATTTCCACATCATTATGGTTTTTCAGTGAATTAAAAACCATGGGTTGGCACTAGGTTTCCTTCCTTCAAACGTCATGGCTTAATTAGTATATTACGGCTCAATTTCTTGCATGCAATCAATGATTTCTATAGGAGGCATGTAGCACCATATTTGGTGACTTCATCTTCATATATCATTGTATAAGCTTAAACAATTAGTATTTCCCCTTAAACATACCACTATATGAAAGATCAACTGTTTTTTTACAGTTTAATGCCAAAATTATTGTTTTATCAAACAATGATTTTGAATATAAGTTTTCATACCACAATACATATACATAATTTTGTTGTAAAATGCGTGTACATTTATAATATTAAAGATATATTTAATAAATTACATGAAATTCATCAATTGTAATAGGTTGCATCATCCAATTATATGTAGCAATATTCTATACATATATGTATATATAAAGGTTCCAAACTTGATTAGATGAAATTATTGATCAACCAAATTTTTGTCAAGATTATGTAGCATACATAAAAACAAATTAGTTTATGCTTTCGTAAAATATTTAAACCAAACATGGAGAACCCACTATAAATTATATATAGACGAACTGGGTCAGTGCTGTTTGGTGTCTGTCATTGTGTACATGGAAGATAATGATATCCAATATATGCAATCAAAGCTTTGGGGTTGGATTAATACTGGCTGTTGTTGGTCCCAACCACTTCCATGATTGAAAGATTGGGATACAGCTGGCATTTTGCATTTAACATCATGGAATACGTTTCTCTTTTTCGCATTCTATTCCATCCAACAACCAACAAAGCCAAGCGTATATATCCCACCACATATGTGAATGCCAAAAATCCCTGTGCTTTAAGTTTCAAAGCACTTTCAACATGCAGGTGGGGAGCACAGTTGCTAAAAACCTGTGGGTTGCTTGGTTACTTCCTTGTTTCCCCATCAAGTTGCTTCTTCATTCCATAAAACAAAATGTCAAAAAACAAAAAGAACCAAAAAAATAAATAAATAAAGAAAAAATGATGTTTCAGGAGCCAATAAATTGGGCTATTAATCATAAGAGCTATAAGAGCGACAACTAGGATGTTAACAGTACTTTTGGTTTATGCAGAAACGCCAGCTGTTTCGAATCAAATTAGCGAAGCACTTTTTATGTTGAATTAGACAAGTGTTAGGCAACAATAAGGAGAGGACAAAGCAATGTGACGGAGACTTTGGTTGGAGATAGGAACAGCTTCATGAATAAAAACCATGGTCAAACTTTTTTGGCAGAAAGTGACACAAAGCTTTTCTCAACCAGGCTTCGATCTAATCAATGACCCACCACCACCCCCGGACGGCCACCACTACCCCACCACCGAAAGCCAATGACTAATGGGCTTTCTCTTTCTACAATGCCTTAGTTTCAGTTTGGTACAATCTGGTCCAGATTCAAAGGGCCTATGGCCCAAGTAGAGTAGTGTTTTTGAAAGGGTTTTTCGAAAACTAGCCATACCGTATATGGTTTTTTGAGGAATAGCAAATTTTTTTTTTTTTTTTTTTTACAAAACTAGCCATCTCGAAATAAAAATATTCTTGAAAAAATTGAAAATTATACAATATGTTTTTTTTACCCTTTCTTTCTTCCTCTACACAGCCGTTCATATTTTGTGTAAGGGTTTCTCTAACAGGCCACAAACACTTTGTGCATCTCATCTCCTCTCACTCTTATTTTTTTGTATTTTTTCATATCTGAAACTAAACTCATGTAAAAATTTTATCTTTTTTCTTATTAGATGAAACTGAGGAAATATATGTTTTTTTTTTCTTATATTTTTTGTTAGTTTTGGAATTTTTAAACTTTTTATTTAATATTGGTATGCAATAAATTAATTTATGAGCTGTTATATGTGAGTTTAAAGATACTTAGGTGGCATATGGTTTGAAAATGGGGAAAAATTTGTGTAAAACTGAAAAATTGAGAAAACAGTAAAACGGAGGAAATTTGGTGAAAAAGATGAATTTCCACTATTTTCCTTCAGTTTGTCAGTTTTCGCAAGTTTTCCGCTAGTTTTCCACCAGTAGGAAAAAGCTATATTTGACCAAAAAAAAAAAACATAATCAACTTTTTTAATACGGTTAATATATTTGTATAGTATTATTCAAATTTTTATATATTTATTGATTTAGTTTAACGTTATTCATTTAATTTTGTGGTAAAATGGAAGATGATGATATTATAATTGCGGTTTTATACAATGGAACATTGGTACAAAATGATGGTGGTAATTGGAAATATTGAAATGGTAAAAATATAATGGTTTCCGTCAGCAAACGATGCACAAAATTAGAGTTAGAGGATGAGATTTTCAATTCTATTGAGATAGATCGAAATGAATATTTGCTAAAGCTAAAATGGATATATGGACGATGTGCAGAAAAGTTGGATCCTACAGAAATACACTGTGATAGGGATGTGAAATGCTTTCTTTAAGAAGTGAGGAATGGAAGGATGATATGATGCGGCCTCCATTGTATATTGAGGTGATTTCGAAAGTTGAACATGTATCTAGAAACGTTCATCAAACAGCCTTTGCTTCAGATAGTGGAAGTAATATTCATTCTTTTTCTTGTCCTCCAATTGGCATTCGTCTACCACAAGTTTCCGGTACTGAACCTATTCAGAGTACATCTAAGGAAATTATGGTTCAAGAAACTCAGTTTAGAGATCAAATTGATGTTCGTGGGGCCTGGACATCATTTAACATCCACGAAGAAGTTGATGTTGGAGGTGACTATGCTGAACGGTTTCCTAACGCTGAGGAGTACGAGCAGTTGTGTAATATTGATCATGATGAGAATTACAATGCAGCAGGGGATGATGTTGATCATAGTGATGTAGATTTTGATCATGAGTTGTCAAACAATGATAATGATATGCATCCTGAAATGAACAATGAAGGAGTTGATGATGTTAGGGTTCATCGTGCTACAAGTGACCACATATCATCGAGCAACAGAAGTGGTTCTATGGCCATATTCTTGTCAAAGTTCACTGGCTGTGAGAGCATAGTAGTTGGACAATTATTTTGCAATAAACATGACTTATAGAATAAATTGAGTATCTATTGCATGCGTGAAAATAATGAGTTCAAGGTGACACAGTCAGCTACACAACGGTATGAGGTTGTATACTTGGAAAATACTTGTAAATGGCGACTAGAAATATTTGTTGTGAGAATTTTTGATAATGTACACAGTTGCTCGTTAGATATTGTGTATCGATAACATAAGCAGGCCAGTAGCCGAGTTATCGGGCAGTGTATCAAATCTAAATATGAAGTTATTGCACATGTTTACAAACCTAAAAAAATTCAACATGATTTTTTGCAGAAATATGGGGTGAATATAAGCTACAACAAAGCATGGAGAGGTAAAGAGTATACACTTAACAGTTTTAGGGGATCTCTAGAGGAGAATTTTGCTAAGTTGCCTGCCTACTGTTATGAGTTAGTGTTGAAGAACCCTGGGACTCTTACACGTATCAAAACAGACGATAATAATAATTTTGTATATTTCTTTATGGCAATTGGAGCAAGCATCAGGGGATTTATATCCCATATAAGATCCGTGTTGGCTGTTGATGCGACTACATTGAAAGAGAAATACAAAAGGTACATGTATATTGCATCGGGCATGGATGGAAATAAGCAAATATATCCTTTGGCTTTCGGCATTGGAGATGGAGAGAACGAGCAAACATATACATGGTTTTTCCAAAACTTCAAGGATGCTATTAGAGATTTCCCGAATTTGGTGTTTGTGAGTGATAAGCACCTCACTATTGAAAGGGCATTACGCAAAGTTTTTTCCAATGCATACTATGCACTGTGCACGTACCATATAAGCAGAAATATTAAAGCAAATGGACATGCGAAAGATGAAATAATAATACAATGTTTCATGCTCGTAGCTAATGCATATTTGGTTGAAGATTTTGAGTTCTATATGGGGCAAATTGAGATAAAAACAGTAGGGCTGTCCAGTAAATTCGATCATGTGACCCTACAAGGTAGGCACGTTCTCTTTTTCCATGTAAAAGGTACACTATCATGACCACCAATATTGCAGAAAGTTTGAATGGTATTTTGCTAGATGTTAGAGAGATGCCAATAGTAGCATTAATTAAGCATATACGGAATTTACTGCAAAGGTGGTTTTATAAGCGACGTACTGCAAGTGCAAAATTGACGAAGCCTGTGACTGACCATATGGAAGAGCAACTCAACTACGAAATTTAGAGTCCATTGGACTACGTGTGAAAGCCATTAATATGCATGAATTTCTTATGGAAGGTGGGAGATTGAGGGGTACAGTTAATCTCCAATAAAAAATATACTCATGCAATGTAACACCCCATCTCAAAGTACACTGGAAATTTCTCAAATTTGATCAAGATTAACTGGGTTTGACCGTTGTTGACCCAGAAGGGGTCAAATGTTGACTTTTTGCTCCCGGTAGAATTTCACGTTGATCGAAGTACTGCTGCGAAGTACGCATTATTACGAGTTCATAGACTATGGACCTACAAAGTTATTCAAATACAATATTATTTTAATATTATTTTTAAAAGTATGAATAATTGTGCCATGTGTCACCAAGTGGGATGCACCATGTGTAATATTTTAGAAGTGACACATGTTAGCAATAAGAAGATACTATATTATATTATTTTGTCTTTATTTTATATATTATTATTTTATTGTTTTAATATTTATTTATTTATTCTTTTTCTTTTTGTCTTTTTCCTTCCTTTTCCCCATGTGGGGAAACACTTTTCTTTTCTTTTCTTTTCCTTTCTTTCCTTTCTCCTTCTTCTTTCCCGAGCTTGACAAACACCATCAAAACACACACAGTGACTTCTCTTTCTCTCTCTCTTTGACTTGGTTTCAATGGCTGGAAGGCAACACGCACTGGTGGGCTTGAGAGCCCATGGTCAGGCAATGTCAACGGCCAATTTTCAGGCCATTTGGCTGGCGGACGCACCGGGATCGGCCGTCCAAAATCGACTACCAGCGGTCCTCCGGCTGACCCTTTTTTCAGCAGTTTCCGACCATGAGACCGATCCTTTCCCCTAGATTTCAACCCCCTAGCTTTGAAAATAACCTCCATTTGCCCAAATTCTGACCGTTTGTGGGATAGAAGAAGGGGAAATTCGGTCGAAACCTTCCGTCCACTTTCCGACCACCTCCGATCGAGTTGAGCCCAACGGAGGTCGGTATTGTGATCCTCGTCCCCTTAGCTTTTCATTGATACCTTATTTGTGAATTTTGGATACCATTTGTGTTAGCCCCCGGGGTATCGGGTATTATTTACCCGAATGAAATATTAATTTATTTAACCATGTGTAATATTGTTGTTCTAGGAGCACGTGCGAGCCGTAGAATTGATTCTATGGAGGATCTTGGTTGGATTGCGTGCTCGAGGTGAGTGATCCACCTTTCAAAATTATTTTGGGGTTGGTAAATTGTATATATTTTGTGTTGATTATATATTTAGAAATTTTATTTCATGTGTTAATTGTTTAGTAAATTTCTAATTGAAATTTTATGCCAAAATTGAAGGAAATTAAATTATTTGTGTATTATAAATATTTTGGGTTTTAAGAATTTTCTTGAATTTGAGGTTTAATTTAATAATTATTGGATTTTGTTATTGTAATATTTTATAATTAGATATTTGAAAAATATGTTTTATGTATTTGATATTAAAAGGATTTCTATCTAAATTATATTGCCAATGCATGTTGTTTTAATATATGTTTGGGCGCCAAAAATATATTTGGGAATTAAAAGAAATTGAGATTTCAATTTCCTTTTATAATTATTATGTTTATCATGTGATTTAATTATATTTTGAAATTTGAGGAATTGAAGGAATATTTATTTTAAATTATTGTTGATTTCACTGATGGATTTGAAATTGATGGAATTTGTATCGATGGATTTATGCTGGTGATATTAAAGAAAAATGTGTGAATGTGAATTTGAAAAATGGTATAATTCCCATGGTGAATTTTGGAAAAATTGGATATTTTAATAATAAACTTGGTATTTTAATAAATTTAGTAATTGATTCTAGACGCACTCATATAGTACTGGTGTTCTGTACTGTATATGTGGATGAGCGCGTAAGTTATAATGTCTCCCATGAGTTGCCATCAGACCGAGGGCAGGCAAGTTTTATATGGTGCACATAAGCCGTCCCCCTCCATGGCCGGATTGACGGTTTAAGCAGCGGCACTATCGGAACGCCAAAGCGACCGTATGCAAGTTTCTCTCTTTAATCTCCCGCTGGATGGTGCTTGGGACGCTGGGTATCGTAGGGCATCACTGGTATATAGTGTGGTGCATCAAGTATTATTTTTCTGATATAAATTTCAAATCCTGTAGTTTTAAAATCATATTTAGATTAAATGTATTTAATTTGTTTTATCACCTATTTCCAATTAGTATTTTCTAAAATATAATTTTTCATATTTTATGTCACTTATTTTAAAATAATATTTTTAAATGTATCTTGCCATATTTTTATTATATAGATTGATTGAATATTTTAAAATGAATTTTATAATATATTTTTACCATTTATTTTACATGATTGTTTGTAATTATTTAAATTATATTTTTGAAACTATTTATTTTAGTTTATTAAATCAAATTTTACAAATTATATATTGAATTTCACTTTTATGTTATATTTCTTTGATGCAAGTATTTTAAATTATTTTATTGTATTTTATTCGTATTTGGATTATGTAATTATTTATTAAATTAATTATTCATTGATTTTTGGGGTATAAAAGATTGGATTTTGTGAAAATATTTTAAAAGGAAAACTTTTCCAACGGAGTGAATGGTGAGGGTTTTGAGAGAAAATATTATTTCCGATTAATTATTATTTATTTAGTCTTAATTAATCAAGTGTATTATAATTATTATTACTATTATAATTGTATATAAGATAGAGTCAATCATTAAGATGATTAGCATCTCATATTTTTTAAATTCGTACCCCTAGGTACAAAGATTGGTAGACGTTTGTCCGGAACGAGATTGATCTTCTTTGCTGACGTATTTCGAGGAGTTCTCTTTCTTTTCATTTATTTCTATTGTAATAATTCTTTCATCCTTTGTTGTATAACTTTTATACTTAATTGTACCCTATAATGCTCGGTATACTGTATTGGAGATATTTTATTAAATACTGCATTAGTTTCCTGATTAATTTATGGAAGTGCCGATTATTGTGGAATTAAATTGTAGTAAAGTGGAGGAATAAGGCGGTATATATATATATAGAAGTGTGTTTTCAGTGTAGGGAATTTGTGGTAAGTCCAACCTTTAGGAGAGGTTCTGCTGGATTTTCCATTTAAAGGTCCGATAGGGTTTTCCTGGGATCAGGGCTTGTCTAGGATTCCGGTGAGGGATCTTGGACAGGTCTTGACAGATTGGTATCAGAGCATAGGTTCTTATAATTTTAAGGGTCTGTGCATTGCTGTACATCCCATCCACGTCTATTCCCTTGTTTTGATCATCTTAAAGTGTTCTTTCCCTTTATCTCGAAGCAAATTCGTTGCTCGAGTTAAAATAACTCTAATCTTCAAGGGTGTCAATTAGAATCACCTATCCTAACGGGGAGTTCCTATGGCTTAGTCAATGGTCGAGGATTGCCTTTCTTTATCGAAGGTCAAGTAATGGGGGCAGATCTAATTCTGTGAATCTTTTTGGGATCCAAAGTGGTCCTAGATATGGATTGAGTAGTTATGAATCTTATGTTTATGGACCGCTACCATAAAGGAGTAAAATTAAAGTGTTCCAGCTTACCTGAAGTGGTGCTTCGTGGAGGAGTTAGGGAGCCTTTACCGTTGTTAATTTCTATCATTGTCTCCAAGGAGCTATTGGAGAATGGTTGTCAAAGGTATTTGACCCATGTGGTTGATGCCCGAGTAGATGGTGAGTGTTGGAAGTGCTCATAGTGGGAAGCAATTCAAAAGCGTTTTCCCAACAAGTTACCTGGATTACGACCGTAAAAAGGATATCAAATCACCATTAAATTGGCTTTGGACATCGATCTATTTCAGTACCGCCATACCGTGCGACTCCATCAAAGTTAAAGGACTGAAAGGCTCAGCTGCAAGATTTGGTGAATAAAGGTTTCACTAGATCAAGCTTATCATTATGAATGGCATCTGTTTTGTTCATGAAGAAGAATGATGGTTGCCTAAGGGTGTGTATCGGCTACCAATGACTTAACAAGGTCACCACCCATAATCGATACTTGTTGTCGAGTATGGATGTGTGTCGATCAACCTCAAGGTGTCAAGATATTTTTCCAATCGATTATCAAAAATTAAATGCTTTTCAAAGTGATATTTGAAATTAAAGGTATTTTATTCATTTTTTTATTATTTATTTAAATCAAAGTTTTAGCATGAATTTCATTTATATTGATTTTATTATTTATTTAAAATTGTGATTTAAAATGTATTTTGACATATTTTTATAATTTACCTTGATTATGAGAGTTTACATAAAATGTGTTTTTATCATGTATTCAATTAATGTTTTAAAGTGCATTTTACTATGACCTTATTATTTAAATTGATTGGATGATTTAAAATAAATTTTATTATATTGTTACTCTTATTTTAAATACATGTTTCAAATGGATTTAAATATTTCTTTTATTATTTAATCGATTCATTTTACTTATTTTAAAATGATTATTAAAATGCATTTATTCATGTTTTTATTTTTGTTTCAATGTGGAATTTTAACAACTAAGTTAAGGTATTTTAAACTGATTAAAATAATTCTCTTATTATTTATTATTTCATTGATTTAATTAGTAAATTTTATAAATTATATTTTTATTGTTGAGGAAATTTGAAAATTTAATTTGGGTTGATGAATTGTATATATTTTATGTTGGTGGGATATTTGAAAAATATATTTATTATTTGTTTTATGTTATGGTTTTTCCAGGAGTGACTTAAGGTTTAAGTATTGCCAATGAGAATCCAAAAATAGGATATCATTGAGTTCAAAAAAGAGATCCTAAAGGGAGCACGTGATTCGATGTATGTGATACACCCCAAAGGTATAAAGATATATCGAATACTCACTAAGTATTATTGGTGGACTGACACAATAAAGGAAGTTGACGAATTAGAATCAAGGTACGTAAGTTGCCGACAAGTGGAAGCGGGAAGTAGAAATGTTAGTGCACTTTTTACTGGTACGAGAGTGGTTCTCACTGAGACAAATCGGCCAAGCTGTTCGTAAAGCATATTATGAGTCTGCACGGAGCATCAATCGCCATTATGTCTAATTGAGATTAGAGCTTTACTTTAAGACTATGACGAAGGTTAACAGATACACTTGGAGTGAGACTTAACTGCTACATCGCCTTCCACCACAGGCCAATGGACAAGGGAAGTGCAGAATTTATACTTTGGAAGTTATGCTGAGACCGTGCATTATGTAATGTCGGAAGGAGTTGGAATAAGCAATTGCCGTTGATAAGGTCCATTGTAATATTAACTACCAAGTGAGTATTGAAATGTCTTCGTACGAAGCTCTATACAAGAGACAATGTCGAACTCCACAATGTTGGAGTGAAGTGGGTGAGGAGAAGCACCACACGACGACCAACGTGAATTGGATGCGAACACCTACGGATGACTATGAATAAGGTGAAGGTCATCCGAGAGAGTTTTAAGACCGCTCAGGATTGACAAAAAAGTTAACCTGACGTGCAAGGAAAATATCGTGAATTCAAAATCCGAGATTGAGTTTTTTGAAATTATCTCTGTAGAAGAGAGTCGTACGCTTTGGTTGACAGAGAGAGCTAAGTTCTCGTTATCTTGGTTTCTACAAGGTTAGCGAAAGAATTGGTTTTGTAGCATACAAGTTAGCATTTTTGGAAGAGTTAACACAGGTATGTAACGTATTTCACGAATTGGAGCTACGAAAAGACATCCAAAACCTGTCATGTAAGGAGCAACCAGTGCAGATTTTTAAATCATGAAGAATGTGTATGGGTCAATAAGACTATTTTCTCGAGTCAAGGTCTCGTAGTGAATTAATCTAGTTGAGAAAGCGATGTGGACTGGAAATTACTCAAATTTGATCGAGGTTGACCGGGTTTGACCATTGTTGACCGAGGAGGGGTCAAATGTTGACTTTTCGCTCCTGGTGGAATTTCACATTGACTGAAGTAATGCTGCGAAGTATGCATTGTCACGAGTTCATATACTAGTAGCATGTAAAAATCGAAGCTACGGTTTGAAAGTTATGAGCAAAACAAGTTGAGGTCCAAATTGTCCAAAGGTGTCAAAGTTGACTTTTTATTTTTGGGGATATGAGATTTGACTTATGTACAGATATGAAGTACTCGTCGATATGAGTCCATAGACTAGCGGCACGCCTGGTTTGAGCATTTCGTTAAAAAATTATGGACGTATAAAGTTTTTCAAATACAGTATTATTTTAATATTATTTTTAAAAACGTGAATAATTGTGCCACGTGTCACCAAGTAGGATGCACCATGTGTAATATTTTAGAAGTGACATATGTCAGCAATAAGAAAATACTATATTATATTATTTTGTCTTTATCTTATATATTATTATTTTATTCTTTTAATATTTATTTATTTATTCTTTTTCTTTTTGTCTTTTTCTTTTCTTTTCCTTCCTTCCCTTCTCCTTCTTCTTTCCCGAGCCCGACAAACACCAGCAAAACACACACAGTGACTTCTGTCTCTCTCTCTCTCTCTCCTTTGACTCTCTCCCCCTCTCTCTTTGACAGGTCATTTTGGCCAGGTTTCAATGGCTGGAAGGCAACACGCGCCGGTGGGCTTTAGAGCCCATGGTCAGGTGACGTCGGCGGCCAATTTTCAAGCAATTTGGCTGGTAGATGCGCCGGGATTGGCCGTCCAAAACCGGCGGTCCTCCGATTGACCCCTTTTTTAGTGGTTTTTGACCTTAAAACCGGTCCTCTCCATTAGTTTTTGACCCCCTGATTCCAAAAATGACTTCCATTTGCCCAAATTCCAAACCGTTTGTGAGATACATGGAGGGGAGTGTTTGGCCAGAACTTTTTGTTCATTTTTTGGCCACCACTGACGAAATTTAGGTCAATGGAGGTCGGTAATGTGATCCTCGTCTCACGAGCTTTCTATAGACACCTTATTTGTGAATTTTGAACATCGTTTGTGTTAAACCCTAGGGTTTCCGGTATTATTTATCCGAATAAAATATTAATTTATTTGAGTTGTGTAATATTGTTGTTCTAGGAGCACGTGTGGGTCGTGGAATGGATCTTTTGGAGGATCTTGATTGGATTGCATGCTCGAGGTGAGTGACTCACCTTCAAAATTATTTTGGGTTGGTAAATTGTATATGTTTTGTGTTGATTATATATTTGGAAATTTTATTTTATGTGTTAATTGTTTAGTAAATTTCTAATTGAAATTTTATGCCAAAATTTAAGGAAATTAAATTCTTTGTGTATTATAAATATTTTGAATTTTAAGAATTTTCTTGAATTTGAGGTTTAATTTAATAATTATTGAATTTTGTTGTTGGAATATTTTATAATTAGATATTTGAAAAATATGTTTTATGTATTTGATATTAAGAGAATTTCCATCTAAATTATATTGCCAATGCATGTTGTTTTAATATATGTTTGGGCGCCAAGAATATATTTGGGAATTAAAAGAAATTGTGATTTCAATTTCCTTTTATAATTGTTATGTTTATCATATGATTTAATTATATTTTGAAATTTGAGGAATTGAAGGAATATTTATTTTAAATTATTGTTGATTTCATTGATGGATTTGAAATTGATGGAATTTATATCGATGGATTTATGCTGGTGATATTAAAGAAAAAAATGTAAGATTGTGAATTTGAAAAATGGTATGATTCCCATGGTGAGTTATGGAAAAAATTATTATATTTTTAAAATAATATGGTTATTTATTTTAAACGCACTCATATAGTACTGATGTTCTTATTGTGTATATGGATGAGCGCGCAAGTTACAATGTCTCCCATGAGTTGCTATTGGACCAAGGGCAGACAAGTTTGATATTGGCCATAAGCCGCTCACCACCATGGCCAGGATGACGGTTTAAACAACGGCGCTGTCGGGACGCCAAAGCGATCGTATGCAAGTTTCACTCTTTAATCTCCTGCCAGATGGTGCTCAGGACGCTGGGTATCGTAGGGCATCACTGGTATATAGTGTGGTGCGTCAAGTATTATTTTTCAGATATAAATTTCAAATCCTAAAGTTTTAAAGCCGTATTTAAATTAAATGTATTTAATTTTTTTTATCATCTATTTCCAATTAGTATTTTCTAAAATGTATTTATTCATATTTTATGTCATTTATTTTAAATTAATGTTTTTAAAATGCATCTTGCCATAAAAATATTATATAGATTGGTTGAATATTTCAAAATGAATATTATAATATTTTACCATTTATTTTACATGATTGTTTGTAATTATTTAAATTATATTTTTGAAACTGTTTATTTTAGTTTATTAAATAAAATTTTACGAATTATATATTGAATTTCTCTTTTATATTATATTTCTTTAATGCAAGTATTCTAAATTTATTTTATTATATTTCATTATATTTTATTCGTATTTGGATTATTTAATTATTTATTAAATTAATTATTCCTTGATTTTTGGGGCATAAAAGATTGGGTTTTGCAAAAATATTTTAAAAAAGAAAACTTTTCCAACGGAGTGAATGGTGAGGGTTTTGAGAGAAAAAATTATTTTCAATTAATTATTATTTATTTATTCTTAATTAATCAAATGTACTATAATTATTATTACTATTATAATTGTATATTAGATTGGGTTACTCATTGAGATGATTAGCATCTCATATTTTTAAATTCCGTTCCCCTAGGCTCAGGTTAGTCGATGTTGATCGTCCGGGGGCAAGCTCGACGTCTTGGTTCGTTGCCGAAAGTTCCAAAGGCTTTTCCTTCCTTCCTTTCTATCTTGTATTATTTCCTTTTTATCATTTATTGTATGAAATTTCATACTTAATTGTATTGTATAATGCTCTGTATACTGATTGGACACATATTTATTGAATCATATATTAATTCCCTGTCATTTACTTGGAGTGCTGCAAATCTGTGGAAATATATTGTAGTAAGGTGGGAGGAATAAGGGGATGTATCTAGAAGTGTTTTTCATGCAGGATAATTTTGTGGTAATTTCAACCCTTAGGGGAGGTTCTGCCGGATTTTCTATTGAAGGGTCCGATAAGGTTTCCTGGGAATCAGGATTTGTCTAGGGTTCCGCTGAGGGATCTTGGACTGGTCCTGACAAAAATGATTTTCGCTTGGAGGAAAAATTTTTTGCCTAGCGAAAAATTATCCAAAAGCTTCAATTGATCTCCATATGAGATTTCTGACTGGAGGAAAATTTTTTCTTCAGGAGGAAAAGTTTTCCGCCTAGAGGAAATATTTTCCGACGAGCGAAAATTTTTTCAGAATCTGCAATTGAGCTCGTAAGATGTTTGTGCATAATGGAATTCTAATAAATAAACATGGCACATTTTCAATAAGATCAAATAGTTATCCTTACATTAATAACACATCGTTATCTTTGTTAAATGAACATTATAAGCCACCATTATCTTTACAATTAAAAGTCTAATATAATAAAGAATATGCATCTATAAATATGACAAAAGGAAAGAAAAATGCATCACCACCCAGCTCATATGCTTAGTTCTTTATTGTAAGCCTCATATGCATACTTCCTCCTAAAGAACTCTATGTCATCTTGTGTGAATGTCACTGGTAATCTAGTATGTAAAAACTCGATGGTCTTGAGTGTAAACATGCCACAGTCACCACTACAAAAAAATAATTATTATAACATATTTTAGTATTATTAAAACCATATTTAATAGTTAATATTTATGCAACAAACATGTAGGTATTAAGGGGCTTTACCCGTTACTTTGCTAGGGGGAATTTTGTGCCAATTCACATGTAAACTCATCAACGGAGTCTACAAGATCCGTCCACCGCTCATAAAAGGATGCAGACCGCAGTAAATAAGGTAACATAATGCATAATTTCTTGAAATACATTTCTCCCCTATTTCGGTTGCCAGCCTTATCTGAGTCATATACAGTCATACGATGCTCTTTCAAGTCCATGTGCCCTAGAAGTCAATGTATGTTGAGCTTGTTTAGTGGAATCAACAACTGTCAGTACATTACAGGATTTCAGTTAGCACAACAAAGAAAGGAAGGCACATAAATAAATGAATAGTTAACATTACACAATTTAGACATGTATATTGTACATGATTTACGCATTTTTATGGCTTCGACTCCTTCATTCGAATCCCCAATACATATTCTTGCATTGCATATGAGAATTAGAAATTAGATGGATTGGCGAGGAACTTTCCATAACACTGCTCAATGTATACCTACAACAAAATAAATTATTAGTTACCCAAAATCACAATAGCCACATATAGGACACCTGGCCTTTAAAACTTTTTTACTTACCCAAAATCCTCCATCTATCACCTCAAAACTAGGATAAAAAACATCAGGGAATCGATTGGCACGTACACGAAATAAGTAAGGCAAGACTTCCATATGTTGCATTGAAAGACAAGTTAAATTTAAATTACATCCATGCAGTTGAACGACAATCTATGGAATTTATCAAATTATAAAATAAAAATCTTAATCGAAAAATACTTACATCGTGATTTAGCCACCTCTCACTGGTTATAAGCAACTGGAAAAAGTCTTTACCCACAGACAAAATATCCATATCCACCTTTGCTGTCCAACCGGACTTCATAAATTGATCAAAATTTTTTACAAGTCGAGTGGGTACTGGTTTGTATGGGTCGAACTTTAAAGTAGAAGATGCACCAGATAAAGTGCACTGTAGTTTTTTCCGCAAGCCTTCAATACTGTAAGGAGTAGTAATAACTGCTGCCGCCTTCCTATCCTACCTCCCAATATCTCTACTTTGCTTAGCAGCTCCTACCTTTTTGCACGTCTTGCGGCCGGAAACTTTGATGGAGACACTTTCTTGATAATCTTAATACTTGGTCCTGCATCGTCTACAACGGATGGATATGACTGTCTATCAACGAGGGTCACATCGGGACCAAACTCTTCTTTATTTTCATCCCCTTCAACGTCTGCTTCCATCCCGTCTCTTAAACCGTCAGCACCAACTCCCACTCCTTGGTGCTTCATTAACTTATCAAGTTTGGTCTCTAAGCATGGCGATTCTTAAATCCTTAACGTCTTGCAGTACATTAGCCACTTCACCTTCATGGATAGTTAATCTCTCTCTCAAAGATACCTAAAAGAAACAATAATGATTAGTACTTGCAATAATAAAAAAGATAAACATTCATACAATTTATTCAAACCTCATCATGGGATGGAGTCGTTGGAGGTTGGGATGGAGTCGATGGCTTAACACGAACATGAGTAGCAACTCCTACAGTCGATGATGAAGGCTGGTTTATCGGCTTATCTCCCATTTGCCGCCTCCCTCCTTTACCCTTACTTTCCACAGATGCCTACTTTCGTTTCTCACTTCTTCCACTACTCGTAAATGGAACACCTTCATCTTTTTCACCATGACTTCCCTGTGGTGGCTTGTCTCTGACAGCAGGTGCAACACTGTATGGAGTACGGTCATGTTGTACATCCCATGCAATTTTGCCAATATATGCACGCTCAAATTCAGTTACATTCATTAAGCTATGAACGGGATACTGCAAAAGCCAAAAGGGATTATCATGAAGTGATTATTAAGTAACACTAATATTACTACAAATACTGCAAAAGTCTATAAATAATATTACTAAGTTGGAATGTATATCATATATACATATATGTATATATAAGTGGAAGAACTCATATACTTACATCACGATGATCGAAGAGTTCAGTGGCCTTCTCAAATCTTGGCACTTGTGAAATATGCTAATTGAGAATTTGAGAGAATGCCATGTTTGGCAACTTCTTTCCAAATGCTTGACCTAACGAATGAATTATCTCAAAATCCAAAATCTGTCAAACAATAAATTAATAATGAATAAGTAAAGAAATACACACCATAAATACAAGTGTAACAAACTTTAAATAATAGTATAATAAACTCACCATTAAAGCCAAAGGAAACCCACAAACACTATAACTCTTTGACTTGTTTAAAGCCATGGACTCTCTATGCTCAAAAGCACTCTTCAACGATCTAATGGTGGTGGTGTATGATAAAGTACCCCATGGATAGTTATTGAAGTACTCTAAATCGTCCACCATCTCCAAGTGATTATGGGGTATGGTGGCCATGCTTTCTTTGCCTAGAAGAACTTTCTCTAGGCAATATAATACAGCCAACTTCAATCTATCATCATCGGCTTCATCATCGTCTTGACACTGTGCGGTCATGAAAGCTTCGATTATCTCCGAGTTAGTGACCTTTTACTTTCCGCCAAAATACGTGTCACTAATACGCGTAAAGATGTTAACCCGCTTATTGGGTTCGTAACCAAACCGTAGACCTGTAATTATGGCGAAGTCTCTCCTCGTGAATCTAGCACCACGCCCTCCAAAATTGAATACCATAGAATCCTTGTCGTCGCAAACACACCGCCTACACAACATGCTGTTGACGATGTGGCCACTAAATATATATCGTTGGCCTTCAAAAAGTGGCCAAAATAGCTATCCTCGAACTTCTTTATTTGGGATGGAGTCAGCTTGAACTTAATATCCGACATGGCTTTTCAGAAGTTCGATCTACAATTAACCTTTGTCCTAGATATCTCCGAGTCCCAAAACCTTCGTTGGTATTCTGAATACATTTATCTGCAAATCAAATAAGAATAACAAATCATAACATATGGCTTGCTTATGGACAGCAAAATCGAAAGGACCAAAAACATATTAAATAGTAAAAAATAAAAATCTAAGAAAATTCCACCAAACAATTACAATTTGAAAGTTTAGAACAAAAAGATATTTATGCATCTATTGGAAACAATTTTCGAACTAGAGGAATCTATTTTTATTTTCTTTCTCACAGGAGGAAAACGCTTTCTGCCAGGAGGAAATTTCTTTCTGACACGAGGAAAACGCTTTTTGCCAGGAGGAAATTTCTTTCAAACAAGAGGAAACGTTTTTTCCGACACGAGGAAACTTTTTCCGCCTAGAGGCAAAATTTTTCGTCTGGAGGAAAAAAATTTCCACCTAGAGGAAAACATTTTCCACTTGGAGGAAAACATTTCCACCTAGAGGAAAAAAATTTCCGCCTGAAGGAAAATTTTTCCAAAACCTACAAATGACATATACCTAACGGGGTTTATGCAAAATTAGAATGAAAATGACTAAAGAAACTTTTCGAACCAGCGCATATGTGGATTTAAAACCTACAATATCTTCTATATATTAGTGTACATTATACATTAGGCAACAAACCAACCATGCGCATGTGACATTGCTTCCTAAGGATAACCTATGGTTCTAACACATATTAGTCATTATAGTTTCACATTCAAACCTCCCATTAAATTCAAACAAAAACACAACTTCATAATAGTTTTAATTTCACATTTCACATTCTCACCATACAATAAAAACATTTCCGTCACACCAAATAACACAATATTATGTGCATAGCTCATAATGACAAAGGTTCAAAATTGAGCAATTTATCAAGAGATGACTTATCATCTCTAAACTAATCCATTATGGAAAATATTAACAATTCTGAAAAACCATTCAATACATTACAAATAAAGATTCTAAAATTAGTTCGTTACATTAAACCGAAATTAGTTTGCAACATTTTTTATGTTTTGTTCAGAGAAGCAACTTACATTAATAGGGCACAAACCGCCACCAATGCTTCTCTATCTATTTATATATCTCTCTTTCTCTTTCTCTTTCTCTATCTCTATAAGTGTGTGTGTAGTTTTCTCAGCAAACACTTGTAACTCTAACGATCGCAAATTTTGTGCTTCAATTTTCTACTTCGTCAATTTTCTGCTTAGTCCATCACTTACTCCTCCAATGCTGAAAAATATAGAAAATCAATATTAGTAACAAAAAAGAGATCGACAGTGTTTCAAAATTAATAATAACAATGAGAATATTGTTTTCATTTCAGTAATGTCCATTTATTAAAATCCTCCAATACAAATAATAACAAAATGAAGAAAGAAAAAACCCCATGCACACATGTGGATGGAACAAATTGCTTATACCAAAATGTAAACAACTTAAAGGTAACATACATTTGAGCAAAATGCAGAGAAAAAACAGAGTAAATGTCACATGCATCTAACAATCTATCTATATGGCATATCATGCTATAACAAGCTTAGTAAATGTTGGCACAATCAGAAATACATGCTAAAGCTGCATCTTATGCAGAAACCGTACATATAGCAATTTCTCAAGTCATAAACCGCAAGAACAAATAAGTTATGCTTAAGACAATCACTTAACATTATTCAAATGCGAATCAAGTATGCTTTACCATTTTCATGGTCTTCTTTCTAGTCTAAATAACTAAGGCTTAACTAGGAAGTTTAATTAATTTAGTAATAACATTGTAACATCAGTAGAAGTATTCAAGCTTAAAGGAAGAGATATGTTTCAGAGCACTACATTAATTAATCATAAAACTTAAGAACATGACTCCTACTATAAGTGTCTTTAGCATCAAAGTCCTTTCAAAGAACAATAAACATGCTGAAAATGTTGATGAGTTAAAAGTAAACTTAGACAACTAACATCACAGACTACGTTGCTTGATCCAAATTATACATCAGGTTATTCAAAAACGTTTCTTTGTTAAAAACATAATTTATTAATAACCTCGCATCCCTTAAAAAAAAAAAATTCCTAAACTAACATAATTTCTTAAGAAACGCATATGATGACAAACAAACAAGTACCAAAACAGTTTTTTTTTTTTTTTTTAAAAAAAAGACAAAAAAAGGAGAAAGGAAGAAAGAAAATTTATCCAATATAACTTGGCCAAGCTCAACCATCTGGAAGGCCAACACATACACACAAACATTCTCTCCAGTAGGAACCAAACGATTAAATTAATAGTTCAACTGCTTTTCCTTTTATTTTTGCAAATTTTAGAACAGCATATTGCTAGTTGCTCCACTTCCACTTCTGACCCAAAAGCAGTAAAACTACAAGAAATAAGCATTAGAAAAATATTAATTGGCATCGGCGTGCCTACCTTTTCAGTTAAGTTAAGTGCACCACTTATAATTGTCGTCTCATCATGTGTAAGTTCACCTCCCTTGCCAGCCAGCCTATATACAAGAACAAAAGGACGTTATAATAAGTATTAACCAACATAGATTATGGTTATACTTCAACTTATAGATGCAGTTGGATGGTTTTATAAAATATGCAAATAAATTCTGAAGAGCTTCACTTTACCTCTTGGCTATGGATGGAGACAAGGGCTTTCAACTGAGCTCTCCTAAATAATGCTTCATTATGTCCCAGTATCCAGTCCAATATCTGGAATGCATATTCTCAATGTTAAAAAGTATATACAAGTCAATGCAATCTAAAAAAACCTTATAGTTTAAGCTTACAGGTTTAAATTTATTGTATATACAAGTCAATACACTAAAAAAATTTAAATAAATAAAATCAATAAGAATATGGAGAGGCATAAGCTTTTGTCTTTTGTTAAACAAATCATCCAGCACCTTTTCCTAACCCCATTCTTTTTCTACATAAGAATTTCAACCACACCAGCTCATGGACTCACAAAAATTGTAACATACAAATTTTAACTATTTGGGTTGTTGCTTTATCAATTGAAATGCCCTGACTGGATAGGGAGTTAATAATTATTTTTTTTTTCATTTTCACAACCAGTAACATTATCAAACATTGCAGGATAGAATCCAACCACCACCCTCAATTCAAGGAAGCAATATAACAGACTAAAAGCACACTTTGAATCAATATCACAATTTACAATGACAATTTCAAAGCAAAACAATTACACACCCCAGTAGAATGCAACAAGCAGCGAAAGAAAATTGTTTCTTGTTCTTCTCACTTAAATGAATAAACATATATTATACCATTTTTTATGATTTACTATACTGCAGAACAATAGTCCTCAGCCCAAACCCATTATCTTGACAAGTCCATCATCAGTTCTAAATATGCCGTACCTCACTAACCCTTCCATTGTCAAAATTGTCAAAATTTCTGTGTCTGTTCTTCGCAAATAAGCAATTAAATGCAAACCAACCAAGTCAATATACAAATAAAGCATTACATTTATATCAATATGATGCTTTCTCATTACTCGAAAATACATAGGAAGTTATATGTATTATTGTAGCTACCTAAAAGAAGCTTTCTTTGCTTTTTATTTATATGAGGAAAAAAAAAAACAAATCATTAATTAACCATTTTGTTCTTCCAAAAAATAAGAATTTTTTTTTTCATCTTGAAATGTAAATCATAATTTCTAGTGAAGCACTTCCAAAGTAATATAGCATAAAAAAAAAAAAAAAGGCCCTCCGATCGAAATCTTAAAAAAAAAAAAAAAACTAGAATTGAGAAATTACAGAAAGAGATTGAAAAGGGAATGAAAGACAAAGAGATTGATAATTGAATGGTTTAGGATGCTTCGCGAGGGCTGCTTTATGACTATGGACAATCGCCCATAGAGGGTTCACTGTACAAGGCCCCTGTAAAGGAAAAACTTATCCCAGCGAATAGAAGATGCTCGGCTCCGCACATTCATGTTTTCATAACAAAGCCATCAAAGGCTTTCCATAAATTTAGATTTGGCCGTATAAGGATTAAATTGTATCCAAGGAATAGGGGGCTACAAAATTGGTGGCTGGCATGGACGTGACCTGCGGCTGCGGTGACGACTACAGAGGTCGAAGTACAGCAATCGATGATGATAATGGTGTGTCTCTCTTCTGTCTCTGGGTGGCAACAGCGATCAAGCTTTTCGAAAGGGAGAGTGAAAGTAGAGAAAAAAACCCTAGAGAAAAACGAAAAAACCAACCTTTTCGAAAGGGAGAGTGAAAGTAGAGTGAAAGTAGAGAAAAAAACCCTAGAGAAAAAGGGAAAAACCAAGCTTTTCAAAAGGGAGAGTGAAAGTAGAGAAAGAAAAAAAAACCTAGAGAAAAAGGGAAAAACCAAGCTTTTCGAAAGGGAGAGTCAAAGTAGAGAAAAAAAAAAACCCTAGAGGAAAAGGGAAAAACCAAGCTTTTCGAAAGGGAGAGTAGAAGCAAAAGTGAAGACAAAAAACCAAAAACAACAAAAGAGAAAAACATGCGCTTTGATAGAGAAAAAAACAAAAAAAAAATAAAAGAAAAGGAAAAAAAACTTAATAAAGGGTATTTTGGTCAAGATGAGACAAAAGTGGACTAGTTTTTTTTTTTTTTATTAAATTTGCTATTTATCAAGAATCGGTTTGTACAGTGACTATTTTTCGAAAAAAATCTTTTCGAAATGGACTCATTCGGATTTGAATTGTGTTCATCATTCAAGCACTGTGTGCATGCTTTGCGATACAAACTGCCATCTATTTACCTTCTACAATTTTGCATATTAATTCCAAACAACTTTCATGTTTTACTACTTTTTTTTCATTTTATTTTAATAGGTTAAAAACTTGGGGAATCATTTTGCAGTGTAAACAGTATCATGATCAACGTGAAATTGGCTGATTATTTTAACAAGTGATTAAAATTATAAACTTATATTGTCAACTGACAAATTTAGATTGGGGGCCCCTGTCGAGGGTTTCCTACAAGTGGAGGTCTTGTGGAGGACTGGGTTGGGCCTCCGAAATTGTTAACCACTTTACCAGAACAAACATGGGCCTCCATTTCTTAATTACGAATACTTTTTGTTTTTTTTTTTAAGTAATTCATGACCTATACTGACAAGCCTAGAAAAAGAAATTGTACCATTAAAACGAGCCTGGAAAAAGAAATTTTACCATTAAAACGCAAAAGCTAGAATATGCTTGAAAAGTTATTCAAATTTTCTGCCCAATATGATTTATTTTTCAAGTTTTCATTATTCAGAAAATGTACTTGTCAGTTTTATTTACCAAATAATTTAGCGATGTAATAATATTTAAATTGTTTATTTCTTGATTTATTTATCTCTTTAATAATATATTTATCAATACTATGGTAGGTTAAGCAAAAACTACTCGACAACTTCTAATCCGTCGATAGTTAGGTGGATATATTTATATATATCTATATATATATTTGGGTTTGAAAAATAAATAGCTTTTAGTAATGTACTTCATAAATTCTTTATCTATATATTTAAATTATATGAACATAAAAATTAAAAAAAAAAAAATACATATGATCATGTTGATTAATAGTATATTGACATATTAATATCCCATACCATTTGGTAAACTTGCTTTTATTGTGCTAGGTTAAAGAATTGTCATCTAGCTACTATTTTTTGCTTAAAACAACCTATGAAAGAAATTAGTGGCTTAATATATAATTGAATAAAGATAATATTAGTTTTAAAATGCTTTTGAATGATTTTAAAAAAATATAATAGCAGTCGAATAAGCAGGTAAAAAAGACAAATCACATTAAAAAAAATAGTTTATGAGAAATTGACCCACTTCTGAATCATTGCAATGATATTAGTTGTGATGTCGCTAAATATTATTTTAATTAAGTGGGCAAACATTGCCCACATCCGTTCATAATTTAGTTCAATTATAAATGCTTGTGCTTTATATAATTAAATTTTTTTTTTTTTGAGTCACGTTGGTTGGGGAATGTAATTGTTCTTTTAAGAAAAATTTTAAAAAAAATTGTTTAGATACTATGAATGATTGTCCAATGAAACCTTCGTGTAATATAATTGAAATGCGAAAAATAATTGAAATAGTTTTCGATCGTCCTTAATACATGGTGTCTAGAACATCTATAACAAAAAATAATTAAATTATTAAATATAAAACAAAATATGCTAGATTTAGACCAGAGCAACAAAGCAAATTCTAAAAACGAAGATTTTTTTTTTTCAGTTAAATATGTAATTTTAATGTTAAATAGATAGTTTTAATGATTGAATGAGAAAAATGGCTTTCTATTCATCTGCAGCACCACCCCCCTTCTTTACTGCAAGGCCTGCAGAGTAATAATTTATTTTGAATGATTCTATATATTCGATATACTAAAGGTCAAAAAATGTTGCATGCAATATTATTATATATGTGTATATATAATATTTATTTATTATCGTACATACATGTATTTATTTTTAAATGACATTATTAGAAGGAAAAAAAAAGTTTTTTCTTTAAATAATTATCTATTCCTTTAAAATAATAACGAGAGTTCGTAGATCCATGAGCTTGGGTAACCCAGGAACAGCAGAAAACGGCAGATCAAAATATATATATGTATATATAGACAAAAGAAATATATATAAAATATGTATAATATATTAAAATATGTTATTTTCAAAAAAAAATAAAAATATGTATACTTATAATATATATATATATATATATATATATATATAAAAGAAAAATCGTATTTTTATAGTAAAATTTTGTTTGTAAATATATTGATATATTTCTTCTCTAGTTGGTCCACCATTCCTTATTATTTTTTTCATAGTATGTCCCTTTCATGAAAGACCAACCTACATTTTTAAATAATAATAATTATGTAAAACTGATATACATAAAAATAGATCAACATCAAATTAATAACTCAATTAACTTGGGTACTATTTGTTTTAAAAGCTTGGTTGATATATATATATATATCTAATTGTTCTGAAAATTGCAAGAAGTAGCATTATTCCATAGAACAATAATTACTCTATGAGGTAGCTTGATATTGACTTCCTAAACCATAAGCAGCCTCCACACAATTCTATTTTCTATACGCGCAAACTATCCCCGCGAAGTGATTCTTCTCTGGGTACATGGCATTTCACCTTTTGGATTATATAATAATAATATAAACTAAAACAAATTAATATTGTCCATTTATATAACATCAACTATATAATAGTTTTTTTTTTTTTTTTTTTTTGATAACCAACATCATATATAATAGATGTTACGGTTCTAGATGCTCCTCCATAACATGATGCCAAATTTCATTAACATTAGTAGCGACATTTATGAAGTCATACTTAACCATAAATTAACTATATGTTTCTTCGACATATGTGATGTGTTTATTTAGTTTTTAAAATATAATTAAATAATCAAAGACTAATTTTTTTTTTCCTACCAAATCACCGACTCATTGCATCACTTTAATGAATTATTTAGTCTATCTTGGAACATCCCACGGGTCGAAGCTTTGTTTTCATGTTCATAAAAAACTTTGGCGTTGAAAATTGAAATGCATAAAACAGAAGGAGAACAAATAATGTACAGTAGCTTTCCTTCTATGTAATACGTATTCTAGATATATTTTTATTTAAAATAAATTTAATATAGATTGTTGGATCATCTTCCTACTGCTAATTGCTTTCAAAATATAAATAATGATATAACATAGTATCAAAACCTTGGTGATCACCTGAAATCTAGTCTTCAAACTTTGATACTCCTATTTACACATGGGGTATGGTACAATATACACCTAAATAGTGAAACAAGCATTTAATTTTTACATAACTGATTTATTTTTGAAAAAAAAAATATATAAACTTAAGAAATATGAAACTTTATTTTAAGCAGATGACGTGGAACGAAATAAGGAATATAATTGGTCTAAAAATTAAAAGCACGAAGCTGCCTAGCACTTTCCTTTGTCGTTTTCTACTTCAAAAATCCAATTTATCATTTTTTTTTTTTTTTTTTTTTACAGTTGGCAATTTTTCTAGCTATCTTGAGTCTGTCTCTTTGGGGATTACTATTAAAGATTTATTTTGAAAAAAATATAGGGGTAAAATATATAGATACATTCAACAATACATAACTGATTTATTTTTGAAAAAAAAAAATGTATTAAGTGATGACCATAACAATATATATATATATATATATATATATATATGGAAAATGTGTGTACTCGTGAATTCTCTCACAATGCCTGACTGCAGGGACACTAAAATGTGAATAGGAGGTCGTGAAGTGCAGTTAAAGCGATGGGGCAGAAGCAGTCAGTACTTGAACAAGAAGGTTAATTTACTTTGCCTTTACTCATGAAATTGGAGTGTGATGTATATGCATGGCTTCGGGGATATGTTTATTGTCTAATCCCATATTTCTTGCTAAACAGTCAATATCTGAAATTGCTATATTACCTCTTTCAAAATTTCCCAACTTTCCTTACTCCTTTCCTTTTTAAATTTGATAATATACATATATATATATATATATATATATATAAGTGCATTTAGTTTTTCAAATAGAAATTTAGAGCGATATTATGATGTAGTAGATGGAACAAGCAAGGCAAAAGAAAGAAACAAAATATATAAGAAAAGAAACGGTAGGCAAATTAGTTTTGAAAATATAAAATAACTCAAAAATAAACTAGCTAATTGAAGCGAATTTTAAAAAACACCCCCCCCTCTCCAAAAAAAAAAAAAAAAAAAAGGTTTTAACTTACGAACAGATCTCTATAGTCTGTGTCATCCAAACACTGAAAAACCCGACACATGTAGGTAAAAAATAAAGTTTTAATTTGTCAGTTTACATGTATTTTTTGGTCAACAATTTGTATATATCTGTATATTTGAGTACGTGTGAAGAACTAATTTTCAAAAACAACAATATATTGCTTTTTTTTTTTTTTCCCTCCTTTTTAAGAATAACAATAGGTAGCTTTAGACACATCTAAAATTAATCCTGTCAAATTGGAATACTAGATAAGAAAAGGCAAAAAGGCAAAAGCATCCAACAAGCTAATTCTAACCCCATGGGCCATACCTAACAAAAGGATAAAACTACAAGCAATATTCTGATTCAGACTACTCCTTTATAAACTTTCTCCAGATGGATTTTAAATTAACCACAAGCAATTCCTGTTTGTTTTTGCAAAAACTCAACCACATATACCAGTATTCTTGCTTTGTTTTCATGAACATCAGCCACTTATTAAAATCCAACCAAGGGACCCCCTAATTACATGTGCATTTAACTGGCCACTACTCACAAGATAGAGACATTGGGCTCCAACTGTTTTCCTTATTTCACAATAATTCAGACACTTTGGGGCTTTTTCCATTGCAATTGTTAGAAGAAAATAGTACTAAAAGCCATCGATCATGAAAAGTCATGTTTCTCTAACCCAAATTGAATAAGCAGCGACTACGTGTTAAGGGGCTTGCATTGTAAGGATGGATTATCTAAACATATCTTTATCAGTCATTTGGTTCTTTGTTAGCAAATTGGAATTTGACTTGTAAGATAATTATCTAAATGGAGAATTGATTGATTTAAAAGAACTTTATTATCTTTCACAAGTTCACTTTTAAAAAGTTCATATACAGGTAAAAGTTTAGTAATTATTATCATTTGATTTAATATAAACTCATTTTTAATTTTACTCTTTGAAACTCAGTTTCTAATTTACAATGAATTTATTTATTCAATTTGTTGAATAAATAATGAATTTCAAAAGAAAAAAGATAATTACTTTAAACTGTATAATCATAAGTTAAAGCTAATGGCTCGAAATTACAAAACCAAGTTTGAGAATCTTTTTTTTTTTTTTTTGATAAATTAAATCAAGTTTGAGAACTTGAATTGAGATTAATTACTCACTCATGGAATCATATTTGAGTCACATTATGCATATTAACAATTCATAAAATGTCTCCATCTTAATATATTCTCCACAAGTTTCGACTAGATCACTTTTCGAATCTTCCAAGATGCACAATAAAAACTTTCATTTTTAATAATATCACATTTGATCAAAATATAAAGCTCTCATTATGAGAGGCATTTATCAGTATCTTCTTTCATAATCCCCATTTTATAGTCTAATTGATCCAAATCTATTTCGGTGTCAAAATAATACTCAAATTGCCCTTGTAGATTGAAATCTTGATCTTCTACAACCAAATGAAACTCCAATATCTTACCAAGTTATTGTGACACTAATTGTAACACCCCGTCCTAAATCACATCGAAATTCGTGCACGTTGACAGAGGTTAACCGATGACCGAGCGGGTCAAAAGTTGACTTTTTGTTCCAATTGAAATTTCTAGTTGACCATGGTACCGTGGTGAAGTGCATGATACCCCGAGTTCGTAGACTAGTAGCACGTCAAAAACAGAGCTACGATTTGAAAGTTATGGGCAAAACAATTCGAGGTGCAAACTGTCCAAAAGGTGCCAAAAGTTGACTTTTTATTGTTGTGTAATTTTGTTTTGACTTTTATATGGTTGTAAAGTACTCGTCGATACGAGTTCATAGACTAGCGGCACGCTTAAATTGGACATCTGGTTAAAAAGTTATGAATGTTTGAAGTTTGCCAGATACCGTAATATTTTATTATATCTGGCTTAAGTGCATAGTAATGCCACGTGTTGTCACCTGATTGGTCCACGTGGGTGAACAGTGTCACCCACGGTGGCTTTTATTTGGCAAAAACGCCGCAGAAGAAAGAGAAAGCGAGAGAGGAGAGAGAGAAAGAGAGAGAAAAACGACTGGCGGCCGGACTAGACCAATTTTCCGGCCGATCCTTGCTACACGCACCGGCCAGACGGGAGCGCCTTCCCATTTCCGGCAAAACCCTGAAATTTCACGACCGCCGATCGCCGGACGCGCCCAAACCGAGCCGGCGAAGCTCGGCGGCGATTTTCCCCTCCACAGGCAGCCACCGCCGTTGACCCATTTTCGGCCACTTTTAAGCCACACGCGCCTGACCGATCCCTCACCCATGGAAATTCCGGCCTACCCACCAAATTTCACGGCCACCGGACCTCCGACGCGCCGGGATCGGAGCATTTTCCGGCAAGGCGCCGAAAATCTTCAAACCCCGATCTCTGCGTCGTCCGGCCTCCGTTTGCCTCACCGCCGGTCCCATTGGAATCCTCTCCCCTCAATCTACAAAACCCCCAAAAATCTCAGCCAACAGCCACCGCACGCGCAGCCACCGGCGACGGTTGCCGGTGACCGCGGCGGCTCGCCGGAAGTCACTGTTCCGGCGAGTACCCAGTTACACTGCCGGTCCTTATCCACTGATTCCGACCTCCTGAATCCAAATCCGACGTCCTTTTCCTCCAATTCGCGACGGTTTGGGAGAATTGAGGAGTCGAATCCCAAAAGCTTTCCCGCGAGATTCCGGCCACCTCGGGTCCGATCTCCGGGAAGTAAGACCGAATCCGTGATCCTCATCACTCAAGCTTCGATTCCGTATATCACTCGTAATTTTTAGTTGTCATTTGTGTTCGCTCCCCGGGTACCCATTTGAGAGCTACCCGATTAAAATATTAATATATTTGTTTGGTGTACTGTGGATGTTTTAGGTGTGCATGCGAGTAATGGAGTTGATCCTGCGGAGGATCTTAGCTGATATACGCACTTAAGGTGAGTGACCCACCTTTAAAAATATTTTGGACAATTAATTATATTTAATTGGTGTTTAATTGATATTTGAATTATGCTCATGTGGTGCAATTTAATTATGATTTTATTGTGATTTAATTTTAATTATTATGCATGAGCAAGGTATTTTCAGTAATAAATTGTATGTGGTTTTAATATTATTTTTGGGCATAATTGGTTTAAATATTTTATGAAAATATTTGTTTAAATTGGTGGTATAATTTTTATAATTATGCCCATGGTATATTGTTTGTTGAACCTCGTATTACGAAAAAAATTATTGTTTTATTGTTATCGATATTTTTGTACCGGGTTTGTTAAAGGAAAATATGTAGAATGGTAAACGTGAAAATTGGTATATTTTCCACGGTAATTTTGGAAAGAACGGTATGGTTATAATTAATTTAACAATTATTTTAGACGCATTCATACAGTATTGGTGTTCTGGTGTATATATATGGTTAGCGCGCAAGTATTATGTCTCCCGTAAGTTGCCATTGGACCGTGGGCAGGCAAGTTTGATATTGGCCACAGCCGCCTCCCTCCTTGGCCGGGATGACGGTTTCAGCAGCGGTACTGTCGGGACGCCGAAGTGCCGTTTGCATGTTTCTCTCTTTAATCTCCCCGCCAGTCGGTGCTCGGGACGCTGGGTATCGAAGGGCATCACCGGTATATGATGTGGTGCATCAAGTGTAAATTTTCAGACAAAATTTCAAACCCCAAAGTGTTCAAAAATTATTTATTATATTTATTACATTTTAATTACATTTGGGGTATTTATTTAATTATTGTTTATTAAGTTGTTGATCCCTTGGTTTTCGGGAAATACGAATATCGAATTTTGTGAAAATGTTTTAAAAAGGAAACATTTCCAACGGAGTGATTAGTGAGAGTTTTGAGAGAAATTATTATTTTCAACTGCTATTATTTATTTACCTATTTAATTGCCGGTATTAATTAAATTCCCTTATTTGTTATATTATTAATATTAAAAGTGTTCAGTAGCTAGGGTCGCTCACTGAGATGATTAGCATCTCACGTTTTTAAATTCCTTTCCCTTATATGCAAGGGGTGGTAGACGTTCTTTCGGGGCGAACCAAATCTCCGCTGCTATCGTAGTTCGAGAAGTACCTTTGTACTCGTTCAATTCAGTTGTAATATTTCTTTCTTCTTTGTTGTATTTTCTATTAAATAGCACTTCATAAAGCTCTGTATACTATTTTGGACACTTATGTTTTAATTATGCACTGGATTATTGTTATTCCTGTGAAGTGCTGTAAAATTATGGAATCAATTTGTAGTATTGTGGGAGGAATAAGGGGATGAATATAAAAGTGTGTTTTCAGTGCAGGTAATTTGTGGTAAGTCCAACCCTTAGGGGAGGTTCTGCCGGATTTTCCATTGGAGGGTCCGGTAGGATTTTCCTGGGATCAGGGCTTGTCTAGGGTTCCGATAAGTAATTTTGGATGGGTCCTGACACTAATTAATTTATTAAAGTCTAAACTCATTCCAAAGGATTTTTCACTTTTCCGTCAAATGGTTTACGGTTGCAGCAACCTTTTTCAACGGGGACTACACATTCCATGTTCTTGCCATTGGGAATTGGGTGAAACATATAATAGAGGATGCATGTGCACAATAATTTAATTAACCATACATAATGCACCCAAAAAAAAAAAAATAATAATTCAACAGTACATTCAGGTCAATTTGAATCTTACAAAACGATCTAATTTAGTAATTTTTATATTGTCTCGATGCAATGATTTACATGCATGTTTTTGTATCCCTTTTAAAATTATTGAAATGCGGAGCCAATAATTGAACCATATCATATTAGGATTATTGAAGTATCATATTTCATATATTAGAAATGGTTGTATATATAGTTGAGGCGTAGGAAGAAGGATTTATGAGTACAATCTAATTATCTATATAATATACGTATGTGGGTAATAAGGTAATAGAAAGACACATAATAGAATAGTAAATTTAATTGTAAAGTTATTTTTTTAATTTGGAACACATTTCTAATTTAGAATGACCGTATTGACATATGAAAATGCTTGAATATCACTTTAATTGATATATATATATATATATATATATATATATATATATATATATATATTTTATCTAAATTCTAATTAGAAAAATAATAATTTTTAACATATGAGAAATATTTCTAACAAATCAAAATTATTTCAAATAATTGGTTTTGATATAGCGATGTATTTAGAAAGAGAAATTATAAAGAATAATCATCTATAGTTATCAAATCATATAAATCATACAGATTTAACGATTATTATATTGTTCATTATAGTTCTTCCTCATAAATTTATTTACCATGTCATCTGTATATATATAAATGTGGCACTTTGACTTTTGCAGATTACTTTGAGGGGAGGACGAATCCAACGTGCCAACCATTTTTTTTTTTCATTGAATTTTAGTTGGTTAAGGATGCTATTGCACAAGAAAAATGAAATTGAAATTAAGTTGAAACGTGTTTCGTTCACATGTCTGCGTTCCCATGAAGGTGGAGTGGTGGACCAGAAGTGGGCATGGATAGGAATGGCAATTTGCCCCGCGCAATCCGATCCTCATGGTGCATCGCCCCTAATGATGTGGTTTTTTCCCGAAAACTCGGGATTGTGGGACGGGCTTGGGACAAGGGTTTAAAACCCGAAGCGGAGATGGACCGTGGACGTGGAATAAACACCCCACCCCGAACCTGGCCCGATATATATATATATATATATATATATATATATATATATATATATATATATATATATATATATATATATATATATATATATATATATATTTTTTTTTTTTTAATTTTTTTTTAGTTTTATTTATGTAAAATATTTTTTTTTCTTTTTTTACAAGCTCCAACATTAAAACCTCAATTTTGGCCACCGACATTAATGTATTTTTTTGTATTTTAGTCACTTTATTTACATTATTCATAAAAAAATTATATAAATTTTTTTAAAAAATTTTATGAATGATAAAAAATATATATATATATAATTTTATTTTATTTTTTGATAACCAACATCATATATAATAGTTGTTACGGTTCTAGATGATGCCAAATTTCATCAACATTAGTAGCGACATTTCTGAAGTCATCAACTTAACCATAAATTAACTGTATGTTTCTTCGACATATGTGATGTGTTTATTTAGTTTTTAAAATATAATTAAATAATCAAAGACTATTTTTTTTTTCCTACCAAATCACCGACTCATTGCATCACTTTAATGAAATATTTAGTCTATCTTGGAACATCCCATGGGTCGAAGCTTTGTTTCATGTTCATAAAAAACTTTGGCATTGAAAATTGAAATGCACAAAACAGAAGGGGAACAAATAACGTATAGTAGCTTTCCTTCTATGTAATACGTATTCTAGATATATTTTTATTTGAAAATAAATTTAATATAGATTGTTGGATCAGCTTCCTACTGCTAATTGCTTTCAAAATATAAATAATGATATAATATAGTATCAAAACCTTGGTGATCACCTGAAATCTTGTCGTTAAACTTTGATACTCCCATTTACACATGGGGTATGGTACAATTTACACCTAAATAGTGAAACAAACATTCAATTTTTACGTTGCACAATCAAGAATATTGTTACGTACCGTACCATTGTTCATTTTGTTTTCATTTGAACTTGGTCTAAGTTATATATAATATTCAAGTGCGGATGGACCACACGATTTTTCATTTTCATGGCCCACATTGACACAGAAGTTGTATATATATATATATATATGAATTTTTTTTTGGTAATTATATATTTGTATATCTATATACACCAGAACATTTGCAAATATCATCTTAATTATCGTTAAATATATAGATACATTCAACAATGCATAACTGATTTATTTTTGAAAAAAAAATGTATTAAGTGATGACCATAACAATATATATATATATATATATATATGGAAAATGTGTGTACTCGTGAATTCTCTCACAATGCCTGACTGTAGGGACACTCAAATGTGAATAGCAGGTCGTGAAGTGCAGTTAAAGCGATGGGGCAGAGGCAGTCAGTACTTGAACAAGAAGGTTAATTTACTTTGCCTTTACGCATGAAATTGGAGTGTGATGTATATGCATGGCTTCGGGGATATGTCTATTGTCTAATCCCATATTTCTTGCTAAACAGTCAATATCTGAAATTGCTATATTACCTCTTTCAAAATTTCCCAACTTTCTTTACTCCTTTCCTTTTTAAATTTGATAATATACATATATATATATATATATATATATATATATATATAAGTGCATTTAGTTTTTCAAATAGAAATTTAGGGCGATATATGATGTAGTAGATGGAACAAGCAAGGCAAAAGAAAGAAACAAAATATATAAGAAAAGAAACGGTAGGCAATTTGGTTTCGAAAATATAAAATAACTCAAAAATAAACTAGCTAATTGAAGCGAATTTTAAAAAATATTTGTATAAATTTTAAAACTAACTAGTTTTCGTTAAAAGAAAAAAAAATAAAATAAAATAAAAAAGGGTTTTAACTTCCGAACACATCTCTATAATTTGTCTCGTCCAAACACTGAAAAACCCGACACATGTAGGTAAAAAATCAAGTTTTAATTTGTAAATTTATATGTATTTTTTCGTCAACAATTTGTGTATATCTATATACTTGAGTATGTGTGAAGAACTAATTTTCAAAAACAACAATATATTGCTTTTTTTTTTCCCTCCTTTTTAAGAATAACAATAGGTAGCTTTAGACACATCTAAAATTAATCCTGTCAAATTGGAATACTAAATAAGAAAAGGCAAAAAGGCAAAAGCGTCCAACAAGCTAATTCTAACCCCATGGGCCATGCCTAACAAAAGGATAAAACTACAAGCAATATTCTGATTCAGACTACTCCTTTATAAACTTTCTCCAGATGGGTTTTAAATTAACCACAAGCAATTCCTGTTTGTTTTTGCAAAAACTCAACCACATATACCAGTATTCTTGCTTTGTTTTCATGAACATCAGCCACTTATTAAAATCCAACCAAGGGGCCCCCTAATTACATGTGCATTTAACTGGCCACTACTCACAAGATAAAGACATTGGGCTCCAACTGTTTTCCTTATTTCACAATAATTCAGACACTTTGTGGCTTTTTCCATTGCCATTGTTAGAAGAAAATAGTACTAAAAGCCATCGATTATAAAAAGTCATGTTTCTCTAACCCAAATTGAATAAGCAGCGACTACGTGTTAAGGGGCTTGCATTGCAAGGATGGATTATCTAAACATATCTTTATCAGTCATTTGGTTCTTTGTTAGCAAATTGGAATTTGACTTGTAAGATAATTATCTAAATGGAGAATTGATTGATTTAAAAGAACTTTATTATCTTTCACAAGTTCACTTTTAAAAAGTTCACTTTTAAAAAATTCATATACAGGTAAAAGTTTAGTAATTAATATCATTTGATTTGATATAAACTCATTTTTAACTTTACTTTTTGAAACTCAGTTTCTAATTTACAATGAATTTATTTATTCAATTTGTTGAATAAATAATGAATTTCCAAGAAAAAAGATAATTACTTTAAACTGTATAATAATAAGTTAAAGCTAATGGCTAGAAATTATAAAACCAAGTTTGAGAATCTTTTTTTTTTTTTTTGATAAAATTAAATCAAGTTTGAGAACTTGAATTGAGATTAATTACTCACTTATGGAATCATATTTGAGTCACATTATGCATATTAACATTTCATAAAATGTCTCCATCCTAATATATTCTCCACAAGTTTCGACTAGATCACTTTTCGAATCTTCCAAGATGCACAATAAAAACTTTCGTTTTTAATAATCTCACATTTGATCAAAATATAAAGCTCTCATTATCAGAGGCATTTATCAGTATCTTCTTTCATAATCCCCATTTTATAGTCTAATTGATCCAAATCTATTTCGGTGTCAAAATATTTGGAACACATTTCTAATTTAGAATGACCGTATTGACATATGAAAATGCTTGAATATCACTTTAATTGATATATATATATATATATATATATATATATATATATATATATATATATATATATATATATATATATATATATATATATATATATATATATATATATATATTTATCTAAATTCTAATTAGAAAAATAATAATTTTTAACATATTAGAAATATTTCTAACAAATCAAAATTATTTAAAATAATTGGTTTTGATATAGCGATATATTTAGAAAGAGAAATTATAAAGAATAATCATCTATAGTTATCAAATCATATAAATCATAGAGATTTAACGATTATTATATTGCTCATTATAGTTCTTCCTCATAAGTTTATTTACCATGTCATTTGTATATATATAAATGTGGCACTTTGACTTTTGCAGATTACTTTGAGGGGTAGACGAATCCAACGTGCCAACCATTTTTTTTTTTCAATGAATTTTAGTTGGTTAAGGATTGTAACATCCCGTCCCAAAGTACAACGGAAAATTTTCAACTTTGACCGAGGTTGACTATTGACCGTTGACTTTCATCGTTGACTACAGGAGTTAAAAGTTGACTTTTTGGCTCGGATGGAATTCTAGGTTGACTGAGATACCGTTACGAAGTACACGTTGGCACGAGTTCGTAGACTAGTAGCACGTTGAAAATGGAGCTACGGTTTGAAAGATATGAGCAAAACAATATTGGGGTCCAAACTGTCCAAGGGTGCCGAAGTTGACTTTTTATTTATGGGGAAATGAGCTTTGACTCATATATGGTTGTAAAGTGCTTGTCGATATGAGTCCACAGACTAGCGGCACGGCTAATTTGGACATCTGGTTAAAAAGTTATGGATCTGCAAAGTTTTAAAATACCGTATTATTTTAATATTATTTTTTTAAACGTGTAACAATATGCCACGTGTGACTTAATAAATGTGACCATGTGTCACCATGATGATATGCCACATGTCAACCATGCTTAATACCATATTATTTTATTATTGTTATTTTATATAATAATATTATTTTTAATATTATTTAATTATTTTATTTTATTTTCTTTTTATTTCTTTTTCTTTTCTTTTTCCTTTTTTTCTTTTCCCCCACGTGAGGAAACACCCAGCCCCCACCCGAAGCCTTCTTCTTCTTCCTCCTTCTTCTTCCTTTCCTTTCCTTTCCTTCTTCCTCTCGGGCCCTCGCCGTTTCTTCGTTTTCGGCCACCAAACGGCCACACGCGTTGGCCACCGATGAAGCCCAATTCCCGGCGACCCCGACCTCCAAGTTTCCCGGCCAGACGTTGCCGGACCCGCCCAAATCGGGCCGGTGAAGTCGGCAGCGGCGGGTTGAATTTTTCCGGCGATTCTCACCGTTTCCGGCCAACCCAGTCTGGTCTTCCACCACTTTCCCCCTATTTTAGGTCATCTGAGTTCAAATATGGCCTCCAATTGTTTAAATTCGAAGTGGTTCGAAAGTTATGAGGAGATGAAATTCGGCCGGTACTTCCGGGGCAAATTCCGGCCACCACCAGTGGAATTGGGGTTAATGGAGGTCGGTGATGCGATCCTCGTTCCATAAGCTTCGTTTCGGTATATTACTCGTCAATTTTGGTTAACGTTTGTGTTTAACCCCCCGGGTACCGGATATTATTTATCCGAATAAAATATTATTTTATTTGACTGTGTGTGAATTGTTGTTCTAGGAGCACGTGTGCGTTATGGAATCGATCCTATGGTGGATCGTGGTTTAATTGCGTGCTTAAGGTGAGTGATCCACCTTCAAATTAATTTCGAGAATTAAATTTGTGAATATTTTGTGTGAATTGAATATTTGGAATTGATATTTTATGTGCCAAATATTTAGTGGATTTATTTGTGGAAATTTGATGCCCAATTGAGTGAATCAAAATATTTATATATTAAGAAATATTTTGATTTAAAGAATTTTATGAGATTGAAATTGAAATTATTAATTATTAAATTAATTTGTTGGAATATTTCATAATTGAATATTTCAAAAATATGTTTATGTGTTCAATATTATAAAAAGTTTCTATCTAAAATTGTATTGCCAATTTATAATGTTTTTAATATATATTTTGGTGCCAAAAGAATATATTTGGGAATTTAAAGAAATTGTGGTTTTGATTTATTTTAATTATTGCTATGGTTATTATTCAGTTATTGTGCACAATTATATGATTAAGTATATATGGAATTTATATGGTATTCATATTTTTGATTCAAATTGGGTTTTGAATATTTGAGAAAGAAATATTGATTTAGTTTATTATGTTTCAAAAATATTTATGCTATTGGAAAAATTTGGATATTTAAATTGATGGGATTGAGAGTTGATGGATTTGAAATTGGTGGAATTTATGAGATGAATTTATGATGATGATTTATGAAGGAATTGTGGAAAATTTACGGGTTTAATTGGATGGAATAAACCCGGTATGTTTATGAAAAATTTGAGATTTTGAGATGTATTAATTTATGGTTTTTAGATGCACCATACACGTACTGGTGTTCTGTATATATGGATGTGATTAGTGTGCACATGGATGTGATTAGTGCGCAGGTGGGTGTGAGTAGCGCGCAGGTGATTTATGGGGTTGTCCTGTGTTTGCCATCAGATGAGGGTAGGCCTCCCCTCCATGGCCGGGATGCCTGTTTGCAGCGGCGCGGTGGGACGCCACGCGACCGTATGCCGGTTTCTCTCTATAACCTCTTGTCTGACTGTACCTTGGGACGCTGGGTATTGTTGGCGCCACTGGTATATAGTGGGTGCATCAAGTGATTTTCAGAACTTGGATTTCAAAATAAATATTTTGAAATTGTATTTAAATTAAGAATATATTTAATGTTGTTGTTATTATTTATTTCAAATGGAGGTTTTAAATTGACTTAATTTTTTCCTTTTACTTAATTATTCAATAAATTGATTTATTTTCATTATAAATTCTGAATGCTTGAATTATTGTATTTTATTTGATATTTAGTTGAATAATTGATTCCTTGGTTTTCGGGGAATATGAATAAAGGGTTTTGTGGAAATGTTTTAAAAGGAAAACTTTTCCAACCGAGAGAATCGTAAGGGTTTTGAGAGAAAATATTATTTCCAATTAAATATTATTTATTTACTTATTTATTGTTAATTATCCAAGTGTACTATAATTATTTTTACTATTATAATTGTATAGTAGATAGGATCACTCACTGAGATGATTAGCATCTCATATTTTTAAATTCCATTCCCTTAGGTTCAAGGATTGGGAGACGTTGATCGTCCGGGAAGAGCCCGACGTCTCAGTTCATTGCCGAAAGTCCAAGAAGCATTTCTTCCCTTTTTGTTCCTCTCCATCTTGTATTGCTTCCTTATCTGACATTGTATTAATTCCACATTTATTTTTATAATGCTCTGTATACTGTATTGGACATGTAGTTATTATTTATGCACTGATTTACTGTTATTCATTTGGAGTGCTGTAAATTGTGGAATTATATTGTAGTAACGTGGGAGGAATAAGGAGATGTTTATAGAAGTGTGTTTTCAGTGCAGGAAATTTTTGGTTAGTCCTACCCTTAGGGGAGGTACTGCCGGATTTTCCGTTGAAAGGTTCGGTGATATTTCCCTGGGATCAGGGCTTGTCTAGGGTTCCGGAGAGGAATTTTAGAAGGATCCTGACAAGGATGCTATTGCACAAGAAAAATGAAATTGAAATTAAGTTGAAACGTGTTTCATTCACATGTCTGCGTTCCCACGAAGGTGGAGTGGTGGACCAGAAGTGGGCATGGATAGGAATGACAATTTGCCCCGCACAATCCGACCCTCATGGTGCATCGCCCCTAATGATGTGGTTTTTTCCCGGAAAATCGGGATTGTGGGACGGGCTTGGGACAAGGGTTTAAAACCCGAAGCGGGGATGGACCGGGGACGTGGAATAAAATCCCCACCCCAAACCCGGCCCGATATATATATATATTTTAATTTTTTTTATGTAAAATATATATATATTTTTTTTACAAGCTCCAACATTAAACCCTCAATTTTGGCCACTGACATTAATGTATTTTTTTGTATTTTAATTGTATTTTAGTCACTTTATTTATATTATTCATTAAAAAAAAAAAAATTTTATGAATGATAAAAAATATATATATAATGTTTTTTTTTTTTTGATAACCAACATCATATATAATAGTTGTTACGGTTCTAGATGATGCCAAATTTCATCAACATTAGTAGCGACATTTCTGAAGTCATCAACTTAACCATAAATTAATTGTATGTTTCTTCGACATATGTGATGTGTTTATTTAGTTTTTAAAATATAATTAAATAATCAAAGACTATTTTTTTTTTCCTACCAAATCACCGACTCATTGCATCACTTTAATGAATTATTTAGTCTATCTTGGAACATCCCACGGGTCGAAGCTTTGTTTCATGTTCATAAAAAACTTTGGCATTGAAAATTGAAATGCACAAAACAGAAGGGGAACAAATAACGTATAGTAGCTTTCCTTCTATGTAATACGTATTCTAGATATATTTTTATTTGAAAATAAATTTAATATAGATTGTTGGATCAGCTTCCTACTGCTAATTGCTTTCAAAATATAAATAATGATATAACATAGTATCAAAACCTTGGTGATCACCTGAAATCTTATCGTTAAACTTTGATACTCCCATTTACACATGGGGTATGGTACAATTTACACCTAAATAGTGAAACAAACATTCAATTTTTACGTTGCACAATCAAGAATATTGTTACGTACCGTACCATTGTTCATTTTGTTTTCATTTGAACTTGGTCTAAGTTATATATAATATTCAAGTGCGGATGAACCACACGATTTTTCATTTTCATGGCCCACATTGACACAGAAGTTGTATATATATATATATATATATGATTTTTTTTTTTGGTAATTATATATTTGTATATCTATATACACCAGAACATTTGCAAATATCATCTTAATTATCGTTAAATATATAGATACATTCAACAATGCATAACTGATTTATTTTTGAAAAAAAATGTATTAAGTGATGACCATAACAATATATATATATATATATATATATATATGGAAAATGTGTGTACTCGTGAATTCTCTCACAATGCCTGACTGTAGGGACACTCAAATGTGAATAGCAGGTCGTGAAGTGCAGTTAAAGCGATGGGGCAGAAGCAGTCAGTACTTGAACAAGAAGGTTAATTTACTTTGCCTTTACGCATGCAATTGGAGTGTGATGTATATGCATGCGTCGGGGATATGTCTATTGTCTAATCCCATATTTCTTGCTAAACAGTCAATATCTGAAATTGCTATATTACCTCTTTCAAAATTTCCAAACTTTCCTTACTCCTTTCCTTTTTAAATTTGATAATATACATATATAAATATATATATATATATATATAAGTGCATTTAGTTTTTCAAAAAGAAATTTAGGGCGATATATGATGTGGTAGATGGAACAAGCAAGGCAAAAGAAAGAAACAAAATATATAAAAAAAGAAACGGTAGGCAATTTGGTTTTGAAAATATAAAATAACTCAAAAATAAACTAGCTAATTGAATCGAATTTTAAAAACAATTTGTATAAATTTTAAAACTAACTAGTTTCCCTTAAAAGAAAAAAAAATAAAAAAAAATAAAAAAGGGTTTTAACTTCCGAACACATCTCTATAGTTTGTCTCGTCCAAACACTGAAAAACCCGACACATGTAGGTAAAAAAATCAAGTTTTAATTTGTAAATTTATATGTATTTTTTCGTCAACAATTTGTGTATATCTGTATATTTGAGTATGTGTGAAGAACTAATTTTCAAAAACAACAATATATTGCTTTTTTTTTTTTTTTACATCTAAAATTAATATTGTCAAATTGGAATACTGGATAAGAAAAGGCAAAAAGGCAAAAGCGTCCAACAAGCTAATTCTAACCCCATGGGCCATACCTAACATCACAAAAAAATGTCTACACATAAATAATTGGAGTTAGATTGGAACAATATTCTGATTCAGACTACTCCTTTATAAACTTTCTCCAGATGGGTTTTAAATTAACCGCAAGCAATTCTTGTTTGTTTTTGCAAAAGCTCAACCACATATACAAGTATTCTTGCTTTCTTTTCATGAACATCGGCCACTTATTAAATCCAACCAAGGGACCCCCTAATTACATATGCATTTAACTGACCACTACTCAAAAGATAGAGACATTGGGCTTCAACTGTTTTCCTTATTTCACAATAATTCACACTTTGGGGTTTTTTCCATTGCAATTGTTAGAAGAAAATAGTATTAAAAGCCATCGATCATGAAAAGTCATGTTTCTCTAACCCAAATTGAATAAGCAACGACTACGTGTTAAGGGGCTTGCATTGTAAGGATGGATTATCTAAACATATCTTTATCAGTCATTTGGTTCTTTGTTAGCAAATTGGAATTTGACTTGTAAGATAATTATCTAAATGGAGAATTGATTGATTTAAAAGAACTTTATTATCTTTCACAAGTTCACTTTTAAAAAATTCATATATAGGTAAAAATGTAGTAATTAATATCATTTGATTTGATATAAATTCATTTTTAACTTTACTCTTTGAAACTCATGTTCAAATTTACAATGAATTTATTTATTCAATTTGTTGAATAAATAATGAATTTCCAAGAAAAAAGATAATTACTTTAAACTGTGTAATAATAAGTTAAAGCTAATGGCTCGAAATTATAAAACCAAGTTTGAGAACTTTTTTTTTTTTTTTTGGATAAATTAAATCAAGTTTGAGAACTTGAATTGAGATTAATTAGTCACTCATGGAATCATATTTGAGTCACATTATGCATATTAACATTTCATAAAATCTCTCCATCTTAATATATTCTCCACAAGTTTTGACTAGATCACTTTTCAAATCTTCCAAGATGCATAATAAAAACTTTCATTTTCAATAATCTCACATTTGATCAAAATATAAAGCTCTCATTATCAGAGTCATTTATCAGTATCTTCTTTCATAATCCCCATTTTATAGTCTAATTGATCCAAATCTATATCCTATCTTCTTTCATAATCCTCAGTTTTATAGTCTAATTGATCCAAATCTATATCCGTGTTAAAATAATACTCAAATTGCCCTTGTAGATTGAAATCTTGACCTTCCATAACCAAATGAAACTCCAATATCTTACCAAGTTATTGTGACATTAATTATTTTATTAAAGTCTAAACTCATTCCAAAGGATTTTTCACTTTTCCGTCAAATGGTTTAAGGGTGCAGCAACCTTTTTCAACGGGGACTACACATTCCATGTTCTTGCCATTGGGAATTGGGTGAAATATATAATAGAGGATGCATGTGCACAATAATTTAATTAACCATACATAATGCACCCAAAAAAAATAATAATAATTCAACAGTACATTCAGGTCAATTTGAATCTTACAAAACGATCTAATTTAGTAATTTTTATATTGTCTCGATGCAATGATTTACATGCATGTTTTTGTATCCCTTTTAAAATTATTGAAATGCGGAGCCAATAATTGAACCATATCATATTAGGATTATTGAAGTATCATATTTCATATATTAGAAATGGTTGTATATATAGTTGAGACGTAGAAAGAAGGATTTATGAGTACAATCTAATTATCTATATAATATACGTGTGTGGGTAATAAGGTAATAGAAAGACACATAATAGAATAGTAAATTTAATTGTAAAGTTATTTTTTTAATTTGGAACACATTTCTAATTTAGAATGACCGTATTGACATATCAAAATGCTTGAATATCACTTTAATTGATATTTTTTTTTATCTAAATTCTAATTAGAAAAATAATAATTTTTAACATATGAGAAATATTTCTAACAAATCAAAAATTATTTAAAATAATTGATTTTGATATAGTGATGTATTTAGAAAAAGAAATTATAAAGAATAATCATCTATAGTTATCAAATCATATAAATCATACAGCTTTAACGATTATTATATTGTTCATTATAGTTCTTCCTCATAAATTTATTTACCATGTCATCTGTATATATATATAAATGTGGCACATTGACTTTTGCAGATTTCTTTGAGCGGTAGACGAATCCAACATGCCAGCCATTTTTATTTTTATTTTTTTCCCTTTGAATTTTAGTTGGTTAAGGATGCTATTGCACAAGAAAAATGAAATTGAAATTAAGTTGAAACGTGTTTCGTTCACGTGTCTACGTTCCCACAAAGGTGGAGTGGTGGACCAGAAGTGGGCAAGGGTAGAAATGGCAATTTGCCCGCACAACTTGATCTTACGGTACACCGTCTCTAACGATGTGGTTTTTCCCCCAAAAATTGGGATTGTGGGACGGGTTTGGGACAAGGGTTTAAAACCCGAAGCGGGACAGGTCGGGAACGGGGAATAAACATCCCACCTGAATCCGGCCCAATATATATATATATATATATATATATATTTTTAATTTTTTTAGTTTTATTTATGTAAAACATTATTTTCTTCTTTTCTTACAAGCTCCAACACTAAACCCTCAACTCTGGCCGCCGATATCAATGTATTTTTTTGTATTTTTGTTGTATTTTAGTCACTTTATTTATATTATTCATAAAAAAATATATATACATTTTTCAAAAAAAATTATATGAATGATAAAAAATATATATATAATTTTTTTTTTTTTTTTGATAACCAACATCATATATAATAGTTGTTACGGTTCTAGATGATGCCAAATTTCATTAACATTAGTAGCGACATTTCTGAAGTCATCAACTTAACCATAAATTAACTGTATGTTTCTTCGACATATGTGATGTGTTTATTTAGTTTTTAAAATATAATTAAATAATCAGAGACTAATTTTTTTTTCCTACCAAATCACCGACTCATTGCATCACTTAATGAATTATTTAGTCTATCTTGGAACATCCCACGAGTTGAAGCTTTGTTTTCATGTTCATAAAAAACTTTGGCATTGAAAATTGAAATGCACAAAACAGAAGGGGAACAAATAACGTATAGTAGCTTTCCTTCTATGTAATACGTATTCTAGATATATTTTTATTTGAAAATAAATTTAATATAGATTGTTGGATCAGCTTCCTACTGCTAATTGCTTTCAAAATATAAATAATGATATAACATAGTATCAAAACCTTGGTGATCACCTGAAATCTTATCGTTAAACTTTGATACTCCCATTTACACATGGGGTATGGTACAATTTACACCTAAATAGTGAAACAAACATTCAATTTTTACATTGTACAATCAAGAATATTGTTACGTTGTCAGGATCCGTTCAAAATTTCTCACCGGAATCCTAGACAAGCCCTGATCCCAGGGAAACCTTCCCGGACCTTCCAATGGAAAATCCGGTAGAACCTCCCCTAAGGGTTAGACTTACCACAAATTTTCTTGCACTGAAAACACACATCTAAATGCACCCCTTATTCCTCCCACCTTACTACAATATAGATAGTAAAATAAATCATTTAATTAATAAAAAAAATACTTAAATCAATTTAATCATCTATTTGAAGTAAATGATAAAATTATAAAAGAATTTATTTGAAAACACCAATCCATTTAAATAGTAAAATAATCAAGGTAAAATGCATTTTAGAAACATTGATTAAATAAATTATAAAAATTCCATTAGATACATTTTTATTTTAGATACTCTTTAAAACAATTATTATTTGGAAATAATATCAAAAACTACTTGACGCACCACACTATATACCAGTGATGTCCCATGATACCCAGCGTCCTAAGCACCGTGTAACGGGAGGTTAAAGAGAAAAACTTGCATACGGTCGCTTCGGCGTCCCGACAGCGCCGCTGCTTAAACCGTCATCCGGGCTATAGAGGGGGGCGGCTTATGGGAAATATCAAACTTGCCTGTCCTCGGTCCGATAGCAACTTACGGGAGACATTATAACTTGCGTGCTCATCCACATATACAGTACAGAACATCAATACTGTATGAGTGCGTCTAAAATAAATAACCAAATTTATTATTAAAAGACTCAATTTTTCCAAAATTTACCGTGGGAATTATACCACTTTTCAAATTCACATCACACATTTTTTTCTTTAGTATCACCAGCATGAATACTTCAATAATATATATAATTTTTCTCATATCCCAAAATCCATCGATACAGTTATACAATTTTCAAATCTATCAACTTTCATTTCCGTCAACTCAAATATACAATTTTCCAATGGCATAAATATTTTTGAAACATAATGCTTTAAAACAATTTTTTTTTTCTCCAATCCTCAAAATCTATTTAAATCAACATATATAATTCAATTCCATAAATCCTCAATATCATAAAATAGTTTCCACAATGCATAAATTTATATAAATGCATTTTTTATTAATCAAAATAAATTTACAAATAAATTCCGTAATAAATCAAATAATATTACTTTTACAATTCCTTTAAATATCAAATTGTCATAAAATCTAGATTTCTATAATTTATCAAAAATCATATATTTCAATTTATTCAAATATGGGCATCAAAATTTCCACATATAAATTCACTAAATATTTGACACATAAAATATAAATTTCAAATATTCAATTCACACAAAATATTCACAAATTTAATTCCCAAAATATATTTGAAGGTGGGTCACTTACCTGGAGCACACAATTAATCCAAGATCCTCCATGAAATCAATTCTACGACGCACACGTGTTCCTAGAACAACAATATTACACATATCAAATAAATTAATATTTTATTCGGATAAATAATACCCGGTACCCGGGGGGTTTAACACAAACGTTAATCGAAATTGATGAGTAATATACCAAATCGAAGCTTGTAGAACGAGGATCACAGATTGAGGCTTATCTTCTGGAGATCGGACCCGTGGTGGCCGGAATCTCGCCGGAAAGCTCACGAATTTTAAGCCTTCGATTCGCACAATCCGTCACGAATTGAGGAAAGTGGATACCGAATTTGGGTTCAGAGGGTCGGAATTAGTAGGAAAGGAGGGATGGTGCAACTGGAAACTCGCTGGAAAGTTAATTTCCCGGCAAGCCGCCGTGGTCACTGGAATTTGCCACCGCCGGCGGCGCGTCCGATGGCCACTAGCCGTGATTTTTGATGAAAAGGTAGATCTGGTGATGAATAACTCAACGGGACTGGCGGTGAGCCAAACGGAGGTCTGAATAGGGAGAAATCTGGGTTTGAAGTGATCGGCACCGTCGTCGGAAAAAGCCTCGATCCGGGCGCGTCGGCGATCAGTTGGCCGTGATTTTTGGCTGGCCGGCTGGTTTTCAGGTGGGCTTCAAGGTGGGGTGGCGCGTGTACTGTTCCGGTGGCCGGAAATGGGTGAACGATAGTGGCTGGTTGGTTTCTCTCTCTCTCCTCCCTTCTTTCTCTCTCCTCTCACCGGCTCCCGTGTTTTGCCAAAATAAAAGCCACCCATGGGTGACACTGTTCCCTCACGGGATTGGCTGAAATTGTGACACATGGCATATACTGTTCACTCAAGCCAAATATATTAAAATATTACGGTATTTAGAAAACTTTGTATGTCCATAACTTTTTAACCAGATGTCCAATTTAAGCGTGCCGCTAGTCTATGAACTCGTATTGACGAGTACTTCACAACCATGCATGATTCAAAGCTCAACTTTGCATGAACAAAAAGTCAACTCCGGCACCCCTTGGACAGTTTGGATCTCAACTTGTTTTGCTCATAACTTTCAAATCGTAGCTTCGTTTCCAACGTGCTACTAGTCTATGGACTCATGATAACGTGTACTCCGTAACGGGATCTCGGTCAATGTGAAACTCCATCAGGAGAAAAAAGTCAATATTTGACTCCTTCTCGGTCAACAACGGTCAAAACCCGATCAACCTTGGTCAAATTTTAGAAATTCCGATGCACTTCGAGACAGGGTGTTACATACGTACCATACCATTGTTCATTTTGTTTTCATTTGAACTTGGTCTAAGTTATATACAATATTCAAGTGCGGATGGACCACATGATTTTTCATTTTCATGGCCCACATTGACACAGAAGTTGTATATATATATATATATATATATGTATTTTTTTTGGTAATAATATATTTGTATATCTATATACACTAGAAAATTTGCAAATATCATCTTAATTACTTGTTAAATATATAGATACATTCAACAATACATAACTGATTTATTTTTTTTTAAAAAAAATGTATTAAGTGATGACCATACAATATATATATATATATATATATATATATGGAAAATGTGTGTACTCGTGAATTCTCTCACAATGCCTGACTGTAGGGACACTCAAATGTGAATAGCAGGTCGTGGAGTGCAGTTAAAGAGATGGGGCAGAAGCAGTCAGTACTTGAACAAGAAGGTTAATTTACTTTGCCTTTACGCATGAAATTGGAGTGTGATGTATATGCATGGCTTCGGGGATATGTCTATTGTCTAATCCCATATTTCTTGCTAAACAGTCAATATCTGAAATTGCTATATTACCTCTTTCAAAATTTCCCAACTTTCCTTACTCCTTTTCTTTTTAAATTTGATAATATACATATATATATATATATATATATATATATATATATATATATAAGTGCATTTAGTTTTTCAAATAGAAATTTAGGGCGATATATGATGTAGTAGATGGAACAAGCAAGGCAAAAGAAAGAAACAAAATATATAAGAAAAGAAACGGTAGGCAATTTGGTTTTGAAAATATAAAATAACTCAAAAATAAACTAGCTAATTGAAGCGAATTTTAAAAATAACTTGTATAAATTTTAAAACTAACTAGTTTCCCTTAAAAGAAAAAAAAATAAAAATAAAATAAAAAAGGGTTTTAACTTCCGAACACATCTCTATAGTTTGTCTCGTCCAAACACTGAAAAACCCAACACATGTAGGTAAAAAAATCAAGTTTTAATATGTAAATTTATATGTATTTTTTCGTCAACAATTTGTGTATATCTGTATATTTGAGTATGTGTGAAGAACTAATTTTCAAAAACAACAATATATTGCTTTTTTCTTTTTTTTTTTTCCTCCTTTTTAAAAATAACAATAGGTTGCTTTATATACATCTAAAATTAATCTTGTCAAATTGGAATACTGGATAAGAAAAGGCAAAAAGGCAAAAGCGTCCAACAAGCTAATTCTAACCCCATGGGCCATACCTAACATCACAAAAGAATGTCTACACATAAATAATTGGAGTTAGATTGGAACAATATTCTGATTCAGACTACTCCTTTATAAACTTTCTCCAGATGGGTTTTAAATTAACCGCAAGCAATTCTTGTTTGTTTTTGCAAAAGCTCAACCACATATACAAGTATTCTTGCTTTCTTTTCATGAACATCAGCCACTTATTAAATCCAACCAAGGGACCCCCTAATTACATATGCATTTAACTGGCCACTGCTCAAAAGATAGAGACATTGGGCTTCAACTGTTTTCCTTATTTCACAATAATTCACACTTTGGGGTTTTTTCCATTGCAATTGTTAGAAGAAAATAGTATTAAAAGCCATCGATCATGAAAAGTCATGTTTCTCTAACCCAAATTGAATAAGCAACGACTACGTGTTAAGGGGCTTGCATTGTAAGGATGGATTATCTAAACATATCTTTATCAGTCATTTGGTTCTTTGTTAGCAAATTGGAATTTGACTTGTAAGATAATTATCTAAATGGAGAATTGATTGATTTAAAAAGAACTTTATTATTTTTGACAAGTTCACTTTTAAAAAGTTCATATATAGGTAAAAATGTAGTAATTAATATCATTTGATTTGATATAAATTCATTTTTAACTTTACTTTTTGAAAGTCAGGTTCTTATTTACAATGAATTTATTTATTCAATTTGTTGAATAAATAATGAATTTCCAAAAAAAAAGATAATTACTTTAAACTCTGTAATAATATGTTAAAGCTAATGGCTCGAAATTATAAAACCAAGTTTGAGAACTTTTTTTTTTTTTGATAAATTAAATCAAGTTTGAGAACTTGAATTGAGATTAATTAGTCACTCATGGAATCATATTTGAGTCACATTATGTATATTAACATTTCATAAAATGTCTCCATCTTAATATATTCTCCACAAGTTTCGACTAGATCACTTTTTAAATCTTCCAAGATGCATAATAAAAACTTTCATTTTCAATAATCTCATATTTGATCAAAATATAAAGCTCTCATTATCAAAGGCATTTATCAGTATCTTCTTTCATAATCCCCATTTTATAGTCTAATTGATCCAAATCTATATCCATGTCAAAATATTACTCAAATTGCCCTTGTAGATTGAAATCTTGATCTTCCATAACCAAATGAAACTCCAATGGCTTACCAAGTTATTGTGACATTAATTAATTTATTAAAGTCCAAACTCATTCCAAAAGATTTTTCACTTTTCCGTCAAATGGTTTACGGGTGCAGCAACCATTTTCAACGGGGACTACACATTCCATGTTCTTGCCATTGGGAATTGGGTGAAATATATAATAGGAGATGCATTTGCACAATAATTTAATTAACCTTACATTATGCACCAAAAAAATAATAATAATAATTAAACAATACATTCAGGTCAATGTGAATCTTACAAAACGATCTAATTTAGTAATTTTTATATTGTCTCGATGCAATGATTTACATGCATGTTTTTGTATCCCTTTTAAAATTGCTGAAATGCGGAGCCAATAATTTAACCATATCATATTAGGATTATTGAAGTATAATATTTCATATATTAGAAATGGTTTGTATATATAGTTGAGACATAGAAAGAAGGATTTATGAGTACAATCTAATTATCCATGTAATACATGTACGTGGGTAATAAGGTAATAGAAAGACACATAATAGAATAGTAAATTTAATCGTAAAGTTATTATTTTAATTTGGAACACATTTCTAATTTAGAATGACATATAAAAAAAATGCTTGAATATCACTTTAGTTGATAATTTTTTTTTTATCTAAATTCTAATTATTTAGAAAAAAAAAATTATAAAAAATAATCATCTATAATTATCAAATCATATAAATTTTATAGATTTGATAATTATAATATTGTTCAATAAAGTTCTTCCTCATAAATTTATTTACCATGTCATCTGTATATATATAAATGTGGCACATTGACTTTTGCAGATTACTTTGAGGGGTAGACGAATCCAACGTGCCAGCCAATTTTTTTTTTTTTTCTTTGAATTTTAGTTGGTTAAGGATGCTATTGCACAAGAAAATTGAAATTGAAATTAAGTTGAAACGTGTTTCGTTCACGTGTCTGCGTTCCCACGAAGGTGGAGTGGTGGACCAGAAGTGGGCATGGGATAGGTGTTCACATGGCTTGTATAATTTAACGGATTTTGTGTATCAGATTTTTTTTTTTTTGGGGAAAATTTATGTAGCCAATCAGTTGGAAAAGTTACAGATTATTTGACCTCTTTCATGTTGGTGCGAATAATATGTTGGCTTGCATTTTGGCCATTTAACGATACGGCCAATCCATATAGAGAATTTCACACTGGATCATTAGAAAGTCGGGGGAATTTCACTCTCAAATCAGGAAAATTATTCTTAAATCGTTTAAATTTAGTTTCCTAAATTTGATTGGTATTTTTATACTTCAAACTTTTATAAATGCTTGTTGAAATTTAAATGGAAAATATGTTTAAATGATCAAAATTAATTGTACACTTGGGACTACAATTTTAGAATTTATTAAATGCTAAAATAAGTTAATGCTTATTAACATTTAGCACTATTTGTTATTATAATTATCCTCATATTAATTAAAAATTAAGATCTAAAATTTTTAAGAAACAATTGAACTATCAATGTTTGAGAACGATCTATATATATATATATATATATATATATATATATATACACATCACTCATACATGTAATTTTCCAATTCTTTCAAATTCAATCAAAAAAAGGGGAGAAAAAATATTCCAAATAAACTCCCCAAAAAAGAAAATATCAAAACTATGAGAAATATTGCATGTGCTAGTGTTTTTTGTTGTTACAAGCGAATGGCATAAAGAGGATCTAAAATTTGAGAGAGACAGGTCTTCATAGGGCTCATAGCCCATAAATTTCATGTTTATCTTCCCTTTGCGGATCTAAATCTTAAGGAGTAAAATGGGATCTAGTTAAAAAGTTATTCTTGTTGTATCCTTAAAGCAAAGAATCATATATTGTTAAAGATTGAGTCCACTAATAAATAATTGCTTATCGCATCAATTCCTGGTATTAAGATAGCATTTCCCATCAAACAAGGCTAGCTTATTTATTTATTTTTGTTCAATATCTAACTAGGCTTATGTATATCTATATGTACAATGGTGCTCGATTGAAGACATTTTAAACATATTAAATTGAGAGCTTAATTATTTAGAATATTTAGAATTGGTTTAATTATATGTATTTGATATATGAATGTGAAAATATATACATATTCGTGAATGTAGTAAAAAGTCGTTTATCTAGGTTTTTCCGTTTTTGGACAAAAATAAAATCGAGGAACTACTTTCAAATGCTTGTACATATCTTTATTAATTCTTGAAGTTAAAAGGTACTTATTGATGTTTATAGCTTGTTTCTAAACTTTAACCCAAAACTCTAAGTAAAAGGTTTAGTTTTTACTGTATATAATTATGAATAAGGTGCATACAAATATGCTTTCAATGATCATTCAATTCCCATATAAATGATAAAGCTTAACCTATTTGATAAATTCAAAGGTGACAAAACACGAACCTTTTAAAAAGTAAATTGAATTTCACTGTATATGATATGACATCTATGAACGTAATGTTGGAAATATGATGATTTACATCTGCTGTTTGAGCCAATAATTAGTAATCTCTATTTTCTTTTTCTTTTTTTATTAAATTAAAACTCTCCATTAGTGGGCCCACGTGTCCTTGATGTCTCTATGGCTATGGGGTGACTGGTAGCTTAAAAGGTAGCTAAAACTTGTTCAACGTCCACTCTTTTTTTACTTTTCTGTACAAGTAGGCTTGCACATTATCTTTTTGGAAAATTTGCCTTTAGATTAAGTAGCTTTTGTCAAAGCCACCCCTATCAACTGTGGGTAAATTCTTCTCGAAGCATTGAATGTTGTTTCTACCATATTATCAATGAGGAAAGAATACAAAATAAATAAATAAATAAATAAAACAAAAAAGGAAGAAGAGGTGGATACTAATGAAATGAACTAAAAATTTAATTGACATAGTTGGAAAATCATATATAATCATTTTATTTTAATATAGAAAATATAGGATTGCAAAATTGGAAATTATTATCTGAAAAGAACCATGTGCTCTCCAGAAAATAATACAAATTATACTGAATTTTCCGTCATTGGATAAGGCCGTTATATTAGACAGATAGCCTGTTATTGTGACGTAATCAGAGGAGTTTGAAACTAACGAATAAACAGGAATTTTTTTTTTATTTTATAATTTTTTGGGATCAAAAAGAAATGAAAAGACAGGATAATTTAGAGTTTTTTTTTTTTTGGGTAAAAATTTAAAGTAATTAAAAATATACTAAGGCTGTTTCTGTAAATTCAAAGCATGAATGGTACACATGCTCGCTATCTATTGCTTAATTATTTCATACCATATGATAATAAGATATAACAAAACTTTATTTACGTTCCACAAAAACTTAAAAAAAAAAAAAAACAAAAGAACCGTACTGGTCCAGCAAAATGAAACTCAAACACGTGTGTGGCCACCGATTGATATGACGTCACTCTTTTACAGCGGTAATAATTATATAATATGTTAAAAAAAGAGAAAGTGAATCAAATTTGGTCAGAGAATATGAGAAACTTGACGTGTGTTGTCCAAACTTTACCGTCACGCGATTACTATGCTTGTTAAAGCCTTTTGCTGGAATGAACCACTTTAAATAGCGTGTTTAGTTCGTAGAACAGAGTTGTGTTGTCTCAAAACAAATAATTCGATTTCAAAAAACCAAAAAAAGAGGAAAAGTTTATCCAACTCCACTCAATTCAAATTGCTTATTTCTTAGCTATTCATATAATCAGATTATCTGCTCTTTGATTCACCAAAAAAAAAAAAAAAAAAAAGAGTATCTGCTCTTTGGCAACCGTCAAATCTTTTTTTCTTTTTCCAGTAGGAGTGGTTGTTAACAAAATCTGTTAGATAAGCCTCCGAAAATTCATATTGAAGGTTGCAACAGTCGAGCCCAACAAAGAAGCTTCTGGGTTTTGATTCAAAAAAAAGTTTGAGGTTTTTGTTTCACGATGAATTCTTTTTGGGGGTTAACCGGAAGAAGTTCTCGTAGGAAAGAAGATTAGTTGTTTTTTTTTTTTTTTATATCTTTTTCAAGGGGGAGAGTTTTTTTTTTTTTTTTTTTTTTCTTTTCTAGAAGAGCCATGCCGGAAATGATGAACGATTCCGACGACATTACGCCGGTGACAACCGGAGACGGTTCGACGGATATTATTAACCTGTTTGGGAAATACGAGCTCGGCAAGCTTCTTGGTTGTGGAGCTTTCGCGAAGGTGTTCCACGCCAGGAATATCGGAACGGGGCAGAGCGTGGCGATCAAAGCCGTTAGCAAACAAAAAATCTTGAAAAGCGGTTTGACGGCGAACGTTAAGAGAGAGATATCTATCATGCGCCGGCTGCGCCATCCAAACATCGTAAAACTGATAGAGGTCCTCGCGACCAAAACCAAGATTTACTTCGTCATGGAATTCGCGAAAGGCGGCGAGCTTTTCACAAAGGTCGCCAAGGGACGGTTCAGCGAGGATTTGAGCCGTCGATATTTCCAGCAGTTGATCGCGGCCGTCGGATATTGTCATTCACGAGGCATTTTCCATCGGGATTTGAAGCCGGAGAATCTTCTTCTGGACGAGAACTGGGACCTGAAAGTTTCGGATTTCGGACTCAGTGCCGTGACGGAGCAAGCCCAATCCGATGGTCTGCTCCACACTCTTTGCGGTACGCCAGCTTACGTGGCGCCTGAGATCCTGGCGAAGAAAGGCTATGATGGTGCTAAGGTGGACGTGTGGACATGCGGTGTCATACTCTACGTGCTCAACGCTGGGTATTTGCCTTTCAACGATCCGAACCTCATGGTGATGTATCGGAAAATTTACAAGGGAGACTTTCGGTATCCCAAATGGACGTCCCCTGATCTTCGACGCTTTATCTCTCGCTTGTTGGACACGAACCCTAAGACAAGGATCACTGTTGATCAAATCCTTCAGGACCCTTGGTTTACAAGGGGTTACAAAGAGGTTAATTTTTACTCGGAAAATTTTGACTTGAGTGACCAGGATAACGACAAGGGCCTCAACGCATTCGATTTAATCTCTTTCTCGTCCGGTTTTGATCTCTCCGGTTTGTTCTCTAACTCCGATATTTCGGACTGCGGGGAACGGTTCGTTTCGGCGGAGTCACCGCAGAGAATAGTCGAGAGGGTAGAGGAGGTGGGGAAATCGGTGGGCTTAGTGGTGATGAGGAAAGACGACTGGGCCGGTGCGAGATTGGAAGGGCATAATGGTAACTTCATTGCGGTCTTGGAGATTCACCGGTTAACGGAGAAGCTGGTCGTCGTTGAGGTCAAGGCGATGGAAAGAAACGATGGAATTACCGAGCAAATTTGGAAAGACAAGCTGAGGCCGCAACTTCGCGGTTTGATACATAACGCGGTAGAGCAAGTCTCTGGTAACTAGAACCGTCTTGATGAACTTTGACTTTAAATTGTTGCCATACTTGTAAAACGGAATTATTATTAATGTAAAATGTAAATAACAACAAAACCAATCGCTTACCGGGTTTCTTGTAATTTTGTTTTTGCCCGGTATGCAAATTGGAAAAAAAAAATCCAATTCCGGTTTGATTTGGCAAATGAAGAAAGCGGCTAGAGAAGGGATTCAATTGGGTTAAATTATGTAGGATGGTTGAGTACTGTAATTATTTATTTTCCTTTCAAAATTTTCTACAGAAGATTATGTACTATATAGAGGCCACTCCAATTCCAAGTCAGTAAAGAAGCCAAAAAAAAAAAAAGAAAAAAAAAAGAAATAAAAATAAAATCCTCTAGATTATTAATCCAGAAAAAAGGGCATTTTTCTGATCCTTGGAACTGTGAACTGTAGTCACTATTTTTCCAATGCATTGTAATGAATGTTTTTTCAAGTGTATATAGATTTGCTTGCAATTTGCAAATTTCTCCATTTTTTCTAATCCTTTTTTCTTTCGTACAATTATTGATGAAACTGCAGAGGAACTTAATGGAATGTGGTCCTAATTGACCAGATCCAGTGACAGATAGGGAAGCAAAGGAGGATCTGATTATTTTAATGGCGTGGGAATCCAATTTTATTATGGAATATAATATGGGAACCAACAAGGTGGATGCTGACCCACTTCATATCTGCCTTGTTTAATCCTTCAAAGATGGAAACCAGAAAATATAAAATTGAAAAAATGAAACGGAAACAAATGTTCTTGAACATAATTTGTTTTTTAGCTGGAACTTAAACATAATTTTCTGTCAATTTTAAAACCTTCCCATTATTGATATCAATTTTGGCAGTTGAAAATGATTGTATGAGGTAGTAAGATGGTCCACCGTCAAATTATTGTTTTCTTTTGCATAATTGCATATAAATTAGTCATCACGATGTTCTAATTATGTAGAGCGAAGAAATAGAGATGCATCTTCCATATAAAAAAGTGATAATAAGACAATTGTAGCAATAAAAAATTAAAAAAGTGATAAGAAGTCCAATTAATTAAAATTCCATTTTCATTATTTTTTTAAAGTGTTTGATAATCACCATGCATTAGTGTTAAGGATATAAATGGGCGGAGTCAAATTAAGTATTAGGATTTCAAATTCATACATAAAATTTTGAAATTAATTATTTAAAGTTAATTTTAATGGTTTATTAAAAGTTGGAGTTTAATTTAGCTTCATTCCTTACCAGATAGAAACCCAAAAATTTTGAATATATAAATTATTAAATATGTTTTCATCACTGTATTATTATTACATTTTATTTATTTCTTTAAATGTTTTATAAATTAAATATTAAAAATAATATTTATGTATTATAATTTTTTTATATATTTAAATTTATGATAAAATATTCTTGTACATGGATTAAAAAGAAAAAGAAAAAAGTGAACTCTAGCTGCTCCATGAACTATTTAACATTGACTTGGATATATATAAGTTTTATTTACTATTTAAGATTGGTCAATTTTTCATGGGTCAAGTTTAAACAAGCTTAAACCGAGCCAATTACGAGTGGATTTGAGCCGTTCGAATCCACCCTAGTCATTGTCATATCCGAATCACTAATTCCGTCAAGAAAAAGATTAAAAGTTAGATTTGACTTGAAGGCAGAGAGGACCACTTGCTCACTTCATCTTCCATACACATTTATTTTCTTTTTCCTAAACACATAAACCGCACTCCTGCAAAGCCTAGAATTTAAGTACGGAAGTCACAAAATAAAGGAACCCATCATTTTCATCATTGCAAAATTGAGATTATTAATTAATTTCTTAAAAAATCTAATTATGGGGTTGAGCTTCAGTTTTACAATTGACAATGCAACTATGGTCCTAACAGATATAAATTTCTACCGAAAACAAGAGTCCTAACAAATATAAATGATGTAACGTTTTTTTTTTTTTTAATTAATAGGTGTGAATGATTTGTAGGTTACTGGACCTAAACTGCATTCAATGTATTCCGTTTTGGATTTTTGAAAAAAACTTTTTGGAAAAAGTGAAGGAATCAACTTTTACTTTTACTTCCTTATATTTATTTTTTAGGAAAAAATAGAAAAAAAAAGTTTTATGCATTCTTAGTATTTTTTGAGTATGGTAATGTGCATAGAAAGTTGGTAGGGAAATTTTGATGGTGTGGAGTCAAAAGTTTTAAAATTTATTGTATTATGGAAGACAATTGTTAGAAAAACATCTATATTGATGGGAGGAAAATTATTTTAAAAAAATTATACCATACAGATTTTGAATTATTTTTCAATAAGCAGATTAAAGTTAAAAACATACAAGATTTCAATTTTATTTTATTAATTTTTTTATTTTTATTCCACATATATATTCATATATTATGTATAATTTTATCAACAAAATGATATACTATAAGCGATATTGATTTTATTTTGATTTTCCATATTCAATATCAAATATTTCCCTTTTGGCATTTGGGTTACCACAATATTGTTTAACTGTACCCTTCATTTCATATATGTATAATATATATATATATATTTTTTCAAAATTTCTGGCTGAGCTTCCATTAGAAACTTTTGAAAGCTCTATGCAGGCAAAGACTTACCATATGGTGTGGAAAAATAATAGAGATAAGAAAGCAAGTTGGATTTTTGTATTTTAGCACATAAAAGTTCCACCAGGATCACAGTTTCAAAGGACGTCGATAGTCGATTTGATGCTTTCTTTTTTTTTTTTTTTTTTTTGGGGTAAATCGATTTGATGTATCTTTGTTAATTGTTTTTGGGATCGGATAATTTATGCTAATATAGAGAAAGCTTTTTATAGTCTGTACGTCTTTTCAAACTCAAACAAATACGCACCACAGGACTGTTGGGACCAAGCCCGGTGGTGACTATCGGAATAGATACAATGAGAGCTTTGCGTCCACATGATATTTTTTTCATATATATATATATATATATTCCTTCCCAATTCAATATTTCAAATAAAAAATAATTTTTTTAAAAAAAATTAATGTCTAAGGGGCTTTTCTATAGGATCCTAATCGATATAGAGGATTATTATTAAAAAAAAAAAAAAAAATCGATATAGAGGATTGTCTATATTTGTGAAAGCAAATGCTCGATTATACCACTTTGTCAAAATAAATAAATAAATAAATAAATGCTATGTTATGCCTTTCAGGCCCAATGGTCCATTTTTTAGGGCCCAAGATTGAAATCCCAACAGATTCTGTTCAATTTGGAATATCCGGAGGAGCAAATTTCTAGTATTTATTTTTTGTCAAAAAAAACAAAATCTAGTATTTATTTGTGGGAGTACAAAATTTCAAGACGCAGTTCTTGGATTCACATACGGAGTCCATTAAATGTGATTTGAGAGTTTGTACTTATAGAAGTATAAACCATCTTTTCCTCTAATAGTTTGAAAACTATCCAAAATCCTTAATTGGAAATAGGACATTTTTTTTTCTTATAAATAGAATAATTTAATTATTCAATTACAATAAGAAAGCTTAATTCATATTTCAGCAGATATATTAAAAATATATGTATAGAGAAAATGTTTTTTAATTTCAACATTTTTGTCTTCAATTGTTTCTCGTAGAACAAATCATATTTTTATGAACCGTTTTTAGCACTTATTTTTTTTAATTTTGATTTTATGCATCTAAAATATTAATCTGTTTCTACCTTAAATATTGCTGTTCTAATTTTGAACATGGAAAAAAAACACTCAAGAAAAATTAAATATTAAGGTTTTTGGAACTACTGGATGTTGTCAACTCTCTTCATTTCTTGTGAAGGTGGAAAATGCAAAAAAATAAAAACCTATCAAATTCTTTACAATGTATATCAATAAATATAATTATATTATATTTTATGCTTTAGCTCTGGCTGGGCCTGGACCAAACATTCTGACAAAAGCCCACGTGAAAACGCACCGCATATTCTGTGTCTGAACGCTGAATTAATTGGTCCTTGTTGTGTGACTCCCTTGGTTTGAATTTTCAATTTTTCATTGTGCTTCCCAACTTTTGTGAACGAAGCCATTATGAAAAATGAGACCCATTTAAGCATTTATCATGAGCTTTGAAATGATAAAAAGTCTAAAATTCGACTGCAAAAAGCTAGCTCTATAACTTTTATTGTTAAGGTGGGTTTAGTATTTGTCCGAGTCAAATTTGCAATTGTTATAGCCATATATAGATTTTTGGATTTGATTCATATATATTTTCAAATACTTTTTCATCGTATTTAGAAAACTTACTTTATTAAAACCAAAATTAAAACTTCATTAAGTAGTAAAAAAAATTAAAATTAAAATTTACCCTTTTCGGATCAAGATTAAAACTGTTATTCATTTAAAGAAAAACATTATGGATTTGAACTTTTAAATAAATAGCCAAGTCAAACACAACTTTTGGATTTATGGGCTTTGTCTCCTAAAAAAAATTAAAACCTATACCTGTTTTGATTCGTTTTTTTCATCTGTTGTCTTTCCTCTGTGTTATAATTTGTTCTCAGATTCTTTTTCCATATTCACAGGTTTACCTTTTAGCATCTTGCTGGACATGAGATTGAAGTGATAAGGATGAGGACGTGTTTGGCAGTCTAGCATTTAAGTATTCCAGCATTTTAGATAAAACAATTTAGAATAAGATAGGAGGTAGCTTAATTTGAATTTGACCTAGAATATTTCCTTTGTCAAAATAAATATTAGTTTTATATTATGTTTCTATCTGGCCATCAATGCAATATGAACCCCAAGATGCTTTTTCACCGACTGGTTTTTGCGACTATATCCCACGGCTGATGTCCTTACTAAAAGTAATAATAAGTGCCAACACGTTTTCTCCAACCCATCCAAACGCTTGCAATTTGTAAAACTTCCAAATTTCATCGTCAAATTTTAACTTGGAAAAATTTGTCTTCCATCCTTAAAAAATATCCACAATATATATATATATATATAGATATATCTATTTTTTTTTTATTACAAGGGAAATCTACAATATATTCGTGGTACATATATTCTTACACTCACAAATGCATGTAGGACTAATGGTTTATTTATTTTTTAATAATATTTTCAAATAAAATCGCACCGTATCAATAATGAATTGGAATAGATACAAAATATCTATATATATATATATATATATATATTGTTTTAGCTCACACTTCAAATTATAAAGGGCCTTGCCATCTTATTTTGTGCCACAGTTTGGGCCTTGACCAAATGTTGTATAACTAAGATTTTTTCGAAAACTAGTCATTTTTGGACAAAAATATCCTTAACCAAATTGAAAATTATGCAATATGTTTTTTCTTACCCTTTCCTTCTTCCTCTACACACCCGTTCATGTTTTGTGCAAGGGTTTCTCTAACAGGCCATAAACATTCTTTGCATCTCATCTACTCTCACTCTCATTTTCTTGTATTTTCTTATTTCTAAAACTAAACTCAAGTAAAATTTTTATCCTTTTTCTTATTAGACAAAACTGAGGAATATGGATATGTATTTTTTTTTCTCTTTTTTCTTGTATTTTTTGTTAGTTTTGGAATTTTTAAGATTTTTATTCAATATGGGTATGTAAGAAATTAATTTATAAGCTGTTGTATGTGAGTTTAAAGATACTTAGGTGACATATGGTTTGAAAATGGGAGAAAATTTGTGTAAAATTGAAAAATCGTGAAAAACAGTAAAAATGGAGAAAATTTGGTGAAAAAGATGAACTTCCACCATTTTCCTCCAGTTTGTCAGTTTTCGCAAGTTTTCCGCTAATTTTTCGCCAGTTTTTTGTCAGTCGAAAAATTCTATATTTGGCTAAAAAAAAAAAATAGAATCGACTTTTTTAATGCAGTTAATAAGTTTGTTTAGTATTATTCAAATTTTTATATATTTATTGATTTAGTTTAACGTTATTCATTTAATTTTATAGTAAAATGGAAAATAATGATATTGTAATTACAGTTTTATACAATAGAACATTGGTACAAAATGATGGTGGTAATTGGGAATATCGAAATGGTAAAAATATAATGGTTTTCGTTGGCAAGAGATGCACAAAATCAGAGTTAAAGGATGAGATTTTCAATTCTATTGAGATAGATCGAAATGAATATTTGCTAAAGCTAAAATGGATATATGGACGATGTGCAGAAAAGTTGGATCCTATAGAAATACATTGTGATAGGGATGTGAAATGCTTTTTTCAAGAAGTGAGGAATGGAGGGATGACAATGATGTGGCCTCCATTGTATGTTGAGGTGATTTCGAAAGTTGAACATATATCTAGAAATGTTCATCAAACAATCTTTGCTTCGGATAGTGGGAGTAATCTTCATTCTTTTGCTTATCCTCCAATTGATGTTTGTCTACCACAAGTTTCCAGTACTAAACCTATTCAAGCTACATCTCAGGAAATTATGGTTCAAGAAATTCAGTTTAGAGATCAAGTTGATGTTCGTGGGGCCTAGACATCATTTAACATCCACGAAGGAGTTGATGTTGGAGGTGACTATGCTGAACAGTTTCTTAACAATGAGGAGTATGAGCAGTTGCATAATATTGATCATGATGAGAATTACAATGCAGCAGGGGATGATGTTGATCATAATGATGTAGATTTTGATCATGAATTGCCGGACAATGATAATGATATGCATCCTGAAATGAACAATAAAGGAGTTGATGATGTTTGGGTTCATCGTGCTACAAGTGACCACATATCATTGAGCAACAGAAGTGGTTCTATGGCCATATTTTCGTCAAAGTTCACTGGCTATGAGAGCATTGTAGTTGGATAATTATTTCGCAACAAGCGTGACTTACACAATAAACTGAGTATCTAATGCATGCGTGAAAATAAGGAGTTTAAGGTGACACGATCAACTACACGACGGTATGAGGTTGTATGCTTGGAAAATACTTGTAAATGGCGACTATGTAAAACCACATTTAAAAATAAAGAAATATTTATTGTGAGAATTTTTGATAATGTACATAGTTGCTAGTTAAATATTGTACATCGAGGACATAAGCAGGCCAGTAGCCGGATTATTGGGCAATATATCAAATCTAAATATGAAGGGATTGCACGTGTTTACAAACCCAAAGAAATTCAACATGATTTTTTGTAGAAATATGGGATGAATATAATCTAATACAAAGCATGGAGAGGTAAAAAATATGCACTTAACAGTGTTAGGGGATCTCCAAAGGAAAATTTTGCTAACTTGCCTGCCTACTGTTATGAGTTAGTGTCGAAGAACCCTGAGACTCTTATAGGTATCAAAACAGATGATAATAACAATTTTGTATATTCTTTATGCCGATTGGAGCAAGCATTAGGAGATTTATATTCCACATAAGACCCGTGTTGGCTGTTGATGCGACTACATTGAAAGGGAAATACAAAGGGTACATGTATATTGCATCGGGCATGGATGCAATAAACAAATATATCCTTTGGCTTTCGGCATTGGAGATGGAGAGAACGAGCAAGCATATACATGGTTTTTCCAAAACCTTAAGGATGCCATTGGAGATTTTCCGGATTTGGTGTTTGTGAGTGATAGACACCCCGCTATTGAAAAGGCATTATGCAAAGTTTTTCCCAATGCATACCATGCACTGTGCACGTACTGTAACACCCCGTACCAAAAAATATACATGATTAAACAAGTTCGACCAAATTGACTAAGTTTGACTAAGTGAACAATATATGGGTTCAAGTTGACTTTTTCAATAGCCAATATTTTTATTTTTACTGAGGTACCATTGTGTAGATCTCATCGATATGATTTCATAAACTGGTGGCATGCCAAATTCTGAGTTACAGATAAAAAGTTATGGTTCTGAGAAGTTTTAAGCATAAGTTTTAAATCAGTGTCCAAGCCAGTCCTAATTTTTGTCTGTTAGTGAACCAAGGCTTTATATAAGCTTAGGTAAGTATGTCAAAGAGGAAACAAAGCCCAAAATACCAATTTCTTCGCTAAAACCCGAGAAATTCTCTCCTCAAATCCGTGGGTCCGAACTGGGTCATTTCGACCCGTTTACTGTCGAACCGAGTCACCGCCTTTTTGCCCATTTCTGGCCAACCACCACTTACACGCGCTAGCCAACTAGAAAGTTCACTTGAAGGTGAGTTCAGCCGTGAAATTTCACAACAAGAAGCGGCCGAACGCGCCCAGATCGGGCCAGCGAAGTCCGCGGCGGCCAGCGAGGTGGGTCGCCGGATTTTCTCATTTCTTGGCCGTTTCAGGCCAACCCATACACCTTTTCCACTATTTTTGACCCCTTTGAACTCATTTCTGTGGTTATTTTGTCTAGATTCCTCACCGTTTGAAAGGTCCGACAACGGAAAGTTTGGCCGACGCTTCAACAGTGTTTTCAGGCCACCGGAGGAAACTTTGGACCAAGGTGAGTATACTGATGAGTTCTTTGTCTCTTGGACTTTCCATCAATATAAATTTTGTGAATTTTGGAGGTCGTTTGATAATTTTTCTATTTTTGGATCAATTAGTTAATTTTCAAATAAGTTGGGGACTGTGTTTGGACAAAATTGGTCAAATTAGTTAAAATTGGAGTTGAATTAGTGAAATTGGATATTATTAGGACCCATTAGGTGGTTCAATTTTGAAATATTAGGCTTCGGGTGAAAATCTCCAATTTTGGGTACCAGGTCCTAAGGACACGCAGTATAGTTGGACTGTTCGGTGTCCAATTTATGCAATTTTGTAGTACTGTAAATTATTTTGAGACATTTGGATTATACAAGTGTCTCTGGTTTAGTCGTTTGGAGCCTGAGAAATATTTTATTATATTACAGGCACTCGAGTTGAGTCTGGAGGCAATCCTGTAGAGGACCAGACGTGAGATCTACAGTACTGTGAGTAGTTATTAGTTTTAAAAATATTTTAGGTATATAGTATAATATATATATATATATATATGTGGTTTGATTATTTTACTTATAAATATCATTTGATTTGAATGTTCATTCTATGGATGCTTGAGGATCTGCTTTTACATATATGTGTTATCATTTTATATGACTTTTGTCAATATTTTAAACGTTTGGCAATTCTAATGAGTTCATGAATGAACTTGTGGTATTTAAATATTTTGGTATTTGAATTGAGGTTTTAAATCACTTTGGAAATTAATCGATTTGAGAAGGCATATTGAAAATTATATGATTTTAAGCATGTTCAAATATTTTATAAATTTTTAGATGCTTAAAATCGGTTTATGGTGAATATATTTCACTGTGGTATTTTATTATTTTAGTAAGAAATCATGATTTGAAGTTTTTTTGAAATATTTAGACAAGCGGTTGAGCGTGAATATTAAATTATGATTTATGATACGGTAAGATACTGTATCGATTATTTTAAATCGATGTACCGTATAGTACCAGAGTTTGGTTTAGTATTATATTACAGTGCGCTAGGTTTATCACGGTGCTGTGACGTTGGTTTCATCCAACGGTTATCTATTATTACCACAGACTCTGAGGTCGGATATATCCGATGGTTTATTATTATTACCACGGTGCCGTGAGGTTGGTATCATCCAACGATTTATTATTACCACGGACTGAGGTTGGGTACGTCCCGATGGTTAATTGAGATATCCACAACACTTTTGTATATTGAGGGTTGTGAGATGGGTGCCTTCCATGGGTTATAGATTGGTACATCATTTGGTACATTGTGTACGTTTGAACATATTGTTGATTTACAAACATTGTGGTGATTTTTGTATTTTCAGATTTATTTGGTGGAACTGTATTTATTATATTTTATGCTCAAATATTTATATCTTGATTTGAGACATTTTATAATATTACAATGATCATTCATTTTATATTTGAGCATCGATTTTATGATATAGTAAATTGGGATATAAGTTTGGGTTTTGTAAAATGATTTTTAAACGGAAAACTTTTCCAACGAGTGGAACGAGAGGTCTTGAGAGAAAGATTTTTCAGAAATAAATTATTATTTTTCTATTATACTATGCCACTCACTGAGATTTTTTTATCTCATGTTTTATTATTTTAAATTCATTCCCTTAGGCCCAGGTAGCTAGTCGCAGTCTATCTCGCGCACAGCTTATCATTTTTTTCCTTCCACGACATCAGCCGTATTTATCTTTCCTTTATCTACTGTTATCTTTTGGATTTATTTATTACTTATTTGTACTCCTGGACTTCGTTGATACTCATAGAATGCTTTGATTTTAGATATGAGACTCAGTAGAGATCATGGTACTTATGCGTGTAGTTATGGCCTGTAGTACAGTAGGCCAGTTGTAGACTTTACGCTGTTGTGGATTTATTCTTTTTTTTTATACATATTAAAGTATTATTGTTATCGCTTGTGTTTGTTGTCCATGTTTTAAGATAAGGTTCCATTGGATATTCTCTAAGGATTGTCCAGTGGGACTTCACTAGGCGGGGCCACTCAGGGGATCCTAGGAAGGTTTCCGGGGCGGAACCTGTCACGTACCATATAAGCAGAAATATTAAAGTAAATAGACATGTGAAAGATGAAATAATAATACAATATTTCATGCTTGCAGATAGTGCAAATTTGGTTGAAGATTTTGAGTTTTATATGAGACAAATTGAGGCAAAAAACAGTAGGACTGCCCAGTATATTTGATCATGTGACCCTACAAGGTGGGCATGTTTTCTTTCTCCATGTAGAAGGTACACTAATATGACCACCAATATTGCAGAAAGCTTAAATGATATTTTACTAGATGCTAGAAAGATGCTAATAGTAGCATTAATTGAGTACATACGGGATTTACTGCAAAGGTGGTTTTATGAGCGACGTATTGTAGGTGCAAAATTGACGAACCTGTGACTAACCATATGGAAGAGCAACTCAAACTCTGAAATTTGGAGTCTATCGGACTACGTGTGAAGGCCGTTGATCTACATGAATTTCTTATGAAAGGTGGGAGTTTGAGGGGTACAATTAATCTCCAATAAAAAACATGCTCATGTAAAGTCTTCGATCTTGATCAATATCCTTGTGATCATTGTATTGCCGCTTGCAAAGAATGCAAAATTGCTCCTTATGGCATGTGTTCTCATTACTACACCGCGGATGCATATCGTGCAGCTTATGCTGAGTCCATTTACCCTGTGTTAGATGAAAAACAGTGGCATGCTTCGGATGATATGGCAAGTCATATTGTTCTTCCACCTAGATGGACACGTAGGCGAGCCGGTAGGCCGAGGATGCCACACATACCATCCGAAGGTGAAGATGTTATTGGACGTAGATGTAGCCGATGCAGTGGTGTTGGCATTATAGGCAGAGATGTACGAATCCATTATCTTATGCTTTGAATTATGAAGTTTTAATTTAGCGTTATTGTTTAATATGTTTTGATAATTATTTTGTATCTTGGATATTATATTTTCTATTCAACGGTGGAAGATTTATTAGCCATTTTTTTTTTCCTTTTTTGAATTTAATCCCAAATGAAAAGAGGCTTTCTGGAGTGGATTTTAAATCTTTAGTTTAAATCTCATTTTATGAAATGTTCAAATGATTTTGAAAAGAAAAACAAATATATATTATTTTTTCTTTTCTTTTAAATGGTTATTGATTTTAAACGTCAATACATTTTTGTTTAAAGCCATCTTCATCTTATATAATATTTATCTCCACTCTCAATTTTTTTACCCCACTATTAACTTAAATAATCTATTAGAAATTGATTTTCCAAATGGAGGAAATTAGTTTCCGATATGAGTAAATATTATTCAACAATTTCCGCTTGGAGGAAATTTTTTCCAACAGGAGGAAAACGATTTCTGCTTAGGGGAAAAATTTTCCACCTGGCGAAAAAATATCCAGAAGCTTCAATTGACCATATGGGATTTCCGACTAGAGGAAAATATTTCCACTTGGAGGAAAAAAAATATCAACAGGAGGAAAACAATTTCTGCTTGAAGGAAAATCTATTAGAAAAATGCATAACCACCCAGCTTATATGCTTAGTTCTTTGTTGTAAGCCTCATGAGCATACTTTCTCCTGAAGAACTCTATGTCATCTTGTGTGAAAGTCAATAATAATCTAGCATGTAAAAACTCCATGGACTTGAGTGTAAAATTGCCACAGTCACCACTGCAACAAAACAACCCATACAGAAAGATATTAAGGATTACATTATGCTTTACAGTGCAAATTTTTTAAAAACTCCATTTTTTAATGTTGGTCATTTATTTTCGAATGCTTAGATCACTTGCATTGCAGATAACTTATTCCCATAATGGCTTCATTTTGGGAGTGACTCTGTACCTTCAAATCATACCGTATTCAATATTAATGCATTAATGCAGCATCAACTTGCATAACATTTTCTATTTTGTTCAAAATAGCAATTTACATTAATGGAAAACAAACCACCACTAATGCTTCTCTATCTCTTTATCTCTCCCTCTCTCTCTTTCTTTATCTTTGTGAGCAAGTATGTGTGTGTGTGTTTGTGAGAGCTTCAAATCCTTATTTTTTTAATTTTCTCAGCAGTCATTTGCAACCATACGATCTCAAATTTTGTGCTTCAATTTTGTGCTTGGTCCCTCACTTGCTCCTTTAGTGCTAAAAAAATAAAAAATCAATATTAGTAAAAAACTTAAATATTTATATATTTCTTAATTAAACTAAAATGAGTTAATTTTATTCTTGTATAATGGGTAGGTCTTATAATGTAACTCGCCTATTCTCTCAATATATCTAACTTATCGATAATTCCTCTTTCAGTTTTGATATAAAAAATAAAATTTGCGAGCCCAATTCATAGGTCTACCATAGGATTATCATTAATAGAGGATCACATGATTCATTAAAGGGGAAGCACTTATTTATCTCTAATCTTAAACTCTAAGAATAATTTGCATGCTAACTTTGTTGAGATTGGTTTGTAAAGCTAACTGGGCATAAAATTGTTTGGAAAAGGATCATAACAAATATAAGACACTAGCAGATACATAAGATGACTGACAAAGAACATTAGCCTAAATGCAGAAATATGTGCCACTAAACGCATCAATGGATTTCATTTTCTTTGTAGTAAACATAAATACATAAATAATAGAAATATAAAACCATCCCCACCTCCAAACTATGGATCACAAATAAGCAATCATCATGATAAGTCACAAAATATCATACATGTTAGAATTATGTTTAAGCAAATATCATTTTCAAATTAAGTTTCCGAATTACCATATTATAAACGTGGTTAGAGAGGGAGAAGAAGAAGCAGAAATAAAAGCAATAAATATAATTTGACATTTACCTGATTCTTTTGGGAACTAATGCTGGACTTTCTATCCTACAACTCTTTTTGAAACCAAAGTTGGGGGAAAAAAAATAGCAATTAAATATGATCCAATTGGTAAATGAGCTTTAATATTGTTTATGAAAAATATAAATCAAAAGATTTATATAAATCCAGAAAAAAAAATTCACTTCTTGCAATATAGCACCTAGTTGCTTACATAAAAATTAAAAAAAATAAATTGCAATGAAGTCGAGCTAATAATCTAAGCTTATATTAGTACTCAATAATTTAAGTATTTATGTAAATCATCCATCTTATACTGAAATCCCATCTAGACTCTACAGCCAAAACCACCTCATAGAAAAAATTATGCTTGTTTTCATCATTTGGGATCTTGGAAGTAACTTCCTTGTCTTGATGCAGTCAATGCACCAACCAAAGTCAACTCTTTGTATAATTTACTGCTCAAAGAACCATCCCTCTGTAAATCAATGCTTATGGGAGCCCGAGTTGCACCATTTTCACCAGTTGGCTGAAAGTAAATGAGAAATAAAACTTCAGAATAAAGAAGAAACTTCTACGCAGTCCTATCAGATAGAAAAAATAATAAAAAAGGATCCCACTCTTAAAATACAAATTCAACGTACCAAAACAGGATGTCCAATTAGACTGTTCAAAACTGCTGATTTAACAGCACCCTGAACATTATGAGCACCAAAAAATGTTCAAAGAAGATACATAAGGATCTCCAAACAATTAAGAGAACAACCAGTGTAATAAAATTGTCAAGATTTAACACTTTGCAATATAGACTAATCATCAAATAGCTCCTCACAGTTCATAAGGAAAAATATATAAAAAACTTCAATGTTTCAGAGAACCACCAATGCGAGCATTGGTACTTATAAAAAGAGGGAAAAGATCACGATATAATGGTTGGACCCATTTGATATCATTTTTCATACAAAGACCAAGTCTACAATTCAATAGACAAAACAAGTTGCGCTATTCGACTATCTCGGAAGGCAACAACATTTAATTCCTGAAAAATTGAAAAAAAAAAAAAACTAAACAAAACAAAACTATACTAAAAAAGAACTCTGAAATCAAATGAGTAAGAGAAAATATAAGATGTCCTCAAGTTCGAAGCTATCTTCCACTGCAATGACCCATTTCCTTCAAGTCCTCAGTTCCTCGCCAACAAGATAAATTTCGTATGACGAACTGACCTCAAAATCGAAGCAGTTATCAATCCTAACCACATGAACCAACATCGCCAAAGATCCAAACACAAGCCAGATTCAAAGATCTATACATTAAAAAGAGAAAAGCAAATCCAACCAAATTCTAATGAATCAATTTATGCTCTCTGAAAGTATAAAGACCTAACCACCCAAACTACTATACTAACACGAAAATGAATCAAAGGTAAGAGAGAAAACTAAAAATAAAAAATAGCATCGATAATTTATGGTATAGAAACCAGAAAAGCAATGATAACGTAGAAAAGGACTAGGTTCACTCACAACATTGCCGAGAACGACAACATTTAGGAAAGTAGAGACACATCGAGAGGAACCGTTCAAACTGGAATTCTCATCAACTGTGGCGACAATGGTGATGCGACGATGGTGGCAACGACAAATGACAGATCGGAGTAGAGCCGACAATGGTGTGTCTCTCCTTTGTCTCTTGGTGGCAACAATGATCTAGTTTCCGAAAGGGAAAGAAAGGGAAAGTAGAAAAAAGCCCTAGATGAGTTGATGGATTCGAAGGTAGAGGAAAGAAAAAAAAAAAAAAACAAGAAAAGAAAAAAAGAAGTGTTTTGACAGAGAGAGAGAGAGAAAAAAAAAAAAAGAACAAAAACCATTATGAAAGGGTATTTTCATCCAGGCAAGTAAAAAGTGGGCTACTTTTTTAAAAAAAAAAAATTGCTATTTTTAAAAAATGGGTTAGTGGGGTGGTTATTTTTCTAAAAAACCAGTATAACAACCATTTGATGTCCCTGATGATATCAACGGCCCATTGTTTATTTATTTATTTATTTTTTTACTTGCTTCTGTAATATTTAAATTCATTACAATACATATCAGATTCTTTGAAAATTTGTCATTGCTCATGTCTTAATGTTCCTAATTAAACATTCAGCTAATTTTAAGCAATATAATCATAGTTCCCCAACCAAAGTAGCCCACAGCTCTATTTTTTTCCCCCCAAAAAAAAAAAAAAAGTTTGTTTGGGTATCATTTAGTAATTTTACTTGTTAATAATTGTTATTTCTCAATTTTTTATGCTTCTTATTTTTCCTAAATAGTGAGAAGTTCATTAGAAAGAGAACAGTGTGGTTCTAAATCATGTTTCATATTCATCTGTATGTATATGTCATGTACTAATATTAACTTAGAATATACTTCCATGGTATTTTAATTGAAAGTTGTTCCATTTCTGTTTAATGTGTATGTCATGTACTAATATTAACTTAGAATATATTCCCATAGTGTTTTAATTGAAAGTTATTTCATTTCTGTTTAAGATTGAACTTAGAGGTAAACAAAAACTAAAAGTAGGTCCTTAAACTAGCAGGTACTAGAGACAACTAGAGACAATAGTACAACCAAAAATAGGTCCTTAAACTAGCAGGTACTAGAGACAATAGGTAGTAATACTAAAATCTACATCCTTTTGTTTGAGTTCGGACTTTGAACTTTGGAATTTTATTTTATTTTTGGGAAGAAAATATGAATGTCTTAAGAAGAAATGTCACAACAATTAAAGAATAAAAAGGACAACAATAACGTGAAGGCTTATGCAACCATACAAAGGATATATGCTAGCATCCTTCCTCAAGCCTCTAATACCATGATTATCACCAATCATCCCCCACCACCGATTAATATTTTTTTCCTTTTCTTTTCTTTTCTTTTCTTTTTTTTTTTTTTTTTTTTGGTTTTGTGGGGGGGGGATGGTGTTGTATAAAACACATGAATCTATATGAAGATTTACAATGTCAAGGAAGTTAAACTGTTGCTATTGTCTGCTATATGGTTAAAAGCCGGGAAACAGAAAAAGGTTGATATATTAATTTTACATTTTAAGTTAGTGTCTTTTAGTATCATTGTCTACGTGTGCATTGAATTCTTTAGCAAAGCATGCACCTAGTAAAAAAAAAAAAAAAGAAAAGGAAGATAATTAATGTGTTATTATCATATCATATGTTTTTTTTAAATGTTTTATTAAATAATATCAAATATCACAGATAATTTTAACAACTTGAAAATTATAAGCAATTAATTGGTTTATTATATAGTCATTGATATACCTGCTGGATGCGTTCTGAACAATTATTAGCAATTTTTTTGCATATATATATATATATATATATATATATATTTTTCCAAATAGTTTTTTGTTTGATGTTTGTTTTCTGTTATTTTTCATGTTGTTACGTTCCTTTACAATTTCAATAAGTTAATTTTTTAAGTGTTACCAGACTTTTTTGGCTGCAAATGTTTGGTTGTCAACTTCATTACTATTTTATTTGATTTTCAAAAAATCTGTTTTGAAAAGATTATTTGAGTGCAGAATATACATTTGGAGCATGTTGAAAATCTTTAATTTCATTGCTCTCGCTTTTAAATATCAAATCCACGTACCTTTAATGACCAAAAAAATAAAAATAAAAAAATCCACGTACCTTTTATTTATTTTTTAAAATATTTTTTTACAGAAAGTCTCCTATTTAATTATACACTATTTGATAAGATATTGAAAAAACTCTAAAATCACATAGCAGATGGATTAGAAAGGATATATATCTTTCATAACAATCCAATACCTCTCAAATTTTAGAATAAGCCAAAAAATGGTTTTCTTAGACCTACTAACTTTAAAATTTAAGGTATTCATAAAAGTATGCTGATATCCAAGCTCACAAAAAATTAAATTAGTGTTACCATATATTACGATAATGCTTTTTTTTTGTTTTTTTTTTTTTTTTATGTTATGATAATACAATATTTAACATCATTCAATTTATCTTTCTTCATTATTATATATAAAGCTTCCTCGTCCCATCTATACAAGCTCAAATCGCATATATCTATATATATATATATATATATATATATATATATATCTATATATATATAAATATATATATATATATATATATATATGTCCATTAATAAATTCACTTACAAAGAACCCTCTTAGTTATTTTTTTATTTTTATCTTTTTATGGTTTCTAAAACACTTGAATTGGTGAAAATGACTCAAAACCCCTTTAGCCTTTCCAAGTTAAATCTAGAACAAGCTATATCATTCACTTTGAATAAGTTGCCTTACAATTGGTGAAAATTCTAAATAAAAACATTGACTTTCATATATTTAAAATAAGGGCACGGAAGATAAGTCACATTTACATGAAAATCAAACCGGGCAAAAAATAATCGAACCAATTTGTGACGTTTTTCAATTATATTTATACATGCCATAAATAGAGAGAATCCAAAACCCAAAAAAAAAAAGACTTATGATAGTACCACTCAAAACCAATTAACTACTATTTCATTGTAAACCATTTGGTTGTGAGAAATAAAGATCATAGTCCTATAGTTCCCTCTGCTACAGTAACCCTTCAAAAAGAAAATAGCCGGTCCAACCTCATAACTCCGGTCCAATAAACCGGATTTGGTGATTTTTGCTTATATAATTTATTTTTCTTACATTTCTCATTTTCTTCTCCATCTCTCTTATCTTTTCGCTTTATCTCTCTCTTTTTCTTCTTCTCAGAGTTTCTTCGCTGGTAAGATACGAGGAGAAAAAAAAAAAAAAAAAAAAGGCGAGCTTCACGGATAACCCGAGTCCGAATCAAAACCCGTATCAGCGACGGCTTGGATTCGCTTTGGGGAAAGAAATTTGTATGGGGGTTTCATTGAGGAATATCGTTTGCCCATGGAGTATTGAATCTGTAAGTCTCCGTTGTCCCTCACACATTTGATTGAGGTGTAGAGCTCGGGAAACGGCACTATCCGTTTTGGGGAAAATCTTGAAAATTGATTGTTTATAGAGCTTTTGGTGCTCAGATTAAATCTTCTGATTATTTGGAAAAGAACATTAATGGTGGATTTAATTTTCTGTTTTTTGAAGGATTTTGGGATTTTGATGCTGTTAGGGTTCTTCGCGCATTGAGAAATTACTGTTATCCGTCAATTCGATTTCGAGGCGGGAAATTAGGGCTAGGGTTTTCGATTAGAAGCATTTTATATTTAGGGTCGGCGATTGAGGGGCTTTGTGTTTATGGTCTGATATTTTTTTAGGGTTTTGTTTTTATTGTTCTATTCGAAGACGGGGAAGATAGGTGTGGGTTAGGAGGATAATGTGTATACTCTGTGTGATTCAGAAGTGGTCTCGCCGGGTTGCTACGATGCTTCCTTGGTTAGTCATTCCACTAATAGGACTTTGGGCTCTCTCTCAGCTATTACCGCCGGCATTTCGCTTCGAGATTACATCACCAAGGCTGGCTTGTGTTTTTGTGCTTTTGGTTACTCTCTTTTGGTATGAGATTTTGATGCCTCAGCTATCAGCTTGGCGTGTCAGGAGGAATGCTAGGCTTAGGGAGAGAAAGAGGTCTGAAGCCATTGAGTTGCAGAAGCTTAGGAAGACAGCCACTCGGCGATGTCGTAACTGCTCGACTCCGTATAGGGATCAGAATCCAGGTGGGGGTCGCTTTATGTGTTCATATTGTGGGCATGTTTCGAAAAGACCAGTTTTGGATTTGCCTGTACCACCTGGGATGGGGATTTCGAACTCCGGGTTAATCAAAGATTTGGTTGGAAAGAGTGGCAAGATATTGAACGGCAAGGTTTGGTCTGATAATGGGTGGATGTGTGGTCAAGATTTGTTGGAGAATAATGGTAATTGGGTTGGAGGTTCTATTGGGGGAAAATCTACTTATTGGAGGAAGAATGGAAGCAGTCTTTTTGGAGGAGATGAAGATTGTTTGGCAGAGAAGTCGTATTCAGGTGTAGTCATTTTTGCCTACAAGGTTTTGAAATCTTTTTTCTCGAGCATTAGATGGCTTTGGAGAAAGATATTTAGCATTAATTCGAGGGAGGATGCTTCTTCTGATGCAGAACATAAGGGATTATTGGCTAAGAGGGGTGAGAATGGGGGTAACTTCCATGAAAGTAGAGGAGAAAAAGCACGCCGGAAAGCAGAAGAGAAGAGGCAAGCTAGGATAGAGAAGGAGCTCTTGGAGGAGGAAGAGAGAAAGCAGAGGGAGGAGGTTGCGAGGTTGGTTGAGGAACGTAGGAAACTGAGGGATGAGAAAATGGAGGCAGAAAAAGATCGTGGGAAATCATCGCCACCCAGCAGGGAGAAAAATAGAAAGAAAGAAGCAGAAAGAAAGCGTCAAGAAAGAAAGAAAGAGAAGGACAAGGGTTCTAGCAAGAGCAATTCTGATGCAGAAGATCTGGAAAAAAAACCAGGTAAGGATGGTGAAAGAAAGCGGGACTCTGATAAGAAGAGTGAGATTGATCGTCGGGAACATCTGAGATCAGGGACAGATTTTGTTAAGAGTCAGAGCACTGAGGTGGGCCATGGGATAAAGAACGTTTCTTCAAACAATTTGAGTCGGGGAAATGCTGGAACTAGGTACCTGGATCGTATGAGGGGTACGTTTTTGTCTTCTTCTAAAGCATTTAGTGGCGGTAGTTTCTTTGGAAGAGGTGCTAATACTACCGCTGCTGTGACAAAAGAAAACAAACCAAACAGTTCTGTAGATCATGTCCATACTTATACGCATAGAAGAGATATATATCCACCTGAACGTGTAGCTGCAAAACCTTGTATAAATGGAGATGATAGGAATTTCAACCGTCCTGTGAGTATTCTTGCTGTGTATCTGATTTATATGGATTTTTATGATGAACTTCCATTATTTTCCTTATATACCTGCCTAAGGTCTAAGCTTAGCAATTCATCGCTTTTTCCTATTCTGGGATTTATGTTTTTTATCCTCTTTTGAACTTTTCCGTCATACCATGTATTTACGTGGTGTTTTTTTAACTTTTAGATATTTTAATATCTGCTTATTCTATTTTGAATCATATTGACAATTGTGACTTGTAGTTTAACAATGTTAATTAATTATGTTATGACCTATTTTTGTATGAATTTTAATCTGTTTTTTAATTTAAAAAAATAAAGGAATACAAAGAGTTGATAAATGTGCTTACAAGTATTTGGATTTAAAAATATGTGGCATTGTTTTAGTGGTCTGTATTTGTTTCTCACTTTCTTTGCACATAACTAGCGTTCTATTACATCATTTGATATCTGAAAGTTGGTATGTATAATATCACTCTTACCTAATATTGTGCTTAACACTGCTTTACTTAGGTCTGCTCTCATTAGGCAAGTCATCTGTCCATTTGTGACCCTTCTGGTTTGGTAATTTTTGGGCCAATCAGTGACAGAGAAAATTAGATCTTGAATTTGTTGCCTTATTTATGATGATGATAGGAATTAGTTACAAAATATTTGAGATGATCAATGTTATAAACTTGAGCTGCACACTGCAGGTAATCTCCGAACAACAGCCAGCAGCAGCACCTAAAAAGTCATGGCAGCAATTATTTACTCGATCGGCATCTGTTACTTCATCCCCAAATGTCAATGTCATAAGTAGACCAAATACAAAGTTCCAAGTAGAAGCTCAAAGCCCACCATTATCTGGTCAATCATCATCGTTGCAATCATTTGACAATCCAATAAATTTTGGGCTACCATCACCATTTACTCTTTCTACCTATCCAAACGGATCAACTAGCACTAGTCTAGGCTTTTCACCTGCAATTGAACCCATATTCCCTCGTGTTGGAGAAGGGCCTCATGAACTTATACCAGAAGAGCCAGAGCTTTTTGAAGACCCCTGTTACATTCCTGATCCAGTATCGTTGCTTGGGCCTGTTTCAGAGTCACTTGAGAATTTTCAGCTGGACCTGGGGACTGGCTTTGCAACAGATATGGGATTGGAAAGACCTCATACTCTTAAGAATTTATCTGCTACTTCGGAAGTTAACAAGCCATCTCCTATTGAGTCTCCTATGTCAAGAGAGAAGCATAACAGTTCTAATCGCTTTCCAACCACACCAAAGACCCAAAACATGCATACTTTACCTGTGGATGATGCGAATACAAATGAAACATTGACGTGGCAAATGTGGAATACTTGTCCTCTTGGTCAGGATGGTCTGGGTTTAGTTGGTGGCCCGGCAAGCTGGATTCTACCGCCAGAACTGAACAGAGCAAGCAAGGATGATTTTGTGCACCCTTCGTCACAGAAAACAATGGCCTCATTGTTTACAAAAGAGGAACAAGTCCCTTCAGGCACTCCTCCTCAGAATGTTTTTCTTGGTAATGGGCAGAATGGGACATTTAGCCCTGGTACTGGTTCAAGTGATCCTGATCCTTGGTTGCAGAAAGCTTTTTTTCCACCGTTGTCAGCTGGTGAAAACCCTTTTGTTCTCAAACCTCAAGAGGAAATTGCTCAGAATGAAATGGTATATGGGAGCCCTAGCAGATCTGCTACCAACCATCCATTTGAGCTGTCTTCATCCAATTGTTGGTCCAAGTAAGTTCATCTATCTTGATGATCCTTTTTATTGAAATCTCAGGGTCCAAGGTGTTGCTCATTGTTGTGGCTTATGTCATGGTTGAAAATTTATACATCGACATAAATGTGCTGTGCTTATGGTTGCCATGTAAGATGGTGATATGTAAAGGTTGGGAGTGTTTCTGCCAGCCCAGATTTATGAGGTTCCCCTGTAGTAAAAATTATTCTGCAAGTTTTCAACGACTCATTTTATTTAATTACTTCTGTCTTAAATGTTTGAAAATATTAAAAAATGACGTTATATAACCTTTGTAGTTTGCATGCTATGTTTTAGATAGGTTTGAAATTATCAATTAACTTCTGAAGTAGTCATCACACATCCTCTTACTACGAAACTGGGTTGTAGTTTCTTGCCTACCAAATGCTTTTTTGAGCATTTTTCGGGTTGAATTCGATATGTCTACTTCTTTTCCCCTTTTATTTGAAATAATATTTGAAAATTTTTCATTGTCCCGCTAAAGAATAAGAAAAAGCAAATGAAAGTCAAGCATAGGATGAATGTTTTGTAGCTTTTGATGTGTTAGATGCCCTCTTGTAGTTATTATCTCATGTTGGCTTTTTCTGCCACCTCGTTTGGATATTATATATGCTGTTTATTGCATATTTTCTTGTTTCTTCATTACGGGCAGACTTGGATGTAGTAAATTGGACTCATGACCTTGAGGCAAGTAGTTAATCATTTTAAGAATGAAAAGGTGTTCTTATTAAATGAAATGATTGTAAGGAGATTTGATTAATAGTCAGGAAGTTTGTCTACCACTACATTGAAGGTTTTCTAGCATAAGTGAGTCTAAACTAAATTGTGATGAAAAACGACCTTTTCTGAATCTTTTTTAGTGTTTTTTTTTTTTTTTTTTTTTTTTTTTTGGATAAAGAATCTTTTTTAGTGTTTGTTATATATTAAACCTTAAGGAAAATATTGACAATCATATCTGTCAAAATATGTTACTTTGCCTATTGCAAAGATTTAATAGAAAAATGGATTATAGTGACTTGCATTTGAGGTTCTTGTCCTTGCTGTTCTTAATATGTTAGCATATCATGACTTGGATAGTTGGACTATTAAGGCATAATAATTTAATGATAAATGAGGGCCGTGAGTTACATGGATCACTATGAGTCTATGAGTGATAGCATATAGAGTGTCAATTAGATGCATGCAGGTTTGGACATCTAGTAAACAGTAGCTGTTGATAATATCCATATCTAATGGCTGTTTTAAAGCAGCGAGCCATCCTTTATTGCTCCCTCCCTCTCTCTCTCTCTCTCTCTCTCTCTCTCTCTCTCTCTCTCTCTCTGTGAAAATGATGCTATCTTTTAGGCTTGACACAATTAGTGGTCACAGCTAAGATCAAGCAAATTATTTCAAACAAAATAATTACACCGGACCCAAAGATCTGCACTTTTTTAATTTAAAAGGATTAGGCCAAATCTAGAAATATTCTTGCCACTGTATGTAATGAGATGTGCATAGCTTTTTCATAGGGCAGGCAGCCAACCTAGATATGCAATTTCGCTGGCAGACTTCTTTTGTTGAGAAATGAGAACTTGTAGTGTTAAAATTATGTTTGAAACAAATATGTGAATTTGTCAATTATAGTATTATTGAGGGATCTTTTATCCTTCTAAATTTATGCCTGTTGCATGATGTGCCCGAGGATTTTATGCCAAGTTAAAAAAAAAAAAACATCTCTCATTCGATTTTGTGATCTGCATTTAGTTTATTTTATGGTGATGTTTGAATCTCTTGTGTTGCTAAGTTTGTGTCAAATGAGATTTGTAAAACCTTGCTGTTCCTTTAGAATATGCATTAATCTTTCTTTTCATTCAAGTTACAGAGAGTCTTTTATTGTCAGATGATCTTTACAGCCATGTTGAACAAGTTAAATCAATCAACCTAGAGCATGAACTATTTATATATTTTCATTAGGTTTCAATGGAAGTAGTAGCAAGCTTGGTTTGTTAACAATTGAATAATAAATTAGTCATTAGCTATATGCTTTCGGATCCGTTAGTACAGAGAAATGCTATTATAATAAATTTGTGCTCTTAGAATGGAAAAATTGGGAAAGCTATTTAGAGGGAAGGATAACTATTAGGTGAAATATTTAATTGTTCTGCTGATGCATTGAAATTAATTAAATGCCACGACGGAATCTGGAACTTAAATAATGCCATGCCGTTATATAAATTTTACTATTCTATTGTTTGTGGTTGAGTCTCTGTTGGTTTTCAATAAAATGTTGGCTTTGCTGTTCTTGGTTTCTTAGTTCGATGAATGTCTTTCCTGGTGGCTTTTCCTTTATTGTTGATCAAATTGCTTTGTTGTCAAAAATGCGGTCAAGCAATGCTAATCTAATTTTTCAATTTTTTGTGTTTGTTTCTTCTGGCAGAAAGGAATGGCCTGTGCAGAGTACAGGAGAAGGTATTGGGAAGCCCTCCATTTCAAGGCCACATGTTGGTGGTCTATTTCCCGCCCCAGATGTACAGCCACTTTGGTGATTTGATTAAAAACAGGGGAAAAAAAAAAAAAAAAAGTATGAGGGACTTGAATACACCTCCTGTTCTCTATTGAGGCAAATAGCCTCTTTTGGAGGAGAGTTTAGAATACTGAATGCATTGTATCTTCCTGCTCGTCTTTATAAGGGAGATTGATGTTTACTTCACTAGAATTGATAGGAATACACGTGGCATGCATGCATATGTCTGTCAGGTAACAGCTAGGTCTCTAATACTTTTCTTTATCTTTCTTGGGGAGGAGGAGGTGTTCCATTTTGGAGGAATTCTTGACCTTTTTTTCTTAACATTGCAGCGAATTCCTCAGTTTAAGTTGGATTGAAATCTCTAGTGAAAATATATGCTGACATGGGTGGGCTTTGTCTTCAGAGAAGTTTTTATTCTGCCCAATTTTTTTTTTTTAAGTCCGTGGGTTTTGCTGTTCGGATTACTCGAAAGACCCTCCTCCCCCCTCGTTTTTGGAGAAACAAACCTGATGAACACAATGGGCTATATTACATAGGGCTAGAAAATAATCTCATTTTAAATATATGCGAGTTTATATATCTTTAAATTGCTAATTACCAAATTAGACTTTGCTTTTCATATAATGGCACACCACTCGTCTCCATGCCCATTTGCTCTTTTATTTTACATACGTTACGATCCTCAGCTATAGATGAAATCTCCTTTGTCAATAAAGTTACTGGTGGATAAGTTGAAATTTAAATTATAATTATGGGACATTTTGGCAGCAACAAGAACGATCAGAAGGGCAAAACTGCTGCAATTCAAACATCCTATGGTTTTTCGTTGTAGTCGAGATGACTGTTAATACTCTCTCTTCGTTGCTATTTGGGGTTTAGCTATTTGAAAGTAACCGATGGGTTTCTTATTTCTCTTAAATCTGAAAAAATCCAAGTGAAATTAAAAAAAAGAAAGGAGAAAAAAAAAAAAAAAGAGCATTATTCATGAATCATAATCATGCTTTAAATAAGCTTTAATAAATTTTAGTTTAACTGGTAGGAAATGTTGGCCAAAAATTACGTCCGACCTGCCGGATTCGAACCAGCGACCTAAGGATATCTACTTGGCAATAAACCAACTACAGTCCTCCGCTCTACCAACTGAGCTAAGGTCGGATTTGGAAAGAATAGAAAATAAAAACAGTTTCTAGTGAGAACCCACAGTTCTCCAAACCAAGTTGGAAAAACAAAATTTTCTAAACAAAATATAAACAATATATTTATCATTTATAATATTTAATTATTTTATTTTATATTTATCTATCTATTTAAAAATTTATTAATCTAGATTATATTAATATATTAATATGTATTTTTTGATAAATATTTTAATATTTAAACAAATATCAAAGTATCGGAGCAAACTAAATTCCAAATTTTTTTTATTTATTTAATAAAAAATTGGAATTTGTTAACTATTTTAATTTGTAGTGTAAATATTTGTAAAGTATCAATATTGTGTTTTTCCCTTTTTCTGGTTAATGTTTATTTTGGTTAGTATAAAAAAAAAAAAGAAAGAAAAAGAAAAAAAGAAATTATGTTGAATGTTGCAAGGTGCTAAATATAATTCCTCAAAAAAAAATGTACGGATGTATATAGCAGTATGTTGAATGTTGGTATATACATGCCCAAATGACACAGTCGGCGCATTACAAAGAATAAATAAATAAACAAATAAAAATAATACTAATAATGACAGGATCGGTATATTTGGTCTTTTTCATTTTTTTATTTTTATTTTTATTTTTATTTTTTGGATCTCACCGGGTTTATTTAGTTTGTAGATCATTACAGTATGTATCGACATAAAATGTTCTAGTGTATTTAGAAAAACAATGAAGATTGCCGTACACAAACCACCAAATTACAGGTGTATTTAGCAGTATTCTAAAAAACATAAGGAGACAATATCAAACCTTAAGTTTTAGAAGCTTATGCGTGGAAAAATATTTTATAATTATATTATTATTTTAATTATTATAAAACTATTAAATAAATAAAATAATTTATATTTTAAATAATATATATATATATATATATATAAATCTGTTACTTTTGTATTGAGAATAAATATAAATTAATATGTAATTGTTATAATAAATTTATGAAAATTTATATTTTTAAAGTTTTTAACAACAGATTATTTTTAAAACATATATATTACAAGTCTATAAATATCTAATAATTTCTAGATTAATACATATTTTATCTATTAACATAAGTATAACTCTTATCTAATTCTTATTGGGATTCCAATTCAATATCTATATTTTCATCAAACTTATCTTCCATACCATTCGATATAAAATTATTTTTTTCGGACTCTCTAATTTCAACTTGAACATTTTTTTATTTTATTTCATTTTTTCCTTTTTTGGATTAAATTTTCTCTCGAATACCTTAATCCTTTCATTATGTTTTCATTTCTTTTGTTTAAGAAAAAAATTAATCTTAAAAAAATTTCCATTTTTAACAATATTTTTTATTTTTTTATTTTTTTAAAATTTTTTATGAATTATTTTTTAATTTTTTTAAAAAATAATCTTAAAAAAAAAAAATCTTTGAACAAAAAAACCCGCATCTTTTAACATCTAAACGCACTTTAGATGAGCAATATATAAATCTTGCTACTATATGTGAGATATTTATCTAAAAGCGCTGCTATATGTGAGATATTTATCTAAAAACAACATGCCTAGACGTGCTTTTTCCCGCAGGAACACCATCATTTACATCTCTGCAAATTATTACTCTATACACCCATTCCAATTCGTGTGGTGTTTATTATTATCCTTGTTAGGTTAAATTGTGTGGTGTTTATTTTGGGTAGCTTCTTCTCAGCAAATTATATATATATTTTTCAGATTTCTAGGCTAAAGTTTATTTTGGGTCTCCTAAAAGTTTTACTTTACTCTTACCAGCTCAAATTCCCAGAGGCAAAATATGAATCATAGAGAAGCAAGACGCTGCAATACAAGGAGAGACTTTTGAGACCACGGCATCACAATTCTGCTACTTAAAAAGACCTACCCATGACTGAATTATAACTCATATAAGCTCTAAATCACGGCATGAGTACGATAATTGCCATTCTTTGGATAATCATCGGTGTAAAACTTAATTTGAAGAACATGCAAAGTAATAATATACTTGGTAAGATAGCTAGGAAAATGTGAATAGCATTTTCGTTACATCTACCAGCAACCAGAAACCATTTTCAGCAAGTTAAAATCTTGTTTTGAGTTTTAAAACCATATAAGACCACCAAGAAATAAAGCAAAGCAAACAAGGAGAATTTAACTTGTTACAGGTTCAGCAGTCTGTACTGATGCAGCATTCACTGGAAGCGCATGAGAATGCTTTTGTTCTTGTTCCCCTAGATGAGGAGGATGTTGCTGTTGCTGCTGCTGCTGCTGATCTTGTTCTCCGATATGTAGTGGCTGTCTCTGCTGCTGCTCCCCTTGCCAAGTCCAAACAATGTCCTTGAGAGCGGGTCTTATGTCCTCTTTCAATAGCTTCTGATACTCCAGCGTATCTCCATTTGACTTCTTCATTTCCACCAAATGAAAAAGTGGGGTGATCTCAAAGATCTCTGCATCAATGCCTACACGTCCTTTCCTGCCCTCCTTTGATCCCTCCAATTTCAACAACCCTCCATCCTTCTTCATTATTTTCAATTTCAGACGCTTGGCAATGTCTTCCAGCTTAGAGATAATCGATGAGGCTGGCTTGTTGGAAGTAAACCGCACTTCTTTTTTACGTTCGGTCTCCTCAAACAAGCCAGACAAGTCAAAGCCTGCAGAAAAGGAGATGATATCAAAAGCATTTAAGTTATAACACGGCTTTGCCAATTCTTGCCTTGGTTCGGCAACAGAACTAGTATTTTCGCTGGGAGAAAAAATTGCATCAACATCCAGAAGGGTTGGTTGTTTCTCTTCCTTCTCAACTATCGGTTTGCGTTCTAATCCCTTTTTGAACCAAGAACTTTCCATAATTTTGGCCATGGATATTCGGGTATTTGGGTTTGGATCCAACATCTTTGTAATTAACCTGCGTACATCTGGTGCAAACCAGTTGGGGAACTTAAATTCACCCTTACCAATCTTCCTATACATCTCCATCAGATTCGAGTCATGGAAAGGGAGATAGCCAGCGAGTAGAACATATAAGATCACCCCACATGACCATATATCAGCTTTGGCACCATCATACCCCTTTCTGTTGATCACTTCTGGAGCAACATATGCAGGAGTACCACATGTTGTATGGAGCAACCCATCTTGACGCTTGGATTCAGCAAGGGCACTCAATCCAAAATCCGACACCTTCAGATTCCCATTCTCATCCAATAGTAGGTTTTCTGGTTTTAGATCTCGATGAGACACTCCTCTGCTGTGGCAATAATCAACAGCACTAATCAACTGTTGAAAATATTTCCTTGCAACATCCTCCTTTAGTTTTCCTTTGGCAACCTTATTGAAGAGTTCACCTCCTTTAGCACATTCCATAACAAAGTAAATCTTGGTTTTGCTGGCCATTACCTCGTAAAGCTCCACCACATTGGGATGTCTAATCAGTCTCATGACAGATATTTCTCGCTTAATCTGATCAATCATTCCAACTTTGACGACCTTCTCTTTATCGATTATCTTAATGGCTACACTCATGCCAGTTTTAAGGTCTCTTGCATAATGGACCTTGGCAAAGGTCCCTTGGCCTAATAATCTCCCCAATTCAAACCGTTGCATTAACAAACTCCCTTTGTTTTCCATTGTAAGCTATGACTTCTGTACAAAATTACAAGCAACTTAACCTGATAGTGTAGTATACAATACAGTAACTGCTACACTCAAGAAGATGATAAAAGCTTAACCATCTCCACAATTATCGTATTCTGACAAGATGTGGTCTGTTGAATTTCTTGCTGCCTTGGGTATTTGAGTATATAAGCATATCCGGCAGTAAGTTAGACGTCCAACCTCATCATTGATAAATGATGGCAGCCCAAAAAGAGCTACAATCTCATCGATCTTTGAGGCTAAGTTCTCAACTTTGAAGCACATCTTTCAGCATTCCCTGGAGTTTTTGGATCAGCTAGAGAATATATAAGAAGATGGAGTTACCGAACCTTTTTTGTAGAGCAATTGAAAACAGAGCAGGAATCAGTTAACAAGTTCCAATTTTCCAGCAAAAGTACCTGGCGTTCACCTGGAAAACAACATGTAGATATTATTAGATTAAGAAACATAACAAACCAACAAATTATATCATGGAAAGTTGCGAACATTGATAATGAACTAAAACAAACAAAATCATACCAAGATTTAAAACTTGTTGCTAATTAAAAGAAGAGGAGGGCAGGGGTGACAAATACTTAACACAACTAAATAAAGCTAGTTCTTAATGAACGCTGAATAGAGTCATTCAATTCATATTCAAATACAAAATAGAAAAACAAATTGATTCCAGTACTACTTGTTGGCCTTCACGTAATTGAAAATTCTGTTTTACAAATTGGGAAGAATAATAAATAGAGATTTTTTTTTATTTTTTTTTTTATAAACAAAATCAATATAAAGTCCATGGAAACAACACAAATATAGAATGGAAAATGAAGAATATGCCATCGAATTTGCAGCATATCCTGCCTTATTCCCAATATATAAAATTCAGGAAAAACTTTGAAAAATTCTTCTATGAAGGTTCAAAACCATGTCATTTCAAAATATAGAATAGAATATGAATAAATAAATAAATAAACCATCGATTTCAGTTACAATATTTACAAACTAAGATACCTCCTCTACCATCACAAAACATTGAAATTGATGATGAACAATCTGTTTCCCTGGAAGTACAGAACCATGCAAAAAAAGAAAAGAAAAAAAAAAGGCAAAATTTCGAGAAAACATACGCTCCACTTGTCTAAATTAATATCCAAAGAAAGAGACAGAAAAACAACCAAACCAATCGAATACTTTGTTTGAGAAAAAGGAACCGACACGGTTCCAAAATTTTCTCGTGAACCAAAATCACACACAAAAAATAAAAATAAAAATAAAAATAAAATTTAAGAAAGAAAATTAAATTGAAAATAATCGATTATATTCATAACTTTACGCCGGAAGAAGAACTGCAAAGTTAAAAAACCAAAAACCAAAACCAAAACCAAAACCAAAATAGAATTGATTCTGATAGTTTAAAAAAAAAAAAAAAAAAAAAAAAAAAAGTAAGTAAAAATATCAGAGATTACCTGGCAACCGAGGATGAGAAAGTTGAAACTCTCACTGTGGAAACGAAAAGAGCATATACTGAACCGACTGCTTTTAACATGTAAAGAATAAACCCTCGAGCCTCATGACCTTTGCGTCTTCACTTTTATACCCCGCCCTTTCCTTTGCCAACCAACTAAGTGACAATTATCACGTTTGCATCCTTGTGATTATCTTATTTTACCCCACTCCCAAAAAATAATATAAAAAAATTTGTAATTATCCTTTTTATTTTATTTTTTCCTAATATTTACTATTTGTCTTTTTAACAATTTGTTATATCACAAAAATCCCTCTCTTTCTCCTTCTTCTATTAAATAATTTAAATTAGGTTTAATTGGATTAGACTATTTTAATTTTATCCATTTAAATTTAATATAATTTAAATCAATTTTATTTAGATTTAAAATAATAATAAAATTTTAATTTAATCCAATTTAATTCAACAATGGGTGAATGTGTCTAGGTAAATTACACTGTGAATTAACACTGTGAATTTTGAATTTTCTTTTGGACTATATTTAGAATGTTTTCAATTTGGAGAATAAAATATAACTTTTCTTTTAATTATAATTTTCATATGAAATACACCTTCTACAATCCAATAACAAAAATCCATCCACTATTTAAAGTAATACTTACATAATAAAGAACAAAAATATTCCGCAATTTTAAATAATTAAATTATCTAATTCTGAAATTCAAGAACAAAGTCTCCGAACTTTGAAAGTATTTTAAAATACCTGCTCAACTAAAAATACTGAGTTTTATTTATTGAAAAAAAAAAAGTACATCTTATATATAAATTAAGAAAGTTTTAGAATATGAAGTATTCAAATTTGGCATCATTTGCAAGGAATGAAAAGCAAGGCGGTACAGCTACAGTATAAACCGGGTTAGATGTTATTTGGTGGATGGATGAAGTTTCGTCCATCCACCAAATAACATCTAAGCACTTGAAACGACAGTCGTCTAGTGAAATCCAACCAATGAGAAGGTGACACCAAGAAAGTCGAAATTTCTTATCGAGTGCAGGGTACGACCTTCCTGGGTTACTGTGCTGAAGGTCATGGAGGCGTCAACTGCATCTGCCACCATACACGTGTGCATCGAATCGTTAGCCTGAAGCCACGCAAGCCGACAAGTGTTCGTAATGTTATGGTCTGCTGCAGTTTGTTTGGGACCCACTTGGCCGGCCAGATTCTAGATATCTCTGTCTTGGAGCGTTACGCATGGCCAGGCTCAATTACATAACCACCCTTGTAACTAACGTAATGAGCATCCGTATGTTGGAGGATCTTTTCGTCATTTAATTTAATCTCTTTCGTTTTCTGCTTCTTTTTCTTAATTATTAGTTATTTAAAACGTCAAAGCTACGTAGATATTAAAAGTTTTTGTTTTTGTCTTTTTTTTTTTTTTAATCTTTTATTTTCACATAAAATCGAGTGGTCTCAGCAATTCAACATGCAAGGACCGTTGTCAAGTTATATGTTGCAAAAATTGATTATTTTTCTTATTTTGGTTTACCTTTGAAAATCAAAATAAATATGTGAGACCGATTAATATTAATTAAGATTTTTCATAGGATTACTTTTACCAATATTTCGTATGTTTTAGGAAAAATAAAAATATTAATAAAAACAGAGAAAAATATAAATACGTAAATAAATAAGCCATAAAAAGAACACTCCTATGGCCAAAGTCGTAGTCAAGATAGCAGTAATCATTCTTGTTAAGTATCTCACTGTGGGTGGACACAAAAAATTAAAAAAGAATGCTCCCTTTCACCTTCCTACTTTAGCTGGTTTTAAAGGTAGAAAAGTGAAACCAATTCGTACATATTTGCCAACCTAATTATAACATATATAATTGGTAAATAGACATTCAATATTTTTATTTAAGGTCATGACTCATGATTATCCTTTTTACAAACTGAAAATTGTAAACCTAAAATTGGTGAGACTAATATTCCTTAAATTGATCATAGAAGGAACAAATTTTGGTCTTATTATTTGATTAGGGATATATATATATATATGTACGTATGTATATTCAATGTCCTTTAATGTTTTACTATACACTCAATGATGAGCTATCAAATAAAAAAAAAAAAATACATCAATGATGAAAGCTTATTGAGAATATTGCTTAACGTCTTAAAAAAATGAATTATTGAAAAAAATAGTCTTAAAGAAATGAATAAATGATGATGATGTATCCCCCACAGTAGTATAAAATCCCTGGAATCTAAAGAGCCTTCATTTTCTTTTTCTTTTTTTTGATTGAATAAAACCCTTTTAATCTTTGTAAGTGAAAATGACTCAATTAACATGCCAGACACATTTATATTTAGGAGGATATTGAATTCAAAACATTCAAAAAGGAAAATTATTATACATTTTTTATAAGTTATAATTATCAAAATGTTTACTGCATAATGTAACATATTAATTAATTTTTTCTATTTATTTAGCCATAACTAAAAATTTACTTATTCATATATAAGTTATATTAATATATATTATATTAATACAAGTTACTAATATGGTACTATATTATTTGGTAAATAATTTTATTTCTATACCAATAATGACCCTGTTAATATAGACATTCAATGTTTTTGTTTACGCTTCTTTTCATTGATTGCCTATATTGATAATTTGTCACGATGATGGGGATTAAAATTTACCTTGAAGGAGAAAATAACACTTCTCTTGTACCGAGAGCTTTAAATAATTACGTGGAAGAGTTCTCACTTTCAAACCACGATACTTAATTTTATATACTTGTCATGTACATTATCATATGTATATGTATATGTATAATATAATACAAGAAATACACCTTCTGTGATATTATATGGTTTGCGTGTTTCACACTCCAAGCCATGGGACCTCTAGTCGGATAGCTTGATAATCATACATTCTTCATATATGCACGAAAGCCATTACATCTTTACGATCTATTCAGCTTAAAATTACTAAAGTTGAATTACGATAATTATTTCGATGTATTTTTCAACTCAAGTACTACGTTCAGTTTTATTTGTGGGACATATTTATGTAATATTTGGTAGGAATGAGAGGGAAATCTCCTTTTTAATTGCTTTTATCGTTTAGTATTATGTATATATATTGGAAGGAAAAATAATATTCATGAATTCATTAAAATTTGCAAATATATATATTTATATATAAATATATATTGAGACAAACAAAAAAATTGTAAATATATATCACCAATAAAAATATATTATAATTACAAAAAACTTTATCAAAAAGATTTATGCTTAGTTTTAATGGTATCACTAGCACTCGCAAACAGATTCTAATACTATGTATTAAAAAATAATCTAAATTATTTCGTATTAAAAAAAGTAAAAAATTTAAATTATCTTTTTTATAAATCAAAAGATTATCTATGAATTTATCATTTAATACATTTTTTTCTCGAGAAAATATTCCACCCCCGCTTCTATCCTTTTCCCTTAATCACTAGCTATATTTACACTCTTCCTTTTGTTCAATAAAGAAAAATTTTCATCATTTTCTGTTCTTCTCTCTCTACCTATTTGACTATTTCTTTACTCCATTTATTCCTCCTACAAATTAATATATCCTTGAGAATCATTACATGCATGTCAATAATATTATTATGTAAATTGTAGTAGTTAATGATGACCTAGAACTTAAGTTGGAATATATATAATTATAATCACTTTGATTATAAAAATAAAAAGTATTCCTTTTTGCTATTGATTGAGGAAGTGAAAAGCAGTAGGGCGCCTATCCCTTTTTGCTATTGATTGATGATGAAAAGCAGCAGGGCTCCGATGCGATTTGAACAATGATGGTTTAGTTTATTTATTTATTTTATTACTATTATTATTATTTATAATTTGCTTGCAAAAGAATGAATAATGGCCACCTAAATCTTATCTTACTATCTCACAATTTTATTTGTAGTCTCCAACTCACATACGCTAGCCTTTCTCTTTGGCGTTTAGGTGCTTTTATGACTACTAGAATTGTATTGATAAATGACATAATAAATGCATCACACAAAATAAATAATGACTTGTCTAACGTTCTGTTGTTAAAGTCATAAGACAACAAACGACACAGTATGAGAATCGCCTAGTTTTGAATTTTTAGCGACGCATATTGATTTTTAGCGACGTATTCTTTCAATCAGCTTATAGCGATACATTATTTAGCAACGCTTCATCACAATGTCGCTAAAAATATATTAGCGATTATTTCATATAGTGTCGTTAAATATATTCGTCGCTAATGAATCACCTATTTAGCAACGCATTAATAGAGTCTTCTATTTAGTGATGCATCTACGCTTTTAGCGACCATCTCAGCAATGTTTCAGATTTGATGGTCCACTTATAGCGATGCATTATTTAGCTACGCTGTTCGGAAGAGTTGCTAAAAAAAGCTATTAGCGACTTATTTTAAAGTATCACTAAATATATGAGTCGCTAAAAATAGGCAATTAAAGGTCGTCAAATATGTTAGACAACGTTGTTAAGTGTTAATGCGTCACCCCTTATTTTTTTTTTAATTTTTTTTTAAAATTTTGTGAAAAGTGATTAAAATAGTAAAAATATAAAAATAATTAAAATACAAAAAAACTAAAACTAACTTCATCCAAAATAATTAGAATACAAAAATTTAAAATAAATATTTTTTCATAACAAATTAATTATCAAATAAATTAAATATTATCTTATTGACATATTTTTACATAATTTGTAAACTATTGTATTTTTTCATAACAAATTTAATATTAATTAAACTTCCATGAATGTACACTCATTGAGATGGAAGTTAACGTCCTCTTGTTGATGATATTACACCCTCATACTGTATATAAAATAATTAAAAAAGTTATTAACATTTATGCAAAATAAATAAAATATTAATCATTATTAAATTTGTAAATTAATAAATGAAAATTTAAAGAATATTACCATCGTTCTTAAGATTTGGCCGGACGCATTTCTCCTAATTAAAAGTGAAAAACACATAATGAAGCGGATCAAAAAAATAATTAAATGAATAATAATAAATATTATAAATATTACTTAAAACATAAGTTAATAAATATACGTACTAATTTATTTAGAAGATATTGTTTATCCTAGACCTGGCAATTTGGATCATGACACGGTGACAAGACTCGAAAACGACACGGAATAAATGGGTTTGGGTTTATTATAAATGGGTTCGGATCATAATCGGGTCAACCCGTTTAACATGATTATTAATCATGTCATTTTCGGGTTGACCTGTTTAACTCGAAATTGACCCATTACGATTGACTCATTACGACCCATTTATTAAACGTGTCAGTTTCAACCCAACACGATTATATACCTATTACAACCCATTTAAATTTAATTTTAAATTAATATTTTATCACTAATATAATATTTAATAACTAAAAAATATTATAAATTAAAAATTTTATAAAAATAATTTTCTATTACTAATTTTTTAAAAACAAAAAATACATCTTTAATAAAACAAAAACATAAAAATAAAAATAAAAAATAAAAAATTTTCGGGTTAATAGGTTAATTTTCGGGTTAACGGGTTAATAGGTTAGTTTTCGGGTTAATAGGTCAATTTCAGGTTAACGGGTTAATAGGTCAACACGACCCGTTAAAATAATCGTGTTAAACGGGTCGTGTCGTGTTGACTTGTTTATAAACAGGTCGAGTTAGTGTTTTAGATACCTGACACGATTAATAAATGGGTCGTGTTCGGGTTAGACATTTTTGACACGATTATTAAACGGGTTGACACGAACACGACCCACCAACCCGAATTGCCAGGTATAGTTTATCCATATCCCTTTATAGTCATTACAAACATAGTCATTCTCACATTCATCCTCATTATCATTTTCATCGATACTTGGCAACTATATGACAAATGGATTGTGAGCCATCGTAGTATCTCCAATAACATCTTCTTCAACAAAAGTACGATGTTATGGTGAAGTTAAAACAACATACCATCTCGAATAAAGTTGCTCTTCAACATAAAATATTTGTTGAACTTAGCAAAACAATGTCAAGCATATCACAAACAAAATTTCTAAAAAAGCAAGATTAATAAAACCCAACGAACCTAACCTGTGCTTAAAATAAAAAAAAAAAAAAAAAACCAACCCACCACATGTCTCCGCCAACCACAAAGAAACAAAAAAACTCACCTAAACGATGGAGACAAAGAAAGAAGAAACCCAGAAAATCACGCAACACAGAGAAATCCAACTTCTTGGCTGACGACAACATAGGCAAATGAAAAATGAAATTTGAAATATCCCACTTATTAAGTCTTTCTTAGATTACTTTCAAATATAATATTTATTAAATAGTATACTTGATGTAGTTTTAAAAAAGAAAAGGGATTCAAAGGCGCGCGTAAAAATTTTAAAACACGCCAAAATTTTCAAAAAATAGCAAAAATGCGTCTTTCCTCTCAATTTCATTTTTTTTTCTTTGATTAAGTTTTTAGTTTTCATCTACAAATAAAAACTGAAAATATTTTTTAAAAATGCGCAGCAAAATATCGAAGATTGTTATTTATTTTTCTGTTTTTCAAATACTTATTTATCCTTTATAAAATTTGCATATCTTTTAAAATTTTTATTTTTTTTAATTGAGAGAACAGGCGACGCATTTTCTTTAAGAAGGGTTGCCTATTCTTGAATTGTGGGATCAACTGACGCATTATGGTCGAAAAGTGTCGCATGTTCCAATTTTTATATTTTCTTTATAATCTTTAAATAGTTTTTTAATTGTTTATCTACAAATATATTCATGTAGCAATCCAATAAACATAAATTCCATTGATCTAAAAACAGAAAATAATTTTGTCAATGCTCTTATAAAGTATTCACATATATTTGTATAAACAAAATACAAAATATCTCAAGATCTAATTTGAGATAGGGTACTGAATATAAAATTCTAATTCAACAAACATTTATTGATCAATTTATCTACATAAGTATATTAAATGAGCTTAACTTTCATGTGTTTATGGTCAATGATAGCTTATTTGTTTTTAAAAATTGAAAATCTATTAAATTGCTTTTTTTTTAAATAAAAAAAAAAATTGAAGGAACAGGCGACGTAATTCAATTAAAACACGTCGCCTATTCCATGTTTTATTATTATTATTTTTCAATTTTTAATTAGTTTTGTTGATTACTCATCTACAAATAATAAAAAAAAACATATTTGCAAAATTAAAAAAATTACTAAAAACAACTTTTAAATTTAAAAAAAGTTAAAAATTGGTTGAGTGAAAAGGAGACGCAGTTGTTGCAAATGCGTCGCCTTTTCATCTATTTGGTGATTCTTTGTTAAAAGAATGTCTCGCCTAAAACTATATTAGCTGGTTCTTATTGTATAACATCCAAGTCATTTGCCTGGTGGTGTGGTGATTCCTTCAGAGTGTAAGAGGTCCTGGGTTCAAATTTTTTTTTTTTTTTGGTTTTTTTAGTCAATCTAATTTTATTTCAATTATAAATAACCAGTGAAAACATTAGAACAACATAACTGAGCTAGTTTTCTTTTTTTTCTTTTGTTTTTAGATTTTTGTAACAGGCGACGCACAATCTTATTCTCTTTTTTTTTTTGTTCTTTTAGTTAATCTAATCTTATTTCAACTACAAATAATCAGTGAAAATATTAGAGCAACATAACTGGACTCCTTTTTTTTTTTGTTTTTAAGATTTTGGTAAGAGGCGACGCATAATGAAGCATGTGTGTCACCTGTTCTCCTTTTTTTCTCTGTGGTTTTTTTAGTCAATCTAATTTTATTTCAACCACAAATAACCAGTAAAAATATTAAAGTAACATAACTGAGCTAATTTTTTTTTTTTTCATATTTTGGTAACAGGCGACGCACAATGAAAATTGTGCATCACTTGTTCTCCTTTTTTTTTTTTTTTTTTGGTTCTTTTAGTCAATCTAATTTTATTTCAACTACAAATAACCAGTGAAAATATTATAACAACATAACTGAGCTCTTTTTTTTTTTTTTTTTTTTTTAGATTTTGGTAACAGGCGACGCACAATGAAGGTTGTGCGTCACTTGTTCTCTTTTTTTTAGTGGTTCTTTTAGTCAATTTAATTTTATTTTAACTATAAATAACTAGTAAAAATATTAGAGCAACATAACTGAGTTTTTTTTTTTTTTTTAAGATTTTGGTAATCTGTGATGCACAATGAAGATTGTGTGTCACCTGTTCTTTTTTTTTTTTTTTTGTTCTTTAAGTCAATCTAATTTTATTTCAACTATAAATAACCAGTGAAAATATTAGAGCAACATAACTGAGCTCTTTTTTTTTTTTAATTTTTTTTTTTATAGATTTTGGTAATAGGCGATGCATAATGAAGCTTGTGTGTTGCCTGTTCTCCTTTTTTTTTTTTGGTTTTTTTAGTCAATCTAATTTTATTTCAACTACAAATAATCAGTAAAAATATTAGAGTAACATAACTGAGCTTGTTTTTTTTTCATATTTTGTTAACGCACAATGAATATTGTGCGTCACCTGTTCTCCTTTTTTTTTTTTTTTTTTGGTTTTTTTAGTCAATCTAATTTTATTTCAACTATAAATAACCAATGAAAATATTAGAGCAACATAATTGAGCTCCCTTTTTTTTTTAGATATTGGTAATTGGTGGACACACAATGTGCGTCGTCTATTACTAATCGGAGACGCACAATGTGCATCGCCTATTGCTAGAGTCGCCTATTACTGACTGGAGACGCACAATGTGCGTCGTCTATTACTAATTGGAGACGCACAATGTGCGTCGCCTATTAACAAAATCTTTTAAAAAAAAAATAGCTCAGTTATATTGCTCTAATATTTTCATTAGTTATTTATAGTTGAAATAAAATTAGATTGACTAAAAAAATAAAAAAAATAAAAAGAAGAACAGGCGACGCGCAATCTTCATTTTAAGTCGCTTGTTACCAAAATTTGAAAAAAAAAAAAAGAAAAAAAAAGAAAAAAAAGCTTAGTTATATTACTTTAATATTTTCACTGATTATTTGTAATTGTAATAAAATTAGATTGACTTCATTATGCGTCGCCTGTTACCAAAATCTTTAAGAAAAAAAAAAAAATTCAGCTCAGTTATATTACTATAATATTTTCACTGGTTATTTGTAGTTGAAATAAAATTAGATTGATTAAAAAAAAAAAAAGAGAACAGGCGATGCATAAAGGAGATTGTGGGTCACCTGTTACCTATATTTAAAAAAAAAAAAAAAATCAGCTCAGTTATGTTGCTTAAATTCTTTTTCTAGTTATTTAAAGTTGAAATAAAATTAGATTGATTAAAAAAAAAAATCAGTTTAGTTATGTTGCTTAAATATTTTTACTGGTTATTTGAAGTTTTCAAGAAAATCAGGTTGATTTAAAAAAAAAAAAAAAAAAAAAGCAGAACAGGCGACTCGGAATGATTTTTGTGCGTCGCATGTTATCAATATCTTTAAAGAAAAAAAAAATATTATTTAAAAAATTTGAAAGAATAAACTGTACATGAAAAATTATATAATTGAACAACAATCTCGTATAATTAAATTTTATTATTATGTAAACATAGATAAGTAGATGATTAATCTAAAAAATCAATTAAGATGGCAAATAATAATAATAATAATAATCATAAAGAGGCCAAAGTTGTGATGAAAAAATCTTATTCTAAATTTCTTATTCATTCAAACTGATGAAAATGTAAAATTTAGTCGCAAAACTATTGTTGTTTTTTGTTTAATAATAATTTTAAGTTTGAATCTTTAATTTCAAAATACCTTCTTATTAGATTCTTATTATTTTCGTTTTTGGTGGTTGGGGAAGATGGTCCAAGAAAAAGAATAATAGACAAGATGTACGTAGCCATCTTAATTTTGGTAACTTGTATGTTGAAGAAAGATAACAAAAAACAGACCGTAGCGATCTCTTTCATATATATATCTATATATATATATATATGGTACATATTTAGCAATCAGAAAATTGCCAAGACCCAGTAACGCTTTACCATAACTCCAAATTAGCTGCATGAGACTTTGAAACGAACAACGAAGTCGCCACTATAGATATCCACTAGAACATGATATGTTTTGCACGTGTCTGGTGATATGCATATCTTTTTTTTCACTCAGCAATTGAGGTATCTATCATATGAGCTCCAAAATATTGTTACAAAATACAAATAAAGTTGTTTTCAAGTTAATAGATTTTTTTTTATTATTATATAAATAATAAAGTTGTGTGGTTATGATTTTATTTGAAATTTTGCATCTAGAAAAGGAACAATGATTTAGAAATTGAAAAAGGTTTTCAAAAAATTTTGACCACACAATCTGTTAGTGGTACAAAATTATTTAGTTTACAGGGAGAGTTCAAAGCTGGAAATGATATATAAATAAATAGATATAATTATAAATATTGAATGTGCTTGCAAACAAGCATGTGAAATGACAACTGCATGATTGTAGCCATAAGATCAAGAAAAGGGATTTAATGATTTATGAGGTGGGTTGGTTAATCAAAATCTAAAGTCTTTGAAACCGTAATCAACAAAATACTATCCTCAGCAACTATATACTCTGTAGAAGTACCTTCAACTAGATGCCCAGGACAACCGTTTTCTCATTTTCTTGATTTTAAATATCCATAACTCCAATTTTATATATATATATATATATATATATATAGAGGAGAAACAAAAAGCTGTAATTAATTATTTCTTATTTATTATTTACTTATAATATATTTGGATAAATATAAAATTAATGGGAATCTAATTTTTTTTAGAAAAATGATAATTTTTTTTTTGTTTGGATATTTACTGTAAAGTGAAAAAGTGTGGGTTTGAAGAATTGGATTTCTATCAAGGTAGAAAAATATGTAAAAAAGTTGTTCCTATCTGTATAAGTGTTATTTTGAGAATCTTAAAGAAAATAGTTTTAAATTTTTTTTAAAATACATATTTATTCTTAATTTATTATACAATATTAAATTTAATTATTTATTAATCCCAACTTTTTCATTATTCACCAAACAGATAAAAAAAAAAATAATTCTCAGAAAACTAAATTCTAAAAAATTAATTTCAAAAATTAATTTTTCTCTTAATTTGACACTTCCCAAACAACCTGTAAATAGTTTCTTGTAGTTTAGGCCAAACTTTATTGGGTTCAGACAATGTCAATTGATTGGCTTGCTTCTTCTTCTTCTTCTTCCTCTTCATTTTCTTTGTTTTTTTTTTGTTTTTTGTTTTTTTTTTTTTTTTTGTTTTTTTCGGAGTTTGGAGTCTGTTAGACTTATTTATTAGAATTCAAGTGGTTTTTGCTTAGAGTAAAAAAGAAAATAAAAAAAAAATTGTGCAAAACGACAAGCATTGAAAATCTTAGCGAGTCACTAGGAGCCAAGTAAAAAACAAAGACTACTTTAGATATTCTTCGAATTGGTCCATGAAAGAGACGATACTCTTTAACGCTTGCCACTACTTACTGATATACAAATCTAGGGCAGAGGAAGAGGTCGCTGAGGGAAGCTTCCACTAGACTACAAAATTCATGGTTACCCCAAGCAACTGTCTTCGGTTTGCGTGCTCCACTTATCATGTCAAATGCTCTATATCTGTTTGAGATTGTACAATCAGTTTTCTTGTAAGAGAAAAAAGAAAATAAATGAAAGCTGATAATCAACTGTTCAAGATATAGATGAACACTTTGTTTTGATATAGATGAGCACCTAGTTTTCAGGATACATAGGAACTGTATAATGCCTTTTACCATATACATATGGTTTTAACTTTGGAAGCTTGTCAATGTGGGAGCATTAGAGCTACTCTTGGCCGATTTACAATTCACTGAACGAGTGACTTATCACCATTTAAATATACACCATAACCTGTAAGAAATCTGCCTCGGACAAAATATACAGGACAAACACTTCAAAAAACACTGCTTTACAATTTGCAAGAATTCACCCACTTGCTTCCCTCGGTTTCCCACATGGGCTTTTGTTTGTTCTTTTGTTAAGAATGACATTTTTATTCCATTTTCAATTACGGAGAAAGACAGCCCATTTTCACCATTTCACAAGAGAAAAAATAATGTTGTTTCCACACACAAAAAGATCTAAACTAACAAATATTATAACCTTTCAGCAAAGGAAAAAAAATTTATACAATCATGTTTTACTCTTTAACGGAGGATATTTGTACAATTAAGCACAATAATTTCTTTCTTAGGTTTAGTTATTGTACAGAAACACAAGGTAGTATAAAAAACATATGAATATCTTCTATGCGTGCATCTCCAATCCACTCCACCTTTTCTGCAATAGTAATTAAGAGTCAGACAGTTCAGGTACTGTGATCAATGGCACATCCGAGCTACCAGCTCTGCTTGAATCACAGGCGTGAAGCCTGGTGCAAATGTCCGATGTTTCCAGGAACTTCTCTGCATTTGCAAGGACCAGAGGTCCATATTGGAAAACCATCCTCTTGCACTGCAAAGAAATTATATATCAGAGAACTAAATGAAGTTAATAAAAGACCCTGAAACTTTTTATAAAACATATCTTTCAAATAATATGCTTAAGTACTGGCAGAGTGCCTGGAATAACTTAAAAATTCTTCTTCTCGACTCTCGAACTTAGAAGTAAACGGAGAGAAACATCACAGGACTCTCATAATTTTCAATCACGTTTAAAGATTTAAGGGGAAAAAAATGGAGACTGGAGGCCCAAGGCAGTGGATTAACATCTGACACAGTCAGATTTTCTTTTCAACAGTCTTAACTTACCAAGCCAACAGATAGTACACAAATATGAAAATGTTCCTATTTAGTTCTCAAATCGTTTGAAGAATGAAAATTATTTGAAACCTCAGGGCCCTAGACATTATTTAAAAATTTAAAATCTGACAGTGGATAATTATTTGAATTTAAACAAGCTGCCGCCAATATATATGCTTACCAATTTAATAGCATTGGCCACTGATCTTTTAAGTACAATACGCACTTTTATGGATTAAAATAGAATAAACCATTCACGCCTTAAAGTTTATAAATTTCCATTAAGTTTCCGAATTTAAGTTTCATTGTAGTTCTTACCTTTTTCACATAGTTCTCCACGGTAGTACATGCCTTCAAAAGTATCTCAATAATCTCCAGCTGAAAAAAAAAAAAAGAAAAAAAAAAAGGGGAAAGAAAAGAAGATAAGTTTCATAAATATTTAAAAGTAAGCTCCATGGAATAAAATAAACCCATATATAGTTGAGAAAGGTTTCTCCAGTGATCCATGCATGATACACACAAGTATAGTTCAACTTTTGACCCCTTTCACTGCACAATTTAAAATATCACACGTATTTGACAATTAAATTTTATCATCAGGAATGCATCTTTTCTTGTTCTCTTGAAGATCCATGGCATGGATTAGTTACACCTACAGTACTCAGTCACCAAAATCAATAGTGATATTTAAGCTCCTTTCTCAGTAGCGCTTTCTGAAACATAAATAGTTCCACAACATAAATAAATAAATAGAGGGGAAAAAAAAGTCCAAGAAAATTTGCCTCCCAACATTCAGGGGCCACTGGCTAGTTGTTTTGAAGCACCAGTTATTTCATTCATTTATTTGGCTCTACTTGAATGTCTCTCTTCTACTTTTACATAGGTTTGTGGTGTGAAGTTACACTTATGATTTGAGGAGGCCGTAAGGCATTAGTAAGAAGATACTAGTGATCAGATGGCAAAGATTTTCAGTCTGGTCTCTTGCCCTTTGTTCCTAGTTTATTAAGAGTGATTTACATGCATCATGAACTCCTTAAGAAACTCATTTCTCATGTGCAATATTACTGTTGACCATGCAAACAAATTCATCATCAATTATTAGAAAGAAGCATGCATTTACATCAAATTTTTGTTTTTAAATGTGAGAAGTCTGAGAGTATGCCATAAAATCTTAAGTATAGAAAATGAGTTCCATAATTACGTATAATTAATTACCCAAAAACTGTAGAAATCAAGACCAATAAGTTACCAATTAGCATCTATAGATTTTAAAATTCTAATCTATTCCCAAGATGACATTTTCTTATGATAGCGAATAATAGAAATACAAACCTGTGTATCAGGATCCTTCAACTTAACTAAAACTTCTGAAACAGCATGGTGACATAACTCACAGCTATCTTCATGAAGTTGTGCAAAGAACATTGAAATTTGCTGACATAGGTTGACCTTTTGACAGAATTCTCCAGGTTGAACTGTGGAAACCTCTAAGAAGAAGAGAGGAGCATAATAGTCCACCAAAGTTGTACACTGCCCAAAATATGAAAATAACATTCAGAACAAGAAAAAAAAGAACTCTGAGAAACTTCTAGTAGTTCTATTTCAACTGTGTACACTAACTTAAATAATGCATACAATCACCTCATAGTACTTATAATTAAAGTAACCTATATAGTAATCTGAGAGCACTTCTAAGTCATAGTTCACATCATATCAACAAGTACTTACTAACTCATTGGCTACCCAGATATTGCACATAAAGGCCATTCAACCTACTCATCATGCTCACTCATAATGACTTACCCAACATGGCATATGTATCATGATAGCCATCTAGTCATCAAGTGAAAAAATATTTATATTGTTAAGACTGTAATGAACTATGGGATCCTCCTTTTTTTTAATTCCTAGTTTACACAGTTTCTTCGAAGTTATCAAGTTGTAAAATGTTATTACCTGCTGCTTCAAAGAGTGCAATTGAGAGCATGCATGATGGAGGATTTCAAGTATCTCTGTCTGGGTCTTGTTTTCATTAAGGTAGTCAATTGCCTGAGCAGCAAATTCCTTGCACAATGTGCAGACTTTTGGATTCCCGGTAAATTCTTTTGAAGTTTGGGTCTCACCATCTTGTGTTTAAAGATATGTACAACAAAACATCACATGTCATCAAGTAAGATATATTTACGATATAAAATGTTTTGAATGCGTCAGACCCCAAAACTTGTCTATTCTCATTATAGAAAAGTGAAGGAAATAACTTTGCAAGCATCACATGATTTTGAGACCAATAAAAGTATACCTTCATACATTTTCATAAACATCAAGCTAGAACAATGTCAGAAGGCATATCAAAGTTTAGCGAAAACGCTACATATTTGAATTGAAAATTACCACGATATGACATTCAGAAGACATGAATAAACAATCAAAAAAGGATATTGTTATGCTTTGGTAACTGATGTTACAATTTACCATCCATGCATGCTTCTCTTAATAACACTTAGATCTTTATTGCAAACATAGCCTTATTTTTACTTTCACCAAGAAAAGATAAAAAGAAAGCATATAAAAAAGAAGCCCAACCCAACCCAACAGACATGCATCGTCTTTGTGGATTGTTCTAGGAGTGAAGTATTTAGTGTTAATCAGTTCTATCTTATTACTGTTAACATATAAATTATATAGCCAAATGGATTTCATCAATCCACAAGGCCAACGTGGAGCTCTTGTCAATTCCAGAACAACACAAGGACAAATGTGAATCATGGATGCCAAAGTAGTGAAACATAGTGTGATCTTGCATAATTTAATATAAAGACCCAACTCCAATATCAAAGAAGATGATTGGATCCAGTAAGTAGGGCATGATGTAAGTATTTCTAGCCAACTCTTGTACTAGTTATACATAAAGCTTTATCTAAATACCAAAGGAAAGAATTGAAGTCTCATGAAGGGTGAAAGCAAAAGAGGTTATAAATTTACCTGATATATATTGCTTTGCCAACTGCCTAGCATCACAAGCCCAGTTAGCACCCAACACAATAAGAACCAAGAGCCCAACTCTCACATCCATTATGCTTGAAATTATGACTGTTCAACAATGTTTAGAGCCTGTAAGTTAATATTTGATACTTCATAAATGTATTTCCAACCACAATTAATTATAGTACATAAACATATTCAAAAACCGATCATATACATAAAGGACTTTCCAATTCAAGATTGTTGATAGGACTAAATATGTAAGCAGAAAACTTCTGAAAGACTTTATAAGCTAGCTCTAACGAGGAAGTTACAGTCTCAATTTCGTAATTTCAGCTCATTGAAGTGCTATTTGAAGTTCTTTTAGCGACTTGTGTCAGTCATCACAGTTTAATCCAATTCTAAATACATAAATATAATCATTTAAATATGCAACAAAAAGCCCAAATTATGAACCTAAAGGAAACAAATAGGTTTACAGTGACAGAAAACATAAAAAGGAAAAAAAAAGAAAAAAAAAAAAAGAACGCTGGCTCCTTGTTGAGGCATTATAACGTGTAAAAGATTATCAATTGGACTACAAGAGGTCCAGTAAACATACCAAGACTCTCTATGAAAAACCTATATATACATATATATACACACACACATCTTCTCGAATATATTCAGCTATCCTTGTTAGCGATTATAACATACAGACCAAAAACGTTATTAGAAACCAGATACAGAACATATATAACATCTAACAGAAAATCTCCTAAAACAAAGAAAAAAAAAAAAAAGCATTCTTTTTCTTTCGTCCAAATAAAGTAAGAAAAAGAAACCAAATCAGAAAAATACATGGAACAAACAAGAACATGAACATCCAGTCATATTAAGGAAAAAATACATGCAGAAAAAAATCCTAAGACAAAATAATAAAATATTATATGGAGGATTTACAGAGTTGAAGAACAAGGATTAAAACCTAGAAAAGCTCGTTGAGTGTTTGGCAGCTGAGAAAAAACGTCGTCAGAGAAAAAAATAAAAATAAAAAAGTAGTATTTGAAAAACAATATCTTGGTCTCTTTTTTTTTTTTTTGTAATAAAAAACAGATGCAAGCAATCGAAGCACGAAACAATCGCAGAAGATTAGGAATGTTTTTATTATTATTTTTTTAGAAAAAATAAATGTATATTTATAAGTTAATAAATTTTTAGTTTATATATTTAATTATTTTTACCTTTGTTAGGCTAAAAGACAGAACGGAATCCAGAGAAGGGAGAAGAGATTCGTTTGAGTGCTGGGTTAGGCAAATGCGTGGCTGGAAGGGTCGTTGGCTTGCTTTTTCAACTACTTCCCTATCCCATTCCACTTCATCTCTCTATGATACGCTCAGGAGCACCTAGATCTTCTAGATCTTCCCTGTATACTCTCTCAGATCTGCACGTGTCACGATCAGGAATTACAATCCCAAATCATGATTGATCTTCTCCGCTCTATCATTTTATTTTATTGGTTAAAAATTTAATATAAATTAATTTATAAATATATATAAAAAAAAAACAGATTAATTAAATAATAACATCTCGTTTACATAATTATCGCTTGTAAATAATGCATCGTGAGAAAGACATTATTGAATTTAATCTGTTCAAATATATAAACACAAATGCTCACCAATATTCTTCAAAAAATAAAAAATAAAAAATAAAAAAAAAGCTCACCATAAAAATACAATTTTATTTTTAAAATTACGCCAAACTTAGGACAGTTATATATATATATATATATATACATATATATTTGTTTCTGGGGCTGTCATAAAAATTGCAACATTTTATGCACTCATTATACATATGAAGTTTTGCTGGTTGTGATAACTCTCGGAGTACTGGAGAAAAGAAACCAATAACAATCAAAGGAACATTCCGATCAAGTCATTATTATTATGCCTAAGCATTTCCAGACCAAGCAAGTGAATTAATATATATATATATATATATATATATATAAAATAAACAGTATTATTTCTAATAAAATATTTTTTTTTATTTTTTTATTTTTTTTCTGGCTTCCATTCTCTTTTCAATATTTTTAAGAACAACAGGTATAAAAGAGCGATGTGTACGAGTCGTACGTGATGGTTCATAGTCAAAATTGTAACGCAGTGGAACCCATTGGCATTTTGTAGTCAAATTTAACGTGATGGTTCATAGTCAAAATTGTAACGCAGTGGAACCCATTGGCATTTTGTAGTCAAATTTAAGCCCAGCCCTTTAGATAAGAATCTTCAAATTTAAGCCCAACCCTTTAGATTAGAATCTTCAAATTTAAGCCCAACCCTTCAGATAAGAACCTTTCTTTTTCCACAAATAGCGCCAGAAAGTATCTCATTCCCATTTGAAATAATCCTTGGTGCCAAATACAGAATTAGCCACCCAGGGGAGTACTAAATAATTCTGCCTTCCTTCCAAAAAGGATGGACCCAGTGGAAATAAAGATAAATGATATTAGAAAAACCAACCAACAGAGGAAAAGTCTCACAGTATATATATATATATATATAATATAAACACACATTTTTACAACCAAGCCTAAATATGATAAATATTAAACAGATGCAGGATTCGATATAAGCCTAAGTAGAGATAATTCTAATTAGGAACAAGCAAAGAGGGTTGAGAATGGGAAAAAAAAAACAAAAAAATGAAGGAAAAAGAAGCAATTAGAGGTCAGAGCCTGATTAAGATCAACCATTGATCCTTTGAATTTACCTCAAGTTCAAAGTTCCCTTCTTCTTTTTCTTGTTCTGTTTTGTCAGAAGCAGCGAGAACCGGGCGAATCCAAACTTCTTCCTCTTGGCAGAGAAATGCTTGTGGACGTTTTCTTTCTCAAATTTCAAAGAAGATGGTAAATCACCATTTTGATCACTAAGCATTTGACCCAGCGACACCTTCCGTTTCACGGAGCTTTTCTGCGGTATCCCTCCTGATTCAGCTTCCTCTGGCAGAAGCAATTTTCTGCTTAGTATTTGTCCAATGGATAGTGTTGGCTTCAAAACAGGTGTTGGACCATCAGTGACCAAATTCAGTCCATTCACATCAAGTAGACGGGAATCTCTTCGGTGGTGAGATGGGCAAGAGTTCTTAAACTTGGTGGAGTTATGGACAGAACGTCTTTTTTGACCATTCTCCGATCTCCATTTGCGAAGAGCCTCTTCAACTGCTAGCTTTCCCTTATTTGCAGCTTCCACTCTGCTCAGAGCATCTTCCAACGCCTTTTTACTGGTTTTCACTTCTTCAGTTGCTTCCTCTACCCTTTTCAAAACTTCCACTTTTGATAGATTTGCATCATCAACCTGAAGCATGGCATCTACTACTCTTTTCCTAGATAGCTCCTCAGCATCTCGAGCTTTGCGAGTCAGAGATGAGTACTCCTCGTACGAAAGAGTGATTACTTGCATTTGATTAGGTTCTCCTGATACGCTCTCATGGTTTGACAGAGCCTTGATCTCTGCAAAAGCAACAGCTTCAGCTGCTCTAGCTGCCTCTTTCATTTTTCTAGCAGCCACCAACCTAATTTCAGCTGTTTTTATCTTAGTTTTTGTCTGTTCGATCTCACATGTAGCTCTCAAAACCTCCAATCTTGCAGCTTCTCCCATTTTTTTAAACTGCTCTAACTCGGCACTCAAGCGTTGGAGCTCCTTTGTAATATCTAATGGATATTCTGAGACACCTTTAATTTCAGCATCCTTTGCCAAGTGTAGCTTTTGCTTTGTTTGGTTTAGCTCCTCCTCAAGAGATGATATTTTGGAAGTATTCAAAGTTAACCTCTCTCGAGTTTTCTCAAGTGCAACCCTTTCCTTCTCTAACTTCTTGTTAAATGTTTCAACAGAAGTTCGAATATCAGCAAGATCATTCGTAGTCCGGTTAAGGTTCAACTTAGCCTGTTTCAGTTCCATTAAGATTAAACCCGGAGCTGAAGAAGGGCAGGGGTTCACGCTTTCTATTGAAGTACAATGACCACTTTCATTCACACAGTTTTCCTTGTTTGCATCGTTGTCCACAGGAATCATGTTACTGTCACCTACATGTGCCTCGAGTGTCAGATTGACTTCGGATGCTTCTTTCTGTAGCTTCTGTTTCATTTCTTCAATGACCTTTTTGGTTTTCTCCAGATCTTTTAGAACATCTAATGTCTCCCTTTCTTTGACAATCAGATCTGTCTCCAGATGTACTGCCTCCTCCTCTAGTTTTGAAATGTCAACCTCTTCTGAGTCATGCTGCTAATAGGACAAACTTGTTACAATATAGTGAACTAAGGAACATAAAAAAGAAGTAAAGAACTAGTACTTCAGATATTGAAAGTGACACTAAACATTAAGAAAGAGGGACCTAAAAGGAAGAAAAGAAAATATCTAGTAGTCCTTAGAGTTTGGGCTATCCAAAAAATGCACGGATATATAAAGTAAACAACATAAGAACAGCTAGATTTGGAATTAGAAAAAGAATGTTCCATGTAAAGGAACTCAAAACAAACAATTCTTCTCACACCATGCCCCGAGAAGCAGGAACTCCAATTCCAAATGCATTCTACCCAACTTGAACTCTCGAAAACTAATCATGTGACATTTATAATCTCAACTTGAATTTGATTAGCTCCAAAAGACACAAAGGTACGAGATTCACTATTCTCTTAGACAATATGCATTATGGAAGTAGTTCATCATGGGAGAAAGCAAAACATTTTCGCCTATCTCTCATTCAACAAAATCTATCAATGGAAGTAAATCATAATAATAATAATAATAATAAAAGGTACAGCAGTTTACAATGCAAATTAGATGTATCAAGAATATTCACCCGAGACCAGCAACAATAACATCCAGTAAATTCAACAAATGGGTATCATAAGCACATAGAATTTACCATGCTTAGGCTAGAGATACAGTCAGATAACTCCAATCCACTTTGCAACTAAAATACCCATTACCCAGAAAGGAAAAAATAAAAAAAATAAAAAAAAGGGAATGTATGTTTATGTGTACTGTGTTACATAGAAGCAGAGATAGAAAGAACCTCAGGTTCAGGAAGCTTGGTGTAGGAGGGTGGTTTCCAGTAACCCACACCACCAAAACGACTAACAGCTTCTTTCACGGACTCAAACGGCGCCGAAGTATCGATCTCAGCTCTAAAACCTCTCTCCATATTCATGCACCGACCCACTTCACTCCCACTCTTATCCGTACCCATTTTCACACCCAAATCAAACACTCCATTGGTACCAGTTTCAGCTCCTTCATGTACACTCAAGACCCCTCCAGATCCGCAATCTAAGGGTTCCCCCATTGATGTATTAACAGTTAAAAAAAATAAAAATAGAAAAAGCAAAGAAGTTAGCTGAGAAAAAAATGATTTGTTTGGTTGGAGGGGGTTTTACTTTGAGATTCAGAGAAACAGACAAACAAACAATAGACCCACAAAGCAACCAACTCCTCTCTATAAAGAAAAGAGTTTTTGAACAGTAAGCGTACCGTATTGATACAGCCTTAAGAACAGGTTCTGAAACCAGACTGAAAAGAGACGCTCAAAAACTGGTAGAGAAATGAAAATAAAATAATAATAATAAGTAAATAACAATCGATGAAACTCAAAAGTGTTAAAGAGTTTGGTTTTTAACGAATTTACGGAAATAACCATAAGAATGTTAGAATTTGATGGTAGTTTATGTGGGTAAGGGAGGGGAAATAATGGAAAATTTTTAACCTTGGTGGGAAAAAGAAATGTATAGTGTATGCATTTGAGTTGGTGTTTGAAATCAAAGTGGGGACAAAGAGTGTTGTAATGAGCGTGCATTTTTGGTTTTCCAATCCAACGGAAACATCTTAACGGGCTCATCCTCTTTGTGTTTTTTTTAAAAGGAAACACAGTCAACGCCTCTTTTTACTCTTCAATTGGGCCGTTGGAAATTGTAAACTAGAAATTTTTCACTGCTTGATTACTTTCTGAAACCGACAATACAATCTCCAGTGTCTTTTTTTTCTTTTTTCTTTTTTCCTTTTTTTTTTTTTTTGGGGGGGGGGGGGGGGGGGGGGGGGCGGTTAAAATAATTATTTTTTCTTTTTATTTTTCCAACTCCTAATTTGAAACTTTATGGTATTATCTTTTTGGGAACCCACTGAGATTACAGAAAATAGTCAATTAGTAAATTTTGAAGTACGTTCTCCAGTAAATTTAAAGAACAATAATATTAAAATTATCAAAACTTAGAACGTTATACCGGTTATTATAAACTATACTGTTTTAAAAAGACATAAATATGATATTTGTTAGCTTGCTATAATGCAGATTATATATATAAATGACATTATCTTTGTTAGGTAAATATATTTCTTCGAAGTGAATTATGGTAAACCATTTTTAATTGAGAAACTGAAAATTAATTGTTATGTAAAACGTCATTAATCAAATAAATATTTTGTCTTTTCCCTTTCAGGTTTTTGAGGGTCCATTATATTTAAGATTTCTTGCCTAAAGATGTCCATTAGTGAGGAAACGGTCCAATGTAAATCTGCAGTGTATTATTTGGGCCTACTTTAATTTGAACTTGTCTATCATTGATGCTACCATGTAGAAACGGCTTTGAACTAGCTTTAATATTGACGGCCCACCCAAAATTCTCTTTTATTGTGGTGTTTGTCCTCTTTTTTTATATTTGGTTCAACCAATTACTGAAACAGAGAAACAAAATAATAATAATAATAAGAAAAAGACAGAAAGAAAAAATGCAGATGAAAAAAAAAAAAGAAAAAAAGAAAATGGAGAGTGAAAAAATGTAAGATTGGTGGGGCTCAATTCAGTATCTTAATAGGGCATGGCATTATTCGTTTGCCCTTTCCTTTAAGTATAACCTAACATCATTAGCTACCCGTTTGACACGTTGCGTATGCGGTCAAAGCAAGTATGCTCTAGTATAAATCATTCTAAGGAACAAGAACAAGAACAAGAAGAAGAAGAAGGAAAAAAATGTCTAATTCTAAGCAAATATAGTTCTTTTGAGATTTGAACCCAAAAATATATATAAATAAATAAATAAAAATATTGAAGGATATTAACGTCTACTCCAACAAATTATTTTTGCTTTATATTGTGCACCATAAGAGAAAAAGAAATAAGAAAGAAAATTATTCCACCGATTGGATTATTAAAATGAGTGGAAAGGAAAAAAAAAAAAAAAACATAGAAATTTGATTATACCTATTTTAATCAATTTATTTTTGAAAAATATTATTTAGATACATGGGCTCCACATATGCACAAGGCTAGCATGGGATCCATTTGTAATGATTATCAAAGTGATAAATGGTATAAGTTTTTTGAGTTTTATCATTTATTATTATTGGTGATAATTATTATTTTATATGATAAGTTTTAATTAAAATATTTAATTTTAATATTTTGTTATATTAAAATTTTAAACAGAATTTTTTTTAATAGTAACCATTTAAATTATTATTTATATTATTAAAATAAAATTTTAAATTACCATCTTATATATAAATTCTATTAATAGTCATTCATAAGAAATAACTTTTTTGAAATTTTTTAGTTTTTTTAATCCAAATTTAATAGGATAGATTGAAAGGGAAAATGTTTAATAAGACTTTTTAATGTTATAAAATTACCTATGCTAATCAATCGCAAATTTGATTGAGAATTTTGTATAAAGTGTATTTTTGTCAACAACATAAATAGGCATTTATTGCCTTGACATCCCATCCTATAATGGAGCTCGATGCAGGGCCATTAACCAGAGATTTATGATACTATCACGATATTGTTTTTTATTCCTACCAAAAAAAAATATTGTCATTAATTTTTATTTTTGTTTATATCTTATTTACTTTATATTTGTAATCATCCAATCAATAATTATTATTTATAATCACTATTGTTTCTTTTTGGCTTTTCTTTTTTCGTTAAACTTATAATCTCATTCAATCAAAATATAGTGGTAGTGGGGAAAGATAATCCTCACTAGAAGCAATTTTAATTTAGTTTCCGTTTGGAAATGATTTCTGGAAATCATTTTTTTTAGAAAATTATTTTTCAAAAATCACCTAATTGATATATTTTTTAAAATTATAAAATATTTGATTTTCCAAGAACACAATTATCAAAAAGTGATTTCATATATATTTTATATTTCGAAACCCTATATGGGAAATGCTTCTAGCTATTTGAAAATGACTTTAAGTTTTATTTTATTTTTTGTTTTTGCATGAAAGTGATTTTAAGAATTTAACTCGCACTTAATATCCTTAACTGCCACATCGGAACTTTAAATTTAATTTTCTAAAGTCGAAAAGAAGTATAGGTTCTTACACATGAAAAGAGATACACACATAGTCTACTATCTATACGTCGTAGATTTTCTATTTTGTTAATGGAAGAGCCTTGATTAATTACGGATTCATTAATTGAAGTGTCAGGTTCCAATGTTCAATCAAATACTGGAATTTTGTTCCACCTTCATTCCACTCTCTATTCCATTCTATTATTTATCTATTCCACCAACCAAAGAACCAAGAATAATTTCATTTCCAGAAAATTATTTTTTTTTAAATACCTATAAATCATTAAATATGTGATTTTTCAAAAACACAATCATCAAAAAATGAGTACATATTATCTTACCAAATACCATAAAAATGATTCTATATGTTCCTAAATAATGTAGAAATTTTAAAATCACTCTCAAATGGAACAACTATAATATCTTTAACGACCACAACAAACTAAATTTAAAATTAATCTTCTTAAGTGAAAAGAAGTATAGGTTCTTTTTTAGCTTCCAAGAAGTGTAGGCTCTTACACATGAAAAGAGGCACAGCCATAGTTTACTAGCTATATATATGGTTTTTCTAATTTGGTAATAAGAGAGCCTCGACTAATTAAGCAGCTCAAAATGGTTCTCAAAAGCTGATCAATTGGGTGTAAAATGTTCAATATGTGAGAGATCTGGTTTAGAAATGTGCTCAAATATTACCAAAATCCAAAATTAACATTTAATATCTTTAACATAGATTTATAATCGAATCCAAAATGGCCTTTTGTGGTTGCTAGCTAGGTTACATATTTGGGGCTGGCCTAGGGGGTTAAAGGACACCAAAGTCCAAACAAACAAGTTATCACGTATCATTATCATCACCATCATAGAGATAACATGCATTTCAGATAGCACATGGTCGGCCGTAGCAGTCACTTTAAGCATTATGGAAGCTCTCAATCATTTTGCTATATACACCAATTTGGCTTCAGATCTGCCATTGAAATTGCACGTCTACTCGTTAATGTCCTTGTGGGGTTTAAACTTGATCAATGGAGTACACATTGTAATTCTCAAGCTCACTTAAAAAAAGGAAAAAAGAAAAAAAGAAAAAAAAAAAAAAGAATGTTGCTATCAAATTCTAAAACATGTGCCTCAATATCATTACCAATGACGTCCTTCGCCATATTATTCTCTTATTAATTTCTTGGTCGTGTAGCCTTTGCAAACCACATAAAGCCAATTTGATAACACAAGAATCTAAATCATGCTTCATGCCTCTCCAAGCTGATACCCTTTTCTCAATCGAAAGGTAAAAAAATCAATAAATTAAAATTTTAAAAAAAGAAAAAAAGAAATCATGACTGGCTTTGTAAAATCAAAAAGTTGCATCGCTTTCCTATTAATTATGACAACTTTGTTCAATTTCTAATCTTTTTGACATGAAGAGCCAGAAAGATAGGAATGTTTAGTGTTATTTATATTTTTATTTATTTGCATATGGGTCTGTGGTTATGACTTCATCATATACAGGCGTATTACCCAGTAATTAATCTAAACGTGAAATCGAAAATATCTAAACACAAATTTTATAATAAATTGTGTCATAAATCAACGGTTTGTGACTGTATGCAAATGGGACTTTAAGGACTTTGAACAATTCCTCTCCATGTACATAAAATTTGTTAATTAATTATTTTAAATATTATTTTATTTTTTGGCGTGATGTTTGTTGGAGTGCTTGCATCATCCAGGACCTTCTACTTTGCACTCTGTTTTCAATTTACTTGCCAACTACGAAAAATGTGACCTTACAGTTTGATTAACTTTCAGAAAATTCTTTATTAATCTCTTCTATACTTGGCTATATATATATTTTTGTTTCTAGATATATATTCACTATATGTCGATCAAAGTAAATATACTTCTGCGATTAGCTCAACTTACCTTTTGACTGTGAAAATTTGACTAATATACTTCACCCAACTGAAGATTAATTTTTTAAGGAATCGTTGTTTAATATTTAAATTTTGTGGTTTCTGCCAAAAAAACAAAAAAAAAATAATTAGTTTCGTGGATGAATAATTAATTTTACCAGAATTTGATAGAATATTTCAGATATGATGAATTGTATATGGTATAGTACTTTACTGAAAGCAAGATGACTTTGAGGAATAAAATTAACACGAATGTAATATATCAAACAAAAATGAACCCATTTTTTTTTTTTTTTGGGTCTTGTTTGTGGTCATTGACAATGGTGCTTTTTAACAGCTGTCCTGATCATTAAGACTGTGACCACTGTCTATCAATTGCAATAGTTAATGTTCTTCGGCTGAGCACTGCTAACCCATGTCAGTCTGTTATAATGGCGCGCGAGCACACACACACACAAATATAGTTATTATTATTATTTTTTTTTGGCACTTATATACATACACATATTTGATTTTCCAATTGCTATTCCAAGAATGATGATAGTAAAATTTCCAGCCATTTTCCTCTTTTCATTGTTTTTTCCACCTTTTTCTTTTATATTGCAATTCATATAGTCATAGGCCAAAAAGAAAACATAAAAATTTCATATAATTTGTTTAAGATCCAGATGGGTAGTACTGTTAGTACTACTACTTAATTCCATATATTTGTATTTTTCTACCGCTCATAAGTCATCATTGTGACAGCGAGTAAACATGTATAGTGGTTTTTATTTTTATCATCATTGTGACAGCAAGTAAACATATATAGTGGTTTTTATTTTTATTTTTTATTTTTTTTTATTTTTATTTTTTTTAAAAAATGTTTATTTTTTTCCAAAGTAGATCTGTAACCAAAAATTATTTGAGAATATAGTTACCGCTTGATTATTTCAAATGAACAAATAGTCGTATAAATGAAGGAGAAGATTTACGTTTCATTAGTAGCAATTAAGGAATGGTATCAACTAATTTTGGGGATAACCTCTATTCCATACCTAACTGCAGGTACTTGGTGGAAACTAAAACAGAAACACAAGGATAAATACATAATTCCAGAGAGTAAATAACTTCCAACTGTAAAAAATATAAATAAATAAATAAAATAAAAGATTGATATAGAAAGTTTTATCATTTAAGCGCTAATGCTGAGAATGCTTTCTCTCAGATAAATGTTAAAAGTCAATAATCAACTTGGCATGTGTTATGCAACCTCTTTATAATATATATATACACACACACACACATACACACATGTATTCTTTCAACAAAACAATAAAAAAATAAAAAAAAATAAAAAAATTATAAATACACACTTGTATTCTGTACATGGTTTCAGTGTGGAAGGATCTTATTTAATAAGAATTAAGAAAGCCAAACGAAAACACAAAAAAGGGTCTCTTCTACTCCACCTTCTCATCCCAATCTTAATTCCCTCATTGTCAAGTCGCTGAGAGACCCCCAACAAACTCCCTCTAAAAAATTTGCCTCCCTAGCTAAGATGTTCAGTGCTAATAACCCTGCTGAGATTCCCCAAAAATCACTCCAAATTCAGCAAGATGACAAATTCTTCTCTCGGCTTTTGTCCAAAGAAAGCTCCATAGCCAATCCTTCTCTAAGAGTCTACTATGGAGGACTACCTGGTGCTGTGCCATTCCTTTGGGAATCTCAGCCTGGAACTCCCAAATACAAATTCTGTGATGACACTCTTCCTCCTCTCACTCCTCCTCCTTCTTACTACACCAATTCCAATAAAAAAAAGCCAGCAAATAAGACCTCAAGATCCAATCTTTTACACACCCTTTTCACAAAAAAGAATGTTAATGTCAAGAAAACCTCCAAGCAGCAATCTTTGCCTTGTCAATCATCACCTGTACCATCATTCTGGTCTTCTTCGTCATCAGATTCTTCTTCGATGGTTTTTCCAATGCATACGACAACAACAACAAAGTATCAAGGAGGAATGAACCGGTTTTCGAGCAAGAGCTCGTCTTTGGAGTCGCTTCTTGGAGATGATGATGGAGAAATGAGAGTTGGGTCGTCCACTTCCACATTGTGTTTCGGTTTCAGTAGAGTCTCTAGTTCTGTTGGTCTGCGAGGTTGCCATGACCGGTCATGAACAGAGACAACAACATATATATATATATATATATATATATATATATATATATATATCAGAAATATCTATTCATGTAAGTTGGTTGACCATGAATCTGCATAAAGGTTATTTTCCCTTGCTTAGGGATCGATGTTTCTATATAATCTATTTACTTGTTTTTTTTCTTCTTTAATTTTTTAGGAAGTCTTAGTATCGTTGGTAACAACCTGAAAACTATGTCCAAAAGCTTCATGAAACGTGTGGTGGTAAAGGTTGTTTATCATAAAAAATAACAAGTTTGCATTTTGAGGTACTGTATGTAAATCGTGTAGTTTACCCTTTAATTACTACTTAATCTAGGAACATTTTTTTTCCCCAAAATCTAGAAGAAAATTAGAATGTGGTTGATACAGAATCTACAGTTTTTTTTTTTTTTTTTCCCTATATATGCATATATAAAAAGCTCAATACTTCATTCTGGTCAAAGAATTGGTTTAATTTCTTATATTCATTTAAGTACCCATTAGATGGATAAATTAAAAGGCATAATCTTCTGCATCTGAAATATGCAAACCAGTTTTGTTCATTGCATGATGGATATCTCAAGCTCTCTCACCCAAGTGAAACTCATGAAAAGACTAGCATTTTTTTTAGCTGTACTTGCAATCTCTGATTTTTATTAGCCAACAAAATTTTATTTTATTTATTTATTTATTTATTTTTTTGGCCTTTTGAGGCGTGTGCAATTTGGTAGTTAATGAGGAACACGGTGAAGTTCTATTTTTTTTTTTTTTTTGGTTGTTTTTGGTCTTTCTCTCATTGGATATTAATGCAAAGGAGGATATTAATGCAAAGAAAGGCAGATGGATACAGGTTTCCATCATGGTATTGAATTCTGCCCCTGTTTCTGCTTTGTGTGTGGAATCTTTTGGGGTCTGCTTAATTTGTCTGTCACATTTTTTGATAAATATATTATACAAAAGCCTCTACTTGTATTTAGTTACCAGTTGGATACATAAAGTCAAGCAGATTATTTCCACACATTGTTTTTCATTAAAAAAAACAAAAAAAAGAAAAGAAAAGAAAAGAAAAGAAAAAGAAATACCCACTTCATGAAATACATGCATTCACTGAACAGTTTTACAATATTAAAGGAAAAAAAAAGACCTTAAAGCATATTAAAAAGAAATATATAGAGAGATTGAATCTATGTAAATGACTTGCCCTGTCCGCCATAACAAACTGTGTGGTACTTAATGGACTGTACTTTAATTCACATTTTGTAGCCATAAAGTCTTATTTACCATTTTTTTCTATCCAAACCTTTAATTTGTCACGAACTCATCAATTAGATTCCAAATGGTGAAAAATATATATTAATTTCTGGAAAAAGAAAATTAAAGTATCTGTCTAAGCAGACCAACAAAGCTTCGCAGTAAATTTGTTAATAATAAAGCCAACAAATTTTAGAGAACGATCACAAAGAATGGGTCATAAAAACTGTGTTTTGGGACATTATTTTGCTCGTCTTGATTTTCACTAAACAAAAGGGTGATAAAAAGATACATTTTATTATTGCTATTGGGTCCGACCCTATGGGTTGTCGTTTCAGTACCATTGTCCCTCATATGTACTAGGATGAAAAATTCAATTACCAAAAACCACCCACCAAATGATTTTATTCTTTGGACATTTTAATGAAGATAAAGCTGGAGCAACCTGACCTAATATCCAGCAGAAAACAAAGACAGACACAGAGAGAGAAGGAATTTAGAAAAACAATCAAACACTAAAAGTTGTTATCTTTTACATCTCTAAGTTGTCGGCAGCTCTACCGCCCAATGAAAATGAGTCTCCTCAGGTAGTCCATGTGACTGTGGACCCATCATTTGTCTAGTATATTATAAAATATAATAAACCTACAGAACACAAAATAAAAATTGAGAAAAAGACCATTTTATTAATTACCATACTTTGCTGCTTCCAGTAGTTCCAACCCCAAGTATCTCTGTGGGTTGTCACAGCTCACATAGTATGCTGTGAACCCAAGCAATTTTCTTTGACTCGACCATATTTGTTTCAATTAGACAGATCTTCTTCCTTGTAATCCACCAAAAATATATAAAGATACAAACACATCAGAGACTGGTCATAAATTGAGACATTAATGTTTTATATAATTCAGTTTTTGAGTTAGAAACCCATCAGAGATTTGTCATAAATTGACCCATTAATGTTTTATGTAATTCAGTTTTCAAGTTAGGTCCGTTGTCAAATTGTTTTCAATCAGACATTTCACTTATAATAAAAAATAAAAAAAAATTGTTTTCAATCAGATAATATAGAGAGATATGTCCAAAAAGATAAAAACAATATTGCAAACATTTTCAGAAGCAATTTAACATGTTCATTTTTCTTCTTCTTAGCAGTGTATTTCCACCATTACCATTTGTACTTGCCAATACCTTATCAGAAACAGTATAGTATTCTGACTTTTTATATCGGTTAGGCAAAAAAAAACCAGTACCTTTCAGGACTGTTAATGTCGGAACAAGGCTAAACAAGGTGCAAACAAACAAGAAAGGTCATGTATCATAATGCAGCATTGTATTGCTTTTATTGCCTAGATTGCTTGTATCCAACTTCTACTCTACGTAGAAACGACCTTTGTTTCTTGTTCCTGACTGCTCCACTTTCAACTTTCAACTTTCAACTTTCAACTTTCATTGGAAGCAAAGCCAAGTGAAAAGGGCTACCTTAGGGGATTAGATACAACTGAGCTATTAAGATACTGATACTACAGATCTTTTCAAGTTTTCCTGATTACAGCATGTGACTTGATGTATTGCATTTGCCAGGTAACTCAAATTGCCTGATGTTACACCTGCCAAGCTGACAAACATCACCATACAATTGAAATAGCTTGTATTAGTATCATATCCGTTCAAAAATTGGGGGGGAAAAGAAAGGAGAAAATCTAAATGATAGGATTTGATTACCTGATTCGACCATCACGAGTCATATATACATGGAATTCTTTTGCTAGCTGATCAACATGATTGGGGGTTAACCCGGAAAAGCAGAACATACCAACCTGTGTTTCCATAGATGTTAGGGTTAGGTATTTTTTTGCCAAGCAAACTTAAAAGCCAAGTTAAATCTACTTTTTAACCATGGACCAAAATAACTTTTAACTGTTGAACAACCAACCTGTTTAGTAATGTGTTCCCAGTTGAAAGGAGAACCCAATTTCTCAAGACTATCTCGTAGAGCAGCACGAATTCTTTGAATGCGATTCATCATGACCTTTAAGCATGACGGCATTGTTAAAGAATATTAGAATTCAAAAATGCAAAAAAAGAAGGATGCTGGAAGCAGCTCAGACTTAGTAAATTCTTACCTTTATCTCTCTGACCCAAAGTGATTTAATATCTGGATTGCTCAAGATTGTAGAGACCAGTAAAACTCCATGAACCGGAGGGCTGCTGTACATTGCCCTGGCAATCTGCTGCAGCTGGCTTTTAATTGCAACCACTTGCTTTGTATCAGAGCAGAGAACACTGAGAAATTTTGTAGATCATCAAGAATTGACAAAACATATATAAGATCCAAACCATAAGACAAATTGAGATGTTAAAGCCTTAATGATAATAACAACATAATAGCATGTTCAAATTCTACAATGAATTTTAAATTAACTAACAACTTTGGTAGCAGGTTGTTAACTTTTACACCTGCTTACTATTTTTTAGGATGAAAAATTTCATAAAAGCTGCGGATAGATATCACTAACAATACAAACAAAAATTTAGATGGTTTGCTTGCCTGAGACAACCCACTCGATGTCCATATAATCCCATATTCTTTGCAAAGGACTGAGCACAGCCTGTTACATGTCCATCTTCAACAAAAATCCGGATGGCTTTAGCATCAATATCAAGATCCCCACTTGCAAAACCTTGATAAGCCATGTCAAAAAATGGGAAATGATTTTTAACCTGACAATTTTGATGTAAGATTCACAGTTGATATCTATAAATGGAAAAAATAAGGCAAAACAATACATTTATAGTGAGTACCTTAAACTGATGAGAGATTTCTCTCCACTGATCTTCGTCAGGGTCAACTCCAGTTGGATTGTGAGCACAAGGATGGAGTAAGAAAAATGAACCATCCGGGGCATTCTACAGAAGCCACATTAAAAAAACAAAGGATATCAAAAGTTTTTCCATACCTCGGTTACATGATTCAGATTTTATTGATTAAGAATCTAGAGAAACATATACTGTGCATAATTCATGCTTCATAGCACATATTCGTGTGTTGTATAGCACTCATAAATGAAACGATCAGTTAAGGTTCAAATTCGATAAATAACCACGATTCATGATTCACGAGCAAATAGACTTGCATTAGGGAAAGGAAGCGGTTTGTGGAAAATCTAAACAAAATGTTCCTTCTAAAAGGTATTCTTTCTAACATAAGATGGCAATCAGGCAAGAAAATAAAGCATGTCATTTCTACTGAATTTTCAAATTTGAACCATCCAATGCTTATTATAACCAATTCAGGCAGGCTCTTCTTATACCTTGACATCATCCAAAAGAGCTTGAAAGTTCAAACCCTTTGAATCGCGGTTGTAGTAGCGGAAAGTTCTCTGTGGAACATGGGCATCTCTCCAGATATTGTGGTGGCTATGCAGTACACATGATTGATTATTTAATAATGAAAGGATAACAAAATCACATTATGCATTACAAAAACCATATATATATATATATATATATAACAAATGGAAGAAGGGTTTTTGAACAAGTATTAGAAACTTACTTGGACCAAGTTGGGTCGGGTAAATAAATGTGTGATTCAGGGAAAAAACGATTTTGGAACTCAGCAAAGAGACGGCATGCACCAGTGCCAGAAAGAGCTTGAACACCAGCAAATCTCCCTTCCCTAATAACATTTGAATCCTTTCCATACACCAATTTCACACTTTCTTCAACCAATTTTGAACTGACACCGGCAGAAATTGACTCCCTGTCTCAAAGAGAGTCAATCATTATCAAAAGCAGATAAAAATAAACAAATAAACTACAGCATTAGCAATAAAAACAACACAGGCATTGTGATTAAATAAATGGGCTAGCAAGAATAACAACAAAGATTTCAGTTTCTGTTAGCAAACGTTAGCTACTAGTATGACGGAACAGAGCAAGGGAGTCAAGAAAGAACTGAAACTCACAAGAATTCGGAACCACCAATCTTCGCCTCGGCTTCTCTAACACATTGAAGAACTACAGGTTTTCCCTCGTCATCCCTGTAAGCCCCCTAATAATATTGTATAAAAAAAAAAAAAAATCCAAATATTTATATTTTCATACCCAAAAAAAGCAAAAAAAAAAAAAAAAAAAAAAAAAGGGTGATAAAATCTAGTATTCGAATTAGTTAGAGAGAAAGTACCACTCCAAGATTGATCTTGTTGGGGTGGGGGTCAGCAAGAAAAGCTTCGGTGACACCAGTGATGGGGTCCCTAGGAGCTGGTTTAATGCGGTCCCACCAGCCAAGGACACTGGTTGTGGTTGAGCTTGAAATACACCTTCTTCTTGTACAACTCGATGCCAAGCATGATTTGAACATGGTGATACTGATCTTTTCCTACACAAAATTCTTTGGGTTTTGGGCATGAAGAAGAGCAAATGCATTTGGTGAGGCATTTGTAGAGCGTAGTAGGAGGAGGTTGACTAAGACAAGCGCTCCTCTTCCATGGTTTTGTTTTTTGGTTTGTGTTTTTATTGTTCCGGTGGGCCGTCCTTGGATTTCTTCTTTACCGAAATATTTGATCAAATCTCTCTGCTTTTCTTCTCTTTTCTTTTCCTCTGTGGTCAGCCTAAATGACATTGTTGTCAAATTTTTTTTATTTTTTATTTTTTTTTTCTGTTCTTTTAATCGTTTACAATATTTTTTTTAATTTTTAACTTTGATATTTCCAATTCATATTTTTTTAATTATAAATATGAATAATTTAATAATTAAATTAATATTATTCAATTTAAAGACATTGTTATAATTTCACCGTCTATTGTCTAGATTTTGGATTTTTATTTATTTATTTGGTTTGGAAGCCAGGTTTGAGAGAGAGATAAAATTAGATGGATATTGAAGGATCTATTTTTACATGATTTATAAAAAAATTAACAATAAAAAACTTAAATATTAATTCACATTAATTATTTAAAATTATATCAATTAAATTTTATTATATTATTAGAAATTTATTTTAAAAAAATAGATAATTCAATAATCACGACCACGCAATTTCTTGTCCCAAAAAGTAATTATTGGAAAGAAGGCAATCAGCCCAACTCTCGAAAATTCACGTTTGGGCTGGCACCGTTAGATGCTATGACATGGCAAAGTGCAGGTCCCAGTCTTCCACGTGGCACCCAAAATTGGCCACTAATGGCTAAATTGATTTTTTTTATTTAATTGTTTGTAATTGGTTTAGCTTAAATGGTTGATAGGAATAATTACAGTTTATTAACATTTTAAAAAATTATAAACAAAAAATAAATAAAAAATAAAAAATAAACATATAATTTCAAGTTGCATTTAGTTTAGTGTTTATGTGTTATTTTATTTTATTTTATAATTAACTAGATTCTAAATAAACTTTAATTACTATTAACTAATACTTTTTTAAAACAAATTACACACATTTTGGTATAAAAACAACCATGACACCGGCACTCAACTTTTTCATCTTTTGATTATTTTTCTACATATTAATATGGCTAAGAAAACTAGTAACACGTTGGATTCTTTGAATAGAAAAAATAAAATAAAGCTTGGATTCTTTTTATATTTTGTTTTGTTTTTCTAAGAGGTTTGAATTAGTCCTTGGAATATTAATCGCACAAAGAAAATTGAATTTAATCATAATTAAATATATGAAGGCAAGGCAACCATGCTCCGGTTTGCTTCCTAACCACTGTATGTTTAACTGCAATTCAGTTGACCATAAAATTTACCTTTTTTTTTTCATTTTTTTTTTTTTCATAAACACCTCAAAATTTACTTTAGATAACCATGTGACTACTCAGTCAAGTTTCCAATTGATGGCCCTTCAAAGATTAAAAAAAATAATAATAATAAAATAAAATAAAGTAAGATAAAATCAAAATAAGGTGTAAAATTTTATGGAAAAACAAAGAACTATGAATTTTATATTTATTAAAAAATAATTAAATATATAAAGGCAATGCTCCCCAACCATTGTAGTTTAACTGCAATTGGATTGACATGTGACTGTTCGATCAAGTTTCCAATTTATGGCCCTCAAAAATTGGAGTATATATTTTATATAGTATTTTCAATTAGTATATATTTTTTAATATCATTATGAGTATAAATGATTTATTAATCAAGTCAATATTATTATCATAACCAATTTTTCAGTTACCAAGAGTAAACTCTAACCAATTTTTCGTTTGATTACTTAAGAAGTGCTTTGCCTTATTATCATTAATGTCGTTTTGGTGGATTTTCTTTTAACCCAAATATTTAATCATTGCATTTTTTTAAATTTTTAATTGGCTATTTTAATAATCTTTTTATAAGTTAAATAATACTAGAGACATAATAAGTTTTTATATGAATAAGGTTGATTGATAAGTAATTTACAAAAAAAAAAAAAAAAAAATGGAAGAAGTTTACCGATAAGTATAACAGAGTATTATTGCCACCAAACAGAGAGACTAATAAGAAGAACAGAGCACTATTAATATTAAAATTATTCCAACGTAGTTTAACAACAAATATAAGTCACTAATCAACAGCCCCATCCATACCCTTAACCCATCTGGGACTGTAATTATTAAAACTAAAGCAAATTAACATGTAATTATTATTCCAAATATTAGCTCTATGTTCTCTTTATTCATGAAACTAACATAGTCTAAATGCTTCAACTTGAATTAATAATTCATGATTTTTAATCCTGCAACTGATTAATTAACTTCAGCTTCAGTGCAAACCCATTGACCCACAAAGATGGAGTCGCAATTGATATTAGGATTCATAGAAAGGAAAATGTCAAAAGTGGTATTTAATTTCTGAACGATGAGGGAGCAAGTGTCACCAGCTTCTACTCCATAAACTTGTAAGCACTGGAGGGTTGCGTCTTTCTTTGCAATCCCATCTGCATGCATCAACAGAAAACTATCTTCCAAATTTATAATAAAATACGTTGTAACATGACAAGATGTTAAAGGTTTTTAATTTGCTAAACTAGATTTTTGATTTAAATTATTAATTAATGTATGTGTCAATCATGGCACATATTGCATGTTAGCTAGCATTTCATTCAATCTAATTTGGATTATAGTTTCCACTATGTAAAATATATATATAAACTCCAAAACTTAATTTCAATTGAAATATTAAAAAGGCATGAATATACATATATATGAAAATATTAATGAATTGTATTGTGCATGTAAATATGTATATATATATATATATATATATATATATATATCTTATAACTTACTGCCAAGCTTTCTACTTTCAGCTGTGGATAACATGAGAACAACAGAGAGTAGCAGAACCAAATTAAGAAGCATTGAAATTTTGTTGTTAAATTTAGCCATCTTGCTTAGTCTATTTTGCTCCCTGCTTTCGTTCTCTGAACAACAAATAGATTTCTTGGATGGCTTGACAACGCTTGAAAGCCCTATTTTATAGGAAAATTTAATCCCTTGGGAGAGACCAAAATGGTTATATTTTATTAATTAATTAGAAACTGGCCGGCATGTTAGATGCAAAATATGCAATCTTTGTGAACAAGGTAGATTTATTTTTTATTTTTACATTTTGGAAAATGTGAACAATGTAGGTAGATTACCAAAGTTAAAGCTGGATAAGCATCGGAACTTTCCCTACCGAGCAGGCCCAGCCGACTTTAGGTGTTAACATCTATTCACAATATCTTCTTTTTCTTTTTCTTTTTTTTATGTCTAAGATTGATTAATTGTATTTTTGCACCTTTTTATTTTTAAAATTTTATAATTTAAACTTCAAAATTTTAAAAATAATAATTTAATTTTTTAAATTTATTACAAATTAATCTAATCTTTAATTTAATAAATTCTTAAAAAGAAAAAGATTAGTCTATGTGGGTCTTAAATGACCCATCCATTTATTTAGGAATACAACTTTTAGAGCTCGCTGCCAAGCATTTCAGCATGGTGATCTTTTCCTACACAAAATCTATGGGTTTTGAGCATTATGAAAAGCAAGGATTTGGTGAGGCATTTGTAGAGGATAGGAGGAGGTTAACGAAGACAAGCCCTCCTCTCCAGTGATTTTCTTTTTGTTCGTCTTCGTTGTTCCAGTGGGCAGTCCTCGGATTTCTTCTTTACCAAATATTACATGAATCTCTTGTCTTTTCCTCTGTGGTCAACCTAAACCACACTACCATCTAGATTTTGGTTATTTATTTATTTATTTATTTCTTCTTTGGTTTGGACGGTGGGTTTGGACATTCCTCAGCCCAATTCCTGTAATTTCATGGTTGCACTGGCACCATTTAGATGCTACCACATGGCGAGGTGCAGGTCCCACTCTGCCAAATGGCACACCAAAATGGGCCTTTAATTTCAAAATATGTAATTTGGTAAAATGGTTGGTTCTTCATTTGTATATTTTTGGACCTAATTATATATAATTTATTTATTTAATTGTGTATAACTTATTTATTTTAAGTGTATATTAATTGTAGTTATAGTTTATTATATATTTTAAACAATTATAATTTTAAAATAAAAAACGATAAAATCTAAAGTTGTACTTAATTTAGTATTTATATATATATTTTTTTTTCCTTCAACTTTTTTTTTTTTTTTAACAATTGACCTAAATTACAATCTACCCAAAATCCTTCCCTTACCCCTTTAACTTTGTTGTTAGTTGGATTTCTAATAGATACTAACCATTGCTAACTAACATTTTAGGTAGGAAAAATTAAAGAAAAAAATTTAAAACTAATCACATTACCAAAAGGTACAACTATTTTTTTTTTTTTTTGGTTTATTTCTTTACATTAGTATGCCAAAGGAAACTTGCAATGCCTTGGATTTTTCATTACAACACATATTGTTTTCTATAGTAGAATCCCAAAATAAAATAAAATAAAAACTTGGATTCTTTGTAAAATAAAAACACGTATTCTTGAAAAATAAATAATTTCAATTATTTTTTCTATTTTACAACCAAAAAAAAAATATAAAAAAGATTATTTTATTTTATTTTTTAATTATTTACTATTTTTTATTTTTTAATATATTAAATTATTATTATCTTACTAATAATTATTATTTTTCATTATATATATTAAAATAACTAGTTTTAATATATATTTAATACTCATTTTTTTATGGATATATATATATATATATTTTTTTTTAATTTATAAGGTATTATATATGATATAACAAGTTTATAAATTTTCTTTTTACATATTTTTTAACCAAATTTTTTTTTCTATATTTTTAAATAAATAAAACGATTTATACATATCATATTGTTTATACATTTTTATCATCTCATATTTAATTAATTATGATTTCAATAATCCTTTTATAAGATGAATGATACTAGAGGCACTTATAAGTTTTATACGGATATGGTTGACTGATAAGTAATTAAAAAACAAAAAAAAAAAGAAAGAAAAAAGGTTGACTGATAAGTATAACATATATCATTACCAGCCAAACAGTGAGAGACTAAATAGGAAGAACAGAGCACTATTTATATTAAAATTATTCCAACGTAATTTAACAAGAAGTTTAAATAACTAGTCAACAGCCCCTTCCATACCCTCATCCAATATGGGACTGTAATTATTAAAACTGAAGCAAATTAACTTATAATTAATAATCCAAATATTTGCTCTCTGTTCTCTAATTTATTCACGAAACTAAAACATATATATATTTTAACATGAATTAATAATTCATACTTCTTCATCCTGCAACTGATTAATTAACTTCAGCTTCGGTGCAAACCCATTGACCCACAAAGATGGAGTCGCAATTGATATTAGGATTTATGGCAAGGAAACTGTCAAAAGTGGTATTTATCTTCTCAACGATGAGGGAGCAAGTATCACCAGCTTCCACTGCATAAACTTGTAAGCACTGAAGGCTTGCGTCTTTCACTTTAAACCCAACTGCATGCATCAACCACTCGTTTAGTTTAAAATTAATATTTCCAAATATATGCATACCGAGTTAATATTCAATATTAGTGTACACAAGATGAACTATATATATATATATATATATATATATATATATATATTACATACAAATTTCAAATTAGGAAAAATTATCTCCCAAATTTATAATGAAAGATTAATTTTCTAATCTTGATTTTTAATTTAAATTATTAATTAATCAATGTGTCAATCATAGCATATATTGCACGTCAGGATTTCTTCCTACGGTAATTTGGATTATAGTTTCCTAGGCATATATATAAACATAAAACTCCAAAACTTAATTTCAATAGAAATATTAATAAGACATGCATATATATATATATATGAAAATATTAATGTATATATTGTATGCATGGATAAATAAATAAATAAATAAATATAAAAAAAAAAAATATATATATATATATATATATATATATATAGCTTACTCCCAAGCTTTCTACTTTCAGCTGTGGATATCATGAGGACAACAGAGAGTAGCAGAAGCAAATTAAGAAGCATTGAAATTTTGTTGTTGAATTTAGCCATCTTGCTTAGTGTTTATTCTGCTCTCTGCTTTTCGTTCTGAACTACAAATAGATTTCTTTATGTTTAGTGGGTAGCTTGAAAACCCTATTTATAGGAAAATTTAATCCCTTGGGTGAGACCAAAATGGATATAGCGTTTTTAAATTAATTAATTAAATACAGGCCGGCATGTCAGATACAAATTATGCAATCTTTATGAACAAGTGGGTAAAATGTGAACAATGTAGATTTGCCAAATTTAAAAGCTGGATCAACCATCAGAACTTTCCGTACTGAGCAGGCCCATCCGATTTTAGTTTTTCCATTTATTTACAATCACTTTTTTATTTTTAAGATTACTTACATTTTTATATTTTCTATTTTTAATGTTTTATAATTTAAATTTTAAATTTTTAAAAATAAGAATTTAATCTTTTAATTTATTATAGATTATTTCAATTTCCAATTTAATAAGTTAATAGAAAAAAGTTTTTATATATGTCCAAATGACCCATCCATATATTTGGGAATAAATCTTGTAGAACTCGCCGCCAAGCATTTGAACACGGTGATCATTTCCTGCACAAAATCTTTGGGTTTTGAGCATGATGAAGAGCAAGCATTTGGTGGGGCATTTGTAGAGGACAGGAGGAGGTTGCCGAAGACGAGCCCTCCTCTCCAGTGATTTTCTTTTTGTTTGTGTTTGTTGTCTCCTGTGGGCACTCCTCGGATTTCTTCTTTACCGAATATTCCATGAGCCTCTTTTCTTTACCTCTGCGGTCAGCCTTAACGACATTATTATTTAGATTTTGAATTTTTATTTCTTTATTTCTTTTTTGGTTTGCACGGTAGTCGTCAGAGAAAGCAACTCAGCTCAACTTCTGTTGGGCTGGCACCATTAAGATGCTACCACATGGCAAAGTGCAGGTCCACTCTGCCACATGGCAAACCAAAATGGGCCACTAATAACTAAATTAACTATACAGTCTGCTTGCCCAAAATTCCAAAATATATATTTTGGTAAAATGATTGGCTTTTATCTAATTGCATATAACTTATTTGCCTCATATGTGTGTTAATAGTTATTATATGTTAGGTGTTTGATTAGAGAATATATATTATACAAAAATAACATAGTAAAGAATTTATAGAAAAAGACCGTAAGATATAACATTTATAATTATAAACTTTATATGATTTTTGTGATACTAAACGTGTATATATATCTATATATATATTCGTTGGTAACTAGACTTTGACCAACCATTATGCCGTGCCTCTCTATCTTAGAGCTCTGGTCATGGTTAATTTCTATCTATGGCACAGACCATGTTGGAGCAAAAGAATCTTCCATCCTCCAGTCCATGCATGGCCATTTTTTCATCAAAAGTCTCTGTGCCCATATATAAAGTCTATATGCTTATGCCTAAACACTCTCCCTTCCTCTCAGAAATCTCTCAGCCATTCTTTATGTTTATTGCTATTTGGCTTTTAGTCCTACAGTTGATCAGAGAGAAGACTTTGTTCCTTTATTGGGCCTTTGTTTTGACTGTTTTACCCTTAACTATATGTATGGTTGAGCTATTTTAGGGTATTTTATATATATATATATATATATATATATATATATCCATTATTATATATTATGTTAAGAAAAAATTCACATATATATATATATAGAGTATTGTCCATTATTATATAATTTGTTAAGAAAAAAATTTATGTTTTTTACTAATATATCTTTAGCTATATATATACATATTTTTTTTTCCATTATTATATATTATGTTAAGAAAAAATTCATATATATATATATATATATAGTATTTTCCATTATTATAAATTTTGTTAAGCAAAAAATTTATGTTTTTTACTAATATATCTTTAGCTATATAGGATGCTTATTCAGAGGGTCCTGTCCGGCTCTCTTCTCTGCTAGACAATGATGTTCTTTTCACTGTTTAATGAAGCTTATTCAGAGGGTCCTGTCCGGCTCTCTTCTCTGCTAGATAATGATGTTCTTTTATCTGTTTAATGAAATTTCTTTTCACTCAAAAGAAGAATGATGTTCTTTGATTATTTTTTTAGACAATGCTCTCTTCTCTTCTCTGCTAGACAATGATGTTCTTTGATTATTCAAGGTGTACTTCTATTATCTTTTTAGTACTTCTATTATCTTAGTGTCGTTTTAGTTATTTTTTTTTTTTTACCTTAATATTATTAATTATTGCATTCTTTAAATTTTAATAGGCTGTTTTCATAATCGTTTTATTATAAGTTTTATATGGGTAAGGTTTATTAATAAGTATAATAGAATATTGCATTATAGATACTAATATATTTAAAAAAAAAATAGAGATACTAATTACAAGGACAGAGCATTAATAAGATTACTCCAAACAAGAGATATAAATCAGTAGTCAACAGCGCCTTCCATACCCTTATCCGATATGGAACTGTAACTATTACAACCGAAGCAAAATTAATTTATGATTAATGTTCCAAATATTAGATCTCTGTTCTCTTTATTCATGAAACGCACATAGTATGAATGCTTAAACTTGAATTAATTCATAATTCTTCATCCTGCAACTGATTAATTAACTGCAGCTTCAGTGCAAACCCATTGACCAACAAAGATCGAGTCGCAATTGATATTAGGATTTATAGAAAGGAAAATGTCAAAAGTGGTATTTAACTTCTGAACGATGAGGGAGCAAGTATCACCAGCTTCTACTCCATAAACTTGTAAGCACTGGAGGCTTGCATCTTTCGCTTTAAACCCAACTGCATGCATCAATCACTCGTTTAATTTAAAATTACAATTTCCAAATATATGTATACTGAATTAATATTCACTATTAGTGTATATAAATATTACATATAAATTTCAGATTAGAGAAAATTATCTCCCAAATTTATAATAAAAGACATCGTAAAGAATTTTAATTTGCTAAATTAGAATTTTAATTTAAACTATTAATTAATCGACGTGTCAATGATAGCATATATTGCACTTAGCTTTTCTTCCAACGTAATTTGGAATATAGTTTACTATATATATAAATATATATGAAAATATGTAAACATAAAACTCCAAAACTTAATTTCAATTGAAATATTAGTAAGGCGTGCATATATATATATATATATATATATATGAAAATATTAATGTATTGTATGTATGTAGATGATGTAACTTACTCCCAAACTTTCTACTCTCAGCTGTGGATATCATGAGGACAACAGAGATTAGCAGAACCAAATTAAGAAGCATTGAAATTTTGTTGTTAAATTTAGCCATCTTGCTTAGTGTTTATTCTGCCCTCTGCTTTTCGTTCTGAACTACAAATAGATTTCTTTATGTTTAGTGGGTGGCTTGAAAACCCTATTTATAGGAAAATTTAATCCTTTAGGAGAGACCAAAATGGATATAGCATTTTTAAATTAATTAATAAAAACAGGCCGGCATGTTAGATACAAATTATGCAATCTTTGTGAACAAGGTAGATTTTTTTTTTCTTTTTTTGTTTTGGGTAAAATGTGAACAAGGTAGATTACCAAAATTCAAGCTGGATCAAGCATCGGAACTTTGGCACTGAGCAAGCCCAGTCGACTATAGGTGTTTCCATTTATTATTACAATTTTTTTTTTATTCTTTTTCATTAAGATTAATTGCGCTTTGATCCATTTGATTTTCAACCTTTTATTATTTAAGCCTTTAATTTTTTTAATTTATTAAAACTAGCAGCGGTTTAACTCAGTTTCATGACCAGCCAAGGACAACGGTTGGGCTTGAAATATATATATATATATATATATATTCTTTTGTAGAACTCGCTGCTAAGCATTTCAACACGGCCATCTTTTCCTACACAAAATCGGGCTTTGACGCTGAAGAGCAAGCATTTGGTGAGGCATTTGTAGAGGTAGAGGAGGGGCGCTTGACTAGGGATGGATATGGATTGGGTTGGTTCGGTTTTGGATCGAAATACAATCCAATCCATACATATTGATTTTTTTAATTTATAATCCAAACCAAACCATTGAAGCATTAAATACAAACCAAACCAAATCATTTATGATCGGTTTAGTTGGTATTGGTTGATCGGTTTGAAACTTACTAATTTATAAATATATAATACAAATAAAAAAATTTTCAAATATAAAATATAAATAATAAATTATAATTATCCAAACATAAAATACAATTAGAATAATACAACATAGTCTTCAATGGAAAATAAAGAAGAAAATGCAGCAAATGATACACATCATGCACTTATTAAATAGCAAACATTAATATCATCATCTCACTCCTATAAAATCAAATTAAAATTGTTAGAACAAATAATGTAAAATAATACATTCGTCAAAATTCATTTACTCAAAAATCAATGCATAATTCCTTTTTCTTTTTTAACTTTAAAACTTTGGTAAATTATAAGTCAATCAACGTTGACAGGTTTACTAATTTAGTTGATTCTGTAAGCTCTACAAAAATCAAAATAATAAAATTAGCAATAATTTATATTTAAACATTTATATATATATATATATATATATATAAGTAACAATTGGATACAATATATGTATATATATATATATATATATATGATGGAGATGTAAAAAATATATATATATATTATGGTGATGGTGATGGACTGGTGGTGGGTAGCAACAAAGGTAAATGTTTAGTTTAGGATTACAACTTACAATTTGATTTGGAATTTGGGATATGAGGATGTAAAAGAAAAAAAAAAATATATATATATATATATATATATATATATTAAAAATCAATATATAAAAATGAAAAAAAAATTTAAAAATTAATATATAAAATGAAAAAAATATTCTAAAATTAATATATAAAAATGAAAAAAATAAAAAATATAATTTTTTAGTTATATAATATATTATTTGGATTGGATTGGATTTATATTTCCAATCCATAACCAATCCAATCCGTATAATTTATAATATTTTGAACCCAATTCAATCCAATTGATATAAAAATACAATCTAAACTGTTAAAAATAAAATAAATTAAATTAGACGGATAAATTGGATTTTACCCATCTCTATGCTTTGACTAGCCAGTTTTTTCTTAAGGCAGTCCCATGGTTTTATTTTTGTTTGTCTTATGGTTCCAGTGGGCTGTCCTCGGAGACCAAATACTACATGAACCTCTTTCTATTTCTTCCGTGGTCAATCTTAACGGCTATACTACCTACTGTTTGACCATCAATTATCTAGATTTGGTTTTTTTAGTTTATTCGTTCATTTTTTATTTCGGAAGGTGAGCCTGGAGAGGTGTCATTGGAATAAGCCAGTCAGCCCAACTCCCGAAAATTCACAGTTGGGCTGGCACCTTTTAGTGATACACATGGCAAATAGTAGGTCCCACTCTGCCACATATACAGCACACCGAGATAGGCTGCTAGACTCTAAAGGTCAAAATTCGACCATTTCTTTACATTAATACGTATATACATACCCAAAGAAAACTTGCAACGGATTGGATCTTTTACTAGCACCCAAAAAAAAAAAAAAAAAAAAAAGCTTGGATTCTTTAAAATGTAAATTTTGTTTTATTTGTCTTGTATATGTACCAGTATACAAATACCATGTTTATTTAAAAAAAAAAAAAGAAAAAGAAAGAAAAAGTATGTAAATACCATGTCCTTATTTGTTCAAAGTTTTTTATGATTTAGGTTTGGTCAATCCCAAATTGCATTTTATGATAGTAAATTTATTTAAAGATAGACATTTTATATTTACTAAGTAGTGTCAATTATCATTCAATAATTGATTTTCATTACCCAAAAAAAAAAAAAAAAAATCAATGGTTGACTTTCCTACAATCCCTTCGAATTTCACCTTCATCTCCAGTCAAAGGCTGTATATTTCCCATCTTGATCATAGACTGAGCAAAATCCGACCTAAAAGCCATATCATCTATGCTGTATATCTTAACCAATTCATCGGTGTAACCGCCACTAAAGAGAGCTTGATCCGAGTGGAGAAGCCCTCTATGCTGAACCAAGTTGGTCAAGTAGCTTCGGTCGAAGCTTGCCGGTGAGGGGTCCAAAGGAGAGAGGTTGGAGTCACCTCCATTGATTGGACATGCAGACTTTAAGTGCTCTGCAAATGCAGGGTCGATATCGGTTTCGTTGTAAATCCGATTCTTGAAGAACAGGCACTGTGCGAAGCCTAAGTTATGAGCAGCGGAAAGAAGCACGAGGTCCTTTTCATCGAGGCCATGGTTTTTGAAGTTGTCTATGAGAGCTGGCAGGTCCAGGAATGACGGTGGGATGTTGGCATCGGCTGCAGTCTTGCTAGCTGTGGTGGCGTCTCTTCTTCCTAGTTGTACCTCCCAAGTTGGGCCTCCTACCTGCAAAATATTATGATATGCAGTACCGATAGAGTGAGCTTGTTGTCGATCACTAAAACAGTAAATTTTATAGTGACTAAAGATACAACAATACTCATGTACGTACCAAGCTACTTGTTTAGCAAATTTTTTTTGATACCAATTAATTGGATTTTATTTTATTGATTTATATTGTATACAACTTGTTAATAATAATATTGTTATTTTCTTCACTGATAAGCATCTAGGCCCAAAAAAAAAAAAATCTAGTACCATAGGGTGTATGTATATTATTAGATAACAAAAACAGTTTGCATATAATAAAAAAATAATAATAATAAAAACAATTGTAGTGACCCAAAAAAAAAAAAAAAAATCTGGGAGTTAAAAAAATTGATTAAGCACAACTTTATTATATCTAATATCAAAAAACTGAAATTCACACACACACACACACACACACACACACACACACACATATATATATATATATAGACGCACCGCCCCAACAGAATCGCGAGCTGCAACAGCCAAGATATCTGCACAGGAGACAACTGCACCTCCACAGCAGGTGTCCACCTCCCTCTTGATGTCATCTACGACGTTGAATCCTCGGGTGGAATTTCGATTGGCAGCTGAATTCTTTTCGCTGTCAATGGTGTCTGTAGTATCCAGAAGCAACGAGCCATCACAACCCTACGTTATATGGACCAACTCAATCAAAACCAAAGGCATGCATGCGTGCGTGCAAAGTAATATATAAATTAATGTAATTATTCGAGGAAAAACAAAAATAATATAAACTATATTTTTGGTTAGTGAAAAATGTGATAGGAATGATAATAAAAATTACATTAACGAAACAATCGTGGAAGTGGAGACGAAGTAGAGAAGCGGCCATGCGAGGCTCCTTCTGCACTGCATCCTCAACAACCAGCTTGATGGCTGGTAAAGCACACGGGCATGATTGGTCATAAAAGTTCGGATACAGTATTGAAGAAGAACTACATGTGGTCTTTGTAATACTACTCAACGACATTAGTATTATCAGTACGACATTGGGAAAGCCCCTCCAAGCCATTTTCTAGCTATTAGCTTGCTAGATAGCTCTCTCAGTTTGCAATTTGAATTTGGTATACCTGCATGCGTATTTATAGATGAATAAGAATGATCAGAGAGACACATGATTAAGTTAATCTGCCAATTAATCTTGGACCCGGACAATTATACAGAATTAAGTTGATTGATATTTTCTCATTTAATTGCTTCTCCAATGGAGAAGAGCCACTATTACAAGAAATGTGACGAAACATAATTAGCATTATCCTATGGGGTCTGAATTAGTCCTTGAAATATTAATCAATAAAGAAATTGAAAATTTTCATAATTAAATATATAAAGACAGGCAACTATGCTTAACTACCAAGTAACTGAGATTGAATTGACACACAAAATTTCCCATTTAGATAATCATTCGACTAGTCAATCAAGTTTCCAATTTATGGCCCTTCAAAATTTTTTTTATCCCTTCAAAATTTTTTTTTTTAAAAAAAAATCAAAGTAAAATGTAAACTCATGGAAAAGGTCAGAATTATCGATTTCATATTAACTCGTCTCTTTCAATTTTACGAGTCAAATAGCTTTAGCCTATAAAATGCCTAATATTAATAGGTCATTATGTCATAACCAATGTTTTTTTTCTGATTGTTTATGGAGCAGTTTACTTTATTATCATTGGTGTCGTTTGGTTTATTTTTATAATCGTTTTACAAGTTTCATATGGGCAAGGTTGACTCATAGGTAAGATACGATATTGTTGCCAGCCAAACAGAGATGTACCAATGACAAGAACATAGCGTTCTGATATGCCAGCCAAACAGAGATGTACCAATTACAAGAACATAGCGTTCTTAATATCAGAATTTTTCCTACGTAATTTAACAATAAATATAAATCACTGTTCAACAGCCCTTCAGTACGGTTACTCGATATGGGGTTGTAATTATTACAACAGAAACAAAACTAACTTATAATTAATATTCCAAACAGTAGCTCTCGTTTTCTAGCTTTATTCACGAAATTAACTAACATTTATATTCTAATTGAATCACCATGAATTAATAATTCATGATTTTTAATCCTGCAACTGATTAATTAACTTCAGCTTCAGTGCAAACCCATTGACCCACAAAGATTGAGTCACAATTGATATTAGGATTTATAGAAAGGAAAATGTCAAAAGTGGTATTTAATTTCTGAACGATGAGGGAGCAAGTGTCACCAGCTTCTACTCCATAAACTTGTAAGCACTGGAGGCTTGCGTCTTTCTTTGCAATCCCATCTACATGCATCAACCACTCATTTAATTTAAAATTAATATTTCCAAATATATGTATACTAAATTAATATTCATTATTAGTGTACACAATATTCAGTACATATATATATTACATGCAAAATTTAAATTAGAGAAAATTATCTTCCAAATTTATCATAAAAAAATTGTAACGTGACAAGGTGTTAAAGGTTTTTAATTTGCTAAACTAGATTTCTTATTTAAATGATTAATTAATCGATGTGTCAATCATAGCAAATATTGCACATCAACATTTCTTCCAACATAATTTGGAATACATACATACATACATATATATATATATATATATATATATATATATATATATATATATATATATGTATGTATATTTAAACATAAATCTCCAAAACGTAATTTCAATAAAAATATTAATAAGGTATGCATATATATATATATATATATATATATATGAAAATATTAATGTATTATAAGTTTGTGTGTGTGTGTGTGTGTGTGTGTGTGTGTGTATTATAACTTACTCCCAAGCCGTATACTTTCAGCTGTGGATATCATGAGAACAACAGAGAGTAACAGAACCAAATTAAGAAGCATTGAAATTTTGTTGTTAAATTTAGCCATCTTGCTTAGTGTCTATTCTGCTCTCTGCTCCTCGTTCTGAACAACAAATAGATTTCTTTATGTTTAGTGGGTGGCTTAAAACCCTATTTATAGGACAATTTTAATCCCTTGGGAGAGACCAAAATGGATATAACATTTTTAAATTAATTAATTAGAAACAGGCCGGCATGTTAGATAAAAAAAATATGCAATCTTTGTGATCAAGGTAGTTTTTTATTTTTTATTTTGGGTAAAATGTGAACAATGTAGATTACCAAAGTTAAAGCTGGATCAGGCATCGGAACTTCGTGCATTGTCAACATTGAGCAGGCCCAGCCGACTATGGGTGTTTCCATTTGTTTACATGTTTTTTAATTAATTGTAATTGAGTACTTTCTACTTTTATTTAGTCTTTCAATTTTTAAAAATAGTGAATTGGCACCTCAAATTTTCAAATTGTTGTAATCGGATCCCTAATTTAATAAACAATATATAACAATTCGATTTAGGTGGATTTCAAGTGATCAAACACCTCAACCAAATTTTTTTTAAAAAAGAAAAAAAGAAAAAAAGATCCATCTATAAACCCCGTCGATGTAAACAAAACTATTATCACTATCTATCAACCCTATCCGCGTGAATAAAGCTATCACCAATTTGTTTGTCAAATTAAAAATTCTAGACTAGTCTATAACAAAATAAAAAATTAGAAATTTAAATTTTAAAATCTTAAAAATTGAAGATATCAAAATATAATTAACCATTCTTTTTAATTTGTCATCATTTCATTATAATTTTCAATTTTACCTGGTTCTTTGTTTTTTTAATTTTTTTATTATTTTTATTTGTATTTTTATCTTTGGTTTTCTCCAATTTTGGATGTCTAAGATGTGAACCAAAAAAAAGTTGTACTTATAATATAATTTTATACATATTTTATAGTAATATTATAAAATTATATTTTTATAATTTTATACATATTTTATAGTAATATAATTTTATACATATTTTATTTTTTTACCTTTATATTTTTTGATTGGTTATAAAAAGAGAAACAATATTTTTAGAAAATGTGTTTAAATAATTTAAAAATTGAAGGTGCCTTCAAAGCTAAATATGAAATGAAAAATAAGAATCCAATTAAAAAATTGAACTAATAAAAAAAATTAAATAAACAAATTCAAATTAAAAAGTACAAAAAATTCTTTAAAATACCAATTAAATAAATATTAAGCATGAAACAGTTGTCATTTAAATACATAATTTAATTAAACTACATATGTGAATTTAGTATATATATTTATATTAATAAGATCACAAATTTAGATTGTAATTTTACTACAAACACAAATTCTTATAGCTAAGTTAACTAGCGGGGGCCATAATCCATTTAAATAAATCAAATTAGTTATTTAACTTAATCTTTTAAAAATTTAATAGATAAACTCAAAAAAAAAAATTCAAAAAGCTAGGGCTATGACCGCAGGCCATAAGGTGCTCTTTATCTCCTTAATTTGAACCTACTTAAAACAAGGTATATTTTTGTTGGTATTTTATATTGTAGATAGGGTATATAATACAGTAAAGATTTAAATAGTAGAAAACTTTCCTTCGATTAAGCTTTTTAGGAAATCTATATTAATATCACTTTTAATGAGTATTGAGCATAATCTATCACCGTTTTCTATTTTAGCCAAATTTTTATTCATTTGTTTTAGATCCTAAAATAACATAACATAATTATGCATTTGTTGACATCTTAAAACCTCAACATTATTATAACCTTTTAAATGGCTAAAACCACTTACCCAATTTATTTTTTTTAAACAATGTATGATTGCATTTTTCAGACAGTAATATTGTACTTCCTTATTCATTTGTATTTGATTCTTCACTTTGTTTTTTGTCATTTTCTTCACTAAATTCTTTTATATATATATATATATATATATATATATATATATATATATATTATATACTTGACCACCCGATTTTTGATTTTTTCTTTGACATTTTCTTAGTCACCATATCCTTAACTTTTTTCTTTAAAATTTCCTTACTAGCACTTATAGTTGCCTTAAATTATCTATACATCTTGTTGTCTTCAACGATTTCATTAAATCCCAAATGTTCTAGAATTATACTTTGAATGTAATTGGTTATTTCCTAATAACCAATACAACTTTCTAATTGGTTAGATCCTTATAACCAATACAACTTTCTATCAAATGATTAATGTTTGCATAGTATAAGTTCATAAACCGAATTGCTCTGAGACTAAATTTTTCTTCCCGATCGAATAGCAATGGATGGAAATAGAATTGCTTGAAATTCTCACTGTTTGCATTTATACACATATAATATTTTTAATATTAGTAATTATGCAAATACAAATAATAATAATATCAAAACATAATAAAGTAAAATTAAGATTTTCACCTTAAATAATTATATTGAGTTTAATTAAGTCTAAGAGATTTGTATTTACAATCTCACTCACCCCATTTCATTAGTGTTTCGCAATATTTTACCGCACTAGTGTAAAATTTAATTGGTGTGATTATTTTCTTATTTTCTGTAATATTCTGTTTATTTTCTTGTTTTCTTCAATATTTTTACCACTTGTGTTATAGCATATAGTAAGGAAATTAGTACGTTATTCATAAATCTCACGATTATAATTAATGTAATGAAAACATAAATGAATATTTAATATTTATTTGACTCGATGAGTACAAGCTGCAAATTTGATTTTACTTATATGGAACATAAGTTTCTCGCATCGATCTGCATCCTTACATGTTTAAATCGGTAACATTATAACAAAAAAACATTATTTATAATTATAAGAGACCATTCTATTTATAAGATATTTTACAGTGCTTGCTAAAAGTAAAAAAAAATTGACAATACACAATATTTTTTTACATTTCAAAACATACAAAATGTTACAATAATATTTAAAAGTTTGATACATCATAATGTTCCAATGATCATTTACAAATATCTAGGTCAAAATACAAATAATTAGTAGATATTCCTTCTTACTAAATAATTAATAATATCAATAATGAATTTTTATAAAATTTATTAAAATCTGAATTAAATATTAGTGAACTTGTATATACTTTTTGAAAATCTAAATTAAATATTTTTAAATTTTTAATCATTTTTAAAATCTTTTAAACTCTAAATTGAATACATCCCTAAATATTTAATATATTTTATATAATACTCAAAAACAAAGAATTGATAATGCCAAAATTATTGATTACTGCTTGATCTCTCATTTCTTTCCCTTTTTATTTTTCATTTTCATTTTTCATATTTTTTAGGTTCAAATTTTTGTTTTAAAAAAAAATTTGAAAGTATCACTCATGTTATAATAAAATACATTACTTACTAAAATGCTGAAGTCTTACAATTATTATTGAGATATCAACTATATGATTTACCACATCAATATATAATGTATCATCGAAAAGCAATTGATTGTAGGCCCCATCGACAACTTGAAACCAAATTTAATGGAAAAACATTCTCCAAGGTTCTTCCTCACTTCAAATGATATTCTCCTCGCTACAACATAATTAAAAATTTGGTTGATATCTATGCTAGTTTAATCATGAACCTCCAATGTGGAAGAAATAACTAATAACACGAAAAAGAAAATATACATAATAGGTTAGCCAACAAAATATTTTTTACTTTAATAAATAATTAGTGGTACAGACAAACAATGTGGTTTAAAGATATAAGGAGATCTGCATGCTCACAATGAAAACATATAGCAATATAATTCATTACTATAACAACAAATTAATAAAGTACACAATTCAATTTTTCCAAATTTTCTTGGAAAGAACATGGCAGCGAGCTCATTCTCTTTATTCATGAACTGATTGACAAGAATTTTTATTTTTATTTTTGTTTTTGGCTCTGCAACTTAATTGCCTTTGGCTAAAGTGCAAACCCATTGACCTACAAAGATGTTGTCGCAGTTGATATTAGGATTTATGGCAAGGAAATTGTCGAAAGTGGTATTTAACTTCTCAACGATGAGGGAGCAAGTATCACCAGCTTCTACCCCGTAAACTCCTAAGCACTCAAGGCTGCTGGCTTCCTTCACTCCAAACCCAACTGCAAAATCCATCAGTGATTTAAATTAAAATAACATTGCCAAATCCATATGTACGTAGATACGAACTTAATATTCACTAATTTACATATAAAACACTGAAACCTTCATGAATTAGAATATTATCAATGAAAATTTTATCTTATAATTGAACTTACTTCCCAGCAGTGTACTTTCAGCTGTGGATATCATGAGAACAATAGAGAGTAGGAGAACCAAATTAAAAAACATCGAAATTTTGTTGTTATATTTAGCCATTTTTTTGGTTCTGAACAACTAGTATTTTTCTCTCTCTCTTTGTTTGGTGCCTTGCTTGAGACCCAAAAACAGCCTTATTTATAGAGATCCCTAAAGGGATATTTTTTAATTTTTAACTCACAGCCGGTTTGTGAAAAGTAAACAAAGAAATAAATAAATAAAGCTGGATCATCAAGCATCGGAAAATTTGCTTTGCGCATTGTTGGGCAGGCCCTGTCGTCTAGCTATGGGTTTCATTAATTACAATCTAAACCAATTTTCCTTATATATATATATATATATTTTAGAATCTAAAGACGGCTGTTAGTATCTCTGAGCCAAGACAATAACAATGAAGAAGACCAAAATTAAACAGAGAATTAACAGTGTGTTAGCATTTAGAAAGAAAAAAAAAAAAAAAATTGCTCAAATGACTCATGTGTCGACCCTTCGGCTAAGATTTTTCATACATATAACATATATTTATATTTAAAAAAAAAAAGGAAAAAGAAAAAAGCCAAAGAAACAAGGGGCTAAGATTTCCTAACCTTACCGTTGCTTTGGCAAGTGTGTTTTGAAATTATAAAGCACTGAATATTATTTGTTTTGGGTCTCAAAAGCACGGGCACTGACCCAGATTTTCCAAGTCCGAATTATCTTGCATCATATGGATTTCTCTTGGCCCAAGGATAGAAATATATCCCAAAGCCCAGGTTCAAAATTGATAATTTCCAAGTATTAGATAGTATTTTATTTTGTGCCACAAAATAGGGGAATCCAGCCCACTATCCCTCGTTTGGCGTGTTTAATAAAATATACCCGTACTTTCTCATACTTTTTTTATTTACTCCTTTATATTTATTTTGTCTCTAATAAAAGTTTAAAATAATTTATGTGTCCTTTTTTTTTTTTTTTTTTTTTCGTTTTTACTTTCGAGAAACCCACACCAGATAATCTTGCACCTAGTTTTGTCCCAAATTCCTGCACTCTTTCTTCCTACTTTCCACAGATAATCCCTCCCATTGAAAACAAAAAACCCTCTGCAGTGCTTCCCTTCTCAGAACCAAGCGACAAGAGTGATGGCAGTTTTGGATATTTTGTCGTACCATTTCCAAGATGAAGAGTACTTTGGCGATCAGTGGGAGGCTACTTGGGATAAAGATCTTGTTATAAAGGCCGTCTTCCAACGCTTCGATGGCAAGTTGAGGAGTTTGAAAGCTTCATTGACCAAAGGAATGCTAATAACGATTTGAAGAACCAAAGTGGAGCTGGTGTTTTACCAGAAAGAGGAAAATGAATTTTACTTAATTTTAAATTAGATAAGGATAATTTAGGAATATTAAAAAGTAGATGAGTAAAATAATTTTACAATAGATAAGGATAATTTAGAAATATTAAAAATAAATGAGTAAAATAAAAACTATTTGAGTGGAGAGGGCATATTTCGTTAGGCCTAGATGGGCATTGGACCAAAATCCCCCACAAAATATGGGAATTGCTCAAAATTTTCAGGTCCGAATGGGCTTCTGTGGCCCAAAGATAGAAAGCTTTACCAAAGCCCAGGTACAAAAATACACGGTACTGGAACGGAATTGGCAGTGGCAGTTCCATTTTGAAAAAGATGATTTCACAACCAGAAAATACAAGGAAAATAATAATAACAAATGGAAAAAAAGGAAGTGCAGTTCCATTTTGAAAAAGATGATTTCACAACCAGAAAATACAAGGAAAATAATAATAACAAATGGAAAAAAAGGAACCAAAAAAAAAAAAAGTATACTATATATTCCTAAATTCTATAATAATTTATTATATAATGAATCTTTATTGATGTTTAAGAACATAAATATAATCAAACTAACTCGTCACACTAAACAGAATCAAATGAATAGTATATTATTTTCAGTTGAGCTTCCTACAATTGGTTCTGATCTGACCGTTTGTCCCAGTAAGTGGGCTAAGGTTCCCCATCTTCACCATAGCATTGGCAAAGTCCGTAAAGAAGCTTCCCTGGTCGCTACCATACGCCTTGACCTGTGAATCAGTGGAGCCATTATTGTTAAACAGTTGCTGATCCGAGTGCAAAAGGCCCTTTTGGTTCACCAAGTTGTTGAAGTAAGCATTGTCAAAAGCATTTGGGGTGCTAACATCAAGTGGTGAAAGATTGTTGTCTCCGGCTGTACTGCTCGAACAACTAGATTTCAATGATGCTGCAAATGAGGAATCTATATTGGTTTCATTGTAAATCCGGCCTCTGAAGTTTGTGCACCTTGCTTGGCCTATTGTATGAGCACCTGAAAAAAAAAAAATATATATATATATATATATATATATATGTTTCATTGTAACTATAAGATGGATGATCATTACAGCTACATTATCTTGAAATTAATGAAATCTGAAGAAAATTAAGTAAATTAAACCTGAAAGAGCAACCATTTCATTGGCGGTGAAACCTTTGTTGGAGAAGGAAGTGATGAGACCGCTTAGATTTTGTGCAGGAGAAGGGATGTTGGAATTGGCCGCACTTAGGCTAGCAGCGGTGGAGTCTCTTCTGCCTAATTGCACAGTCCAGGTCGGTCCACCCAACTGAAAATTATAAATATAAATTAAAGTCTTACATTAATTAATTTATAAAATGGAGATTAATATGAAACTAGAATATAATTTATGAAAGTGAAAATAATTATTGAAGTTTTGGCTCACATACAGCAACAACAGAGTCCCTAGCCACAACGGCTAGTATGTCAGCACAAGAGACGATGCCAGGGCACAAATTCTCAACTTGGTTTTTGATGTTGTCGATTACTTCAAATCCCCTTACTGAATTGTTATTGGGAGCTGCCGTCTTCTCTCCTGTGAAATTTGCTGTGTCATCCAACAGTATTGACCCATCACATCCCTGTTTTTTTTTTAAGAAGCCACAAATATTGATTAGTGTTAAATGCTAATTAAGATATATATACAATTTGTCATTTTCCTTGCAATAATGTGAATTAAACCATTATTTTTAAATAGATAAATTTCGAAAAACAAATATTATCATAGATTCAGCCATAAAACTTGTCATATGACTCATATTGGCCTAAGATTTTGGTGCTAAATCATACACTTATTATATTAATATGTCTAAGCATCATTTTTGAAAAAAAAAATATATATATATATATATATATATTCAAATTTAACATTAAAGGATATGGATGAAAATGAGAAAATAAAGACTTGCATTAACAAAACAATCGTGAAAATGAAGACGGAGCAAGGACGCTCCCATGCGAAGCTCATTTGCAACCGTAGAGTTCACTGCCGATTGGATGGTGGAAAGGACATTGGGACAAGAATTTGCATAGAAATTTGGGGATAGTTGAGCTGAGGCTGTTCCAATAAGAAGCAAAACCAAACCCAAGCAAAATTTAATGTTCATAGGTGGCAATGGGAACGTTTTCGGGGAAGCCATGGGTGTTGAAAAGACAAAGATCAAGGTAAGGAGGAGAAACAGAATGGGGTTTCAGACGTTAGTGCTTTGGTTAAGGCTCTAAGTAGATTTCAAATATTTATACAAGATGTATACCATTAAGGGTCAACGATTTCAGATTACCGGGGAAAAAAAAAAATTAAAATACAAAATTCGAATAATTGAGGATGATTAAGGCTGAGGGAGGCAGGTGGAGTTTTTTTCTTTAGTTAGTGTTGGGCTTTTAGCTGTAACATATTAATGATAATTGACTTATCATTACTTTAGACGTGTAATTGAAAACTTACTTTCTATGATTACTGCATCGAATAAGGTTGTTCAAATGTGAATGGAAAGAAAATGAAAATGTAAAGCAAGACTTTTGTTCTTTGCATGCTTTTTTTTGTCTAGAAAAATGTAAAGCAAGACATATGATTGCTTTACAGAATGTGTTAAAATAATTATTTAGAAAGAAAAAAAAAAAAAAGAATGAAGAAATTATTGATCAAAGCACCCAAATGAAATTTCATCCCAAAAATATAGAAAACAATAAGAACCACCGAACCGGTATTATATACAAACTTAAATCTCTTATTATAATAACCCCTTTTATCATTGTGAAATGAATCTGATTATTAAATGGAACCACAGAGATGAACCATTATTGATCCACGATTTGTGTATCGTTACAAATGGAATTCGTGTAAAAGCCCACGGCTAGGCCTTAATTCCTAATTAAGACAAAAAATTTTGAACTATAGAAAATTGTCAAACTTCAACTCCCCGTTTCATATATATACTAGAATAATAATAATAATAATTTTTTTCTAACCAAAAGCTTTGCTTGCATTGCATGCATATATAGAATTCTGATTTCTGATCTACCAGTCATTTTCACCGCGTAAACTAATAATCCAGGTTATCCTATCTAATATCTCTAGAGGTATGGGGAGGGAGCATCTGGGAAAAGCCATTGGAACTGAAGTATTTATATGTTAATTTAATCGCACTTTCTGTGATGCAGATTTTGTCAAAGACGTGTGGGGTTATCCTAGGCTCTCTCTCTCTCTTCCTTTTTTTATTTTTTTATTATTTTAATTTTAATTTTAATTTTTTTCCTTTTTTTTAGATAAAAAAGGGGGGGAAATACCTCGAAAACATGAAGATTTTTCTAGTATTTCTTAAATATATGTTCCGACCCTCAATAGAAGGATTTATACTTCTAAAATATCGTATTTCTGTTTTTCGAAAACAATATAGGCCCAACAACAACAAAACAAGGGAAGAAAATCTCCTCCTCAACAGGAGTGACAAAAGAATGAAAACCTAAAAAAAGTGCATATTTTGTTTTTTGTTTTTTTTTTTTTAATTTTTAATTTTTAATTTTTACCAAATTTGTCTTTGTACTGGAAAGCAGACAAAGCCTCTTTTTTTTTTTTTTTTTACCCCAATATTATCTACCTCCCTAAGACCAAAACTTAGTGTAGTTGATTTTATGTCCGGTAGGCTGAAATGAATGGAGAAGCATATGTATCAATCTTTGCTTCTCAACTAGAAGCTTGGCTTCGTAGAAAACGCGACAAAAACAAAATAAGCAAACAAACAAATAAAAAAAAAATAGAAGCTTGCTAAACACAAGTGAAGTAGATGCAGTGATAAAAATATCAGTATTAATAAAAATATCAAAAATATAATTTTATAAAAATATCGATATAATTAAATAATATAAAAAATATAATAATAATAAAATAATTTATAAATATTAAAAATTATTATAAATAAATAAAATACATTATTTGTTAGACATTTAATAAATATTTTGAACTATACTGTACACATATTTGACTATAAATCATTATTTTACATTGTTATGATGATTTATATAATTGGGAAAGTTTCATTTATGACCTATTAAATTAAAAAATTATTTAAATATCTATTTTTTATAATAAAAAAAAGATTAATTAGCTATGTATAAATAAATATAAATTTATTATTATTTTGGGTATGGGTCGTGTTACTCTTATAAACATGTAAAATAAAAAAAATTATATTCTAAAAAAAAAGGAAGAGAAATATATGTAAAATAAGAGTTTTGTATTAAACTTAAACGGATGGCAACATTGTAATAAACACAAGAAGATAAGGTGAAATTATTATTTCACACAGTGAATTGGTTTTTGGAAAAAGTTGTACGTCACATATGTCAATTGTAGAAAGGAGGGAGTATGTTAGCGTGTGTGCGAGTGTCGCTTGCGGTCCTCGTTAGAGTATCAAAAGCAAGGGAGTATGTTAGCGTGTGTGCAAGTGACTGTTGCTTGCAGTCCTCGTTAAAGTATCAAAAGCAAACCAAAAGGAGTCCACAAAAAAGAAACCAAAAAAATAAAAAAAAATCAAAAAAAATCAAAACAGGAATGTTAAATGGAAGGAAAACCAAGGAGCAGTGGTTTTGCGATTAGCGAATATGATTCTAATAATCACCGTCTTTCTTCTTTTTTCTTTTTTTTTTTTTTCACTCGACGGTTCCTTTGGATTTTTACTGGTACTTTCTAAAACCTTAGGGTTTCTATGGTTTTAGAAACCTTTCTTCTTCCAAAATCCATTTAAAGGCCACGAAATCACACTCAAACCCACTATCAGTGTAGATACCAATAGAAATTCGATATTTTCGCTGACATTTCGCTGAAGTCAGTGACTTTTTCTTCCCTGAATAAATGATAACTTTCCTCAGTAAAATTGAATTTCTAAAAATAAAAGATGCCAAAAAATTATAAGTTGATTAGTTTTTATTAAAATAATTTGGTAATAAATCTGTAAGATATCTTGTGGAACTGTATTCGTGTTATGTTATATCTTATACCATGTCGTTGTTTTCATGTTATATCATATCGTATCGTATCATTTTTTTATTGAATTTAATCAATTCAAACACTATCCATAATATTTCGTATGGAAATAAACAAATTCAAATTTATTTATTAAATTATTGTATAATCCATCATCCGATATATATTAATCTATTAAAAATCTATTCAAATTTGAAAAATCAAATTTAACTTAATTTTCAATAATATATATATATATATAATTTTTTTTAAATCTTGCAAATATACTTGTTTATTTTTAGATTTTTAAAAAGTTAAAATATAAACAACATATTCATACATGTTTAAATAAGAAACTAAATTTTTTAATATTATAAAAATATAAATAAAATACATTCCATAATGAATTTATCATATTTATCGTGCTTCGTGTTAAAATCTATGAATTTATTAAATTTAATTGAATAATATTAATATGGATTTGATAAAATACCATCAATTCAAATTATCACATGGATTTATATTGTATTATTTTATTATGTAATATTTTGTCAGACGTATCCAATAGCAAAGTTACATCCTTTCATACAATAATAAGTCCAATTTTAAGTTTCTTTTTCTTTTTCTTTTCCTATTTTTGGGTAAACATTCCAATTTTTAATTCCTGTACATATTAGTTAACCAAATTAATTATATATATTTATCAGTGTCACTATAAAGTCTGGAATGAAACCATGCGACTAGTTTTTTTTAATGGTAGAGAACAGTATGCATTCACAACTTATAAACAAGAAGTCATTTTCCAATTCTGATCCTTTCCATATTTTTTTCAGCCAAAAAACACCAAAAACATTCTGTCCATATTTTATATTTCTAAACAACTCATCAGCATTCATATTGAATTTTTTCGAATAACTCCAATCCGGCCAGGAATTAAATAGTACACGGGTCCTGATAAATCCTCCACTGGAATAAACTATTCCCACTGAGGCTATGATTTTCAGAACTATTGCTGGTTCAACTCTAAGGTCAATGTCCATGCCAAATCGGGGTGGGTTTCATTTATTTATTTATTTTCAATGAAAGCCAAAACACGGGCTTTCACGGGTATGCCATTCGACAGTTGACGTTAGAAAATATTTTCCTAACCCAAAAAATTTTAAGAAGCATATTAAAAAAATAAAACAATTTTTTTCTTTTTTTTTGGGTACCAAAAAAATAAAAACAAGTTGATAAAGTTCATGAATATATCTAAGTCCAAGAAATATCTAAGTTGATATTTCTACATATGGGATCACATTTTATGAGGCAAATAAAAAAGTAATTTGTTTCAAGCAAAAAAAAAAAAAAAAAGAAAAATGTAATTTGCTTTTTATTCTTGTAATATATGCTTTTCTTTTGTTTTTTCTTTTTTTTTTTCAGGGAAAAAAAAAAAAAAAAGAACAAGAGAGCCAGGCTAATAACACTTTGTAACACACCAAATTCAAACTAATTCTTTTTTTATTTTTTATTTTTATAAAAAAGAAAAAAGAAAAAAGAAAAACTGGAAAATTGGACAGAATCAAGAGCCTAAATCTCAGTTGACTTTCCTACAGTTGGTCCTGATCTGACCACTAGTCCCAGTGAGAGGACTGAGGTTTCCCATCTTCACCATTGCATTAGCGAAATCGGTTCTGAAGCTTCCAACATTGTTGCTATACGCAATGACCTGAGAGTCCGTAGATCCTTTGCTAAAGAGCTGTTGGTCGGAGTGCAACAGACCCTTTTGGCTCAACAAGTTCTTGTAGTAAGAATTATCGAAGGCCGTTGGGGTACTCACGTCCAGTGGTGATAGTGCTGTGCCAGATCCACCGCTCGAACATTTGGATTTCAGCGATTTTGCGAATTTCGAATCTATTGTTTTTTCATTATTAAGCCTGCCCTGGAAGCTTGAGCATCGTGCTTGTCCTATCGTGTGAGAACCTGAAGATGAAAATTTATATTAAAAAAAAAAAAAAAAACAAGACAGACAATCACATAAAGTGTTTGTTGAAATGCTTCACAGAAATCGTGATCGTCTTGGAAATTTATATTGACCTAGGCTTTAGGAAGTTTGTTTATTGTTGAGTACATGTGTAGTGTTTACCTAATCTTTAGGAATTCTGTTATTGCAGAACAGTACATGCTTTTATTTTGGTTGAGTTTGTTGGGTTTAATGTCTATATAAGCACATCACTATGAGTAAAAGAGTATCTTTCACTGGTATATGTTTTTAGTTTTGTGTGGTTTACTCTCAGCTTAGTTTCTATCAGATCGATAACAAACCTGAGAGAGCAACCATTTCCTTGGCCGTGAAACCTTTGTTGGAGAAGGCAGAGATTAGGCCATTTAGATCTAATGTCGGGGGTGGGAGGTTGGATGTGGCTGCGTCTTTACTTGCAGTGGTGGAGTCTCTTCTTCCCAATTGAACATTCCAAGTTGGTCCCCCCAGCTGATCAAATCCCATAATTAGAAATAATATTATTAGTCTACAAAAGAAAGTGTATATAAAAATAATCATGTATAGAAGATGGGAGTTTTATTCAAGTATCGCTCACAGCAACAACAGAGTCCCTGGCTGCAACAGCTACAATATCTGCGCAAGAGACGATTCCTGGGCACAAACTCTCCAACTGTTTTTTAATGTTGTCTATGACTTCGAATCCCCTCACTGAATTGTTATTCGGGCCTGCCTTTTTCTCTCCCGTGAAACTTGATGTGTCATCCAACAGTATTGAAGCGTCACAACCCTATAAATATTACATGTGTTTAAATAATATAAGAATGATTCACTTTCTAATAACTTAAACATTTTAAAAGAAAAAAATAAAAAGGTAATTCAACTCACAACGTAAGGAACCAGTGTATAATCAACCTTAATTTTCGTTACTATTTATAAATTTATATTTTAGTTAATCAATTAGGATAAAGTCCTGTTGGGTCAGATGAATTTGGAGACTACTTTTTATGTGAAATTCATCGGTTTTTTGTGATTTTAATTGTGCTACGTTGTACTTGTACAGATTCACCATGTAGTAAAACTTTTTTATTTCTTCTTTTGTTTTTTTTGGTGTGTGTTTTTCCTGCAGGGAAAAAAAAAAAAAAAAAAAAGGAATAAGTGACATGGAGCCCACAAGGCTGCATGGCATCTAAGTCCACTGCAGAATTACGAGGAATAAAGTCTGGTAAAAACTTGTCATCTTCTTAGGATTTTTTTCTTTTTTTTGGGGTGAAATTCTTAGGAGTCGTTTTGGTGGTAATTAAAGCAGCTTTCATTATTGTGCTACATGCATTTTTGTCCACATGACGTGGAAGTGTGCATCGACCACTTTATTTGAAACGCATCTCTACATACGAGAGAAATTCACAAAGTCAAAAGCAGCAAAACAACCACCAAAAATAGAGCATAAATGAAATAAAATCACAAGTAAAAGATTTCCATGCATGCCAAATTCCAAAAGGAATTAAAATAATCCCTTAGCTGAGACGATTTTATATTCGAATTTAAATAATAAAGGCAGGTAATTAATGAAGCAAAATAATAATATGCACTTCCATATAATCACAGAGTAAAGTAGCCAAAACCTCCTATTCCTGGTCACGATTTCCTTTATCCCGGACTATATATTTCCATGCATTTTGTGCATACAACTAATAACTCATGGATGCAGAGGAAGCAGATAAGTACTTAAAGGTCTGTGGCAGCTTTCATATCTTAAACAAAAACTTTACAAGTATGTTTGGTAATGGAAAAAAAATGAGCGAAAAAAGGGGGGAAAAACGAAACATCTTAGTTTGTTTGTTTAAGACGGTAAACAAAAAAAGAATAATGAAAAAAAGATATATATATATATATATATATGTGGTAAAGGATTTATGAAAAAATACTATAAAGATCAATATTTATTGTTGTCAAATCTATATGATTTTCATGATCTGTCATTCACAATATTTCTTCATAAATTCTTTACCATATCAAAATCATATATATATATATATCAAATATAATTACGTATTAGTTTTTCCCTTTAGCTCCAAACAGTCAGTCTAAAAACGACCGGTTACACTTTCGGCTCGTGAGGTTCATTATTATATGCTCTCATTATCAATGATTTAGATTAATTACAATTCTGCTTCAGGCGTCCAACATGCATGCACAACAAGAAGAGAAAATAAAAAATTAAATTAAATTAAAAAAAAGTTGCTAAAAAAGAATAAATTAAGGAGATGCAGCAGTGAGAAATGACTTGCATTAACAAAGCAATCATGGAAATGAAGACGAAGCAAGGAGGCTCCCATTCGAGCCTCTCTTGCAACCGCAGATCTCACAGCGGACTTGATGGTGGAAAGTGCTCTGGGACATGAAGTTGCATAGAAAGCTGGGGAAAGTTCATGAGCGGTGGATATTTCAACAAGAAGCATAAATAATAAGGCTAAGCAGATCATTCTAATATTAGCATAGATCCATGGGGACGGATTATGGGAAGCCATGAACGACTACAATTCCTGCACTATAAAGAAAAGAAAAGAGGAGGATGAAGAGCTTAGTGCTAGGTTATGAGGCTCTCTCTCACTTTGTGCCTGTATTTATGCACAAGAGCTGGCCAGCGGGACTCTACCTTCCGTCTGCATTTTTTGTCGTGGTTCGGGTCAACGTTGTCAACCATGTTAGCCATTTTAATATATTAATTAGATTAATTATGTTACATTTTAATTTATGGTAAACTATTGAATATGCTAGGGTCTTTGTTTGCTTATAATATAAAATATGGATATTAAACAATTTCGTTATATACCTGGACGTGTAGGAAGAGTTCATGTATAGTGTTTTTTCTTTTTTTGAAACAAAACCACCTATTTTACAAAAAAACAAAAATATATATATCTTGTTGCAATTTTCTCTTAAAAAAAAAAAAAAAAAAAGAGAGATATTCAACCCTTTTTTTTTTTTTTTCCTGACCATATGAAATGTTGTACTTGAGCAAAAGAAAAAAAGTAGTATGCCGCCGTGAAATGAATCTAGATTGGCCTGAAAAACGTCACGTCGAGTACATGGTCCATCAGCGTTCTTATAGCGTTTATGCTTTGTGGGCACATCTTTACTTTCTATTAAGGGATATTGTGACCCGGTGAAATAAACCATTAAAAATTGAAACAACCTTTTTAAAGCTCAAAACTAATTTTAATAAGTGTTTTATTTTTAGTAAGTTTCTAGAAGAGGTATTGCTCATTATCTTCTTACTTTATATTGTTTCTAACGAAAAAAAAAAAAATCAATTTTATCCTTTCAAACTTTTTTTTCCCCATAAAAAAAAGGTGCACTTAAACTTGATTTCAACATCGAATAAAAAATAAATTAAAATGCAATTTTATCCTCATAAGACGAGAATTCTTCTTAATTTTTTTTTTTTTTTTTTTTATGACCCATGAAAAGTGAATCAAAGATTTTACAAAATTGGGTAATGAAGATATGTGAAAAAGTTTTCTATCTATATAAGTTAATTAATGGGCCATATGCATGCATGGATGTAGTGGACATGTTTGTCACTTTCGCTGCCTAATAATATTCTACTATAATATAATATGTATAATTCAGGTTATATGCTTGCTAGGTTGGAAGAAGATTTTTGAAGTGGATAATTAATAATATTAATATATAAAACAGCCGTTATCATACATATATAAGTATATATCATCCAGAAGCGTGTAAAAGTCGTAGCTGGGCAAAGTTCTCTCTCTTTTGTCAAAGTTATTTATATAGTCGAATATAACCATCTAGTCATCAGTTTCATGCTGAAAATGGCCCCAAACACATTGTCAAAATCATTTCCCAAAAAAAAAAAATGAAAATAAAAAAATAAAACAAAACAATTGTCAAAATTCAATCACTATATAGTTTGGATTTTCCTAATAGGCTGATATCTGATAGGGATTGTGAAAATGTTATCCATCGGTGGCGGACAATTCAATGAATAAAAATCACAATTTTTTTAAACGTTGAACCGATTTCAAATCTCTCACCCTTAATATAAAATATAAAAAATAAAAAATCTTTAGGCTCGTTTGATAGTAGTTTTAAAATGACTAAAATGGCTTTTAAAGGTATATATAAATAGGTAAACCTCTATTATTTTTGGCTAAAAGTTTTTTAAAAAAAAAATAAATATTTTTTTGGAAGTAACACCGATTTGATAAATTTCTTTTTTCGTTTTTTTGAAAGACGATTTGATAATTATTTGAAAATTATTTTTTAAACAAGAAGTGTTTCCTAATAAATATTCTCAAGAAATTGGCTTTTTTGTGTGCGTCGAAATTTCTCAAATGAACTAAATAAATATAATGTATTGGGTTAATCACGGTGGAAAGGAGAAAATGAAAGATTGGATTTTTCCTGCAAATTGCGACTTATTTATTATATGTGATCCTCTTTCGTTGATGGATATATATGCGTTTGACGTGGTTGCAATTGTAACCATCATGGCAGAAATCTTTCTATGTAATGAAAATATTGTTCGGCAGCTTATTAGAGAATGTTAATTTCATAGTGGACAATGGTCAATCATCCATATATTGCAAAGGTTTGCATTTGTATGCATATATAAATGCTTAATTATGTAAATTTAACATTTGAAATAATTACCAAATTAACTACTATTAATAATTAGTGTTGTATCTCAAATCTATAAATTTTTTCTTCACTTCTTGAATATTTTTACCGTATAACATAATGCCCAATAAATAATTCGGTTTATAGCTAATTTTTTGAACTATTACTACGTATCTTTCATACACGTATAATTAACAGAGTCGTATGTAATAATATTTATATATATATACACTTGATTTGAAATAATGTGCAGTAGAAAGTAATTTTAAAGCAAAAGCAAAGATGATCATAATTAACAAATTAACGAAACATAAAGGAAAACTATATCACGACTCAATTGCCATGTTATCAATTTCCAAAATTAATATAGGAATATCCAAAATCCATGATGTAATTGCCCATTAAGAATTGATTAGTATCGTCCACTCATCATCCTACTTATGTTGTTTTTAGCCTTAGATCATACTGGTAGCACGAGTTCATGCTAAAGGATTATTAATAATCTTAGTTAATTAATAAGACCCTTTTCCAGATGGCGGGGAAAACGACGCATGCATAGGAGACCCAGCGTAGTGCTATAAAATAAACGTATATATATATATATATATATATATATATATATATATATATATTTATATATCTTTAGTTTCTGTCTCTCTTATCCTTTTCATAATGAAGAAAAAGTATATGAGAACCTCGCATACATATACGTAGGTTTTAAAATTGAAAGTGATCTGTACAAAATTTAAAAGAACGTCTTTTTTTTTTTCTTTTTTTTTTTCCATCTATTATTTACAGAGCCCTTCCATTTTTTAAGAAATATAAATATAAAACAAATAGTAATTAAATTATTATAATAATTATTGAATATAAAACTATTATATAACAAAAATATAGCATTTCAAAATTTTTAAAAGCATATAAAAAAATAAAACAAATTTTTGTTGGGTACCCCAAAAAAAAAAAAAAGAAAAAAAAAAAAAAACAAGTTGATAAAGTTCATGAATAATATTTAAGTCCAAGAAATCTCTAATTTTATATTTGTACAAAATTGATCTCTAACATAAGGGATCACAATTTTGTGAGGCAAATAAAAAAGTAATTTGCTTATTATTCTTGGAATATATGTTTTTCTTTTGTTTTTTTAAGTCAAAAAAAAATAAAAAATAAAAAAAAGATAGCCACGCTTAGAACACTTTGTAACACACCAAATTCAAACTAATGCTTTTTTTTTTTTTTTTTAAGCGAAAAAAGAAAAACTGGAAAATTGGACAAAATCAAGAGCCTAAAACTCAGTTGACTTTCCTACAGTTGGTCCTGATCTGACCACTGGTCCCAGTGAGAGGACTGAGGTTTCCCATCTTCACCATTGCCTCAGCGAAGTCGGTTCTGAAGCTTCCAGCATTGTTGCTATACGCAATGACCTGAAAGTCCGTAGATCCATCGCTAAAGAGCTGTTGTTCGGAGTGCAACAGACCCTTTTACCTCAACAAGTTCTTGTAGTAAGAATTATCGAAGGCCTTTGGGCTCTTCTTGTCCAGTGGTGATAGTGCTGTGCCTGATCCACTGCTCGGACATTTGCGTTTCAGCTTCTTTGCGAATTTCGAATCTATTATTGTTTCATTATAAAGCCTGTCCCGGAAGCTTGAGCAGCGTGCTTTTCCTATTGTTTGAGAACCTGAAGAAATATTAAAAAAAAAAACAACAAAAAAGCAAAAAGAAAGCTTTGTGAAATGCTTCACCGAGATCATGATCGATACGTTATAATTGAAAAATCTAAATTACAAACCTGAGAGAGCAACCATTTCCTTGGCGGTGAAATCTTTGGTGGAGAAGGCAGAGATTAAGCCACTTAGACTCAATGCCGGAGATGGGAGGCTGTCATTGGCTGCTAGTATACTTGCAGTGGAGGAGTCTCTTCTTCCCAATTGAACAATCCAAGTTGGTCCACCCAGCTGACCAAATCCCAAAATTAGAAATAATATTATTAGTCTATAAAAAAATGTTTAAGTAAAAACAATAATGCCAGCAAAATTTTCATTAAATTTATTTAAATAATATAATAAATCATCTGATAATATTTAATCGATTTTGTCAACTAAAAATATTTTAACATATAACTACTTATAACATTATCGAAATAAAAATAATCATCTATAGAAAGATTTTAAGCATTACTTACAGCAACAACAGAGTCCCTGGCTGCAACAGCTATAATATCCGCACAGGAGATGATTCCTGGGCATAAGCTCTCCAACTGCATTTTAATGTTGTCGATGACTTTGTATCCCCTCAGTGAATTTTATTCGGACCTGCCTTTTTCTCTCCGGCGAAACTTGATGTGTCATCCAACAATATTGAAGCGTCACAACCCTGTAAATATTACATATGTTAAAGATAATATAAATATAAGAGTGATTCACTTTACAATAGTCACATGAATTTGGAAGCTGCTTTTTATATGAATTCATTGGTTTTTTGTGATTTTTGTGCTACATTGTGCTTCTACAGCCTCAGCATGTAGTAAAACTTTTTAATTATTTATTTTTCTTGTGCGTGTGTTTTTCCTGCAGGGCCAAAAAAGTAGGTGAAATATGGAGCCCAACACGGCGGCATGGCATCTAAGTCCACTGCAGAATTATGAGGAATAGAGTTTGGTAAAAACTTGTCATCTTGTTAGGATTTAATTTTTTTTTTCTTTTGTTTTTTTAGTGAAATTCTAAGGATTTGTTTTGGTGGTAATTAAAGCAACTTTCATTATTGTATTTGTATGCATCTTTGTCCACATCAAGAGAAAGTGTGCATCGACTACTTTATTTGAAATACGTACATATACCAGAGAAATTCACAATGTCAAAAGCAGCCAGACAAGTTAGACAACCACCAAATATAGAGCATAAATAAAAATAAAATCACAATTAAAAGACTTCCATGCATGCCAAATTCCAAAAGGAATTAAAATAATCCCTTCGCTGAGACAATTTTACTTTCCAATTTAAATAATAAAGGCAGGTAATTAATGAAGCAAAATAATAATATGTAATTCCATATAATCACAGAGAAATTAAGTAGCCAAAATTTCCTATTCCTTATTACGATTTCCTTTTTTCCTTTTTCTGCCTATCTAGTGTATCTATTTCAAAAAGTGGCTGGAATATATATGTGTGTGTGTGTGTGTGTGTGTGTGTGTGTGTATTTTGTGCGTACAACTAATGATTCATGGATGCAGAGGAAGCAGAGGAGCACTTAGAGGTCTGCTGGTAGCTGTAATCAAAAGAAAACCATATGTGTATGTTTTAGATAAAAAAATATATATATTTATTTTTTTGTGGCATTACCCTGCGTCAATTGTCCAACGTGTATTCACAACAAGAAGAGAAAATTTATAAAAATAAATAAATAAATAAATAAATTAAGGAGATGCAGCAGTGAGAAATGACTTGCATTAACAAAGCAATCATGGAAATGAAGACGAAGCAAGAAGGCTCCCATTCGAGCCTCTTTTGCAACCGCAGATCTCACAGCGGACTTGATGGTGGAAAGTGCTCTGGGACATGAAGTTGCATAGAAAGTTGGGGAAAGTTCATGAGCCGTGGATATTTCAATAAGAAGCATAAATAATAAGGCTAAGCAGATTCTAATATTAGCAGGAATCCATGGGGACGAATTAAGGGAAGCCATTGAACTGTGTAATAATAATTAAAATAATAATAATAATAATAATAATAATGGAGGATGAAGAGAGCTTAGTTCTTGGTTATAAGGCTCTCTCACTTAGCAATCATACTTATGCACAAGAGTGGCTGGCTAGCTGGACCCTAACGTTTTCAACAAGCAGATTTTTTTTCCCCAAAAAAATTATTAATTAAATGAACTATGTTAATTTTTAATTTATTTATGGTAAGTCTATATTAGGGTCTTTGTTTGCCTATGATAAAATATGGATATTACACAAATTTCGTTATATACCTGGACGTGTACAAATGGTTTCATATACAGTTTATGAGAATGGTTTTAGCCAATTAATTATAATATCTGTTTTTCTTAATTAAATAAATTTCTTTTGAACGGCTTTACATAAATTATTTTTGAAGAAAATTTTGCCATGTAATTTTTTCTTTCTTTAGTCCAAGTATGCTCAAAAAATTTATAAAAAATAAAAAAAACGAAAAGAAAAAAGTCCACTTCCAATTATTCTTTTGAAAAATAAAAAGGAATAAGTACAATAATAAGAAATATTGTATTTGAGCAAAAGAAAAAAGTAGTATGCTCCTGTGGAATGAATCTAGATTGACCTGCATAAGGTCAAGCATATGATCCATCAGCCTTCTTAGAGCTTTTATGCTTAATGGACACATCCATGGACCGGGGAGATGGTCCCCAACATTTTTTTAATAAAATGTATGCCCTCAGGGAGCCCATCGTCCCCAATATTTTTTACTCTTTTTTTTTTTAATAAAATCTATTTATATGAATATAAAATTGGATATAAATTTAAGTGTGACCCCTAAAATTTTTAATTTATTTTTAATATATCTATTCAATCCAAATTATATATCAAATTTCTAAATTTTCCTTATTAATATATAAATTCATAAATGCTATATGTTATCTGTACATAATCCTAATCAATTGACTTATATACAAAACAAAAATTAAATCCTTTTCCTTCCATCATAATACACAAATATACAATGCTGCTCTAAATGGTGCAATTACAAAAAAAAAAAAAAATATTGGAATTGGTTCTCAAGAAGACAAAGGTAAGTTTTTTATTTTTTATCAATTACTAATTCATAAATCTAACAATATAACTTTAGATGTGTTTAAATGAATTTTTTGTTTTTTTGTTTTTGTTTTTTCAAATATCCAATAAGCATATAAAAATTGATAGAATTGGCCAATTCTTTTTATTTTCTCATTGATTTTGTATATTGAAAAGGAATTGTGAAAACGTTTAGTATTGATCCAACTATAGATGATTTTTGTAATTAAAAAAAAACATATAATTCTATTTTGATTTATGAATATTTTTTTTTAAAATATTGATATATGGATGATGGAATTGAAAGATTTAGATGAAGTTACTTAATATATGTATATGTTTTTGTTTTTATTGATTATTTAATTATATAGATATATATGTTTTGCATTAGAAGTTATGTAAATCTCAGCACCACCATTACAATCCTGGTTCCGTCCCTAAACACATCTTTACTTTCTATCATGTGGTATATAAATTAAATAATCCACCAAGAGAAGTTTTTAGGGATATTATATATGACCCGATGAAAATAAAGAATTAAAAACTGAAACTACTTTTTTAACGCTCAAAACTAATTTAATAAGTGTTTTATTTTCATTAAGTTTGAAAGAGGAATAACTCATTATCTTCTTGCTTTATATTGTTTCTAACGACAAAAAAACTAAAGAACAAAAATAAATTTTATCCTCTTAAGCTTCTTTTTTTTTATTCCCCTTTTTTCCAAAAAAAAAAAAAAAGCACTTAAACTTCTTATTTGATGTTATAAAACTAACTTCAATACCGAATAAAAAATAAAATAAAATGCAATATTATCCTCATAATAAGATATTTCTTCTTGAAAAGTTAATCAATGGTTTTACTAAATTGGATAACGAAGATTTGTCAAAAGGCTTTATATCTAAGGAGATTATTGGTCCGTCTGCTTGCATGGACATAGTACACGTGTTAGTCACTTTCGCCGCCCAACAATTTTCTACTACAGATATAGTATCTATATATATATATATAATGTATAATTCAGGTTATATGTATATATAATGTATAATTCAGGTTATATGTTAGCTAGGTTGGAAGAAGATTTTACAATTGGATAATTAATAATATTAATCTATAAAACAGCCGTTTATATATATATATATATATATATATATATTATATGATCCAGAAGGGTGTAAAAGTCATAGCTCGGGCAACGTTTGTTCTCTTTTGTTTAAGTTATATATGTAATCGAGTATAACCAATTAATCAGTTTTTCACACTGAAAATGGACCCAACCACAATGTAAAATCATTACCCCAAAAATAAAATAAAAACAATTGTCAAAATGATAGGAATTGGGAAACATGTTATCCCGTGGACCCTAATTTTGCTTGCTGGATAATTAAACGAACATTCTTCAACTTCAACCCTTTGTGGTTATCAACTTGGCGCAGATTTGCGGTGGGACAGTTCAATAATAACACCTATTGGTTTTTAACTATTTTTTTTAACCATTTACAATAATTTAACTTTCAATCCATTTCAAATCCATAATTTTTAGTTATGGGTGTAACTACTTTATTAACTGAGTTAAATCTTATTTGATTATCTGATTATAGTTTTGAAATGATTAAAATAATTTTTAAAAATATAAATACACCTGTATTATTTTTGGATAAAAAGATTAAAAAAACAAAACTTTTAGTGATTTTTTAAAATACATATATATATATATATATATATATATATATATTAGATGATTTTGAAGGTAACATTGATTGGAATATTTTTTAAACAAGAAGTGTTTCCAAATAATTGTTCTCAAGAAATTGGCTTCTTTGTGTGCGTTGAAATTTCTCATATGAATTAATTAATAAATATAATATACTGGGTTAATCAAGGTTGGAAAGGAGAAAATGAAAGATTGAAATTTTCCAACAAATTGGAACTTATCTATATTATATGTGATCCTCTTTCGTTGGATGTTTATGCATTGTTGCGGTTGTAACCATCATCGTAGAAATCTTTCTATTTAATGAAATTATTGTTTGACAGCTAAATTTCGTGGTGGACAACGGTAAATCATCTATATATTCCAAAGCTTTGCATTTGTATTCATGCTTATTGAATTACCATTTGAACATTTCCAACAAATTGGAACTTATCTATCATATGTGATCCATTTTCGTTCGACTTGTATGCCTTGATGCGGTTGTAACCATCATCGTAGAAATCTTACTATTCAATGAAATTATTGTTTGGTAGCTAATTAAAGAATGTTAATTTCATGGTGGAAAACCGTCAATCATCCATATATTGCAAAGCTTTGCATTTGTATACATGCTTATTGAATTAACATTTGAACTTTTCCGACAAATTGTAACTTATTTATTATATGTGATCCTCTTTCGTTGGATGTGTATGCATTGATGCGGTTGTAACCATCATCGTAGAAATCTTTCTATTTCATGAAATTATTGTTTGGCAGCTAGTTAGAGAATGTTAATTTCATGGTGGACAACGGTCAGTCATCCATATATTGCAAAGCTTTGCATTTGTATACATGTATATGTAATTAACATTCGAAATACTTATAACATCAACTAGTATTAATACTTTGATTTATGGCTCAATTCAGGAATCTATATATATATTTTTTAACTTTTTGAATATATTTACCGAATAACATAACGTACAATAAATAATTCGGTTAGAGCTAATTTTATGAACTTTTACTACGTATCTTTCACACACGTATAAGTAATAGAGTCATATATAATCATATACATATATGTATACACAAACACACTTGAATATTTGAAATAAAAATAAAGTAGAGAGTAATTTAAGCAAAAATGATTAAAATTGACAAATTCAAGAAACCTAAAACAAAACTTTATGACTCAATTGGCATGTTATTAATTTCCAAAGTTAATAAAGGAATATCCAAAATCCATGATTTGCAAATTGATCAATGAGAATTGATTAGTACTATTGTCCACTGATCATCCTATGTATGGTTTTTTTTTTTTTTTTTTTTTTAGCCAAAGATTAAACTGTTAGCACGAGTCCATGAAAAAAGATTAACACTCTTAATTAAAATAATAAGACGCTTTTCTAGACGATGAGGAAAACCATGCGTGCCTAGTCGGAGGCTCAGCGTAGTGCTTTAAAAAAAAAAAGAATAAATTAAATTAAATTAAAATAGACAGAGATATATCCTTTAGTTTCTGTCTCTCTCATCCTTTCCATAATGGAGGAGAAAAAGTATGAGAACGCCGTATGCATACATAGTTGCTATTTGTCTGTCCCATTTTTGAAGATTCGTTTTAAAGTCGTTGTTGTTAAAAACACCCTTGGGGGGTCATGAAATTGCTATGTGTATATTATTTATTGACACGGAAAGAATTTTTGGATGTTTCATAGGAGACAGGAATAATATTATTAGTTCATTGTGGAATCCAACTGGAATTATGGAAAAATTGTTCTGCATCAATAATTTCATGAGTTAGCTACAAAGACCCATGATTAATGTAATTAGAATTGAACTGACTAATCGTCAAAATTTTTAAAAATAATAATATTTAAATTTTAATGCAAAAAATCCTATTAATAGTACTATTGACTAATCATCCACCACCAATATTTATGCTACTTCTGTATTTGTTATTATTTTCATTTTTCTTTTTTAATTTAAAAAAATAAAGTCATGTTGGCATTCGGCATATATAAATTCACCGAATTAGCTTAGATTAATTAAAAAATACATCTATATTTCTATTTTCTTAACTAGTACAATTTGTTTAAGTAACATCATGATAAGACATCATAATTCATGTCGATATCTAGCCAATATTTATTCACGGCGTCTTCTTTCTTTTGAGGACTAGAGAAGGAAAAAGAGACGTCAGATAACTATTAGTTTTATATATATATATATATATATATATATATATATATATATACACTATGATTATTTGACATTTATTTTCAATACTAAAAGATAAAGCCAATCAAAATTAAAGGAAATAGGCTGTCCATTGTCGAGAGAGAATTAATTTCAACAATTTAATAATTATTAGATGGCCTACGCGCTTAATTAAGGTTGAAGTTTTCTAACATACCCCTGCCATTTCGGAATTTGGAAATTTTTATGGGATAGAAATTAAGCTACAATATGGTTTTAAAAATCCAAGTTCTGCAGATTAATACCACTCAAATTTAAGATTTTTTTAATTGTCGTTGCATGCATGCATGACAAAGAAATCAGGGTCGTAAGTCACAGCTATAATTTTCACCAACGAGGGTTTCCATATCATAGTTTGCCCATCTTTCTGGCTACTAAGACAGTTTTCCTTCACTTAATTAATATGTCAGACTCTTCCTTTTGAATCTAATTTTTATCGCCTTGTAACAGCTTTGTTCTTTTGTCAGTTATTGATCTCTAATTTTTATTTTTATTTTTTGTTTTGTAAATATTTGGAGTTTTGAAATCAATGATAGTATAAAGAAGAAAAAATTAAAATCTATCTAGTTGCAAAGGTAAGTTTCATCGTGTAAAAGCACCAAATTTATTTGGAATCTGGCAGGTAACGCCTATATATATATATATATATATATATATATATATTTATATATAAAGTCTAGCCGCCAAGTTATTTACATTTTAATCTAAAGGATTCTATACACACACACCTTTATATATATGTGTGTGTGTATATATAGTAATAATTCATAAAAAAGTAATAATGAAAAAAGTTAAAAATCAAGATTCGTAGGACAATCGATTATATTAGCTAGTCCCAATCCTTTGTAAGCGTAAGATCTTAGATTCGTTTTGAAGCTAAACCAATATTTTATATATATATATATATATACATATCTCTTATATCAAGCCAGATCAATATAATTTTTTGGAGGGTATTTATAAAAGTAATGGATTAATTACGCTTCTTTAGTATACTCGATTTAATATTAAAGTTTATGATTTAGATTTTCAATTTTAAAAAATAATTATTTAGATTTTAATTTTTTAATTCATTAAACGTTGTTCTAATCTTCAATTTAACAAATGAGATTCCGTTCATATAGATTTCACATTATCCACCTTTCAACCCAAATTACAAATAACTTTATCCTTCAATTCTGCCCACATGGATAGAACTATTATTAATCATTCATTTTTTTAAATTAGAGATCGTATCAATTTTTAACAAAATGAAAAATTAAAAATATAAATACTTATATTTTGAAAATTAAAGGTTTAAATTTTAAAACTGTAAAATTGAAGCCGTCAAATGCAAGTAATCCATTTTATTTATTTATTATTTTTTTTATTTATTGGTTTTTGGGTACAATCTGGGCCATGTGCCCAAAAGAACAATACTTAGCAGGAAAGTGGAAAGGTAGAAAAGGGCAAGCATGAATTTTGGTTGCATATGACATTTTTCAACATGTAATTATCATTGCAGTTTCTTAAGCACGTCTTTCTTTTTGACCAGGGACGTGTGAATCTTTTTTAGTGTGCTGAGACCATGACACGGCGGTACTCTCACCGCAGGTTAAGAGTTTTTGATAGATTATTCTCTACCGGTCCATTTAACACCCATATTGTATACCAAACATTTCCTACATGTAATATAACTTGTGGTGTACAGATAATAAAGTAGCTTGGAAGAATGTAGAATAAAAGTCAATTTTATTAAATTAAAAAAAAAATTTCTTATATATTTATAGAAGTTCAAACGTGTTTTTCAATAGTGCCCTTTTTCATCCTCAAACGCACTTTTCTGGAAAATTCAATCGAATAATGTCAGGTCCTTGTGGGGCATTAAGGCTGTATAGACAACCTCATTTTCCAAAGTTTAGAAAATTCAATCGAATAATCGTAAGGAGCTTTATGGTACCAATTTGGATTAAAATAAAGCGATTTTAGTATCCAAAGTTTGTAAGATATTGTATAATATTAGCCGTGTTGAATAGAACCCTATTTTTTTTCTTTTTTTTTCTTCATTTTCATCTTGAAAATTTTATTAAACACTAATAAATTGAGGGATACAATTATCTACGATAAAAGGGACTCCAAATCCACCATTTTTTTATTAAATAAAATCCAATATATATATTTTACATTTTTTTTAAATTTTAAGAATGGGGATTAGCATTTCAATCATTATTCTCAAAACAATACGGTAAAACCTTTATGAATGAATATTTATAGAACTATAAAAAATTATTCATTTAAAATAATTATTAATTTATTAATGAATGAATAATTTATTGCTTTATCGATAAATAGATATTTATTAGTTTAAAAAGATTGTATATTATTTTTGTAAAACAATTTTACTAACTATATAATATTTATTAATAAAGGAAAAAATCAATCAGACTTGATTAAATCTATAATTACAAGATTGATCACCACTCAGTCAATAAATAATTAACAAAATTAATATAAATAATTTCACCATATTAAAAAATCTAGAAATCAAAGAAATCAAACCAATAAATATAAAGAAAACTATTAGTCATTTAGCTAATCAGTTGATTTTCTACTTATAAAAAATTATGGATCATTTCAAATCTTATTTCTTTTTCCTGTACATCTTGAACAAATCAACAAAAAAAATTAGGTGCATTTTTTGGGAAAAAATAACAATAATAAAAATCAAATTGTAATAAATAAATAAATATATTAAAGCTATTAAGTAAATTTTTCATGGTAATTATTTATATATATTATTTTTTAAAAATTATTATTTTATGCATCTAGCAAATTTATTCACTTAACACACTAATCAGAATTAAAATCAATTAAATTTTATTTATTTAATGAGATTATTAATTTTTTGAGGTTTACTGAAATTTTCATCTCTGGCTGCAAGGACAAATCCAATTGTCTAATATATAGATTAAATGATCGTGTTAACAACATTATCAATATATATAACATATTTCTTGAAGATGCAAAATCATCCACTTTTTTTTTTTTTTTTTTAATGAAAACAAAAAGAAAAGAAAAGTTACTGTATATTCGCAAAGTAAATAGAGGACATTTGCTGCACAATATAGACGACATTTGCTTTTTAAATGGACCTTATGCACTGTTCATGTTTGTGGTTCATCTAGCCCGTCAGATCTTTTGAGTCGATTTGTCGGTTTGGGGCCAGTTAAGATGGGTACTCTTAATTATATCTAATGGGCTTACACTAAAAAGTTCTAGGCCTAAATTAGAGCAATCGGTCAAGAACAAGAGTTGGAAAGAGAGAAATGGGTTGGAGGCCCATACGTCATTCAAATAAACAAATTTTTGTGCTCGTAGAGTGTAATTGATCCATATCTGAAGAAGCTATATTTTCATTTCATGTATACTTGAAAAAAAAAAGAAAAAAAGAAAAAAAAAATAAGCAATACGTTTATGACATAAGTGAATACATGATAAGGGGGAAAAAAGTGAGTGTACGGATAAGAAATTAAAATTATTAAACTATCAAATGACTAATTGCTTTAAACGAACATTCAAAAATTCCAAGGAAAAATTATATTTAATAAAATTGGTGCGTGCGCATATAGTATGTTCTACTCTAAAATTTCATGATATATTGATGAAATTTAAAATAAATTTTCATTTGTAGATTTACCGAGTGGATAATCACTCATTCTAGTACTAAAATAGTAAATATAATATTGCCCTTGTAGAATTTTATCCAAACCCCTATTTCTCATCATAATAATTGCCCTTTGTATAATGTAATTATAATAACCCAGCCAATTAAAATGGACTAATTAATTAGCTTAAAGGATCATGCAAATCGATGTTCAAAAGAGTTTGTGTGGTTAGAGGAAGAGCCCACGTGGTTTCTTCCATCGTATTAGAAGATGTATTACTTTCACTTTTTTTCTTTTTTTAATGAAATCGTATTTTGAGCCAAAAAAAAAAGGTAGAAGAACCTTGACCACATATACTAGCAGCCTTTCAATGGTTAGCTCATCATTCTTCTAAAGCAAGGCTATTTCTAATTTAATTGTTGAGAACCATGATCTGGGCATAATATTGTCTTCAAAAATTGAAACATATGATTAGTGTTTGTGTATATATACACAATCCTGTAAGCCAAAAAAGTGTGCTACAACAGCAAAAGGAAAAATAGAGAAAGAAAAAGAATTAAAAAAAATAAAAAAGAATAACTTTGTATGTTTTCAGTCTACAATGCAGGAGACATGCCCCAACATGAAAATCTAATTTGGTTCCCCCACAAATATTCGTCTCTCTTCAATTGGGGGTTTTCTTTATTAATATTTTTCAAGCATTGTTTCATCATTAATGTCTAAGATTCCTTTTAATAGCCCTAAATGATTTGTGTCATTTTATTCTATATATAGCTTATAATTAATAATTATTTACATATTAAGGATTGCAGTTCAATTATTCCCTTGAGAAGATCTTAAGATTATTATTTTATTTTTTTTGGCAACACTTGAGAAGTCTTGAGATGCTTCAACCCACGGTTGATCATTTCAACCTGCATAATCATTACGCGATTTGCACCCCCTAAATTAATTTAATTTATGTTATTAGAATTTTTTCCAAATACTGTACACTACCTTGACATTGGATGATTTTTCTGCATCCCTCCAATGATTTCTATCAATTTAATTAAATTATTTAATTTGTCGAAGCAAGAAAGTCGTTAATTAGGTAGTGAAAGTTAATTTCAAAAAGTAAATAATATTTGAATTATAAATTTTACTATTTATCATCAGTAATAATTACCAATTAAATCATTGCTAGCATAACAATTATTAATTGGCAGCATTAAATTATATATTAATTTTTTATTTTAAAATTTTAATATGGAAAAATAAATATTTTTAACATATATTTAAATTGCTAAATATTATATAAATTCCGCTAATAACAATTATCAATGATGATAAATAATATTTTTTTTATATTACCATTAAAGGGAACAAGTAAAGTTCAATAATTAGCAGTAGTTTTAATTGTTATCGCAGCAACTAGTAAATTTCTAATTGCGAAATAAACAAAAACAAAAGCTATTAGTAAATTTCTACTGTAGCTACACATATGCAAATGGACAAGAAGGATGTTGTGTCACCAATGCTACCTACAACTGCCTTTGGATACCAAATTATTTAATTACCAAATTCATTTACAAATTGACATGACAATATATTATTAATTGAAAGTTTAGTATAATTTAAATATAGATAAATAAACTATTAAATGGATAAATAAATTAATTTTAATATAAATTAATAAAAAATTCATACATAATTTGCCACATCATTTGGTTAATAAGTTGGTGCATAGCTGCATATCATACTTTCAATTTCTATTCAATATTTTTTCCATTTTTGTGTCATATTACTATCAGGACTTAATTTGGATCACAGCCTGCTGCAATAGTAATCTTATTAACAAATATTTTCATTCTCTTGCACTTTGCAAACCTAATAGTTTTTTGGGATGATATACCAAATAAATTTATTCCATCCACAAACTCTCTCTCTCTCTCTCTCTCTTCTTATATATATATATATCTCTTCTTATATATATATATATACACGAAAATTATACAGTACAGACGATCTATATATATAAATTCTACAGTATATAGTTCGCATGTAACTATTTACACCGTAAACAGATTATATATATATATATATATATATATATTTGTGTGTCTGTGTATGCGTTCAGTGCAACTGCTATGTCACAGCTCAAATCACTATATTCCAACTAAAAACGATATATACCATAACAAAAGCTATGCCTAATTAACAGAGAGCAACAGAAATAGAGAGGAAGAAGAAGAAGAAGAAAAGAGAAAAGAAAAATCGGGGAAGAATTTCTACAGACAAATCGTAAGGAATTAGGATTAAGTTTGTTACTAATACTAATCGAAGAAAACAATCTCTCATCATGTCGCAAGAATTCCTATACATCTCTATTTGTACGCTTGTATTCATATATGTGGAAAAGAACAACTTAATTTAGACCAATTAATGGTAACTAACAGAAAACAAAACAGCATAAAAATTAATCCAGAACAAACTTAAACAATTCCCTGCAAGATATATATATATATATATATATATATATATATGGACAAAAAAAAAATTCATCATTGTACTTTTTTTTTTTTTGAAACATTTCAACATTTTGTACTTGGGAAGCCTGTTAAGCCCTGAAGTTACACACTCATTGCATTAATGTAGCATTAAATCCGCCTGTTCATTTCCCACTTGCCAAGTGAAAAGAATGTTTTCCATGTGGACTGTTAATTTTCTTTTGATTATCCCTTTATAAATGTTAAAATATCTTTGGCAAAGTCATTCTTTCTCCAAGCAAACATTCAAACCTCAAAACCCCCGACCCCTGTGACTGTATTTAGTATTTGCATGATTTTTTTTCCCTTAATCATGTTGGACAAGCAAAGTGGAAATGAAAATATTGCAGGATAATATCTTACCACAGTCCGAATCATATGTAATAGAGGAAAAGAGTCATTCACTTCATAGTTGCATTGGTGCTTCTGTTGATATTTTGTTATGTAAGCTATAACTCAAAGGAGAATATTTAAAAATTTCCCTTCATAAGATAACTTTTTTACGGATTACCACTTAAAGGGGAATTAGGGCAAGAGAAGGAAAACTGATGTGGGATAGATAGCAAACAAAATATGGAATTTTTCAGATATTATCAATCTTGCTCACTCCAATTCTTGATAGCTTGCAAAACTGCTTGTTTCACCACTTGAGCATCTATGCTGTCAGCATGCCCATGATTCTACAAAATCAAAGAAATATCCACAAAACAAATAAATTACATTTATAAAAAAAATAAATAAAAAAAAGCATAATCAACAAATATGTATAAATATAGAAGTAAAGCACGTACATAAATTATAAAATATACAAAAGCATGCATTTGTTGCACTTGTATAGCCAAAATTTATATACATATCCTCTTGATTATTCTTTAAGAATATATATAATTCCTTTTGACTCTACAAGATCAAGTAGGTTTTCAGAGCTTGTAAAGTAGAAGAGACTGCGGAAACGATTATGCTAAAACGAAAATATATAAAATGCATGTGTTCCAAAGCAGTCCTTTCAATTACAAAGAAGGATATAAAAGAAGCCGAATTATGATCACACAACCACTCATTATGAATAATTGTGTCAGTACTCACAATCAGAAATCCAAAAGGTATGGCTCAAACTTTGTCTGTACAACTCACACGTGAGGTTTTTTTTTCTTTTTTTCTTTTTCTTGGATAAGTTTTTTTCTTTTTCCCCTCTGTGAAAAAAATAGGGGTGAAATAAGATTTCACAAAACCTACATGTTACATATGTCTGTAATACATATGGTATATGTATCTCAATAATAATGCATATATATAATAGACTGCTTTTTGACTCAATAGAACAAAGTGCAAGATATATATATACAATATTTATATATATGTTTGCATTTTCTTACGTCTTCTCCAACTGCTTCTAGTTGGAAAGTGTCTGAACAAGAAACCCTAGCATCAAGCACATCAAGACCCAGCTCTTCAAAGGCTTCAAGAATAGAGACTAGCAAACCAGGGCAATTCGTATCCGAAAACACATTAATAAGAAAACCCTTTTCTAGGGTTTTCACCATAACCTGCTGGAAAAAAAATATATATATATATAGAGAGAGAGACAAGAATTTTAATAAATAAACAGTTGGTTAATCATATAGATGGATTTAAAAGTATTAAAAAAGGACAGATTTATATCGTTATAATATGTACCGCGGGTAATCGACTTTCAGAAGTTCCAATATCTTGGTTCAGATATTCCACTTTTTCCTTCAACTCCTGGATATATTTGGATGCATCAACTATAATTGAGGCTTTGTTCATCTGCCAAAAAATAAGAAGAAAACAATTAAATTCGAGCATCGACATGGAATTCTAGATTCTTAAAAAAAAAAAAAAAATGATGATGGTTTGGATATTTGAAAACCAAAATAATAAGTGTTAAAAGAGAAAACTATATCGAGGGAAGGGCAATTACAGCACTGGAATTAGTGACAGCTCGAAGTCGCTGAAACTTCTGGTATAGAGCAGCTCGTTTTTGGTCCTTAGAACTCATGGGGTTTTTTTTTTTTTTTTTTTTTTTTTTTTACTCTCTTTTAACTCTAATTTTTCTGCAAACTCTTTAGTTGTTTGAGTTTCGTTCTCCTCCTTTTTTTTCTCATTTTTCACAAGAGAGGCTTTTTAAAGAGGGTGATGAACACTCAAAAAAAGAAAAAAAAAAAAAAAAACTTACATGATTGCTTGTTTGTCTCCTGCATGAGTGCCTCCATTTCCCCACAAGAAAATTTAATTATATTAATTTACTATAGTAAATTTACGTAATTGACTTTTGTATCTTAGCAAATTGACGTAATTGACCTCTGTCTTGTTTTTATTTTTTTATTTTTTTATTTTTTTAAATATTGCAAGAAGGTCAAGTCGGATGACCGTAATTGGCTTATGATTAACATGTGTGTGTGTGTGTGTGTGTTGAAATAATAAATACGTATATATATAATCAGATTCTTATATGAATTATGATCAATTGGAACCTTGGGCTGAACGAATGTTCCAATGGGCTATTGTACTTAAATTATACATATCATAAAATAATAAAAATAAAAAATAGAATTTGGTTGAGATATTTACACTAACTTGTACCTAGTTGATTAAGCATTCCCAATTTGATTAATTAGTATTTGTGAAACAAATGGATGATTATACTATAAAGGTGCGACACGAACATGCAGAATCTAATTTACGAGAAACAGATAAAATTAGCGACAAATGTGGATAGAGTTGGTGCATATATATTTAAATGGATAAAAAGGAAAGATCCAATTAATAGTATGAAAGATCAAATAGTAAATTAATAAGCTCAATAAAATATGTAGATGGTGAACAAATTAAACAAAGGCATATATATCAAAGAGAAACAAAGAAGATAATAAATGTGATAGTGGTAGGAGTAATTTGTTTATATGAGAGAAAAACAAAACAACAAAAAAAAAAAAAAAAGGAAGTGGACCTGCATGGAGGGGCATGGGTGTAAAAAAGAAAGGAAATGCAGGAGAGAAAAGAAAAGAAAGACGGACAAAACAAAACGATGACTGCGAGAGAGAGAGAGAGAGGAGAAATGGGGAAGAGGGTTAAGTTAAAATTAAGGAGAGGGAGAGGGAGAGGAAGAGGGAGAGAAGAGAAAGCCCCCGTGAGCTTGAGCGTGAAGAGGAAGGGAAGGGAGAGAGAGAGAGAGAGAGAGAGAGAGGGTGGTTTTTTGGTTTGGAGGGATTGACAGCTAAACAACCTTTGACGCTTCCTTCGCAGCTTTCGATGCATGCCCTTCTCCAAACCCTCTCTCCCACGTTTCATGTCCCTCCTTCTCACGTGCAGATTCCCTTTCTCTTCTCCTCTCTCTACGCGTTTTTAATCTTTATTTTTTAATTTATCTTTAATCCTCTCCCTCTCTCTCCACGTGACACCTTGTATTTACATTTTTCGTTCTTACAATAACATATTTTTTTATATGTAAACTACCAAAAATAAATAAATTAATTAAATTAAGATTATATAGCAAGCATGGACCTCGATCAACAAAAAATTAAAAAAAAAAAAATTAATTAGCATGGACCCCTTTCTCTAACTTCCATTAATTGATGTTTGTGTTTATAATAAATTGATTAGGATGTCAAAGAAAGCTGTCTCATGATTCACTTTCTGAATGCGCGTATATAAATCATAGAATAATTACTAGGTAGCAAACAATCATTTAAACCTAATAGTACCGCTTTTAGTTTGCTCTCTTAAAATCTCATTGGAAATTCAGATTGGATGATTATTTTATTTGATCAAATTTAAACTACTTTAATCCAATCAATGCAATCCAACATCTCAATGAATTCAATCCTATATGTGAATATATATGATGAAGATTTTAAGAAATTAGTAAGGATTTCATCAAAAATTAAAAATGAGATTAGTAAGGCATGGTTAGTTTAGGATATATGAGACAAATAGATAAATATATGTATAATTCCAAGATTGATACATATACATGAATATATAGATTACGGAGAGAGAAAGAGAAGTGTTTGAATTGATGATATATATATGTCAATCGTATCGATTTGTTGCTCCAAACATTGTCTCCATTGCACACAAACAAAGCACCACGTACCTACCTATTCACATGTGTGCCTCATTAATCATCACAAAAAAACATTTCACAAAACCTGCATAACCTGCTCCATCCTTTTGTCTCTTTTCCCATACATATACATTCAATTCTATGCTTTCTTCGCTTAGGGTAGCAATACGCAAACACATAATATTATATATCATTGAATTCAATTTCTCATATAGAATTTGATTTGAATCCCTCAATTAGCTAGTTCCTCAGCTCTTGTAGATTTAGTTTCTTAATTATGTGATTAATGTAGTTTGATCTTACAAGTATTCAATCATTCTCACCATAGTAAAATATATATATTCAACATCAAGGTTAGTAAGATGCACTATGCACGGACTTTTTTAAACAATGATATATATAAAAAGTAATATATATTATATTTATAACTTTTGCAAGCAAAGTAAAACCCATCAAACATGTTATGCTACTTGCATCACACAAAGAGAGCAATTATTTGAAGAATAATCAGCAATACATGTTCTTCTCGCTTGACTTATATAATGATTAAGTTCTCAGCATATTGTTTGTATCAAACTCGATGCAATTTGTTGTTTTTCTCGAGGAAATTCCAATCTTATGCTTCAACCTAGATAAAGTGATTGATAATTGGACGCCAATGGTCTTGAAAATTCCACACTAAGCCTTCAATGTTGTGTCATCAATTGAGGGTGACTTGATGCTTATCTGTAAACAGATGTTATTTAGCAGTTATATAAGTATAATAGAAGTATTAGAACTAGCGCATAGCTAGGCACACAAAAGCAAGAAAACAATCGGAGCATCCCAATATACCTCCCATAGCCTAAAAGTAAAACGAAAGTATAATATAAAATAAAATCTAATATAAATTTTCTTGTTTTTTTTAAATAGAAAAATAAGATTTCACTAGGATGAATAAAAAGAAAGTAACGTATACCTATTGCTTTAATTTGATTTTTTTTTTTTAATCGAGAGATTATATATCAAATTCATGATCTCATAATAAAGATGTAAAAGGTTTATCACAAAATCGATTTCATTTGAGTGACATTTTATATATCATTAAACCTTCTAAAATGGTTAGAAATATTTAATAAAAAGTTTAAAGTATTTGGTTGATTTTTATTTTTATTTTTTTATAAATTTAATATCAAAGTATTATTTTATGTATGTTTTTAGGTGAAGGATAATATATAAAACAAAAAAAATCCATATAGACAAAAAACACATCTTATAAAAGTATTCTCAAACGGGTTAAAACATCTACAATCTTTCGTTTAGGACACTACAAAGTGATACTATTAAAATGGACGAAGACAAAGATGCAATTTCAAAAGTAATATCGACCAGCATGGATTCACTGGCCAGTTTCCCCATATAATCATGATTTTTGTTGATTGATTACAAAATCGCTATAGTTGATCATACGATAGGTAACGAATTCCAATTAGATTCGTATCAGCCACCATGCAAGTGGAAGTTTATAAATCCTTGTGATTTCTAAGACTTGATTGCTCTGAATCACATGTACATAGAGAGAATTGTTATTATAATTAAAAGTAACATAATATATATGCATGGAAAAACGTATTCATGCTTTGTAAATCAGGCCACCAGGTGATTATCCTTGACTACTTTTGTAAATAGATAGTAATCTGGGTTATTATAATCAATAATAATGTAGTTTATATTAGTATAATATTGCTTACCCTGTGCAACTTTTTTGGCTGACTAATTCTTTCTTAATAGGACCCAAGAAGAGTACAATTTAAAGAGCATGATTGAACGTCCAATCAGACAATACAGATATTAATACAAATAGTGCTAAATTTGGAAACGTGTCTCGTGACAAACCCTATTTTTTTCTGCACATACTTTTCTTGCACATACATAGATTCCAACCCCCGGAAAGAAAAATAAAATAAAAAATGAAAGAAGTGAATTTCAAGCAATTTCAGTTAGAAAAAGTTTGAAATTAGCCTATTTATTCCCATGCTTAATTAAATTTTCAAATTGAAAGAAACACTTTAGTGCCATGGGTCTGCAGTAAATATGAAAGCTGTGCTCTATCCCCTTCAACAAGAAAAATGATGACATCGTGATTTATTACCTTTGATAGAATTTATTATTATTATTTTTTTTAATCTGTATGGTTGCTGGAATCTATAATCTCACATATTGAATAACTGTAGATAGTATTACTAGGCTATCCTACTGATGGTAGAAAATTAAGTGTTCAATATAAATTATCTAATAAAGTTTATATTAGTAATTTGTGTATATGTATGATAGATAATATTGTAAAAGATGTATTGTATATATAAAGATCAAATAAGTGAGGGTTCTTATAATTAAGAAATTCTTTTGGTGACAGTCTGGCATTCGTTTAATTCATCCCAAAAAAGTCTGACATATCTTGTTCTTCTCCGGATAAAAGTTCCACTATCAAGATATAATTATACAGAACTGAACGTACATGACACGAGTCTTTTTGTTTTTCTTTTCTTCTGAAGCTTTCCCAGTAGAGGATAAGAGCAAGTGAGCAACATCACAGAGGAAAAACATATAATTGCCAATGAGAAAAATATTAATAAGTTTAAGGTTGAAACCATTGCTTTCCACACATATACGTGGAGACAGATAAGTAAGTCACTTTCTTTATTTATTTATTTGATTTTTATAAAAACTGATAAGTCACTTTCAAGTTGGCCCCCTGAGAAATGTCTCTCTGATTTCATTTATATATATATATATATATATATATATATGAACATATACGGTAATTTTCTTTTTCTTTTTTTTTCCAGGATCACCGTCTTAATTAACACAGCTAATAGGAATAATCCTCGACAAAAATTTATTGAGAATTGCCAAATCCAAAAAATCCTATATATACAGTATTTGAATTAAAATGTAATAAAAATTTAAGAATATAAAATAAAGGTCGCTTTCCATCTGCACCATTTCCATTCCCTTTGAAATCCCATCATCGAACACGGCAAAACCCATATTCTCAAAGAAGCTTGCGGACAGCTATATGTATTTGTCAATATTGAAGATCTTCTTTTTTTCTTTTCTTTTTTTATTACAATAATATTCTAAATTAATGCGGAAGTACAATGTATTTTAAATTACATGAGAGAAGAAAATTTTCATCTAAATATGGTCAAACCTAAGAACTAAAAGTGTATTTTAAATGGTTTATCACCTAACCAAGTTTACAAATACATCAATGCCAAAGATTAAACTACATGGATTGGCAATTTGACATTAAACCAGGACCTCTTTCCAAAGGACTCTATCCATACAATTATATTTGCAGTTGACTCAATTTTAGTTTTTTGTTTAAAGATGATCCACTTTTTAAAGGTTTAAGCTAAAGTTTTTGGAAATAATATAATTTAAGATAATATTAAAATCAAAATATCCTTAAAAAAATAGTAATTCAACACATGTATGTGTGAAGATGAATATTTTTTTTATGCGGGGTGCTAGATAGTGTAAAATGTGTATTAGAAACAATAAAATGATCACATATCTTATTCATAGATGGTTATACAGCTAAAAAGAAGTATAAAATAATTAAAAACTATAAAAAGTTATCTGCAAATCATATATATCCCCTACGTAGGCAAATACTTTATAATCTTATTTCATACCACCTTCTTGATCTCAATGGAGAGATTGAATTTCATACTTCACATAATACACCTTCAAGCTTTGGAAAACAGTAACACATGTTAGGATTCAAATTGAGGGGAGAAGGAAAAAAAAAAAAGGGTAAAATATTAAGATATATAAATTTAATTATGATCCATATTGAAATAATATGCATAGCTCAAATTTTTGGGAAAGAAGAGGTAATTCAACTTTCAACAATACGTAGATAAGTGCATATATATATATATATATATATATATATACATATTTATATATGTGTACATAAACAAAGACTAAGATATGAAATCTGGAAGGCAAGCAGCTTTCCAGAAATGGGTTTAAAAGACTGCTTAGAGGCATTGTTGTGCTTGTGGGGTCGATGAGTGTTATATGACAAGTGATGTTTAAGTCACTGGGGGGGTCCAGGTAGACATGCCTATGCCTCTGTTATGATGTGAGACTTTGTAACGTTAAGGTTCACGGGATAGGTTTTAGTTTCGAAAACAGAAAAATTCCAAAAAACTATTTGTATATTAAAACAATAAAAAAAGATGGCCGGGTCTGAATCTGAAGGAAATATTTTTTGTGATATCAAAAAAAAAAAAAACTCATGGAGCATATTGTACAAAGCATGTTTGTCTCTTTTCCTCACATGTAGGATATAGGGCTGCAAAATCTAGAGAAGAAAACAAAACAAGTGCATGATTAGAGTATTGGGTTTGAGGGGGCGTTGTTTAAAGGGAACATTTTTTTGACTTGGAGCCTAGGCAGTTGACAGCTAAGATTCATTGCTTTGAGGACGAAGTAGACGCAATTGCTTTTAATCCCCCACAAAATAGGAGAGCCAGAGGCCAGACACACCCTTTCATTTATAGTTCGAGTAAAAGTGACAGCAGCTCTATGACTATGCTAGCTTCAAGATATGACACCGCCACAGCACCAGGTGTGTGCGAGTGTGTGTGTGAATGGGAGAGAGAGTGATGACCCATGAGAAATATAGATACTAATATATCTCCCACCCACTCCCAAAATATTGGGCAGCATAAATTAATGTGAACTTTTGTGATTTGTTTTTCAAGGTCTTTCTCTTTCTTATGGAAAATAAGAATTTTATTTTCAACATAATAGTAGATTTTTTATGATTTAGCTAAGCTGTGGTTTCGTGAAAACCCATATATAAATATAAAAATCAATGATGATGAGCTGGACCTAGCATGTTTATTTTAGGTATAGTTTCTTCTTTCTTTTTTTTATTTTTTTTATTTTTTCCTACTATATGTTGATGATGATTTTGACCCTTTAATTTAGGAAGAATAAATTGTTTTTCTTTGGGATCTATCTAGTTGGTAGCAAATTTTTTTTTGGATTACTACCTTTTTTATGCATGTATTTTTTGTCAATTCATTCACATTGTCCCTATGGAAAATGAAACATGTACAAAATGGTATTGTGCGTGGTCTTCAAAAAATAATAATTATAATAAGTTGATAAATTGTTCATATATATTTAGGAGATTTTAAGTTTAAAAGATAATTATTATAAATAATATATATATATATATATATTCTACCAAACTTTCCCTATTTATAATCATTTAGGCGAGCAAGATTAATAATTAATATGATCGGCCATCTCATTTACATTAATGCAAGGCAAAACGTCTTTTACAAGCATGTCCATGACCAAGAATTGTTCTTGTGGTTCAACTGTTTGTTGCCTTTAAAAGAAGAAAAGAAAAAGGGAAAAAAAAAAGAAAAAAAAATTAGTTCCATCACTGGAGTTGATGGATCAGTCCTTTTCAGTCACAAAACGAAAATTTCATTTCTTGAATGACTTCATTTCTTGAATGACAACCTTGTAGAAATTCAGATCACATGTGCTAGTTTTTCGACGATTTTTTTTTTTTTTAACTCAATTTCATCACCTTCTAAGTTTATGCTCACTCCCATATAATTTTGTGTCCTCCAACGTCACAAATATGCATCGACGACGATTCCAAAGCATTAATTGCTGATGGGGGTTAATTTACTCCAATTTCTCAATTGAACAAAGAAATTTTTTTTTTTTCTCCTCTTTTTGGGTTTCATACTAACAATGTGCATACTTTGGCCAGAGTGTATAGCTTATCAACTTTGTATAACCCCATTTGTAGCTTGTTTTGGTTTATTCTCATATATGACCATACTTCACCTAATCCAAGTTTGCCTAGTCTTTTTAGAGCAAAGTGTTATCTTCTTCTAACGTACAATATATCCCATGTTCAGTTTTGCTAGCTAGGTCCAGTCGTCCACAAATTTTGATTTTAATTAAGGAATAATTATCTATTAGAACTCTTTTAATCCCACATGACAGACGATGAAGGTGACAAGTTCTTACTAAAAACCTGTATTTATAGAGTTTGCTCTGGCATGAAGTTCAACGGCCAGGTTCCAATTTTCACTCTGGCATGTGTCTTTAATTTTAAAAATAAAATAAAAAAGAGCAATTATATTACTATTTTGAAAATGTATTCTGATTTTCTTCAACAGACGGAATATTTTAAATGGAGAGGATGAGATCCCAAGAAGAGGAAGCTACTGAAAGTGTATTGATCTCTATATTCTCATATGATGAAGTTATTTGTCTTATTGGGCCTTAGTAGAAATTTATTAGACTTCAAGGAACAGATTTTGGGCCTTATAATTTGGTGCCACCCACGTACAAGATTTCCAGGCCTAAAACCGGAAGATTCTTTTCTTTTTCTTTTTTTTTTTCTTTTTTTTTTTTTTTTTTTGGGTAAATCCGGAAGATTCATCTAATGAGATGATTGAGGTATAAAACATGATCCAAATTAAGCCAATATTTTTATTTTATTTTTGGTAAATAATTAAGCCGATATTGGAATATAACTAATTATTTTAATATTATTCTGTTATTTTGCTCCCCGTGGACCATAATTCTAATCACAATTAGCCTAAATATCTATTTCGTCGGTAACAGATTTTTCTCCTTCAGGATTTCATAGCTTTTATAACTTATACCAAAAAAAATTTTTTTAAAAATTATTTGTTATCCAAAAAAAAAAGAAAAAATTTGTGGTACCTATCTTTCCCTTTCAGAATCATACCACCACATAATATATATATATATATATATATCTTTCTAGTCTTTCTTGTCCACTTATCGATCCCTTTTATTAGCGGCTTCTAAGTATATATATATATATATATATATATATATATATATATATATATATATATATATATATATATATATATATCTTTCTAGTCTTTCTTGTCCACTTATCGATCCCTTTTATTAGCGGCTTCTAAGTGTACCAAACATTATGCCCCATAATTCTGCTTGCCATGTATAGACAAGAAAAAAGTATGACTTTTCTTTTAAGTTTGTCCAAACAGCAAGAAATACTCAAAATATGCTCGTAGAAAATCTAAGTTTGTTTTTTTTCCCCCTTAATATGATTGAATCAAATTTTTTTTTTTTTTTGGGGGTTAATATTCATCATTTATGTCGAAAGCCTGCAAGCATTGGCATAATGCATATCATTATAAGTGTTTTTTTTTTTTTTAAATAAAAAAATGCATGATGATAAGCATATTGGACTCCATGAATGACTGTTCAGTTCTTGTCCCCCCTATTATTTTTTTTTTAATTTATTAATTTAATGTTTTGTTCAAATCCCATTTTCAATAAACAATTTATATTCCATCAACATGTAGAGCTGTTTTAATACCTGACATCTCCCTCGGGAATTTCCTTCAATATTTTACATAAAAATCTGTATAATATCCATACTTCTATTGGTCCTCTTTAGTCCACCATAGGAAGAACATTCCTTAAGTGAGACAACTAGGGATAACAAAAATATTCTTAATCGTTATTTGTTAGGAATATTTGTTTCCTTTAAACTGAAAAAGAAAACAGGGTTAACAAAAAGTTATTTTTTATTTTTTATTTTTTTAAATGCAACTTCACATCTTGTGGAGGATCAAACAGTACAGGTTGGATAAAACCAGCTCTTTTTAAACTTATCTTCGTGAATTTTCTTTGTCATTTATTATGGAGCCTATACAGTTGTTTGATGGGTCTATCTACACACAATTAGGGGATAGTAAAAAAAATTTGCATAACTCAATCTCTCAGTGGGGTTCCACCCCTTTGCCACCCCTTGACACAACCTCTGTAAGCCTAAGCCAACGATATAAATTAAATAATAAAAAAAACAATTAAAAAAAAAAAAAAAAGAGTTCTGACAGAGCACTGAAACCCTGTATGGCCAGGACCATTTTGATTATTACCTGGGCCTAATTGTATGATCAACTTTTAGTAACTACATTCATTAGACTGGCACAGCAGAGGACTTCAAAATTCTTACTCGTACCACAAGAAATGAAACTTGCAAAAAATGAATTAAAAACTGCCTCTGTCAATGTACACAGAAAATTGATATCTGAGAGGAGTATGTAAATAAATGAACAAAACTCATTACTTTTATCTGTGAATCTGAAACAACTAAAAAATGTATTTTCTTCTACCAAAAATAACTATAATTTTGAGAGACAAAAAAACTGTATTCAATTTATGAAATTCTCAGGAAGAGAACCTTCAAAAAATCACATGTAGAACACTCAATTGTCATGCCCAATATGCAACATGTTCTTTCTTCTCTTATAAATAAAATAGTATCCAAGCCCTGCCACAGCTGCTAGAATAATCAGCCCATCAACTACTCCAACCAATATCAATACCCATTTTTTCACACTCGACTTTCCATGAACACCACGAGTTCCTTTTGGAACTTTAACCATGAAAACCTTCCCACTTCCTCTTCCAACCTCTTTAAGTCCCACTACAATATCATACACAAAGCATCCTTTTTGGTCTGTAGAATACAAAGCAGCAGCACATTTACAGTCCTCTAAGCACAGCTTACCACAAGCTTCTTTGCTCAAATTAAATCTTTTATGGGAATCTCTAAGCACACTACTAACACCCTCTAATTCAAGAAACTCTACCTCTCCTCTCCCACAAAACCCACCTGAGATTCCTCCATTGCAATCTCCATTGATTCTCTCTCCCTTTGTTTCTAGCCTAATGCATGAACAAGTATTGGAAGATGTACAAATCCCATAAGGTTTACATGCCAGAGGAAGGTCACAGGTAGTGTTGAGTGCTTGAAAAGTTGCTTCAAATTTCAATTCAATAAATGAATAAAAATAGAGCCCCAAGTTTCCTGTTTTATTCCCCAATGCTAGAAACCTAAGGGGTTGGATTACCCTTGAAGGAATCTGTGCTATTTTCTTGTTTTTATCATTGAACAGCACTAATCCTTTGGAACTCAATTGAATAAAAGTGATGTTTCTGTTCTTTGTAGGCTTAAATTCCCAATAAGAATAGTTCCATTTACCTGAATTGAGGTAGAGAGCAATCTTGTTGTATTCAATTTCCAGTGAGTAATATGAAGTGGAGTTTGTTGGGAAAGAAGTTAAGCGAGTTGCAACGTTGAGTCTTTGTCCCCTAAGTATCACATCGGTTGGGAAATTGAAACTCTGCCATTTTATAAGGTTCAAAGCGTCTGCCAAAACCAGATTTCCTGTACTAAGAATTCGTAGCCTCTGTATCAAAGTTAGGAAAACTAATCAAAACTATGAAAAAAAAAAAAAAAAAAAACATGTGGCCCTATTAGCTATTAGAGACAAAAACAACAAAGTGAAAAATGACACCTTTACCTCCACACCTTGTCCGGAAGTCCCAGTTCTCCATCCAACTCTGTTTTTTGGACCTTTCAATCTCAAATCCCCATCCTCAGTCAGTTCAAGCACGCATTTATCCGAGACATAGAACCTCGAATAATGCCCAGAATTCCATACTTTCACATCACCAAGAAACACTTCCAATGAACAAGAATATTTCCCATTCACAGCTTCAATGCTTAATGCAGCTTTGAAATTGGGTTCCTCCATTTGGTCATCTTCCAACACAAAAGCTCTCCCAATGAATCCCACATCGTATTCACCGGGCACAGCAATACTGACCTGGTGACCAACATGTATAACTGGTTTGCAAAAACCATAATAAGCAAATAAAAAAATGAGAGAAACAAAGAAATAGAGCTGCATGAGAGGATTGCAAACTCTTTGGTTATCAGTTTTGATAGGTGGGTTTTACAAGCATTGAGATTTTCTTTCAAGAATTGGTGTGGGAAAGTGAAGGAAAAGTTAGGCATCGAATTTTTTTTTTTTTTGGGAACTTGTTTCTCTCCCCCAAAAAGGTAATGGGCTTTAATTTTGGTATATGTTAAATTGTAATACAAAATGGAACATGTAATTAGTGGGGTTGCTGAGGCAATTACTGTCAAAGGAATTGTCAATATTGTTGTTTACTCGCACTTAGCTTTAAAGTATTCATAAAGAAATGGGGTGTAATAAAGGCGGTTTTGATTACATTACAGGCTGTGTCCATGTGAAGGTGGGTGTGTGTAGTAATTTGCAGTGTGTGAATTAAGAAAGAAGGACATGGCTCGCTATTTTGTTAAGTGGGAAAAAAAGGTATTTTCAATGTGGGACCGTTTTCTTAATGTTCACAAAAAAAATATATATATATATATATGTGGGACCGTTTTGTTAACTCAAAGACCAAAAAAGTGGGACCGTTTTCCATCTGCTTTTGTTTTTCCAATCGAGTGCTCGTGGAAGTTTGGGTGAGTGGATGCCATGTGTATTCTCTAGGTTGATCCACGTGGAAGTCCATATTGTGCTGACTTTGCTCTAACGTTTGAATGACGTGCTATTGTCCTATGTCAGCAAAATGGTTTCGTGGGCTTGCTGAGCTAGGTTTCGAGGTCCAAATATGAAGGTCTGAATGCGTTTTAATCTTTTGTTTATAATTTTACCAAAAACAATTATATTACAAGTCAAAATTAATTTCCTCAATTTTTCAAAAAAAAATCATAATAATTTCCTCATAAGTAAAAAATAATAATAATAATAAAAATTATAATCACCACATATGGAATTAAGGTAATATATATTCTTTTTTTTTTTTTTGGGTGAAAAACTAATACTTTCTTTATGAAAAAAGTTTAGATTTATGTTCACTTGTAAATAACCAACCCCACTAGTAAAACCCGATCATTCTATTTTCTGTTAATTGTTATAAATAGTTTTTGTTTGAATTTTACTAACTATAAATTGATACCATTTATTTATTTTATATGTAAAATAGTTTTTAACGGCATAATGTGAGAAAAAATCAATTTATATCTTACTTATAAGGAAAACAAATAAATACCATTACATAAATAAAGGGTGGCTTGGGATGCAAGAATTTGTCTAAGGATAGAGTTTGTATAACAACAAATCTTATTTATCCTAGGCATATAAGTTTAACATTTTCTTCTAAAGCTTCTTTACCCTAGGCGTATAACAACAAGAATTTGTCTACGGCTACAATGGTTCTTTTCAAGAATCGCTGCCTATTCCCTAATTCCCAATCAACCTTTGAATGCTGTTTCTTTTGGATGAACTTTCCTACTTCTGGGTACTCGAAAAACCAAAATCTTTTGTTCATGACAGCACTCTTCAATTTCCTCAAATGTTTCTGGTAATTTTATTTTCCCCTGAAATTTTACATTAGTGGTATACGATGTTAGAACTAGATGGTAGCATTTTTTCTGTTTTTTTGGCTTTTCTTTGAATATACTTAAAATGTTTGGATTGAAGAAGACCCATTAATTTTTTTTATTTTTTTTATTTTTTTATAGAAAGAGATGCGGAGAGTATTTTTTTATTATTAAAATTTATATTTTAATATAAAGAAGAAGAACAATATGTTTGATTCAAATAATAGTAGTGCGTAAATGATTAAAGAATGTTTGTGTTTTAATTCTGAAGGCCAAAGATAAAAGCCCCAAGGGGACAACATCAATTTGGTATCCCAAATACACAAATCAACATTACTAAAAATTTGGGTTCATCTCAGGATGAGATTTTGCAGGCTCATTGATCCTCAAGACTCAAACTGGATCTGGTTGATTCCGTTAAAAATTAACCCTGCATTGCAATTCCCTAGAATCAACTAATTAATGGAAAGACCTGGTGATTAAAATTTTCTTGGATACAATTTGTATTACTTATAGATATACTTTGTAGATTCATATAAACATACATTCTCTGTTTTTTTATTATTGAAATAGTTAGTTAGAGAACACCAAAATTAAGCAATCTTTATTCTTGATTCAACAGATTGCCAGTTCCAAGTCATTTCTCAATAGTAATGAACTAATGGCTGGTATAATTCGAATATCGAACACGATTCAATGCGTAATGCATATTAATATTAAGCAGAAATTTTCGTCCTCTCCATCCCCTCAGAGAAATCGTCTTAGTCAGAAAGAAAGAATTGAACATGGAAGAAATTATGCATCTGCAACAAGCATTAAACCAAGAAATGTCAATAGTTTCGATATCTGTTTTCCTGAAAGCAAAAGTTCTGCTGTGCTGAAACCATCTTTGCAAGCAAGAACTGACGGATTCAAGAACAAAACCAAGCACAAGGTGGAAGGAGAAGGTGCAAAAATACTGAGGTCTGGAATGGTTCTATTAAAGCATTACATCAACCACAGTGAACAAGTTCTTAATTCTTAATGTTTTTTTTCTTAAACAAATAGAAGTTGCGTTATGCTTAGTGTGTACAGGGTTTAAACAATTGTATGCAGAAGCCGTATAATAGTCTTTTTCCACTTTAGCAAAAATGGCATTACCAGTTGAGCATTAGTGTCTCAAAGTCCAAGGTAGTAGCGTAATTGGATACTAATTTTGAAAATTGATTAGCAGCGCAGTAGTCCAATCCACTCTAATCGTGCATTTCAATTTTATTTCCGGTTCCATTGTAATCTTGTACAGGTTAAAATAGTAAGAACGATACAGAAACTTGGTCTAGGCCGTGGTGGATTTTATAAGACAGGACCGAGGCGGGCATTGATGGGTCTTGGCCTGACTTGGGAACCTATAAAATATAAGTATGAATTTCAAAGATCAGTTGATGGTAGTGAGACACAACCTATTCCTCTGTATTTAAGTTTTTTGGTTAAAAGATCACTCCAAGATGCTTATCCCATATTGAGAAAGTGACCAATTTAACTAGTGTAGAAAGCATACTTCTTTCAATGTCTCCAAACACTGCCATTATCAACTTTTATCCTACAGGTGGTGGTCTTAATCTTCATCAGGTAAATTCTTTACTCAATTACTCTATGTTTAGGTTCCTAATGCTTTGCTTTTCATCTACTGAGTTTGGATTATTATAATGTTATACAGCTTGTGCCTTAAACTGAAAAATATTGGTGCCCAAGTGCTTTGAGTTAAAAGAATAAAATTGGTACAATGTTCTGGGTCATTGCTTTTTATGTAGTATGTACTGAGTTTAGATTATTATACTGTTATACCAATCTGCTAGTGCCTTCTAGTTAAGTTTCTTGGTGCTAGGCCTAAGTGGTTTGAGTTAAATTTTTTTTTGTAGGATCGTAACGAAAGCAAAGAGAGTCTACGTAAAGGATTACCGGTTGTGTCTTTTTCTAATGGTGATTCAGGAGAGGTCCTGTATGGAGATGCTAGGGATGAGTATGCAGCAGAGAACATTATATTGGAATCAGGAGATTTGCTGATATTCGGTGGTAAATCAAGACATATATTTCATGGTGTGAGACCTGTCATACCAAATTCTGCGCCAAAAGAATTGCTTGAAGAAATTGGGCTTCGTCCAGGCCGTCTGAATTTGACCTTCAGGAAATATTAGAATTGTTCTCTAGGTAGCTTCCTATTTAAGTTATTTTCTGCTGGACAATTCTTTTAAAATGTTTTTTCTTTGTCTCTCTAAGACTTAAAAAAAGATTCTAAGAGCTCTTCGGCCTTTGTTCTTTTTTAATAAACAAGTGTAGCTTCTTAGAAAGGCCGTATAAAAAAATTAAAAAAAAAAAAAAAGTAAAAGTAAAAGTTATCCGGAATAGAGTTTTATACTATTATCACATTAAATATAATTAACAGAAGACCATTTATTCAATGAGACACAACTTTATTTTCTATTCCCACCGGTTTTCTTCTCTCATCTCTTAGCTATTTCCACTTCTCTTCTCCTTGAATCTTTTTTTAGCCCCGCTTAGTCTAAAGTTTTGCATTTTTCTCAATTTTTGGGAGATAGACCCCACTCAAATTATGTAACATCATAATCCATACCATGTGTTAATTTTTTAGCTGTTGAATATGGCATAGCAAGGGTGGTCATATTGGAATTTTCTGTCATTTATTGCTAGTCATTTTCTTCGGAATGGCGCTGTTTTACTCTTTCTGTTTATTGAGTCAAGATCATTCACATTGTGTATGCGTAGAATCTTAAGCTACCTTGGCTCAAAGCATTATTGCAGCATTTTGTCTTACAGCCGTAGACGAATGTAATTGGAGAGGAGTCCACGACTGAAAAAGAATAATACATGTTGGTCAAAGATAAGTTGATTCCTCACGGATATTTAATGACGGATTTATCCAAATATATGCTAAAATCACAGCTTAAAAAGTCATTTGTCTCGGACTTTACATATTTCAACATCCAACTCAATGATATATCTTTTTTCCTACATTAAAAGGTTAACCATAATGGAAAATGAAAAGTGTTTTATGGACCAACAACCATGTTAATTAGGACTAATTATGTTTGTGGATTGAACTATTTTAAATTTGACCAAGTTCAATCTATTACAAACAAGATTAGTGTTGATAAGATATTGCATTGAACTTGACAAATATCTAGAAAATGAAATGTTTTAAATTAAGCAACTATGTTTATTAAAAAGACCGTGACACTTACCGATTACAACCATTTGAAAAATAATATTATCTTTACCAAAATCGGATACCTTGATAGAGTCTTTGTATTTCATAGGCAGGAATTTTAATTAATTGTAAACATAAGCATAAGGCTTGTTTATGACCCATAAATTAAATATACTATATATTTAAAATTAATAAGTTTCCTGTTGGTTAAAACTACGTTTGCAATAGCTTAGAGAGTTACGCGCTTTGATGGTAACTCATTTGTTGTATTCCTTAATATCTTAAAAATATCGCTGGTAGTGTTACATATTACCTCATCAACGTTGATTGGATTGACTTTCCAATCATTTAAATTACATCTTTGGACCATAAATTATTTCTTTTTCTTTTTTCTTTTTTCTTTTTTTTTTTCTTTTTTTTTGTTGTGGTGCATAGATTGTCATTTTGCTATCTTCATTTGCGTTTCGGTATTGCATAACCAGTTATTTGTCGTTTCTAAATTGAGCTTCAAATTTTTTTATTTTTTTTGCCCTTTTTAGAAGTTTCATTTGGGTCTGCAACTGTTCGATTGGTTCTCTAACTTTCACTTTGTGTGTGAAAGATTAAAGTTTATGATAGTCTCTTTTTGTAATTTCATTTTCAGTCTTAAAAAAAATGGTACACTTCCAAATAAAAGCTTAGAAAGGTTCGCACTTTCAGTCCCTATTTATAATGTTTATGTTAAATAATATATGGTGTGACAGCAACAAGATAAGCTAGAAAATTTGATAAAAATATTTGGGACACGTGTGATGGGAATCTTATTGGAGTTAGCGAGATAAGATACTGCCCAATAATAACGTGGATTTTGATCCAAAATGTAGGTCCGACCCAGATCCACTTCTCTATTTGGGTATTAATTATGCTATTTATTACTTAATCAGATACGTTCAATCTACTGACGGGATCTTGATTGTCTTTTAAGACTTCCATTGGTGGAAATGTAGGAATGGTTAGGTTTAGGTTTTATCGTCATAAGTGATAAATTTTGTTGTTTAATTTGACTAAATATTTAAATGTTATTTGCAAGCTTAAATTATTGGAATTTGTAACATAATAGTCTTTGAAGAAATAAATTTTAATTAATCTGAAATGTTCTTTTCCGACCATACATGATCTGATAGGGTGGTTGTATATAATATTTAATAGAAGGCTGTATAAAATCACAGATAATGTCAAATTAAAAAATAAAAAAAAAAAGTCAAATTATCAGCAAATAAAAATTTTTGAAGTCTTTTTATTTAAAAAAAGAATAAAAATAAATAAATACTTTAGATAGAAATTGGCAGAATGCATACTTGTCAACCAGCTGTTGGAGGATTGATCCTCCAGCGAGTCGGTGATGATCCTTTTCGACAAACAACTTGTTAAGTTTTTATTTATTTATTTTAAATGACCAATAATTGTTTTTTTATTTAAAATAAGTAATGGATATTATCTTGACCAAATTTTTTAATCAAAAAAAAAAAAAAATATATATATATATATATATATATATATGTATATGAGGAAAAATAGATTTTGGGTCTTTAAGATGTGTGTATATAGTTTTGTAATCATTGCGTAATTAATTACCAATATGATCAATAATTAGTTATCCATTTATCATTTTAAATTACTGATCTTGGGTATTGATATCGTTTTTCCAAAGAAATTGAAAAGATAACGTGTTTTACGTTTATTACTTGCTTTAAAAGTTTCTCATTATTTGGTTCATTTAATTTTCTAAAGGAACCTAGGAATCTATATGCAAAATTAATAAGTTTCGGTATCTTTTGGGTAAATTTGTGTTGAATAATAGAATTAATTTCTTAATAATTAGTTTGTAAGAAATACTACATATTTTGATTGGTTTAGTTCCCTTCAAACTTTCTGCCATTTCAATAACGAGTTTTTGGCCTTGAAAAAAATATATATATATGTACAGAGAGAGAGTTTTTAGTGCGAGCGCCACTCACATTTTTTTATTTTTTTTTTTGGGGTTGTGAATACCCACAGTTTTGTTTTTTTGTGAATACCCACAGTTTTTCTCGTACATAAAATTGTCAATAATCTAAACCATTGAAAATTCAATTTTTCATGAAAGTTTATCTTCCCATCAAAAACTATACATATGAAGGGTTACAAATTTAAACTAAGCTTTTAATATCAAAATTAATGTCAAAATTTTATTTTTAGATTTTAAAATATATTAAAATTTAAAATTATATTTATTAATTATCAAATCTTCATAAAATTTAATTTTTTTACAATAAATTTTAATATGTTACTAAATTTAAATTTAATTATTTTTAAATTTTAAATACTAACTATTTATATGATCTAATAATTAATAAAAAAATCTTATATTAAAACTATAGATTGTCCTTATATAAATCTAACCATATTAAAAAAGAAAAAAAAAGATTAATTTTATCAAAATATATATTCTCTATTATATTTTTCCATCATGAACTAAAAATTGATATTTGAAAATAATATTTAAAACTTCAATAAGTCTCTAATTAGAGATTTTTTTAAATTAATAAGTAAATAATGATTACATAGTAAATGTTAATTAGAGAATTCCTAGGTCTCAAAATTTTGAATTTAAATTTAAATATTAATTGTTATTTTATTTAATATTAATTTTTTATCACACCAACACATATAATTTACTTACTTTCTAAAACTTTATCACAAATAGCGCTTAATAAAATCAATTTTCATATGCGTCCAAATGCTATTCAAACACCATCAAAATTAAACTTTATCTTGAAATCTCAAAACGCATATATCAAACGGAATCTAATTGTTCTCATTTAATTATGAAAGAAAAGGATATGTTCTCTAAGTGGGTTGGCACATCAAAAAACTTTAAAGTTTTTTCAGAGGCATTGCTTTGGGGAAAAAAAAAATGACAGCAAAGGAAAGAAAGATGAGGAAATCCTACGCAGAAAACATGTAATAGTGCAATCTGATTAACTTTGGATGTTGAAAGCCATTTTGGGTCCAATCATAACTTTATGCTCTATACACTTCCTTTTCATAATTCTTAATTCACTCTCTCCATGGCTCCACTGTCAATAAAAAAACAAAAAACAAAAAATAAAAACAAAAGCAAAAAAAAGTCACTCTATCAATAATTTTCTTATTGAAAAATACCAAATCATATTTTTTATTTGCATTATTGAGAGAGTTTTCGCTCCAAATTACCGTATCCACAACTTCGAATTGCATTGGTTTGCATTCGAATTGTTTATATGGCATCATATGTATAGTTTCTTGTTTTTTTGCTAAAACATATGTATAGTTTCTTGGACAATATAAAGGCTCCTATTTTGAGAAAACAAGAAATGATGTTTAATCACATCACCTTGCAAAGTGTTTTCCATATAATAAAATATAAGATGCATATAAAGAAATTTTCTTTTTATCTAGTCTTAATTCTCGACCAGGTTCATTTTAGATGCGTACCTCTAATAATTTGGCTTATGAGAGTTGAGTTATTTGCGAACCACCTTTTCGAAAGTGCTATATTATAGTTTAATTTGGTGGATATATAGAGTTAGATTGCACGCAAAATGCCCAAATTTAGCTACTAATTAAAACACATTTTCATTGAACAAGCGGCTTAATCTGCATAGCCCCAATGCTGATCAGTTAATTTATTCCCAAAAAGAATAATTTGTTAGGAATGAACAAATTATTGACCATTCAGATTTGTGTTTTTTCAAAGGGTATTGTTGATGTGGCTATATATATATATATACCGTACAAGGTTTGTTTTAGTTAATAATGTCTATGTTTTCTCATACAATAATGTTAAAGATTTCTAATAGTTTACTAAATAACGTAGCAAATAATATAGTAATTTTCAATTGATTTATTATTGTGTTTCAGTTATTTATTTTATAATTATATTAATATATTAATTAATAATATTAACATGTATTATTTAATAAATATTTTAATATCTATACCATAATATTATTGTTTCTCATAAAGGTATAGTGGAATGAGTTTGGTACTGTTTTCCTAGTCGATCATTCATTCGGAATCTTAATTCTTATATCAAATATTTGAATTTGTGGAAATAATATTGGAAAATTCGGGATAAATGGAGCATAGAGATTCTTTTTACATGTTGAGTGGCATATCAAATTTCTATCAAAAAAATAAAAAATAAAAAAGTGGCTTATCAAATTCCTTTTATTCCCTGTGTTTTTCTTTGCCTTTGTCTTTTTGTGACATGGGAGGTTGGTCTTGATCGAATGCGGGAGTGCCCACATGATATGGGTTTCATGATCCGTTACGTTTATTACAAAACAAACCAACGAGTACAAAACGTCATTGTTTGATGAGTTTGAACCTCCATACTGTGTTTGGCCGGACATGAGTTTTGCGTCCACTTTGGATTGGTGAAAATTTAATTAGTTGCCCTCTCCCTTACATAATTAGTTAATGCTCTTCTCAGTGTTTAAGCAATGTAATTAATTAGTTCAACACATTAAATGCCCTCGTTTCCGTATTTTTTTCATTTTAATTTTTTCAAGTTCCCAATTCCCACAAATATTGTAGTGTAATATATAATTTAATTTTAATTCCAATTTGGATGACAATTAATGGTTTTCAAAATTATTTTCGAGGCTTTTCCACTCAATAAATGAAGACTAATGAAATATAATCTTTTACATTTTGATTCAAATATATAGTCAATTTTTTTTTTTTTTTTGCCCTTTCCTTTCCAAGAAAATATTCTACTTTATGCTTTGACTACTTGTAATTTATATCCTAAAATAATAATAATAATGATATCTGTAAGCTTGATCTAATAATAACACGAGACCTAGGTGAAATCCATTTTTTTTTTATGATTTATAATATTATTGCAATAGCTATCCAGAATAATAATAATGGTAATAGCTAAAAAGTATATCCCAGCATGTTTTCCATTAGCCCACATAATTCACTCAGATATTGCTTATTTCCTTGCTGCAAAGTAGTTGCATAGGTGGTTATAAATTTAAGTACTATCATGCAAGTATAAGGAGACACACCAAATTCAAGTCCATTAAATCTAACCTGTAAGCTCCGAACAAAACTGTATGGGATTTTTTAGAAAGAAAGCATTGTAGTTCCAATGTATTGTGAATTTTCTTGCTATTAAATAATTATCTAAAAAAAAAAAAAAAGTAGTTATTAATACAAGTGTTATAAAAGCATTTAAAAAAAAAAAAAAGATTATAAAGGACAATCATCCACAAACATCAAATCATATAAATAATACATATATGATGACTATAAATGTTACTATTCACAATTTTTCTTAATAGATCTTTCATTATATAGAAACTAATTAATAATATATCATAACATATATATTTGTATATTAATGGTGGAAGTTGTCACTATCAAAATCCAACAAATACATGTAATCTAAATTATTTTCCAAACAAAAATATTATTTTATTCTTTTCATGTTCGTAAGTTTGTAATTCGTATAATAGTAAAATTATTAAGAATAAAATTCTATATTTGAGAGTTGAAACTTCAATCCCTTTTTTTTAACAAATTATTTAGATATAATGACTATAAATATTGTTATTCACAATTCTTTTTAATAAATTTTTCACTATATAAAAACTGATTAACATTATTAAGAATACCATTCTAGATTAAGTTGAAACTTCAATCCCCTCCTTCAAGTTGTGATAATATATATATATATATATATATATTATAATAACGTATACTAAGAAAAAGAAAATAAATTAAAAAGTTTATTCGAACATGTTTTCCATTAACTTTAATTAATAAAGAATATATTTTTTATTCTAAAGATTGATAAAAATAGTCATTTAAGTTAAGAACGACCAAACTATGGTCAGCAAACATGAAATTGGATGATATAAGATTCCACCTGCCATAAAATACACGCGCGCGCCCACACACACACACACACACACACACATATATATATATATATATATATATATATATATATATATATATATTTGTGTGTGTGTGGCTTTCTGCTTTCCACTATAGAAGCAAATTAATAAGTTAATTTATAAGAATAATGATTATAATTGGTAGTCCCACAAAAACCTTTGTTCCCGGTCTGGTACTATCATTAGACTACGATGGACTAATGGACCAAACAATGCTGATTTATTTTCAGCAAACTAAAAAAAAAAAAACAAAAATGCTGATTTAATCAGAAAAAAAAATATGCCAGTATTATTTTCATTAAATAAGGGAATATATATAAATTTTAATTATATATATATATATATATATATACAACAGCAACGTGTAAAAGATGAGAATTGGGTTGGGTCAAATTATTAGTCAAAACTCAACTGGTGCTCATAACAGAGGTCTATATGCAGTATGTATTATGCACATCAACATGTAAGAATTGTTTATTTTTGGCAACGAATAAATTTTTTTTTTTTTTTTTGAGAAAATAATCTCTGTTAATTGAGTTGAGCCCAAAAAAAAACTGTCAATTGGCACTTGCAACACAAAGCTGGGACAATTCATCATGGTTTCGTAGTTGATATAAACAGAGCAAGGGGTAGTTCTGTCTGTCTATAAAAAACTGGTTTGGTATTTTTGTTAGAGACCGTAAAAGGAAGGAAAGAAGAAAAACAATAAATCCCATATTAACGCATTCCGGGCCAACAAACCATAACATCACACGTCATAGTATCTTCTTCTCCTTCTCCCTCTTTTTTTTTCTCTATTTAAAGACCTTTCATTCTCTTCCTCTCCAGCTCCACTACTCTCGCTCTCTCTCTCTCTCTCTTTCCTTACATATAGTTACTACACCACCACCACAAAACCAAGTCCTGCATTTTCGGAACCAACAAACAAAAAGAAAAAAACCAGAAGAGAAGAGAGGGAGGCTATCTTTCTTAGAGAAGCAGCAAACAAAAACCAAAAAAATGCAGAGATTCATAGGGAGAAGGGTAATATCTGTAGGAGAATCTCTGCGATTGCAACGCTGCTTCTCTCAGGCAACCCAGAAACAAGTCTCAGTCCAAGAAAATGGCCTCGATGTTCCCAAAATACCCCCCTTCGATTACTCCCCACCACCGTACACCGGTCCTACCGCCGATCAGATCTTGGCCAAGCGCAAGCAATATCTCAGCCCTTCCATGTTCTACTTCTACAAGAACCCCGTGAGTCACCCTAACTAACTTTTTAATCATCATTAATTATAATAATTATCATCTCTTTCATTTTACGTTTTTTTATTATAATTTTTTTTTTCTATTGGATTTGTAATATATTTTGTAATTTGTGTATGATTAATTCGCTGTAACAAATTGTGGCAAATAATTAGACTGCGTCATGAGTGGGTCATAGACATAGAGCTCTTGTGGACCGTTTGATGGTGAAAAATGGATTTTGATTATGGTGGATATTATTTTTTAAATTTTGTGATTTTTTTTTTTTTTTTTTTTTTTTTTTTTTTGTGTTGGGCTTGGTGTGTGTGACAGCTGAACGTGGTGGATGGAAGGATGCAGTATTTGTTCGATGAAAATGGACGAAGGTATTTAGATGCTTTTGGAGGGATTGCTACGGTGTGTTGCGGTCACTGCCACCCTGATGTGGTCAACGCGATAGTCAACCAGACCAAGCGCTTACAACACTCCACCATACTTTACCTCAATAGTGCCATTGCTGACTTTGCCGAGGCATTGGCCTCCACGTTGCCTGGAAATCTCAAGGTCTTCTTTTTTTTTTTTTTTTCTTTTTTCTTTTTTGTGAATTAGAATAATATTCTCACGTGCACTTCCCATTATTATTATTATTATATAATATACCCACAATTTTTTTTTAAAAACCAAAATTGAAATATTTTCTATTAGAATTACTGGGTTAAAATTGTTTTTTTTTTTTTTTAAGGATAAATATATATATTGTTGTTGTTTAATAGGTGGTGTTTTTTACGAATTCTGGGACTGAAGCAAATGAGTTGGCTATGATGATGGCGAGGCTGTATACTGGTTGCCATGATATTATATCGTTGAGAAATGCTTACCATGGAAACGCAGCTGGGACTATGGGAGCCACAGCACAGTGCAACTGGAAATTCAATGTCATACAGGTAATTTTCCTCACTTCTTATGCTGGAAAATTGATACAGGATTAATTTTTTTTTTTTTTCTTTTGGTAAATTGATGATTAATTGTTGGTTACCATATGTATGGTTTCCAAGTCCTTAGTCCCTATTTGTACAGTTTTATCAAAAATGGAGAAAAAAGAAAAATCATTATAACAGGAAATATATGCTTGTGTCCTTAGAAAATGCTTATTTTATGGTAATTTATATGAGTATTAAAAATTAGAATTTTATGATGGATAAGTCATTCAAAATTAGGAGAAGATATTATAAGGGGAAAGAAAAAAGCACTAATTTTAAGAAATAATTTTATTAAAGGGTTTTGTAGTAGATACAGAGAATATTAACGCAATTTGTATATTCATCCAGAGAAAAGAGATCTTTATGATCTTTGCACGATTTGTTTAGTATACATCTTAATTTTGATATAATGCAAATCATAGTTTCAAATCCTTAATAATCATACATAGAAAAAGTGTTTCGTTACTTTCGTATGGGTTTGGATTTGATCGACCCCAATAATTATTCATGTTGATTAGACAGACTGATCATCCCCAGCACCCAGATATATCGTCGTCCAACCAAATAAAGAAACATAACATAGTGGTCTGTGCTGGAAGGGTCAGCGTAAATGGGGATTTTGATATAAGAGCCAAAGTGGCAAATGATTTTTGAGATAAAGAGGAATCTGAACCAAACTTTCATTTCGTAGGAACCATGTGAAAGATCACATCGTGGTGGTTGAGACACATTATCACTCACCACAATAGGATACAAACAAAGAACTTTCATACATCAGCGTAATTTTTATTTTCATTTTTTTACTAAGATTCACACATCAGCATAATTGGATTTGGACCATGAGTAGTTATTAAACCAGCATTTTTAGTGATGCTGAAATTGGTAATGATTTTAACCTTACCTTATGTGTCTATTAATTCATAAAAATAAAAATTAGAGGGGTAATTTTTTTGATTTAGGCAGTGTTCTAACCAACCAATGACCAAAATTTTATCAAGATTGTAATCAATAATATAACAATAAATAAATGAATATCATCTAGATTGCATAATAAGATTTTCTCATATAGGTGCAGAAGTTTGTTGCCTACCCTGAATCCTAAGGCATATTTATCAGAATTGCTTTCTTTTAGGGATAAAAACAATAAATGGAATGATGTTAAGAAAAAGGAAAGGATTCTGTTGATGTCAATATGCTTGAATTTTCTTCTTTTGATCGCAGACTGGTGTTCATCATGCCTTAAATCCAGATCCATATAGAGGTGTTTTTGGTTCGGATGGTGAAAAGTATGCAAGAGATGTCCAAGATCTTATTGACTTTGGGACGTCTGGCAATGTTGCTGCTTTTATGTCTGAAGCAATTCAGGTATTCCATCCATCTACCTCTTAATCAAATGTCTAATTACCCTTCTATGTTTGCATGATATCCGACTAATAATAAATTTGTTCCTTCTAAATGATAGGGAGTTGGGGGAATTGTAGAATTGGCCCCTGGTTACTTGCCTGCTGTCTATAGTAGCATAAAGAAAGCAGGAGGCATTTGTATTGCTGATGAGGTTCAGTCTGGGTTTGCTCGCATTGGGAGTCACTTCTGGGGATTTGAGTCACAAGGAGTTGTGCCTGACATTGTGACAATGGCAAAGGTTAATAAAACTTTGTCTTTGTGCTGTTCTCCATCTTGAGATGTTCAGTGCTTTTTCTATATGTTGATTCGCCTCCAACACCTAACTTATGTGAACTGTGCATGAGAAGCTGGATTTTCCATATGTTGATTTGGTTCTTCCTCTGCTATCAACAGGGCATTGGTAATGGTATACCACTTGGTGCAGTGGTTACCACTCCTGAGATTGCAGAGGTCCTGACTCGTCGCAGTTACTTCAACACCTTTGGTGGAAATCCTGTATGTACCGCGGCTGGACTAGCTGTTTTGAGAGTGATCGAGAAAGAAAACCTTCAAAAGAATGCACATGCTGTGGGGACCTATCTGAAAGAGAGACTCACTGCTCTTAAGGATAAACATGAAAGTAAAACTCTCTTTCACCTTCAATGAATTTCCATCGCACATATTCTGATGCACCTGTATGCTATGTGCATGACAACATTCCTTACCTATTAATTAATCACTTCAAAAAATTACTTGTGCTTACTGACTTGAAAGGAAAGTAGAATTAGGAGGCAGAAATTTGTTCTTGTATTTAACTCATGAATTTTCTTGGAATTTTCTTCTTTTAATATGTCAATGATGGTTGCTTGCAGTTATTGGGGATGTGAGGGGAAGAGGGTTTATGCTTGGAGTTGAACTTGTCACTGATCGACAAGCGAAAACACCTGCAAAGGCTGAAACTTTACATGTTATGGACCAAATGAAAGGTTTGTGTTTGTAACCTCTCCTTGTCGTTTTACTCTGTCACTCTGTTAAGTTCCTCACGTGTTACAGCTGCAACAACCTTTTAACTGATTTTTCTTCTTGTTTTTGTCATTAGATTTGGGCGTCTTGATAGGCAAAGGTGGATACTATGGAAATGTTTTCAGAATAACACCTCCTCTCTGCCTCACTAAGGAAGATGCAGGTACATATTTTTCTTTTTCCTCACTTGTTGAATGTCAAAGCAAACTAGTAAAAGTTGATATTCCGATTATCTTTTTTGGGTTCTAAACTTATTTTTATGTTTTTATAATGGCAGATTTCCTTGTGGACGCGATGGATTACACATTGTCTAAGATGTGAAGAGTACAATGTGAATGTTTATAAAGATGTCAAAATTAAACATTCCCAAAATAGATCTTAAGTACCTCTGTATCATGACAGATCTGTTTGGTGAGTGAAAAAATAATTAATATGAATAGGTTTTATGCGTCACTGTTTTTTCTGTGATCCCCGTATAAACGATTGAGTCAACAACTCGTTGTCTCTATACTCATGGTTTTTACTTTGTCTTACTGACGGAGAATCTTAAAGTTTTGATGGGAAATTTATCTTCTCCCTCTCTTATATTGATTCTTTGATAAAGGTGCCCCCATCCTTTGCACAAAATGGTGGTTGGTGCAGAGTATGAAGAAAAGTATAGTGCAAATATTTTGGTTGAAGTAATCTTAAAATTTCTCTGTCTTTTTTGGGTTGTTTGGGGGGGGGGGGGGGGGAGGGGTTGCTTAGTTTACATTTCTAGTATATTAATCTTCTGCATGGAAATCTGCAGAACAAAAACCAGAAATGAATCCAGTTTTATTGACCACTAGGAATGAGGAGGTTGAAAAAGGTTGGCTGAAATAGTATAACCTTATTGAGAATGTTGAGCTCGTTATGGATTCTAATTAGGATAGCTTTAGGCCTATTTGATAAATGCTAAAGATAGTGTAAATCTAGCTGTATTTATTAGATGGTTTTTACTAGATGAGAACGTGTGGGTTTAAGAATAAGATTTCCACCTCTATAGATATCATTTTCAAAATTTATAATAAACTAATTTTTTAAATTTTCTAATAAAACAAATTACCTCTAATATGTAAGACAATTTATTTTATTACTTTCAAACCCTACATCTCTTACTACTAATCAAACATTATAGGGGTTGAATTGATTTCCTCAAAACTAAATCAATGGCATCAATTTTTAATAAAACTTCAGTTCTTGAGGAAAGCCTTATGGGATTGAGTCTTATTAGAGGCCACATATATAAACATAGGCTTAGGCTTCCAAGTTGCTTTTGAAAAAAGGATGAATTTAATAGAATCCAAATGAATAGATGGATTGCTAAGGAGTTACGACTTTAATCGAGAGTTAAAAAGTTTAAGTTTCATCATCATTTGAATTAAAAATCCAATCATATATATAGAATTTAAAAAATTTAAAAATGCAAACAAATTAACTAGATCAACGATATATCTACCACTCGATTATAAGAGGTTATAAGGGCACATCAATCTTTACCCTTCCAACCTTCTTTTTTCTTTTTTTCCTTTTTTTCCCTACTGAAAAATAAATAAATAAATAAAAGTACGGACTCAATAGAATGGGCCAGGCGACCGGTTGGACTTTGGATAGAGGAGTGGTACTGACACCTTGGCGTGGATTCATAACTGGTCTGAAGATTTTTAAGTGGGCTCTTATGAAACTTCTAATCTAGTAATGAGAATTGGACATTTGAAGAGAATGATACCTTAGGATTTTCACAATGATATACCCTTGGGACGGAAATGTTTCCGATGGATTTCACTTTTTATGTGAGTTAGAACAAAAGTCAAAAGTCCATACCCTCATAAAATTTGGTCCTATGTAAATGCATATATCCAAAAGTCAAAGAATGTTTGGTAGGAATTAAAATGGGAGAACAGAAAGTTGCGTTGGGAGAAAAAACAATAAGAAGGTTGGAATGGAGGGTCAGTTTCTGGTATAGGGGCGAGAAATAGTAATGATTTAGTCATGACATTTCCTATCTTTTGATAGGAATAAGAAAAGCCATTTGTTCAATGAAAGGGATATGTAAAGCCATGTGTTCAATGAAATGATCAATTGTAATGAAATTGTACAGATTTTACATACTTCAAACTTTTTATCCCCCTCCAATTCCTTCCATTAAACTAGATTCTATTTATCATGCAACTCTATAATCTGAACTGGTCTAAGATTTTTATGAAATTTAAAAGTATGTCGGTATTAATATAGATTTTTAAGAACTCTATAAAAAGTTTCACTGAAATAATAATTTATTTTCGAATGATTTGGTGGCTTACAGGCTAATATGTTGCTACATTCACGAATTTCAACTAGAATCTGCCTATTCCAGTTTTATGCTACAACTGTAATTATTATTTTTCTTTTTTTCGTGAATGAACTGTAATTATTAATGTTAATTAAAATGCTATATTAATTAGCCATACACATCCTTTCCATTTTTATAGTTAAAATTTGCATTTTTGCTTTAGATTGGTACCATAGGAATCTGTAACTGTGCATAATACTATATTAATAAGAAAAATATTATTTGTCACCATTAATAAACTGTCATCAGTAAAATTTATACATTAAATTACAATTTAAATAGTCATAAAAAATATATTACAATAAAAACTAATAAAATTAAATATATCATTTAAAATTTATTACATTATCATCCATAATGACAGATAATAGGACTCTATCAATAATTGTATTCACCAAAAAAAAAGAATTTCAATAATTAGTTTGGTTTTAATATGCTAATTCTAAAAAGCAGAAAAGAGGCTTTTAGATCAAGATTATGTGCTTGCATGAGGAATTCTGCTCCAATTAGAAATTGATTTCAGTTCAAACCACTAAGAATGAAAATCTCATTCCAAAGTTCCAAAAAGCTTTCTAATTAGCTCATAAAAGCACACACAATATACTGCGCAGATGTGCAATCAAAATACATTCTGTATGAGGTTGTAAAAAACTCAGTTTGATGAGCAAAATGCCTTATCGATGGATTTGGCCATGCTCAAGTTTCTTTGGCCGCCCTACTTCCATGTTCGTTCACCAAAGTAAATTTAGAGAGCTTAACTAATTAAATACGTCTATACACTACTGTGCATTCAGATTTCTTCACACTCCTAACAACTTTAACAGAATATCAAAATCAAAGTTTACTAGAATCAACACTATATACATGTACGCCTTTCACAGAAAAAAAAAAAAAAAGAAAAAAAGTGACAACTCAAAACATATATATATATATATATATACTAATTTCTTCTTAACAAATCAAACTCAATTGGAAAATTGATATTAATGCTACTTACTCTTTTTTTTTTCTGTTTTTTTCTTTTTTTTTTGGCAATCTATTTTTACTACTGATTACATAATCAATATTATTATCAAAATCATAATATATCCACCAAAGTGATCATGTAATTAACACAATTATTAAGCAATATAGTCAATTTTCTTTAAAAAAAAAAAAAAGGATAGAAAGAAACAAGATGGTTAGATATAAAAGGAAGATTACTGTCACTGCCGATTTCCCAAAATCATCGTTTTTGTTTTTCTTTTTTCTCTAAATTCCCAAAATCAAATGGCTCATAAATAATTATTAACTGTAAGCGAACATATTCAGATGTAGTACTTAAATTAACTCAAAGTATATGGATTGTTTCTTCCATTTCCCGAAACAAGCAATATTCAGGAACCAAAAAAGATAAAATTTGTCTAGTCTATCCTTTATAAATAGACAAAATCTGTAAGTTAATCAAAAAAATAAATGAACTAATTACCAAGTCCAGGAACCAAAAAAGATAAAATTTGTCTAGTCTATCCTTTATAAATAGACAAAATCTGTAAGTTAATCAAAAAAATAAATGAACTAATTACCAAGTCCAGGAACCAAAAAAGATTATTTTTATTGGATATTATGGTTAAGGGAACCCTCACTATTTGCTAAAGTCGACGGTATTGACAGTAGCTCTCATGTTATAAATTATCCTCTCTGATCTAGTGATTAATGGCAGAACCATATACCATATAAACAAACAAGACTTGCACACAAAGCTTTACTTTCGTTTTTTTAACTATTACTGCATGCAAATGCAAATCAACCACTGGAATGATTTAGAAAGCCATGAAACAGTAAATCAGATGTAATAGCTATTTGCTAATCTAAATTATTTGTTATTTTCTCAAAACAAACAAGTTCCTTTGTTTGAGTTGGGGTTAGCAATTAATCTGAAACTTAAATCATTCTAACATTTGAACTAATAATTAGTAGAAGACATAAACTATATTTTTAACTCAGAAATTAATAATTACGTGGAAAAACTTGACCTAGATTCATATATATACAGACATATATATATATATATATATATATATATATAGATTCTATTTTGTTTATTAGTTTATGTGAACCAGACTGTTGCAGAAGTTTCATATATGTTTTTTTTTTTTTTTAATTTTACTAATTTTTAAGCCAATTTATAATTAGTAGATCCGACAAAATACATATCGAAAAAGAAGAAATCCGAACCTCCAGATTGTAAATAATTTCATAAATGAAATCATATGTAGGATTTATTACACTGATAATTATTTTACATTTAACACCAAAACAAAAATAAAATGAAAGAAAGAAAAACTTGAAAGCTTACAGGCCGTTCAACTCGCAGCCTGAATTATTGTTGAGCTATAAAGCTATCAATCATGTCGAGCATCCATGGAAGACATGGGGTAGTAGTCCCTTCCTGCTGATGAAAATCTCGTAGTTTGCCGGAAAAGCAAGCCCGAAAATTGGATCGTTGATGAGAGAACCAAAAGAAAGTCTATTAATAAGACTCCAAATTCCTGAAATATGTATATGCTTTTCCTCATTACCACACTAATCAATACTGAAACTGCACCCTTCAATCTTGACATTTTTTTTTAATTTTTTTTTTGTGCTTGCTGTTAATAATTTTGCAGTTTTTGACAATTTTTTTTTTTTTTTAACAACACTCTCACTTTCGCAGCCGTTCTCTCACCTCAATTTCTTCATGAATGCATATAATATATGTAAAATCCATATTACTAAAATAGCCTTTTGTTTACATTTATCACCTCAAAGTCTATTTTCGACAACGATATTTTTTTGGCCAAATGCTTGAAACAGCTGGCTCATCTTAAATAAACAAACATTGATATATATATATATATATATATATATATATACACACACACAATATTGGAACTCAGCCATCTCAATTGATATATATAGGATATTATATAATTATATATGTATATTTGTGTGCACAAGTATGCATGAAGCATGCCTAAATTCAATATTCTTTTATAATTTTATTTATTTTAATAATACATAATTTTAGTATGATTAATTTAGAGATACTAGAGAAACTAATTATACAATTTATTTTTTTTTATTTTGTGACCTTTTTTTTATTATTATTGTACATTAAAATAAGTCGGCTTAATATTGGAGTATATCTTTTTATTGAAATCCGGACATATAGGTTTTAGATATGGATTGCCCAAGTTAGGTAGTAATTCAACTAAAATATTGAAAAATGAATAAAGGGTAATATGGGAATAAAAGCAATAATGTCAGAGAGAGAGGAAGACCAGCAAGATGAGGACATTGTGGACTCATACATCGATGGAGGGAGCTTAGATTTAACGTCCGTACAATCACGTTGAAGGAATTTCTTTCAAAATGTCGACACTCTTTCCCATCCGAAATTTAAAACATTACTTAACCATCCAAATTATCGTTTTGCTTCTAAACTTATTCTTTTTAGACTAACCCTCCTTCTTTTTTTTTTTTTTTTTAATAACTAACTCCTATTTTTATATAACACATAATCTACATAATCATACATTTTAGTAGATGTTTATTTTTCAATCGTCGCTACCATGTGTCATGAAAATCAACATGTATGTGACAATTATATTTTAAAATCATGAAAATGTTGCACCCTGTACGAAAAAATTTAAGAAAAATACCTTTTATGTTATTTGCATAACTTACCATGGTATATGATCCAAGTATAATTAGTATAATTAGTGTAAGAAATTCCGGACCTTTTAAGTATAAAATTGCATATTACTTTACTTTAGAAACCAATTTTAGGGCTTCAACCAAAAGTTTTTAAAACCCGAGGTTTAATAATATTATATTTTCAATCGAACATACTTTGGGATCTAAAAAATGAGGTTCTAAATTCATTCTGTATTGGCACAATTAGTATTTAAAAATAAATAAAATAAAATAAGATTGTTCCAAACGCTTTCAAATGCATTTCTATTGTCCACATGTACGGTTACACTTGCTCAAAATAGTCCATGCCAACCTTAGCAGGGCCTCCGTGCAATGACGGCCCAGCCCCATTTACAAACAAGCTAACGTGGCTAGTCTCTCAATTGTTTTTCTTGGAACATTTTTTCTTTTAATGAATATTGTTGAGAGTGTTTGGTTAATTGGTATACGTACGAATACAATTGTTGTTGGTAAAAAGTGGACCTTTTTTAATCATTTAAGTTATTCAAATTCGGAATCTCATATAGTAGTGTTAATATTCTCACTGAATTATTACTGTAAAATGGTAAAAAAAGTAAAACTTGGTATGAAATAGTTTTGGAAAATAATTCAATGATAAAATTATTATTTTTTTATACAATAATATTGAATTTTAATTTTTACATCTCCATATTTGAATAAATAATAATAACAACAATAATCCTAATGTCATTAAACTAAACTGTTCACTTTTATAAATATTAAAGCTACATTTATCAAATGATATAGTATAGATAATATATTATTATTTTATTGGTTGACAAATAATTGTAATATATATATATATATATATATGAATAAGTAATTTTTTAAAAAATAAATATAATTTAGTTTAAATCAACTAAATAATACCATATCATTTTAACATATTATTTGGTAAACTATTTGTTGGCTTCCACATATAACTTGGCCAGTAATTGATTCAAGTCAAGCCCAGTCATATTTTGGCCCATATAAAGACTATGGGCCCACATAAATAATAATTTTTGGACCCATAAAAAAAGTGTTCGGGTCCATGTAAACATGGTGGTGAAGAGCCATGTGTAAAGCTCAAGGAAAGAACTTGATCATCATCAGCTATACGTGTGGTGTCCAGAAGCAAAACATGAAAAGTTGGATTCAGTTTCTTGGTCTGTAAAAAGGTGAATTTAAATATCAATATATGTAATTGTATGCCATAAGGGAAAGACAGAGAAAGCATTGAGAATAGAAATTGTGAAATGGACATGGTAGAGACAGTGTGATGACAGGAATAGCTTAAGTGGGAGATGGATTGGACATAGTTAATTTGAAATTCCCCAGTTTGGAAACACTTGACAAACATCTCCCCAGCAACTCACCGACCATTCACACACATTCTTATCTCCTACTCACACACACCAACACTATCATTTCCACAAACACTTACCCACATGCCCATTAAGCCTCATTCCTTATGACCATTTATATATTTATATATATACAATGTTACCAAGCAAAGCCGAATACCATATTTTAGACAACTATCAAATATGTATCATTGGTGTGATTTGATGATTATAAATACTTAATGTCATCATTTAATGGAAACTTTCCTACAATACAATATTTCATTTCTTTTATATATATATATATATATATATAGATTCCTCCTTTATTTGTTGTTGTATTATACTTTCCAATTAAATTTAATTTCATAGTCGATAATTTTTCCTTTGTATTAATTTATACATGATTTGCAATTCCACATTTACATTTCTTCTAGGTTATGTCCAAAGTACCCGGAAAATGCTAGGCCAGTTATATATATACTGTTCGAGATCTGGAAATTTTTCATTTTTCCCCAGTAAATTGAAAGAACACCCCAAGATCTTAAATAATACATCAACCAAAGGCTGGCTTACTTTGGTTCTGGCAATGTGAAATAGTAAATTAGAAAATAAAAAGAGAAAGATAACGACGTAAAAGCAATTAAATTATTGATAAAGTTTAAGAAAATAATTTAGAATTAATTAATATTGAATATAGAAAGTTTGAATCCCTATGCGGCTATACACTGCACTATTCATCAAGTCAAAAAGTCAAGAAAACACATCCTCTTTTATATGCTCAAAGTCATTGAGATGCCATTAGCTAAGCTTGATATCACCTACACATATACTTGGCAAATTAATATCCACCTATAATTATAATATATATAATATGGTGCTAATTTGTTAGCAGCAATCATGCCACCGACCCGCCTTAAACACCTCCACAAATATAATCCTCCAAGAATTCACCCAAAAAAAAAAAACAAATATAATCCTGCAAGATGGTGATGTGTGACCGCGTCACCAATGACCTCTGCCATTTTTCATTACACGAATATTTGAGAAAACAGTCCAACTCAAAATCTTACCTCACCTCTCTCCAGCCTTAAAATAATTATATATACGTATATATATATATATATATATATGATAGAGAGAGGGAGAGAGAGATTTTTAAGCCCAAACTTAGTAATAAACAACAGGGTGAATATAAAACCATTGTTTCATGGAAGATTGGGTAGTGGGTCTCTGAGAGACTTTCTACCCTTTATTTATTTATTTATTTATTTTTTTGGCCCCCTCAATTTCTTTTAGTCAAAACACACGATGGATTAAGGGTATGGCATTAGGATAGTGGCACATGAGTCATAAGCATCTTTTTTAAAATGTTACACAGAAGCATGTGATCTAACACTATAACAATTTTTGTTTCCTCTACCACCCTCTCATTGGTCATCACCAATCACAACAATAACTTTTATTGGTGAGCTTGAAAACTCACAGTGTGGGGACACATGTATGTATACATAACATGACCCTAATGGTTGGAAATGCACTGTGATTGGGCTTCTTCTTCTTCTTCTTTTTATTTTTTATTTTTGCGCTCTCTCTCTCTCTCTCTCTCTCTCTTTTGGGTTTATAATATAAGTGCATGATGCACAAAAAGCAATGAAAAAGAAGTTGGGGATAGGAAACGTGATAAAGCTAGAAAATCATTATATTGTTGTGAATCTTTTAGGCTAGTAGGTCAACCTTTCTGCTTTTGTAGTTTTGTCCCTTCACAAAGTATATTTTTATAAAATGGTTTTCTTTTCTTTGTATAAAAGAGAGAGAAATATATACAAGGGGGAGGGCACTTAGTTTGATTCCCCTAAATGCTTTTGTCTACTTCTTCTTGATTCTTGTAGACCCCAGTGCCCTCATTCGAATGCCTCTCTCACCTGCTTAGCTAGCTTTGTGCGCAACAAAATGACTTGCTCTAATACTGATGCAGCCTCATGAGCCCCACATATATATATATATATATATACATACCACCACCACTATTCAAAAATATTGTATTTAACCCATACTTTTGACTAATATTTTGTCACATGTATCTCAAGAAAAACATGGTTAATGTATAAAACACAAAATAAATCAAATTTCGAAGAAAGGTTAACAATCAAACGGGAAATATATATATATATATTACTTTTAGGTGGTAAAGTATGTGTTTCTTATATTACCCAAAAAAAAAAAAAAAAGTATGTGTTCCATATTATTGTGCATATTGCATTTAATTATACTCCAGAAATTACTTTCTTCCTTTCCTCTTTTAGTAATAATTTAGCATATAATATTTGCGGTGCCGTTTCTTAATATAATTTTCAAGTTATTGAATGGGTCAATAATGGTTTGTATTAAAGATATATATATATATATATATATATTTTTTCTATATATGTGCAAATCATGTTAATTAAAGCCATTGCTGAAGTTAACTCTAAATCCAACAAAACGGTAGCCTGGTCCACTCATTTTGAGACTTTTTTAAACCTCCCATATGGTTAAATCCCCTGAAACCAACTATGACCCAGTTCAACCCGCTATTTTAAGATATTGTAATTGCTATTATGGAAAATCACTAAGAAGCAATTCCTGTGGTATCGGAATGAAATAATATATTAAAAAAATAAAAAATACACTTTCCTAAGTCGTTTTGAATAATTTTGCCTTAAAGCTAATAGACGTTGATGGCAGACCCAACATGGCCAATCCTTAGAAAGGGATGGAGAGAGAAAAAGGGGTTTCAAAATCAAAGACATGCATTGAATTACTGCAGTTTCAGCTACTATCTGAAAAAAGAAAAGTATAAAATAAAAATTCTTATTGCCTTGTGCCTAATGCTTGACAATGACCAATTTATAATTATCCCTTTCCTTAGAAAGAAAACAGAACATAAAAGGGATTTTTTTTTATTATTATATATGGCCGAGAGAAATAAAAGAGTTAAACTTTGAGAATACAATGCCCTGCATTAAGTGTATTTGACAATTAGAAATTCATGGAGTTAAACTAGAGCTTCCAATGGTTGGGTCTACATGTTTGTGGTAGACTAGTTAGTGATTACTACGTAGTCCACTCCAAAATAGACATACAGAAAGTAATCTTGTTATGCCCTTTTCTTTGTTTCTCTCACATCTCCTTTTCAGCAGCACCAAGACAGCACAGCACTCCTGCCTTCTTTCGTATTGGCAAGCTTTTTCTTGGAATCCAATCATGTTTGTTGTGGAATTGAATACCATTTTATGCTAAGAAATAAAGGATTTTTTTGTAACCCAAAAGAGCAAACACCCATAAAAACACCGGATTTAGTAATAATTTTGAGTGTACAAATGTTTGCAAAAAATTATGGGACTTCATACAAAAAACGATAAACTATACTCCAAAATTTGAACTAGAATTTATGAGGAGGTGATTTTTTTTTTTTTTTTTGGGGCAGTTTTGATAATGATACTGTTCATGACTCAAATTATATATTGTCATATTTTACCAAGTCAATATGTGGGTTCCAATCAAAACCCTCTTATCTTAAAACAAAAATTATAACCATCAATAAGTATGATTTCTTTTTTCGATTGAAAGTTTGAAACTGAAATTTGCATCATAGTTGAAACGTATATATTTAATGGGATTTGACATGAAATTCCATAGGTGACAAATTGAAAAAGAATTCCAAGTTGGGAAAAAAGAAAAGCAAAAGTCGTAGTTAAAACAAAAAAAGTGGTGAATGTGGTAATTGTCGTGTAGTGCAAAATGTTACAATCAAAGAGGAAGAAATAAATTGGCAATGGCTTCTTCGGTGTGTGACCAACGGCAAGAGTTGGACATTAGATGAGACAGTGACGAACACGTGGACGGCCTGCTAAAGCATGCGTGGACTAACATAATATAAAATTATGTTGGCTTTTTTCCGAAAATCAAAGGCTTAATTATGGATTTTACCTTCTTATTCTTGCTGATTTAGACCTATTTATGAGGTCAGTGCACACAAGTCACGGCATTTTGCTGACTGATTTGAGATTTTTTTCCTTTTTTTTTTTTTTTTTTTTGAAGCATATCCTTTACGAGTGGAAATGACAAAGTCCCAATCATATGTTGAAAGAGTCAAATGCATTGTAATTATTTGCCTCGTTGATACATATATACATACATATGTTTGTATGTGCTTATTGCTCATTGACATTGAACTCAAACTTATCAACATTGTTATTGTTATTCTTAGTATTTTGAAGGTAGAGATTGGATAAGATTAATGGGTTGAGTGTGTTAGGTTTTCTAGTGGAAAGTGTAATTTTCATGGAAATTATTTGTTGTCCAGGCAAGTGGAAAAAAGAGAAATATATATATATATATATATATATATTCTTAACAATGTGATTTGAGTTCAATAAAAAAGAATATTCTATTTATATTTAAATTTATAATATTAAAATACTATATATTTAAATTATTTATTGTCAAATTGTTGTCACGTAAATTTTATCCCAAATTTGTTTATTAAATTTTTAATAATACTTAATACATTTTTATTAATTTGTAATTTTCATACTGAGTTTTTGTTACATTATTAGAGCATTCCAAGAGATTTTTTAAAATAAAAAATATATTTTCTATAGTAAATAGTTATCTTTTTAAATAACTAGTAAAATTTAAAAATGCTTTCCAACAAACTCTCTATTTAAGATTTTTATTTTTATTTTTTTTATAAACATTTGTTGTTTTATTTGTAGTCTCTCTTTTTTATACGAATTACCTATCTCTTAAATATTATAATAGTGGCATAAAAAAATATGTTGCATTCAATTAAATTCATATAATATTGAAATCAATAATGGTTTTTGCTCTTTATATTTGGAGGGTCAAACCAATTTTTTGTATTAAAAAATCAAAATAAATAGTTTATTGAAATTTTTTTTAAAATATTTGTCTTTTTTTTTTTTAAAAAAAAAAGAATGACACATTTAAAGAATTCATTGAAGATGCTCTTACAAATGACACGTTGCCATATTTCACTTAAAAGATATTTAGTTAAACATTCGGCATCCCTAATACTATTCCCATTTATTGATTTTCCTCTCACCATTGTTCTTTACAAACTATCATTATTTTCACAATAAAAAATAATAGAGAAGTTATTTTCACAATTTTAAAAGAATTATATATAGTATAATTCTTTACAAATTATCACTTAAATATATAAAAAATATAAAATAACTTTATATAGTATTTCTAATATTTAGAACTTTTCATAACATTTTTTGACAAAACTGATAATTATGGAAATTTCACAAAACCTTCTTTCCGATTATAACACTTTTAGATAATAGAAATATGTGTTTATTGAAGTGTTGATTTCAAAATTATGAATGTTTCTAAAGATTTTCGATTGTATATATATGAACATATTTGAGATATTTAGTCATATATTTCTAAACATATTTGAGATATTCCTATTTGAAAAAGTTTAGTCTCGTATTTATGAATACATTTGAAATGTTCAATCGCACAATTTTAAACACATTTGAAATATTTATATATAGAAATGTTCGATCGCATATTCTAAACGTATTTAAAATATTCAATTCTGTACTTTTGACATAAATATGTTTAATTAGTAAATATTTTTAATAATAATTTTAAATAATAGTAAAAATATAAATTTATAATTGGACTGTATATAATTTGTTTGGTAATGCAACTATAACTTCTCAAAATAATGTCAGTGATTTATAAATGTGATATTTTGTTGTTTTTCTAACACTCTAATATTTTTCAAAATGTCTAAAAAAAAATGAAAAACAAAAAAATCTTTTTATTGCTAAGCCCATAGTTTTAGTATTTCTTAAAAGAAATGGGGATTTACTTATTTATTTATTTATTGTAAACAAAGTTATTTCAATTTATCATTTTGGTTTATTTCGTGGTAAGACTCCTGTTAAAAATATGGTAAAGCTAAAAAAAAAAAGAAAAAAAGAAAAAAAAAAAGAGAAAATAAGAAAGGCAAGAATGAAAACCATAATGTTTGGTTTTTTTTATAAGGAAAACAACCATTATTTTAACAATAACACTGCTTTTGCATGGAATAATAGCCAAATGGGTATCGGAAAACAACAACTGTCAATAACCCAAAAAAAAAAAAAAAAAAAAAAAGGAAAAAAGGAAAAATCCATAGGTGGAAAACTATAGCAAATATCAACAAACATTGATATATATATATATATATTGTTAAAAAATAAATAAATAAATAAAAATCAAGTTCTTTTTATAAAGTAAAAAATTTGACGATAAATATTATTTTTGAAAGGTTAATTTTGTATTGCAATGAATATTTTTTTATAAGATATGTAGTAGATTTGTCTGTTTTGGTGTAAAATTGAACTTTTCAAAATGATATTTAATATTATATTATAATTTTATGAAAAAAAATTGATTATTTTCTATGGTAAAAACTTATATATATAAAAAAATATGATTATTTTCTATTGCAAAATTGTATATGTGTGTGTGTGTGTATATATATATATGAGAAAAGACCAAAATCGTTTTTAAAGAGATAAAAGTCCACCATATAATATTTAACAACAAAATTTAAAATTTTTATATTATTAAAAAAATTATTCATTTAATAATTAAAAAAAACTAATTAGATAATTTTTTAAAATTCATTTAAAAAAATTTTAGAATTCACTTTCAAACGGGCTTAAAAGTTGATTAGTCTCGTCGAATCAACTTTTACCTCACAAGAGAAAATGAATGCAAAAATAGCAAAATCCAAGGTAACATTTATTCTTCCATGCATAAATATATATAACGTATCGGCTTTTATTAAACGGTAAAAACAAAATAACTTTTATAAAATCCCATCTCAAATTATGACTTGATTTTGTTTTCCAGCTTCTGCTAAATTAACCAAATATCATTTAGAAAGTCAGAATCCAAAATCATTTGGATAAATATGTAAATTATTTTAGCTACATTTGTTTTTGTTTTTAATTTAATATTTTATTTTGCTCCCTTAAATTAATTAATTAAATAAATTAAAAAAGATTACAAAGTTAAAAAAAAAAAAAAGAAAAAGAAAAAAGGAGCGCAATGTTGCTGGGTAGTATAGTCACACGCACTCGCAAAGCACACGCACAAATATACACACATACACATACACACTCTTTCCTCTCACGGCCCTGGTTCCTCCTCTTGACGAATCCTATTTTCGGATTTTTTGTTTTGTTTTGTTTTTTTTTTTTTTTTTTTGGGGGGGGGGTTTTGTCTGTGCCGCCGCTATTTTTATGCGGCTCCATCATCTTCTTCATCTCCTAGGGTTTCTAGGGTTTTCACAGTCATCCTTTGGGTTTTATTGGTTTTACCGAGCTGGATTCTCTTTCATTTCTCAGGCAAATCTCTATGCGCCGCTGGTTCAGCGGCTTTGTTGATTAGCTTCCCTGCATCACCACCAATCTCTACCTATCATTTTGTTTCCTTTTTTTTTTTTTCTTTTTTTTTTCTTTTTCTATTCCATTCAACCTGCTTTTTCTTCTCGATCCCGAAGCTGCCTAGGGTTTTTTTTTTTTTTTGACTGGTTCAAATTTCTCTTTCGGCTATGGTTTCTCGACTAGGGCAAGGTTGATTGATTCATTTTTTTTTTCCCCACTGGTTTGGTTCTTGAGTGTTTCTTTTTTGAGGATTCTTTTGATTTGAATGGCATTGGGGGATTTGATGGCCTCCCGGTTTTCACAATCTTCTGTGGCTGTGGTTCCGAATCACTTGGAAGACTACGCTTCGAGCCACGATGATGGGGATTTGAGTTTGCAGAGAAGGGATTCGGAAACTGCGAGTAGTAGTTATGGCAATGCCACGACCCCCGCAACCACGAGTATGGCTTACTTGCCTCAAACCATCGTGTTGTGCGAGCTCAGACACGAGGCATTCGAGGCTTGCCTGCCAACGGGTCCGTCTGATAGTGGATTAGTATCCAAATGGCGGCCTAAAGACAGAGTAAGCGCTTTCTTTGACTAGAATGTTTTTGTTATTTGATAATGTTTTAAATCATTAGTTTTGAAAATGTAGCGCATCAACTAAGCATTAATTTTTAGGGTTTTGTATCAGCGTTTTTTTTTATTTTTTTATTTTTATTTTTTCCGGGAGATACTGTCTCTTGGCCACCCCAATCGCCGAATTTCGTTGCAAACTCGTAAAGTTAGGAGAACGTTGAGGACTTTAGATGAAAACCTATTAATCTGGAATGTATGTATGGTGTTGAAAACTATAGGAAATAGATGCTTGATATCATTTCTTATGGGCTTTCCTTAGTTAATTTTCTTTAGAGTTGGTTGCATCAGGATGTCCACATCCTCCATATGTGAGGTCCTGGGGCTTGAGAAACCCTAATGATTAAAAAAAAAAAAAAAAAAAAAAACCTACGTGAGATCAGTCGACTTTTATGGAGTAGAATTAGGTCTTGATTGTGGGTTTTATCTATCCCTTTATATCAACACTCGGCAATAAATCTCAGGTTGCAAGGAAAAATCTTTTGTATGTCTAAGTGTACAGGCCTAATATACCTACATCAAAATAGCAAATTATGAAAGCATTTCTTGGAATGTGGCTTGCCTTTGGAGTGAAATAAGGTCCTGATTGTGGGCTGTATCCTTTCAGATTAACATTCGCAGCAATATATTTTAGATTGCAAAGCAAAAGTATTTTGGACGTCTATATATACAGGACTTGATATGTCTACATCAAAATGTGGAAAGCATGTTTCAGAAAGTGACTTGTATTAGCTGAACATAAGAGGAGTAAATAACCATAATGTGTGGAGTATGGGATACAAAGAAGTGATAGAACTAAGATGCTGCATTTTCAACAAAGAGTATCAATGCTGCATTTTCAACAAAGAGTATCAAGGGTTATTAGCACCTCAAAGACATGACTCCAAGAGAATTCATATTGACCATCAACTGTAATTCTTTAGCTTCCATGGATCCAAATTGTCCATGAATCAGAACTTCTCTAATTTTGGATGCAGCTAAGAGCTGAATTAATCATGAAGATGAGATGTCCTAGTTCAGCTTTGCTTATTTCTCCTCTTTAAACTCATTGAGGATGCATAAGTGATTTAAATGAGTTTAGTCGTGATTGTCCAATAAATATTCGGATGGTTTCTAGGTCCGGAACTTAGGCATGATAAATATCTAGATTTCTACAGCCCAAGTGTCCATCCTTGTCAAGAACTACAAAGCATTAAGAGCTTTACCAAGTTTTCCTAGACATTTCAATTTATAGGGTGAAGCTAATAGTACAAATATGAATGTGGAAAACATAATTCAAGAAGGCCTTAAAATGCTTTAATATGTCTTGGTGTTCTTGGTTGGTCAACAGAGTTTCAGAAATATCATTGTCAAGGACATTTATACATACATGGGAAATGAGTTGTCCACTTGAAGAAGTAAGCTGCAACTTGCTTAAAGTTTTAGATGTTCACTGATGAGTTAATCTTAAGAAAATTGTATATGTAAGTAATTAAATGTTAAAAAAGGCACAATAATTTTAAAATAAGAGGTAAAATTGGAATGTGATTAAGGTTTTTCTAGAGAAAGCATGGAGCCATTCAATCACCTTTATAATAGATGCTTAATGGTATTTTTCTGAGAAGTGTTTCATTATTGGCTACCTAATTTTCCACCCTGTGTTCTTTTCAGTTGGTATAAAACTTGTACATGCATTCAGGGTTTAGTGGTAAATTATGCAAGTAAGCATCTGTGAAGAATAAAAAACATAGATGCACTCTTTTTTTTTTTTAAAATAATTTTTTGGGTGACAATAAAATACAGATGCTAACAATGTACAAAATATTGCTTCATGACATTGGATTAGAAATAATCAATGTGAAATCAGAAATAATCAATGTGAAAGTTGCTTTCCTTGTATTCTATTCAGTTTTTATTTTTTAGTTTATTTTCTAGTTGAGGATTTGTTGCATTATTTTATTACTTCTTTAGTTTAACTCCAAATTTATTTTTGTGGGTGCAGATGAAGACAGGATATGTTGCTCTAGTTTTATGTTTAAACATTAGTGTTGACCCACCAGATGTAATTAAGATATCACCTTGTGCCAGAATGGAGTGCTGGATAGGTGCATTGTTATATACTAATTTGCTCTTATTCTTTAACTTGTTGATTGGGTGATTTTATTGTGCTTAAAATTTTTCTTTCCCCATCTCATCTTTTAAATTTTTTAGTGGTAAGTTGTGTTTTATTGTTTAAGGCTCTGAATGCTTTGGTAAAACAACCTAAAACATATATAATTTGTATCACTGTTAGTGGTTTATTGTTTAACAGCTTAAAATTGTAATTACAATTCCTTAACACATTTCTTCCTGTTTCTATTAGTTTATTTTATTTTTTTCTTTTTGGTTGAAGAGGTTTTGGGTTTGATAGTTCTTTTTCACAATATAACTATTTGTTTTCCTATAAAAATCTTAAATCTTTTTCTTCTGGACTAATTTAGATTTCTTATATTTGAGGATCCAAAATTAGGTTTTATATGAAGATTGTATCTTGATGATTTTTAAATTTAAAAAGATATGTTTGCTAGATATGTGAAAAGTTGAAAAATATTTTAACTTAAACTTGTTTGATTTAGCAGTCAACAATAAAAATAATTCAAATGGATGCTGTTTATTTGACATGTACTTTAATACAAAATTTTGGATTATATTAATAGTTTAAAATGGCCATCCTAAACTTACATAGTTAGTGAGTTGCATTAAACATTTATAGGGAAATCAATCTTAGACAAAACACATCATAAAGGACACATAGGACGTTTTTATTTCATGTGGAAAAAGACAAATTAAGTAACTTTTTGAACGAAAATTCTATTGCTGAGAATGTTAGCTAGCTTAGCTGGATAGATATCTTAGCACTGAAGTACTTTACCAGGGACTTGGGGAGCTATCAATTCATTGTGGTGGATCCTATAATTGCTAGTTGATGTATTCGTTGTACATTTATTTATTGATCCTTCAGAACAAACAATGATAAAATTTGTTGTTACTTAAGGTTTGCTTTTTACTTAATATGTTTTGCATTATAATGTGCTTCAAAACCACTTGTTTGAATTCTTGTTGTGGCGGGAAAAAAGAAATTGGAAAATCAATTTCAAGTCCCTAGACTTCTTCTCTCAAGTACATTATACATGTTCTTCAAACTCACCTTTTTTAAGAATCCCCATTTCTGTAATTTTTGTAGTGTTTATATTTTTGTAGTAGGACTGCAAAAGGGGTCTGGTATTTTTTCCTTTTAAGTATGGGCTATGGTATATAAGTCAACTTCCCTGTGTAATCAAATTTCTTTGTCTGCTACCTTTTTTTTTTTTGTTGTTTCTTAAATCTGATGCTCTCTCATGGAAGCAGCATTTATTTAGAGTTGCCTTTACTTGTAAGTGTTGTTCCTGTATGTGCAAAGAAACAGAACTTTTACACAATGGTTTGCTTATTGTTTTGTACTGTTTATGTTATTGCTATATTTGCTTTTTGCATTCGGTTCCAGTGCTGAGAAAATAAGTTGGTTGGTGGTAAAGGAAGATTGAAAATGCAAGAATTTAATTTCTTATTGTAGCTAAATTTTAAAGTTTTTGTTAAATTGTATTTACTTTTAACTTTTCTGAAGCAGTCAAATCAATGAAAAATAGTTCTTTTGTTCTCCCTGTAACTTTGTTTTCTTGATCTTCAGCATATTCCCACTGAAGAGAGAGAGCCAATTTACTTTTGTCTGTTTTTGTATTTTGCAGATCCTTTCTCTATGACACCTCAAAAAGCTCTTGAAACAATTGGGAAAAACTTGAGTCACCAGTATGAGAGGTGGCAACCAAGGGTGAGGAAATAGTAGCCTTGTTTGATGTGTTATAAAATATTGTTTCAGGTTTAATTTTATTTACCTTGAAGATATTTGAGCAGGCTCGATATAAGGTTCAACCTGACCCTACTGTGGATGAAGTGAAGAAACTTTGTAGTATGTGCCGCAAATATGCCAAGGCTGAGAGAGTCTTGTTTCATTATAATGGACATGGTGTCCCTAAGCCAACTGCTAATGGTGAAATTTGGGTCTTCAATAAGGTTTTCTACTCTGTTGAAGCTTTTTGTGCTATACTTTTAACGTCATTGATAAGCATATTCTCTTATTTGTTATTACCAATGTTATTGGTGCAGAGTTATACACAGTACATCCCCTTGCCAATTGGTGAGCTTGATTCCTGGTTGAGAACTCCCTCGATATATGTTTTTGATTGTTCTGCTGCTGGCATGATTGTCGATGCCTTTGAAAAGGTATCATATGACGTAGTTTCTACTAAGAATTTTCTCATATTTTGTTTCATGATCTTCCAAGTGATTTTATTATTTTGTTAGCTTTATAAATGGGATGCTTCTAGCTCCTCTGGATCAACAAGGGATTGCATTTTACTTGCGGCTTGTGGAGCACATGAAACTCTTCCTCAAAGTGCTGAATTTCCTGCTGATGTGTTTACTTCTTGCCTCACAACACCTATCAAGATGGCACTGAGATGGTGAAACTTTTTCCTTTAAAGTTTTCAGTTTCATTTTTTGTCTTGGCATGACTTTACTTGTTGAAGAAATCCTAGCCTTAATTTTAGCCTAAGCAATACCTAAAACTGTTACTGTTCTTTGGTAATGCATTTCTGGGTTCTGCAATATGGTATGTTGTGTTTTATTATGTGTGGGTTTCTTAGTAATTTCACTCTTTCTGAATGCAAAATTCATCAACTGATTTATCATGAAAAGTATAAATTGAAAGAACAATTGGTCTCACTACTGTGGTGTGTATTTTTCTTCTGATTTATCGAAAGTAGATATGGCTGTTTTGAAGTTTCATATAGCTTATTGATGAATTTATGTTTAGTATGCTTTGGTATTCAGGTTTTTGCATGAACAAGGCATGTATGCCATTAAGATATCATTATGTAAGCAAATATACTCCTTTGATATGCCTGTCTTCGTCTATTCTCCTTTGGCTTTGTGTATGTGTATAGTGTTATTTGATTATGTTTGTGATGGATGATGTGAATTGCGGTAAATTAGATCTCTTACAGTAAAGCTTATTTTGGGCTCTGAGAAGCAATTATCTTGGTTTGTTAGTAGGCACTTTGTTAGTATTGGTTACTTAATTCCTTCATTTGTGTAGTATCTCTTTCTCGTCTTTCTTCTCCTATATCTCAGTATTTTCTGTTTGTATGAGTTGTTGGCAATATAATTAAGCCATTTTTTCTTATCTATGATCTTCATTGGCAACTGGGTAAACTGATTGGTTACCTTGTTAACATCTGATTTAATTTGTTCTTGGGGCTACTCAATAAGTGTGGCCTTGCAATAGTTGAGATTTCCTTTGACTCACCAATTCTTTGAAGATCTTTGCATCTACAATCTGTTGTTTCCTATGATATGGGATGATATATTGGACAATTCCTTTGACCAACGATTGGCCAGCTCAAATAGCTCTTGTATTCACCCGTTTGTGAATAAGTGTTTTTAATTACCAGGAAGAAATAAACATAGGTAGTTTAGCTTTACTTCCAAAATGTTTTCTTATGCAGTATATTCACAAAATACAACTGAAATGTTTGCTGTGGTAAGTTTAGGAGCCTAATCACATCCTTGGCATTGTGGACTTGAATATGCATACTTTGTACTTGCATACGTTGATACACTAGACTTTGCTGGATGTGATAGCGTATTTAAATTACAATCTATCCGTAATATCATCTTTGAGAATGTTGATAAGTTTCATAGTGAGCTGTTGGTAAGCCAAAAAAAAAAAAAAAAAAAAAAAATCTGTACCGTGATGATCAAATTGCTGTCATCTGCTCTTTCTTGAATGCCAAGTTGTCATAATCTCAGTGCGTTAGTCTCTTGTATTAGGATAACTCATGAATCAAGTTGCAAACATATACTCTCCGATATCTTCTTTGTTACACCCTAAGAAGCCAGAAAAATCGTTTAGAAGCTTGCCTTATTGTACATATTGGATTTTGTTTTTATTTTTGCTTTTTGTTTATTTTTGCTTTGACTGGTACAACCTAAACAAGCCATTGTTTCCACCTGCTTCTATTCTATTTCCTCCATCTAGGCCTGTCATGACCACGCTTGTCTTTATTGTTTACTATGCCTTCTGATGGATCCTGGCTTGAATAATCTGAAGTAGTAAGTTGATCATGTGCTTCTTGCTGATTGTCAAAGTTCATAGTTATAACAATGATAAGTGACTTATGTAACTGCTGGACTATGTTGAACACTGCTTTGTTGCCTTCTATGTGGATCTGGCAACCTATTTTCCCTTCTGTCACCCTAATGCTTGTTTATAAATCATATTGTGATCTCCCTTTAGTTTAATTATTCTAAAGATGTCCAGTTTTTTCTCTTTGATATTGAACACACTGGGAGTGAACCTCTCTTAGAAGTTCTCTGATAGAATAGTTGTCGCCCGCTTAGGTATTCATGTATCTCCACATGGTCATTCCCAGTTTTATTTCCAGAATATATCATCCTTATGTCAATGTTTGATTAAATTGCAAATTTGTGTTGTTCCTCTGTTGGTTACCAAAAAAAGAAAAAAAAAAGAAAAGTACAATTATATGATAAATGGAGAAGTAATTGTCCTCTTGCATTGTTGGTGCCTATTAAACAGATTCATCCTAGTTTCCAGAAGTTGCTGGATTGGTTTTTACAGATGATTTGAACGTTAAACTGTAAGTTTATATGTAAAATATTTTTCTTGTCTGGTTGTAGATTTTACATGTTCTGGGATCATCCTTGACTTTTATTTCTATTCTAGACTTGCACCTGAAACACAAATTTTTTTTATTGTTGTTTGTTCTAATGATTGTTTATATTTTTATTTGGTTTAATCAGTTTGGTGAGAATTTTGTGATTCGTATTCCTTTGCAAATGATTCATGAATTTTCTGTTCACCCTACTGTTCTGTAAGATCTCTGTCCTGTTTGAAGTTTTTGTTTTCCATTTATGCTTTGATGCAGCTAAACATTTTCTTTTTGGAGGTCATATATTAAGTGATTCTGATAACAGTTTTGCTTATTTTGTTGTTTTACCTTCAGTTTCTGTTGGTAATCCATGCATATAAGAGGCTGCACACTTTTCTGACTGTTATCCATCCTGTTTCTCAGGTTCTGCACACGTTCGTTACTACGTGAAGCTCTGGATTATTCACTTATAGATAAAATCCCTGGCCGCCAAACTGACAGGAAAACACTTTTGGGAGAATTAAATTGGATTTTTACGGCGGTGACTGATACAATTGCCTGGAACGTTCTGCCTCATGGTAGTTCTATTCACTTTATGGATTTGATGCATGAGAATCTTAATTCTTTTTACTAGCTGTTTGTTTATGGTTTCGTTTGGCGATACATGTAGTCAATGTTTGGTTCTGCACTGCAGATCTTTTCCAGAGACTGTTCAGACAAGATTTATTAGTGGCCAGTCTTTTTCGAAATTTTTTACTTGCTGAGCGAATTATGCGTTCTGCAAATTGTTCTCCAATCTCTCATCCAATGTTGCCGCCTACGCATCAGCATCACATGTGGTACTTCAGGAGATACTTGTGAAGTTAATACTTTGTGTTTGTTAATTCAATTGTCACTTTGTCACTAATGCACACTGCAGGGATGCTTGGGACATGGCTGCTGAGATGTGCCTTTCTCAGCTTCCATCACTTGTCGAGGATCCCAATGCGGAGTTCCAGGTGTGTAAATTGTGTTTTTTTTTTTTTTTTTTTAAATTTAATTTTTATCGTTTGTTTTATATATTTAAGCTACAAGCCTACAACTACATTTCTTTTGCACGGTTTCTAGTTCAGTTGTTTTGCTCTCCTTGATTTGCACTGTTACATTTTCTAAGTGGCATATTTTTATCTTGAACCAGCCAAGTCCATTCTTCACTGAGCAATTGACAGCTTTTGAGGTTTGGCTTGATCATGGATCTGAGCATAAGAAACCACCAGAGCAGTTGCCTATTGTTCTTCAGGTGTGACAGTTCTTTTGGCGCTTATTTGTTTTGGGTTGTGACCAGTTCTTCTGTTATATAAGTTGTATCAAATAAAATTTTCAGTTCCTGTTTTCCTGATTCATTACCATTCAAAGCTTATGTGGTTATATGACTCATATACAATTACTTTCTTTGTATCTATGCAAAAGGCCTTATGATGAAAAATTGATTATGATAATATGTATTTGTTTGTGGGTTAAAGGTTAGCATCATGAAATTTTTTTTTCTTTTTTTTTTTTTGGGTTAGCTATGATGATTTAAGGATAGTTTTTCTCTGGCATAGCTTCTAGGTCTTAGTTGATGTAACGTTCTTTAAAAAATTTGGAAGTTATGCATTCTGTGTTGAAACATACAAGATATTACATTGTCTCTCTGCAATATGTTGCCACAGAAAGCATGTATTGCTACTTGAATTTCTCTGCCTACTTTCTCTATGCTTGTGTTGGACGAAATTTTGGTGTTGATTTTCTTTTCTGAAGGTTATGAAGTGTTATTTGTCTATCCAAGCCTCCATCTTATTTTTATCTAACTACTAGGGAAAATTCTTCTTTGTTATCTAATGCTAAGTGACATTCCTTGCCTTTATGTGTATAATTTTCTGACATAATCTTACCTGTGTTTCAGGTCTTACTTAGTCAGTGCCATCGTTTTCGAGCACTGGTCCTTCTTGGAAGATTCCTTGACATGGGACCCTGGGCTGTAGATCTGGTACTTTTTACGGTTTTGGTGTTGCTTTCCGTTTGGTAGTGGACTGTAAAACTGTAATATGTCTTTTGACTAACTTTCTGCTTTTGCAGGCCTTATCTGTTGGTATATTTCCATATGTTCTGAAGCTGTTGCAAACTACAACACCAGAACTACGTCAGATTCTTGTTTTCATTTGGACGAAAATTCTTGCACTTGACAAGGTATATCTAGATGTCCTTCTAGAAATTCCTTGTCTAGAAGATTATATGATTTTCAATATTAGTTATCTACTTTTTTCCATGCTATAGTTATTTTGTAGTTTTATAAATATTCATTATTAAATGTCTTCTGTTATTCTATTAAATGTTAATATATTATTTCTTTTGGATTATAGTCATGTCAGGTTGATCTAGTGAAGGATGGCGGTCATACGTATTTTATCAGATTTCTTGATAGCATGGAGGCATATCCAGAACAGCGTGCAATGGCTGCGTTTGTCTTGGCTGTCATTGTGGATGGGCATAGACGTGGGCAGGAAGCCTGTATTGAATCACGTTTGATCCAGGTTTGCTTAAAACACCTTCAAGGTTCAACTCCAAATGATGCGCAATCGGAACCCCTATTTCTTCAGTGGCTTTGCTTGTGTCTGGGAAAGATGTGGGAGGATTTTCCTGAGGCACAAATGATTGGTTTGCAGGAAGATGCTCCTGCTATATATGCTCCACTACTGTCTGGGCCCCAACCAGAGGTTTATCTTCTTACCCTGCGTACTTCCTCATTATCATTATTGTTATTAACATTTTAGTTATTTATGTAATTTTTTTTCAGGTTAGGGCTTCTGCTGTGTTTGCACTGGGTACCCTGCTTGATGTGGGGTCTGACTCTTGTCGAGATGGTGTTGGAGATGAAGAATTTGATGATGATGAAAAGATTAGGGCTCAAATTAGTATTGTTAAAAGCCTATTAAGTGTTGTTTCAGACGGAAGTCCATTGGTCAGGGCGGAGGTTGCTGTTGGTACGTGGTTTTTTTAATCAAATATTGCATATGCAGTTGGTTTTCATGAATGTTTCTGAGTACTTTTTTTCGAAGGACTCCTTTTATTTGTCTTTTCAAGTCATATTGATTACTTCAGAGATGTCAACTATAGACTCTTAAACTTAAATTACTCTGCATCTGGCAGCCCTGGGACGTTTTGCTTTTGGCCACAACAAGTACCTCAAGTCCATTGCGGCTGCCTATTGGAAACCTCAGTCGAATCCACTTCTGAATTCCTTACCTTCTCTGGCTCATATAAAAGGTCCAAGTAGTGTTGTTTCATCTCAGATTGGTCCAATTTTGAGAGTTGGAAATGACAGCTCATCACTAGTTCGAGATGGAAGGGTCTCCACAAGCAGCCCTCTGGCTACCTCTGGAATTATGCATGGGTCTCCATTGTCTGATGATTCATCACAACATTCTGATTCTGGAATATTGAATGATGGCATGAGCAATGGAGTTGTTAACCATTCAACACCAAAACCTCTGGACAATGCAATGTATTCACAATGTGTGTTGGCTATGTGTACTTTGGCCAAGGATCCATCTCCACGCATTGCTAGCCTTGGTCGACGGGTACTGGCCATTATAGGGATTGAACAAGTGTTGGCCAAACCTGTAAAAACCACTGGTAGCAGCCTACGACCTGGTGAACCTGCTACAGCAACTCCTTTTGCTGGATTGGCTCGTTCATCCTCATGGTTTGATATGAATGGAGGTAACTGTCTTGCTTAAGTGCTATGGGATCACTTTCTTTACAAATTGGTTCCCTATTTTTCTGTCTGTTGTTAAACTGCAAGGACGGGTAATGTTACTTATGCTATATGCTTAATTGACAGGTCATATGCCATTAACCTTTCGAACCCCTCCTGTTAGCCCTCCTCGACCAAGTTACTTAACAGGAATGCGGAGAGTATGCTCCTTAGAGTTCAGGCCTAATTTAATGAGTTCTCCGGATTCTGGATTAGCTGACCCACTTATAGGTTCTGCGGGATCTACTAGTGCTTCAGAACGTAGTTTTCTTCCACAATCAACTATCTATAATTGGAGTTGTGGGCATTTTTCAAAGCCGCTTCTTACTGTGGGAGATGATAGTGAAGAAATACTAGCTAGAAGAGAGGAGAGAGAAAGATTTGCTTTGGAGCATATAGCCAAATGCCAGCATTCTTGTGGGTGTCTCTTTTTTCTTCCTGAAAAATTATTTATTTGATTTGTTGTTTATGGTCTTATTGAATTCTTTATGCTGCCATGCATATCAAAGCTGCTAATGGTTTTGTTTTGTTTTGTTTTGTTTTTTTTTTTTTTATAAATTAAAACTTGGTTGTGGTTAGCTGTAAGCAAGTTTAGCAATCAGATCGCTAGCTGGGATACCAAGTTTGAAACTGGTACTAAAACAATACTGCTCCAACCATTCTCTCCCATTGTGATTGCTGCAGACGAGAATGAACGGATCAGGTATTTAAGTGTTATTTCTCCGTTTCAGTGTGAGAATAACTTAATTAGTGACTTTCTGTTGATGGTTTGCCAATAATGAAAAGTATGTTGGAATAACTAAAAATAAGGCCAGATTTGAGTAAATACATGTATTACTGCATTCCTGGATCACCTCCTTTTTTATGTGTGTTCTTAAACATGGTAATTTTTCTAATGTTTCTACAGTATTTATGTTCTGTTTGTAATAACAAGTGTTATTGTCCCTTTGTTTGTGATCTCATCTATTGTCTTGGGTCCATCTAATAGGGGTAAGGCACTTACACTTTGTGTAGAGATTCAATCCTTGGACTATAACAATTTCTATGTTGTTCGTGGATTGTATATGGATTACTTTTGTTTCAATGAAAGGCGCTTATGTTCTCTAGCACGTCTAGTGGGCTAGGATGTCAGATAATAACTTTCCTGTTTTGATGTATTTGATAGAACTTGTATGCTATTTATTCAAACATTTCAAATTTCCTTGTAATAATTTAGAACATCATTGTCAGTTTGACTAATTAAATAATAAAATGTAGTCTATTACTTCATTTATGAAGCCTAGAAAGTATCATGTAGATGGTGTTTCTCCTATAAAAGCTTTTATCCTTAAGAAGCATCCAATGTGTGCTTATCATCTTAGTTCTTTTAACCATATTAGAAGTACCTCAAAACAGACTCTGAGGGCCTATTTGGATGTGTTTTCTGTTTTTATTTATTTTTTATTTTTTTATTTTTGAGACATTGTTTTCAAAATAGAGGACAAAAAACAATTTTTTATTGTTTTGGAAAAACTAAGGGGCGTTTGGCAATCTGGGATCTCGAGAGCCTATTTATGGTTTTCCACGGTGCTTGGCTTGTTGGGACGGTCCCAGTATTTGGCTATTTGAGTGGTTCCAGGTGTTGGGCCTGTTCAGGTGGTCCTGGCCTCGGGTCCATTTAGGCAGTCTCTGGACATCGGGGTCCATTTGGGTATTCTTTGGCCCGGCCCCACTCGTGCGGTCTCAAGAATCAACCCTGTTTGAATGATTTAATCTTTTTAGGTGACATGAAATTAGTGGTCTGTATGACTTTTTATTGGGTTAAAATTGTTTCTAAAACTGGGAAAACAACAAAATGTTGTTTCCTCATTTTTGTTTTTTCATCGTTTTTGTTTCAAAAACTGTTCTCAGAAAGCTACGGTTAAATGCCTTACAAGTGTTTTAGAGAAGAACATTTCTCTATTTTCGAAAACAGAAAACTGTTCTAAAAACAGCTGGCCAAACAGGCCCTTATTTGCTGTTTTTGAAATTTTCTTGTGTCATTCTGTTTTATCATTTTTGGTTTCACTGTATTTTTGCATTTTCTGTAGATGTCAATTCTCCATTATTATTATTATTATTATTATTATGATAATTTACTTATAGATTGACTGGTATTTGTTTTTCATCAGAGTATGGAATTATGAGGAGGCTAGCCCTCTCAACAGCTTTGATAATCATGATTTTCCCGATAAAGGAATTTCTAAACTCTGCCTTGTGAATGAGCTTGATGACAGCTTGCTGCTTGCTGCTTCTTGTAATATTCTACATTTCTCTTTGTGATTAGTTTGTTATGCTGAGTGTCATTGTTCAATATGTGTTGGGTCCTTATTTTAATTTTCTTTTCTAATGTCTTGACATATTATTTAGCTGATGGAAGCATTCGGATCTGGAAAGATTACACTTCAAGGGGTACACAGAAGCTTGTTACGGCATTCTCTTCAATTCAAGGTCACAAACCTGGTGTGCGAAGTTTGAATGCTGTTGTAGATTGGCAGCAACAATCTGGATATCTGGTACTTCGCTTTCTTTTATGTTCAAGGTCATAATCATGTTTTAACCTAGGACTGTGGGGTGTGTTTTGTTTTATTTTCTCAATACACATCTTATATTATTGGTGATTAGTGATAAATACCTTCAATGTTTACTTTGGTAGTATGCTTCTGGTGAAGTATCATCCATCATGCTTTGGGATCTTGATAAGGAGCAACTTGTTAATACTATTCCTACATCTTCAGATTGCAGTATCTCAGCAATGGTGAGACTTCTTATCTCCATTTACTTGTTCTAATTATTTCTTGAGTTAGTTGCATCACTTAATAGTATATTTTATTTGATTATTAAGTCAAGTCAGTTTAAGAGTAGCTCATCTATTTTGGAAGTAAATAATCTTAATTCAGGGCAGGTAAAATTTTTTTAGAGTTACTTGGATTTATAATTTTGTCGTGAATGTAACTATTTCAATGGTGACAAAAGATTGATTTTCTGGTGTGCAATTACAAGGATTCTGCTATGGGACATCATTTTTATGTCTTTTAAGCTTGTTGCGTGATAAATGATTCCAGGTGTTCCATATCATTTAAAATTTTAGGACTTGACTTGAGACTTGGATTACTCATATACTGTTTGTGTTCCGTTTATTTCGTGAAGAATGTCCAATTAGATATTGTAATGTTTATTTTGGATTTTCTGTCCAGGTTTTCATACTTAATTTTTTTAGCATATTTAAATAATAATGTGGGTCGGTCACAGTTTTATGATTTCTGATTTCATTCAAGGCAGATGATGGGATTTATGTGGCTGTTTGCATCTCTACCTTGACTGCCTGTTGAAACCTTAAGGAAAGTATGATAAATGATTTTGGCAGGTCTTGATACTAAAAATGATTTTTCAGAAAATGTATTCATTTTTCCATGCCCTCCTTCTAATTGTTACTTTAGCTGTCCCTGTCATGAAGATCTTTCGAACTTAATAATAACCGATATTATTTTTTATTGTTTATTATATGTGGCTATATAATTGTTGCTTGCTGGATCTTATGATTATTTATTTTACTTGCATGTCTGTGTAGTCTGCTTCTCAAGTTCATGGGGGTCAACTTGCAGCTGGTTTTGTGGATGGTTCTGTCAGACTCTATGATGTTCGAACACCTGAAATGTAAGCCATGAAAAAATTCTGTGCCTAGATGTAGTGTTATGCAGAAGATACTCAACAAAACTTGCAATTTTTTAATATTTATTTGTCAGATTTGCTGCAGAGAAAGCAGGTATATTTGTTTGTTCATTTACATAGAGATGGGTCATTTACATGCCTCATTACAGATAACTGCCATATAGATATCCCATAAAAATATTTGTTTGTTCAATCTATTACTATCTCTATGTTTTGCCCTTTTTGTGACACATGTCAAATTACTATGTTCAGCTATAATTTTCTGTTGATATATATATATATATATATTTTTTTTCCTTGGTTCTTATATTTGCATGTTCTTTTTCAAATTCCTAAATTTGAAATAGCACGATTCTGTGTGGAAACATCTTTGTACAGGCTTACTAGTTGTGGCCCAATTAAACTTGCTCTTTAGACCTTAATGATAACTATCAAAAGTGAATCAACATTTTAGTCTGAGGCTAAATAAGGTGCTGGAAGACAATTTTAACCTCGAAAGCGAAAACTTTTGTAGTTTCCAAAAATTGAACCGTCAAAATAATGTCACTTTTGTCTCTGTCTCTTGTTTGCAATTGACTTGCCTAAGAAAATTCTTTCGGTGCCCTAACCTTTTGTTTTTTCATGACTTTTAGGCTTGTCTGCACAACGCAGCCGCATATTCATAAGGTAGAACGAGTGGTGGGGATTGGCTTTCAACCTGGGCTTGATCCGGCCAAGGTAGGAACGGAAATTTTTTGGTTAATTTATTGTATATTTTCTTATTTCTTTTGTTTCTCTATATCTCCAGAGTGTAACATTTGTTTTGGTCATAGTGAAGGTTTTTTCATATTAAGATTTGTTTCAAATTAGAGGCCTAACTTTTATTGATGGCTTTGTACAGATTGTCAGTGCTTCTCAAGCTGGTGATATTCAGTTCCTTGATATCAGAAGTAGTAGGGATGCCTACCTCACAATCGAAGCTCACAGGGGCTCCCTTACGGCCTTAGCTGTGCATAGACATGCTCCTATAATAGCTAGTGGCTCAGCCAAACAGCTCATTAAAGTCTTTAGTTTAGAGGGTGATCAGCTTGGTACGATAAGATACTACCCAACCTTCATGGCCCAGAAAATTGGTTCTGTTAGCTCTCTAACTTTCCATCCATATGAGGTGCTGCTTGCAGCTGGTGCTGCTGATGCTTATGTTTCTATCTATGCGGATGACAACTCTCAAGCTAGATGAGAACGCGTTTCTTCCATGAGAATGTATGATGAAGCTGTACTGGAGGGGGTTGCAAGGTGTTTGGGGCATTCATTGGAATGTCATGGTTCCGGTTCTGGTACCGGTTTCAATTCATGGGGTGCATGATCATTACAGAATATATTCTTCTGCCATAATCCCTCTTCGCTGTCAATGGGTGGTTGAAATAGTGGTAGGTTGAATTCTACCAAAATGTATGCTATATATTCATTAGCCTCCCGTGTAGAGGGACTCCTGTTGGAAAGTATTCTGCATTTATTCGGGGGCTTTAGCAAATAATCTGTTTTATGTAAATGCATGTAAATATCCTTTTTTCTTCTTCTTCTTCATTTTCTTGCCCTCCTCATTTTGGTGTGTCCATTTCTGGTCGATCCATTTCTTCAATTTGTAAAAGCAGCGGACTTTTTTGTGATTATTTTAGTTTGCACAGATGGTGGTGTGGATTATGGTATCCTGAAATGCGGGGATTGCTACAAATTCACGTTGCTCATCTCTTTGTCTTGTCGATTTGTCCTCCTATTAACCTGAATGTAACCTGTAATTAAATTATTAAGTTTGAGCTAATATTCTATTTCTTCTCAATCCCTTTATCCCGCGTCTTTTAAGTTTTCGTTCTAGACCATGTCATTTATGGCCTTTCATATTATTTATACCGACCTTTAAATTCCAAGTGTTGGTGAAGGCTTGTTTATTGTTGCAAAATGAAAATAACATGTAAAGCCAAGAGATCGGTAGGTGCTAATTTTGTGAAGAAATTATAATGAATTTCTATAAGACATTTCTTAAAATAGTCGTAATTATAGATTTTAATTCCAAATCTATCTTCTCCTCATCCCATACGCCGTAATTTATGTACCAAATTCTTTATTTTTCTTCATTTTTATTTTTATGTTATTTGGTTGCGGCCCCCAAAAAAAAAAAAAAAAAAAGGGGCAGCTGGGCTTCCCCAATCGTTCAATCATCAGGTGCACAGGCGTCACAAATCAGTATCCGAAGGAACCCCCCAGTACTGCTGACCGACTCGACTACATATTGCCATACAGGAAATTAATAAAAAATCAACGTATATAACATAACGGTCTCATGCTGACAATTCATATTCCAAAGTCTTAATATTCATCTAGAGAAATGCTAGATAGGTCAGTCATAGGAAATGGCTACAGAACATGAAGACTCTTGAGAACTCATCAAACCAACCCTATTTCATTACATCAAATATTCACAAGGAAATATATTACGTAATTTTGTTCAGTAAACCGTACCATAGCATTTCATTTACTGCCACCAACCATGCTTGGGCCGGAAGCCCCTGCCAAGCTAGATGACATGCCACTGCTTGTCATCTTAAGCTTTCCATCTGCACTGCCAAAAACATTCAGATCTTCAAATAATCGGTATGGGGGAATATAAGGCTTTTGTCCCGCTGCAGGGGTAGAGTTCTGTGATGTGGTACTTGTCGGGAAATCTCCATGAATAGCTGAACCATTAATTTCTCTTGATGGGAAAGAATTATGGTGCTGCAAAGGTCTAACCCCTTGCACCGGAGTATAAGGTCTAGTTGTATTGGCACGAGGAGTCAAAAACATATTAGAGGTCATTTGATTCTGACTGTTAAAATAACCAGGGGTAGCTGCCCATGGTGGAGGGGGATAACCGGTCGAATAGTGAGGTGGCTGCAAGTGTGGCTGTGAATGAACCTGAGGATGAGGTTGCAACTGTGGTTGTGGTCCAGATTGTGATAGTTGGGGCTGAGGTCGGGCCCATGGAGCAACGTAACTGTTGTATTGGTTCTGACCCTGATAAGTTTGGGAACCTTGTGGATACCCCTGGTTGCTGGGGGAAGCATGTTGATACCCTTGATTGCTAGGGGAAGCCTGTTGATACCCTTGATTGCTAGGGGAAACAGGTACCTGATGCAAGTTTTGGTTAGAAGGTGGATCAGGGGAGACATGGGGGGAGGCTTCTGTTGTTGTCAATGTGAGACTCAGGAGGTCAAGTATGTCCTGCTCCTTGGTCTTTACTGGTGCAGGTGGGTCAGGTAGAACTAATGCGTTGCTCGGACCAGGAGTTGAGGTTGTGTGTGCAGGTGGAACTGTTGTGCTGCTTGTGCTCACTATTGCCAGACTGCCATTGTTGCCATTAGAACTGCTTGGGGAAGCCATGGGCTGTCCTTTAGAATGCCTGCAATCACAGAATAAGCAACCTATCATACATAGAACATCCATAATCTTAGTTCAAGCTTTGGAAAGCATAGACCAACGAATTATCAGTGCTTTGATGAGGATGAAAGTGAACTATGTTGAACAATAAACTCAAGAAGATTAGAACCCCCAAAAAAGTTATGCTGACAGACTTCATGATGGTATAAACTCTAATGCATCTAGGCAGGCACCAACTAATAGGCAATAAAGATAGTAGTTGAACCTGGAAAAATTTCCAACAGGCACATAATACTATGCATGCATCTTGCACTGATTTTTTATAATAAGGACTCAAAGTAAATGACAAAAAGGGGTTTGCAGTTATCAACCTTCGAGCTAGCTGTGCAAATTCATCTTCCTCTTCTTCATCTTCATCGATCTGGCTCCTTGTCATAGTAGAAGCAGGTGGAGAAGGAATAGGATTTGGCCTTGGACTAAGGTCTCTCGGGCTGGAGTCTCTAACTTCTGACTGTTTGAGGCTAGATGCACTTGTTTCAGTGCGTTGGGGGCTGACATTTGTAACTTGATTTGGCAAAGGAGAACCAGAAGCTATGGCATCATGCTTTGCAAGCAAATTTTGAAGAATGTCATTCAATTCAAGGCCCCGGCCAAGAAGTTCCTCATCTCTGACAAAATACCGAAATTGCATTGAGTTTCCATATTTTATACAAAATTTCAGAATGCAGTTACGATTTTGCACAAAAGCACACAGGCATGTCAAGCCTCAAGCAAAATGTAGATTGCAGAAACCTGCAAATAGCCATGTAATATGGAGGGAACTAACCCAGTTGAAGTTAGCATCTGCATCAACTTTTTCTGGTTGGCACGACACCGGTTTACAAGGTCAACTATCACTTCATCTTTTACAGCCTACATACGGGACATTCGATTAATTAATTTTACTCACAAGTTGCCTTCAGCCCAAGGCTAAAGAACATCATAAGTCGTACCTCACGATCACCAGGGGTCACTGCTTGCAGCATGTCACTCAGGAGATCCACAACATTCCGCATGGAATCCATGCTTGACAAACTAGGAAGGTTAAAAATAAATCAGATGACAAACTACATATACCAGTTTTTAGAATCCAAATCTTAGAGCAGGAGCACTATCAATTGAATAAAGAACAGCAGCAATAAGGAACAAAGCAAGGAGACCAAATTTCAACCCCTCACCTTAAACTTTCAATCTCTGTTGCCATAGTTTCATCAAGCCTTCTAGCAGAATTGCTAGGCATTCCAAATCCAGGTTGAGCATATCCCTGGCTTGGGGGTGTAACAGGAGGTGTAAGTATTGGTGGTGCAGCATCTAATGAACGCTTGGGAAATACTACTCCAGAACGCTGCCAGTCACACAATTCGGTTATTCATGATATTTTTATCCAAACCCTTATATAGATATAAATTATTATATATGTCGTACTCATGATGCAGTGAAACAAATTTGTGACCTCATAGGGTTAAATGCAACAAAGGAAAGACCAAGAATATTAATACCGAAAAAAGAAGATACCTACAATTGGTTCTACATAGAGTACATTTGGCTCATTAACTACAAAATAGTATTTCATTCTAATGAAGAGGGCAAACAGTAATTACAGGCAGAATTGATACTCACTTAGCTTGGCATCTAGATAACAATGAGCATATGTTTTAAGTGACAGAAAAAATGCCAACCAGAGGTAGGACACTATTAGGCTTGTTTATTTAAACATCAAATCTAATAAATCCATATAACAATCAATGGTCTATAGCAAAGGAGGAGAAAACAATAAAAAATATATAGTTCTCAATCATCTTTTAAACCTGGCAGGACAGACTTAAAATCAGAGAATGTCGAAAGAGGTAGGTTAATTCATACCCTTAGTTCTTCATATGCCCAGTAGTACTGAGGATATTTTCCCCCAGGCCCACCAAACGCTTCTTGCCAAGAGTCTAGCAAAACCAATATTTTCTCCCTCACTTGCATATCTGCCTGAAATTCCATCCGCAGATTCATAAAAAAAGTGAAATACAGGCAGAAGAAAAAGTCTATTATATAAGGAATGGTTCGACATTCATAATTGTGAATAAAAAAAACCGACATTCCGTATATATGAACAAGATAGTAAAATCCATGCATCAACGACAAATCACCGAAATATGCATACCGTTTAAGGTCCTTACTTCTTCATGTAGCGAGGCTAAAAAACCCATATTCTGCAAGCTATTTAAGACCAGAAACACAAATACCCTAGGACCTACCCTAAACACGTTTCAATTTGAGCCAAGGCCCAAGGTAGATTTATCCATCACCGACCCTCTTCAAGTGTAATAGGACAAATCAAGCTAAAATTTAAGAAATAATCCACATCATGTCATTTCAATTGTACCAAACCTAAAATCATCACACCCATTACCATGTGGTAGCTTACACCAACACTCATCAAACAAGAAGAAAAAAACAAAAGAAGGGGGAGAAAATCAACAGAGGACTTTGTTTCAAAAGCTGGCAACATCCAACTATTGGCAGGCCATACCTTCTCTGGCGTGATATTTTCACCGTAGATTGTGAAAATTTATGGTGTGTCACAGAAACATGTCATATGAATAAGAAAAGTCCAATCTAATAGTGATTCAGATTGTAATACTGCACATGTGACATATACGAAACAGTATAAAGAGAATAAATAAGCTATTCCAATGAATTCCTCAACAGTAAAAACAAAGCCAAAAAAAACAAAAGAAAAAAACTATCAGCAACTAATTGGGATTCAGACTGTAATACTGCACACGTGACATAAATGAAACAGTGTAAAGAGGATAAATAAGCTATTCCAATGAATTCCTCAACAGTAAAAACAAAGCAAAAAAAAAAAAAAAAAAAAAAAAAAAAAAAAAAAAAAGAGAGAAAAACCATCAGCAAGAGTCAGTTCCAACATGTTACCAATGCCACAACTATCCATGATGCTTGCTATTAATATTTATATTAACACTTTTACTTCTCAAACACATTTGCCCGTTTAAACCATACGGCTTTCAGTCACTGATAACACAGAATCGTAAGGGCATATAGTCTGCTTTTTTCAAAATAAATAAATAAAAATTGACGAGTAAATATTGAAACGTGCTAAAGGGGTATAGAGCACTCCAAAAAAGCAGGATAATAAAAATACACAGACAAGGAGCAGCATTTATAAAACAGTAAATCCTAAGGTCTCAAACATCAATGAAATAGTTGAAAGGACTGAAACCTCCAGAGGAAGCATAATTCAGAATCAAGTTTATCAGGGTCTTGAAAAATTCCATTTCCAAGGTTTGCGCTAAAATGAATCTAATTAGTACACCTAAATGAAGCAAAGCAATCCCATAAATGAAAAGCATGATTTGGTCTCAAATCTCACCAGCTATTTGCTTTTCAGAACAGATAAATGGGAATTTATCTTTTATTTATATAAAAGAAAAACTACGCACAATGTAAAAAAAGAAATTACCAAGCTTTAAACATAAGAATAAGAACCAAATATAGCTCCTAGTCAATTACTAAACCATGCAACAAGATCTTCAAGACTAACCTTCTTTCTCACAATTTTGATCATCTCCCCTAGTATATTTCTCTCAGCGATTTGAAAATGGACATAATCACCACAGTTCTTCACCATTGTCTCCAAAAGCTACAACAATAGATTTACCACGAAATAAATCACTTGCACAATTTTTAGATTCTGACTAGAAAGAAAGGTTGAAGCAAAGCGTACCGTTAACGAGAGTAGCTGAACTTTAGAATTCCTATGCTGCAACCTTCTTTTCAAAGCTTTTACTACATCTTTTGCCTGCCTGTGCGTTTTTTTATCACAGAGCCATCAATAAACATATATATATATATATAGATTTTTTTTTTTTATTCCAACAAATAAAACGGACTAAAATTAAAAATACAACAATGATTGTTGAAAATAACGCAGTGAAACTTCATCAAACCCAAGCTTCAGGCAAAAGTAATGAATCTAAGGAGTTAATCAGAGTAAGTAATTCAATTCCCGTTACGCGTAATCTCCTCCTCTAATTTCCTTTATTTTTAATAATAGCCTCAATCTTTAATTTCGATAAAGATGGAAAACAAGAACGTTTAAATAAAAAGACTAAAAAAACCAGATTTTTTACTCAAATCAAATTAAAAATCGGAGAAGAGAGAGAGTTAACTCAACAAGCGCAAAATTTCTTTTCCAGAACATATAATCTGAGTGAAATTATTCATTAAATAAGACATAAAGGCCTAGGGCGAAAGAAATTAAAGTCAACCCCATGTAATTGAAAAAAAAGAAAAAGAAAATCATGAACTCGGAGTGTATATTCTTATATAGAATACCAGTGATGAGAATTGACGGAGTCACAGATATCGATGTTCATAGTCCAATCAGGGCTTATTAGAAGATCGCTCGTCGCTTTCTCCACAGCTACTGTAGCTGAAGAAGACGACGATGAAGTCGCCATGGCCATCATCTTCTCTCTCTCTCTCTCTCTCTCTCTCTGTTTCTCTCTCTCTCTCTCTCTCTCTCTCTCTCTCTCTCTCTCTCTCCCCACTTTCCGATACAACAGAAACTTTTCGTTTGTCTACCGAGAAAAATTAAAATAAAAACGAAAAAAATAATCAACAAAAAAAAAATAATAATAATCAACAACAAGCTGATATATTATTCCACGCCTTATTTTCGCGGAAAATACACCCGCGCCATTATTGTTCGTTTGGATGACTGGAAAATTCCGAAACCCTAGAAGAAGAAGAAACAAAAAATAAATAAATCAATTTACTCGGAATTTTCTCGGTTCCTTCCCTGTCTTCGCACACCGATCAATAAAAATAATTTTTTTTTATTAAAAATCAAAAATCAAAAAACTTTTATCTGCTTTTCTCTCTCTCTCTCTCTTTTTGTTTTTCTTATTTATTTATTTTTTCCTTTTTTCTCTCTCTCTCACTCTCTCTCTTCGTTTGCCGAAAATTTCGTTTTTATTTTCATTGAATGTTCCATCCGTCCATCCCAAGCCCCTAATCTCTCTCCGTTTCTCGTATGCTTTTTCTGTCCCCCATATATTATCCAATCCTCACGCGCACGTGTCAGCAACGCTCTGAATACTAATCGCATAGTTTAATCAAGACAGCGAGTATAGTCTTGCTAATGTATACCACGAGTGGTTGATATCTGACGAAGTCTGTTGCTTCTTTTCTCACGCCTTTTATCCTGTTTTTTTAATTATTACCGTGTATCATTTATCTTTCATAAAATTACCTTTTTATTTTATTTTTAAGGTTTTTATTTTTATTTTTATGTAATTTTAAATTCCATTGGTCTGAGTGGGAATGGTAAAATGGTTGTAGAACTTGGGAAAGGTTAGAGTGGAATAATCAATAATGTGAGTGGGGGACTCGAAAAAAAGATTATTATACGTGTCAAAATCAGGGGCCGGCTTTGTCTCTTTTAATGTTTAATTAATCCTTTCTTTTTCTCATCTCAACCCAAGCTACATATCTAATTTACGAATATAACCTTACTTTTTCTTGTGAATTGTTTTTTATTAATTATTTGTCCCACTATCCACTGGAAAGATAAGCCAACGCAAATCATGATTTATTATTGTTATCAACAAGCTTATCTAATTCTTATAATAATAAAATAGTAAAACATTGGATTTTATAAATTTGCAAAGCCAGAAAATGGACAACGTTGGAAGCCGCATGAGTGGTTGGAACTGTAGATCTTTGACTTAATTAGCTCGATTTTGATAAGGGCCATGCTTAATTATCTAATACCCCCACCACATGACATTATTTTATGATTATTATTATTTTTTGAGAAAAAGAATAATATTCAAAATATAAAATAAATCTACTAAGATGTATATTAACTATCATATATTAATATTTTATTGATTAACCTATAAAATAACTTTGTAGGATAAATATAATTTTATTATCTCTAAATGAATAATAATTATAATTAAATATAAATCAGTTAAATATTTATATATATATATATATTTATATTATAATTTAATATTTAAAAAAAAAATAATAAACAAATGATGTTGTCACGGTCGTATGCATCTCACACTTGTGCTCTCGGTGGTAGATTGGAATCATCCTCTCTCCTTTAGGTTTTGTTTAGTAAATATGAAAGTGGAGGGAAAAATTGATTTTCGATATTTAGTTTTTTGAAATTTAATTTTATGATAATCAATTTTTCTATTAGTATATTTGATAAGTAATTAAAAAATTGGAATTTGTAAATAATTAAATTTAATAGGATATAATAAATTAAACATAAATATGTATTTAAAAAAATAATAATTATTTTTTCTATGATTCTCAAAATAATATATTTTTCACATATTTTTCTACATAGTAGAAATTTAATTATCTAAAAGTTTATATTTTTTTATTTCATAATAAATATAAAAAAAAATATATTTATTTAAAAAAAAAAAATAGATTTCCACTAATTTTATCACTATCCCAACATACAATTAAATTAAACTATTGTAATTCTCATTAAAATAAATAATAATGATTAATAATACGAGGATGCGGTGTATAATAATTTGCTGAGGTGTTTGATGGTGATTGGATGCTTTCACAGACGTCAACAATAGCAGTAGAGTACTCCGAGGGGCATGGGTTCTTGGCGTGGGGAGAACCACGAGATTGAGAGAGCTTACATGCCATTGCTTAAGCTATTCTTGTCTTCAAAGCTTTTATTTTTTTATTTTTATTTGGAATGGATAGAATTTATTCTAGTTTGATTTGGATACCAGTGTGACTCGTGTGTTTTTTTGGAACTTATAATAGGGGGAATTGGAGTTTCTCTTTCCTTTCGTTTGGAAATATATAAATATTTTATAATTATGGGATATATGAGAAAATAAAGGAAGGAAATGCGTGATAGTGCAAAAAGAAAAATTTTAGGGAAATTATTTATTTATTTATTTTTATCTTATTATAATTTAGATATAGTATAGTTTTTAAATAAGTTTCTATGATCCCTATACAATTAGTAGATTTATCAAAAAAATAAAAATAAAAATAAAAGAAAAAAAATGAGTTGATTTATCTTACAGTTATATGATAGTTTTATTACGATTCTATGAAACACCCTTTGTCAAAATAAATGTAGAATAGAGAAATACTTCATTATTTAATTTATCTTCTGGATAATTTAATTTCTTTTAATTTTTTAGATTAAGTTACGAAACACGTGCACTTCATCATATACCTCTAAAACATTAGATCAAAAAATTCTTAGATAATATTGACCAAATTAAAAAAATAAAATTCTTAGATTCGTATTTTCATCGTTCAAAGTTAGAAATCATTATCAACACTTGGATTTTTCTAATATGCCTACTTTTGTAAAGGTCTTTATCACATAATTAATGTTCATTTTTTATTTTCTTCTATACATTTTGATGGCTACGTAAGGCTTTAATTACTCATTATTTTTCTTTTCTTCTATGGTCAAAAAATGCACACTCAATGTGCATAAAAAGAAATCTTTATCACTGTGCTATCAAGAGCATATTTTCGGCACTTTTTGGTTTCCATTGATAATTGAAAATATCCAAAAGCCATCAAAGCAAATTATTACCAGTCAATGCTTATCCCTTTAGGTTCTCATTCAATTGCAACCACCACCATATGAATACGAAAGGCATATATATATATATATATATATATATATATTTATATATGTGTGTGTGTTTTGCCAAATGGAAGTAGAGTCACTTTTCCATTTTTAAACTGCGGTGCATAAAGCAATAAACCAAAACTTATTAAATTTTTTATTTCCAAAAAAAAAAAAAAAAAAAACTTTTGTACTTTCATTTTTCTAATTTATTTATCGAGTCTCTGTCCTCTCGTAGGGACAGGCTAATGATATATGGATTTTTTTTTTTTTTTCTCTTTCAAAGAGCAAGGTTTTTTTGTTCTTTATTATTATTATTCAAATTTCAAACCCTGAACGAGTAAACAAAAAAGATAACTCCATCAATATGCTTCACTTTTTGTACAATTCTTTAAACTTTTAATCCAGTTTCGTGTTAAACTATTATTGTTAGCCCATTTTTTGCTTCAATAGACATCTAATTAATTCAAATTTTGTGATTGGTTTTTAGATGCTTTGATATTACATTTTAATAATTTATAATTAGTGTTTTTAGTTTTTTTTTTCTTCATCATCAGTGTTTTTAAATTCATGGGTTAAATAAGATATATGAATTAGTTACAAAATCAAAAAAAAAAAAAAATGCTTAAATCTGGTACTGCTCTGTAGATTGTAGTATACATACTTTCCCTGTCAAAAATCCCAAATTAATATTTGTCTCTTTCTTAGTGCCATAGATTTTAATACGGAAATATTATAGATATTGGTCCATACTCCATATATATATACATACATATATATATATATATAAATTTTATAAATAATTTATACATGACGAAATTGAGTGTGGATAACGAAGATTAATAATTAATGAAAAAAATGTTGAGTTATAAAGAAAAGTTATGAACGAAGCCCACAAGGATGGCAGGAGAGATTGGCAGCAAAGCAAAAAAATAAAAATAAAAATTAAAAGGAAGAGAAAAAAACAGCATTTGTAATGCTTTCTGACGAGTAGTCAGGCACGCAAATAATATCACCAAAAAAAAAAAAAGTAAGGCATGCAAATAATGTCGTGGACGGTTACCGAAAGTTGTTTTTTCATTGAGATTCTTCTGAAAGGGCTTTTCAATTTGCCTTTTTTGATATTTACCAAAAAATTTTTGCTTTTTTTGATAGTAAATGGAGAGTGATTGTGTTCCCAATACGCACCCAAAATGCCAGTATAAGAGGGATTGACTTCTGCATCCTTAATGGCGTTTTGGATTTTTCCATGTTTCGGAAACACGTCGCATTGGAAGCATTCTGTAAGCCCATTAGTGCAGAATCTAGGCCCACGGTCCACCATTTTGAAGAGCAGAAACGATTTTGCAAAGGGTAATATCCATTCTATTGTTGGTTTTAACTTGGATTTCGGCCTTTTTATTTATTTATTTATTTATTTTTGTTTTGCCTCGAGAGATTGAGTTTATTTTTTAGGGAGTTTCAATTTGTCTTACCATCTGGACTTTCATACGCAATCCTTCTTGCTAAGGGTAAGGGTCGCAACCATGTCATACGAGAAGGCTGTGTTGAAAACGAATCATCCTACTTCACAAAAATATATAAATAAAAAAATAAGTTGTTATTTGATAACATAGTTAATTTTTTATTTTTTTTTATTTTTATTTTTATCTAATTGTGCATAATTTATTTATGTTAAGTGTTAGTTAGTGATAGTTAAAATTTATTAATGGATGTTTTATTTTTTATTTATTTTTTGGCCATAATTTTATAATAACTAACTTGGAGTTTCTATAAACTGTAATTCTCATTAATTAATATTTGATATAAGCAAATTATGTATAATTAAATAAGGAAAAATAAATTGAAGTAAAAAAAAAAAAGAAGAGAAAAATGAATAAAAAATAAAAACTAAAAATCAACCATGTTATCAAATGGTACCTATAAATAAAACATCCTGTTTTGAATTTCTACTGAAGTTATATGGAACAGCTAAAATGTATGTATGGGCTAAAATAATATCAACCTTCGGATAATGATTTGGAGGAAAATTGCAGGGTATTGGACGTCTTTAAAGAATGTAATATATTATGTAGCTAATTTCAGTATTAGATTTTTTTCTCCAATATGGGAGAGGTGGAGATTTGAATTCGGAATCTTTGTTATAGAAAACAGTGCTTTCGTCCTTGGCTTCATTTGCGAACAATTTTAGTAATGGACTAAGAGAATTTTATTTTGTTTTCTATCCAAAACAAAACAAAACAAAAAACCCATCTTGCCAAGTCTACTATCGTCTGGAAAATGAACAAAACCACATTGCATTTACAGATTTGTTAGGCGTGCCGAATTGGGTCTAATGAGACTTTCCAATGGTATTAATCTGCACAGTCCAACATTTGGAGCTGCCAGAAAGCCGCACAATGTTTATATCGGGCCCGCTGCGCGGCATCGTATAAAGCTGAAGGGTGGGTTTTTCCCGCACAAACATAAATTTCACTGTGAAACCAATTCTTCCTACTTTTATAACAACAATCACGTGCAGGTTTGTTTTGTGTGATTGTTTTTCTTTTTCTTTTTTATACCTTTACATTGAATAAAATAATCATTGTTGCACCCAAAAAAAAAAAAAAATTATATAGATAGTGAAACAAATTTAAATTGTAAATATTATAGCAAAATATAATCATTTCAAAAAAGTAATGTAGAAACTTTTTATTCATTGTTGTACTGTGTTTTCTCCTTAATATTTAATATACAATTGGATTTTAAATAAAATTGCATTAAGAATTATACTTTTTAAAAATATTTGTTAATTTTCTATCAAAAATAATATTTATTAATTGCTAACCTTTTTTTCTTTCTAATTTTAAATTATTTTATTAATATGTTTGCTTATTATTATAAAGAGAAACATATTTTCTCTTTTTTCTTTTTTGTAATACATAACTGAGTTTAAAATACATTTGTATAAAAATTACATATTTAAAATTATTATTAATATCTAATTTTGTTGTGGTTTAAAATTACTTCTAAAAAAATATAAATGAGAGTAAAACAATCAATTTTGACTATTTAGAGTAATGTAATTATTTGATAAAATCATATACATAATAAAAAAACCAAATTTGTTTTTGCTTAGCTAAAAGTAATTTTTTTATGAAAAAATTATAATATAGTACGTTCCTATGCTACTCCTTGTACAATAGTAATAGTAATACAGTATAATAGAATTAATTCAATACAATAGGTAATACAATATTACACTACAACATACTAAACTTGTACAACATACCCGTACTATAACAGATGTAATAAAGTAATTAAATAGTACGTAATTGTACAACATACTGAATGTAATTAGCTAAACTTGTAAAAGTAGCATTTTATTTACTTGGCTAGCTTTAGGCACTCTGGGCCAGATCCCAGCGCTTTATAAAACTACACACATAGCCAATAATTAAGGATACGAGGAGTTTATGTCACACATAGAATAAGTCATAAGCTACATTATACATTCGAGAAAGCATACAATGTGGGGTACAAGTCACACATAGAATAAGTAATAAGCTGCATTATACATTCGAGAAAGCACACAATGTGGAGTACAAATTAATGATTATTCGAAAGAATATAATAAGTAATAAGCTGAATTATACATTCGAGAAAGCACACAATGTGGAGTACAAATTAATGATTATTCGAAAGCATATAATACGATATTATATGATATATAATAAATGATATTATGTTTATATTATTAGCTAGCAGAAGTTTCAGTCATCCCCAGATCGGTCTTCATTAATCTCATAAAGAATCACCACAAGAGCAACAATAAAGGCGTAATCGACATGAGGGTAGACAGTGACTCCAAAGGTGTCTTTCCCTAGCAAAAGGCTTTGAGCGGTGTGATGCTTATGCATCTGCAATCCCATCAAAAAGAATAATTTAAGCATTTTCAAAACTAAACAGAAAAAGACAAAAGACTCAATGAACATCTTAATTACCTGGGCAATGATAGTTTTCCCATCTGGACCATAAATAATGCATGATCTTTCAAACCAACTCCCTTTGATCTTGAAATCGAAAACATCTTCTTTTGTATTAGCAGCCAAGAATACATCCAGTTGGGTCTTCAATTGAAGCATTGACGATTTCTTCACGCTGAATAGTAGGTCTTTTGAATCTGAGCTATCCCCTCTAAATACTTGCCATCTTCTATGTGCTGTTAATAGCTGAAAATTAAATATTCACCACAAAAAGATTATGCACCCTTATAAAAATATGTATTGAAAATATAGATAATAATCAACAGCAGTTTATCTTTTATTAAATTAAAAAGATCAAATTTTAGTTTTTATTTTTATATGTATTTTTATTTTACAATTATTTCCCTTTTATTCTTTTCGAATCACAGCCTTTTCAATACTAAATGTAAATAGCTTACCATTTAAGTTGACTTAGTTTAATAAAAAATTTTAAGTTTGTTTGTCAAGTCAATTTTCAAATTTTTTTTTTTTTTTTTGGCTGGAAAAGTTGTTTTCCCAATTCATGTGACGTATTATTAGTTCAAAAATTAATTTGATGAAATATGGATAACGTAAAATGCTATTCGTAGCAATTTAATAGACTGTATATTTTAAAAAAACAAAAAGGGCAGATTCAAAAAAGTATTGTGGCTTTCTCAAGCAGATTAGAGCAAAAAGATAAAGTCAACGTTCTAGAAACGTTGACCAATTCAATAAAATTCGAGAAGAGCACAGGAAATAACCACGAAACAACCGCAGAACAACGGCAGAACAGAACAAAGAGAGGCAATGAATTTGGATGACGTCATAAAAAAAAAATCGAAGGGCAAAATGGGGAAATTAAAAAGAAGGGTTACCTTCTGCTGGAAAGAGATGATAGGGTGATCGGAGGCGTCGAGAAGTACACGGCGATCGTGGATGCTGAAAACGGAGCCCTTGATCTTGAACATGACGTTGCCGTTGACGTCGGTGACGGCGAATGAACCTTCTTTAAGGGTCATGAGCTTCTTGCAGATAATCAGATCCACAGGGTATGGTGCACATAACTGAGGGTTAACGACCGCGATTGGGTTCGCCTGAAGTGGATAGTATTGTGGAGGAGGATTACTAGATGCACCGGCGTACGCCATTGTCGCCGATCTATTCGAAAAATAAAAAAAAACGCAGAGAGATAGAGAGAGAGATTGATTTTTTATTTATTTATTGTTTTGATTTAAGCTAGTAGTGGGAAATGAGAAAGAGCTAAACCGCACTATAAGAGATCGATTTTGGGGGGTTTTGGGACAAGGAAGATATTTTTGGGAACAAATTAATGGATTTGGATTGAGAGGAGAGGACAACGACTTTATAATAAGAGTGCGCACCATGGGAGGTCCTGCTGCTCCCTTTTTTTTAATAATGGTTTCTGATTTTGTTCACACTCTTACGTGTTGACTTTCCAAGATGGAATCGGCAAACTCCATCATCATTGTAATTTGTTCCTTTCTTTTTAAGCAAACGGGAAATGCAAGGCGTTTTTGTTTTCTTTTGTTTTTTGTTTTTTTTTGTTTTTTTGTTTTTTTTTGAAGAGTATATGAGCATTAACTATTTATTTATTAATTAGTATAATATTATTATCAGTGTGTGGAGATAAAAACAATATATATATATATATATATATGTATGTATCGGAACAAATTCTTCTAAAGATCCTATAAGGTATATGAGGTTCACGCGTATGTCTTTTATTTGGTGGTACGTATACGGTAGACAAAAGTGGGATACTAAATAGACATTAGCTGTTTACTATCGTCTTTTGTTATTCGGGCGATTTAGAAGAGTGTACCGGAAAAAACTCCTTGAGTCATGAGCTTTAATTGTATTTTGCTCGCTTTTGAGTTTCAATAGAATCCCAGTTTTTAGGAAAGAAAAAAAGAAAAAAGAAAAAGAAAAGTGGGATATTATATAATCATACACTTTCAAATCTTCCATGATAACAACGGTTAAAATTTCTTTAGTCTCTGGCAACTTTTTTTTTTTTTTTTTTAAACTTTGAATAAGTTAATATAAAGTTCTTGAAATCTTCAATCAAATTTCCTTCCACCAAGCTACCTTGGATTTTCTGACTCAAGAGAATGTTACATTTTTATGGCTAATTTTCAACAACTGAAAAAAAAAAAAAAAAAAAATCGAACTCCAATTCTGAAGCAATATTAACTTCAGTGTCCAAATATATAAGGTTCTAAAAATGCATTAGCAAACCAAGAAACACTTAAAGATTATATATAATTGTAAACATAAAATCAGAAAAAAGAAAGGGAAACACATCAATTAAATTATAAAATTTGGAACTATAATAGGTTTTTACACTGGAAAAAAAGAAAAAAAAAATTTGGTCTAATAAAATTTCTAAGCTAATGAAAATTATCAAATTAAATTACAAATTGGCTGATTGATGAGGAAAGCAACAGACGGTTGTACTATAGCTCCAGAATCCAGATGATGAGGTGAACATGTGATGAGATTAGTGTTTAATTATGATGCATCATCGTGGTTAATCCCATCAAGAATAACGATAAGTGCAACGATGAATGCATAATCCATGTTTGGATACACTGTCACCATGAAATTGTCTTTCCCAAACAGGACGCTTTTAACCGTGTGCTTCTTGTGCATCTGCCATTTGTATATAGAAAATTATTCCGATTCATTAGTAAAGATAAGCTTAATTAATATAATTAGATAATTTTTGTAAGTGATTGAGAGAGAGAGAGATATGAGTTCTAAGTATACCTGGGCTACAATGGTGGAAGACTCCCCAGCATAGATGACACAAGATCGTTCTAACCAACTTCCTTTAACCTTGAAATCACATACATTTTCTGTTGTATTGTTTGCCAAGAAAACATCCAATTTCGTCTTAAATTGAAAACATTGAAGATCGTTTAGCGCTAAATAGAAGATTACTAGAGTCTGTGCTATCCCCTCTATAAACTTCCCATCTGTCATGTGCTGTCATAATCTGCATACAACAACAAACAATTATAAGTATTCTGGTTTTGGATGCTGTATGTATTTTTTTTAAGAATAACTATATAACTTATTGATTTGTATATGTATATATATATATATATATATATATATATTTGTTTTTATTAGGAATTGATCTTATTTTTTTAATGAAATAAAAACAACAATATATCAATTAGGATTTTAATAAAAAATTTAATATAAAAAATAATTTTTATGACACTAATAATATAAAAAATAAAATTAAAGAGGTGTTTACATATATTATACAGCAAGAAATTTTTTTAAAAAAATTTCTGTTAATTACAACTTTTTAATTTAATCTAAGTATTTATTTATATTTTATTTCTCCACCTTTAAAATATGGTTTCTATAAATCTATTTTCTAGAGACAAGAGAGCAAATATAGAACACAATTAGTTACTGAAAGTCTATCGAATTGAATTCTTTTACCCTAAATATTATTAAAAAAAAAAAATGACACCGAAGTTTACTTGGCCAATTTCAAAATTAAGCAAAAGAAAGATAAAACCCTTTTTTCTTCTTTCCTCAAATATCACCCAAAAGTAAAGAAAAGAAAAAAGAAATGAACCTTCTCTCGCAGGGTAACAATGGGGTTTCCAGCAGCATCTAGTAGAACTCGACGGTCGCGAAAGGTTAAGAAGGCTCCCTTCACTTTGAACATGATATTGCCATTGATGTCTGTGACAACAAAGTTGCCATCGGTTATGGTCATAACCTTTCGCACCACCGCCAGATCCACCGGATAAGGAGCACAATATTGAGGGTTGATAATCGAAACTGCGTTGGTAGCTGAAAACGGCCCGTTTTGCATTGCCATCCTGCTTATATAATTAGACACAATATCAAAGTATGCGAACGAATAATATAATATCACGGACTTTTTTTTTTTTTTTTAATTTTTATTATTATAAGATGCAATTTAGTTCTTAGTCCTGTCACATATTTACATATAAATACAATCGAGTAGTTCATTATTGATTCCCAATGATTTCTTTTGGCACAAGGAGTCTCTCAAATGGAACAAGTCAAAACCGTGTGCACATATGCAAATACGACTAATAAATAAAAGTTACTTTCAAGACTTAAATATTGGGAAAGTACACAGAAATTTAGAAAAGCCGTAGTTGTTTGATCTCTGTTTGTTTTTGGAGGGCTGGTCGCATTTCTTTGCTTCTTCCTTGATTTCTTCGCCACGGTCTACGCGGAAGTACTAATGGAAATTTTCTCTTATTAGAACGGCAACACATGTAAAATATAGTAAATAAATAAATAAATAAATAACATATGCTTTATTTGCCAAACAAATTCGAAAGTGCAGAGTTATGCAGATCCAGGAGCAAATTTTTGATGCTCAAGTTCACATGTGGGATTTACATGTAAACCCATCTCTTTTCAAGAGAAGGGAGCACAATTTTAGGGATTTTTGAAATTTTCAACTCCCAAATGACTATTGGTTTAATTTGGTTTTGGGTGGTGATGTGTTTTTGGAGATAGTAAGATGATGCTAGGATCTGTTAGTTCTTTTATTTCTGTTTTTTATTTTAATTTATTTTTTATTTTTTATTATATTTTTATCCTAGAGAAGCTAATCAAAGAGCATATAAACTTGCTCATTATGTTTTATTTTTTATTTTTTTGTTTTAGAATCCTAGATGGAGGAAAGACCTGAGTTGTTACTTTCTTTATTATAAAGTGATATAACTATTTGATCTTTAATGAAAGTTATTTCTCTTTAAAAAAAGAAAAAATTGCCAAACAAACTAAACTTCATTTTCATGTGAGCCAGAATTCAGTACTTGTAAGCCATTACATACTAAGGTCATTGTCTTTAACTTATGTTTGATGATTTATATTGTATTCAAATTTTGATATAAACACGTACACCATAGGGTTCGAGAGTCATCTGAGAACCATGTCCCCCTCCTTTATAATGTTACTGTAATTCTGACAAAATATATATATATATATATATATATATATATATATATATATATATGTATTAAACCCTTACCATAAAGGAGGACCAACTGGGTAATTTTATGTGTGGACCAAAAAGAGATGCCATAAATTTATATTTCAAAATTTTTTTGGTAATGATGTTTATATTTCACATTGTTAACCAAAAAAAAAAAAAAAAAAAAAACTCTAATATTCCATAAATTCCTAGCCTCAATTGCAACAATATATAATAAGGTACTGAGGAGTCCCTTGCTTTTGTCTCCTTCCTTAATAATAATAATAAAACGTCTGGAATTTAAAAATAGATTCATTTAGTTTTAGTTTCTTTACATATTTAATTTGATATATCACTGTATATTCTATATATATATATATACCGCATCTGGAGGAAATTAAAGCCTTCATTACTCTAATTTGATAAATAAAGCTAAATTTCACTTTAGCCCCCTCAATTTTTATTTTTGTTTCATTTCAACCTCTTTAGTAGTTAAACTACTAGTCAACTCATATATTTAACTTAAATTAACACTTTTAACCTTTTACTTAATTATTTATATTACCCCAAAAAAAAAAAACTTTACTTATTTATATGTCCAACTAATATTTATTATTTTTATATTTGTTTTCAAATAAAAATTACAATTGTATTTTATAATTTTCATAGATATAAATACTATGAAAAGGATTGGGTTAATTTGTTTTGTTAGTATAATGAATGCAGACCAAGCTGATGAGCCTTTGCTTAATTTGTTTGATTAGCGGCAAATCAGAATGAAGTACTACAGAGCTTACTTTTACCCCAACACCCCAAAATCAATGAAAAAAATTCAAAGAGAAAAGTGCTTCGATTAATGAAGCCAAAATCATATTTTTTTGGCCAAATTTTTAGCATGAGTTCTACTGTTTCTATTTAATATCTAAAGGTACAATTTTTTGAGAGGGCAAGGTTTACTGTTTCTAGTTAATATCTAATGTTTGAATTCTCCACTTTCAATATCACAAAAAAAGATAGAGAACACTGATAAAACAAATTATCCTAATCTTTTTGGACAGCTTTGTTACATTTCCTGTGAAAATATAGTTGATATCTTTTTATAAGTTAATATAAAATTTTTGAAATCTTCAATTTTAAATTTCCTTCCACCAAGCTACCTCGGATTCTCACATTCAAGAGAATGTCATGCTTTTATGGCTAATGTTCTGCAACATTATTATTATTATTATATTTTTTGAAAAAATGAACTCCAATTTTGCGGCATTAACTTCAGCATCCAAATATATAAGGTTCAAACAATGCATTAGTAAACCAAGAAACACTTGCAGATGATATATAATTCTAATCATGGATCAGAAAATTTTAATGGAAACACATTTAAGCATAAAATTTCAAACTAGTAGGTTTATAATTTAAAAAAAGAAAAGAAAAGAAAAGGTCTAATATAATACAAAGCTAATAACAATTTATCAAATAAGTTACAAATTGGCCTGATGGATGAGGATAGTACAGATTGAGGGTTGTACTATAGCTCCAGAATCCAGATGATGAGGTTAACATGTGATAGGATTAGTGTTTAATTATTCTCAGCGTTGTTAATCCCGTCAAGAATAACAATAAGCGCAATGATGAATGCATAATCTGCTAGTATCATATACACAGCGGAAGCCTAATCGAGATTGAATAAAATGTGCAATAAATTATGTTATTATCCATAAGTTTACTAACCTTTAGCGTAGAACCTTCCAAACTATTCTCTAAGTGACAGATCTGTGTGTGGCACACCTGATCACAAAAGAAACAAGAAGATTAATCTGAAAAAAAACCTCTGAAACTCACAGTTTCTGTTTTTCTCTTAAGGTGTTTTATTTTCTATTGAGATTCTAAATCTCTAGAAAATAATACGTTAAACTTCTTAATTGGAGGGTAGTAAATAGTATATTTATAGACTGCTAATCCTAATCCTCCTAGGGTTTAATAACACATTGGGCCCAATTAATGAGCTTCTTCTTGTATCTTAATAATCAATTAAATGGGCTCTGTCAATTAATGAGTTAGTTTGGGGATCCTACGGCTCATTATTAATCGAGGCTCCTAATCATGGATTAGCTTGCTCTAAAAGCATTAATCCAACAATATAATCCACATTTCGATACACTGTCACCATGAAATTGTCTTTCCCAAACAGCTAGACTGTGTGCTTCTTGCGCATCTGCCATTATATGTAGAAAATTATTCGAATTCATTAACAAGATAAGCTTAATTAATATACGTAGATATTTTTTGGAGCTAAAAAGTGATTCAGAGAGAGAGAGAGAGAGAGAGAGAGAGATGAGAGTTCTAAGTATACCTGGGCTACAATGGTGAAGACTCCCCAGCATAGATGACACAAGATCGTTTTAACCAACTTCCTTTAACCTTGAAATCACACACATTTTGTTCTGTATTTCTTGCTAAGAAAACATCCAATTCCCTTTTAAATTGAAACATTGAAGGTCGTTTAGCACTAAATAGTAGATTACTAGAGTCTGTGCCATCCCCTCTATAAGCTTCCCATCTGTGATGTGCTGACATCTTCTGCATATATAAAACAATAAAAAATGATAAATATTCTGATTTAGGAAACTGATTTTTTTTTTTTTCAGAATAACGTTACTTACTAATTTGTTTTGATTAGGATAAACCTTATTATTTTTAATAGAAAATAAAACCAAAAATATCATTGATATAATATTAAACATGAATGTACATATATGGCTAATTTTTTTCTTTTTTCTGTTAATCATGAATGCCTTATTTACTATAATTATTTATTTATTCCATCAACTTTAAAATACGTTTACTGTCTATTTCCCAGAGACAAGAGAGCACATGTAAAAAACAATCGGTTATCTAGCTATACAACTATTATATTAATCTTTTTTAGGATATTATTATTCTTTTGTATTATTAAAAATCTAGTGATAAGATCATTATTTTCTCTACTAAAAATTCAGAATTTAAATTTTTTACAAGAATATTTGAGGGAAAAAAAAAAAAAAAAAACAACACTAAAGTTAATTTACTTGCTTAATTTCAAAACTAAGGAAAAAAAAAGAAGAAGATAAAACCCTTTTCTTTTTCCCTAAAAAATTAACCAAAATAATTAAGAAAAGAAAAAGATATGAACCTTATTTTGCAGAGTAACAATGGGGTTTCCAGCAGGATCTAGTAGAACTCGACGAGCATGAAAGCTTAAGAAGGCTCCCTCAACTTTGAAAATGATATTATCGTTTATGTCTATGACAAAAAAGTTGCCAAAGCTTAATATCTTAACCTTTCTCGCCACTGCAAGATCCATCTGAGAAGAAGCACAATACTGAGGGTTGATAATCGAAACTGCGCCATTAGATAAAAACGGTGCGTTTGGCGATGCCATCCTGCTTAATTAGACACAATATAATTGGGAATTTTATAGCACTTTTCTTTTTTTTTTTTAATTGTGTTACACTATAAGAGGCAATTCTGTTCTTAGCTCTCTTGTGCATATATATATATATATGTATATATGTATGCAAAGAGGAGTGGCAACGTCTTCGATTTGAGTTTTTATCCTGTTTCAGTTTCAATGATTCCCAAAGATTTCCTTTCCTCCAAGGAGTCTCCCAAATGGAACAAGTCAAACAGTGTGGGCCCAGAACAGTGAGCATATATGTACAAGGTACTAAAAAAAGTTCAACAACTTTACAGGCTAATAATTTTAAGTTGCTTCCAGTACTTAAATATTTGGATGGTACACATATATTGAAAAGGTAGTGTTTTTTCTTCTTTTTATATCTCTGTTTGATTCTTTGAAGGGCTGGTCAAATTCACTTTCTTCTTCGTTGATTTCTTCCCCATGGTCTACGCGTAGGTAATTGGAATTTTCGTTCACCAGAATGGCAACTAATTAAAGTAAAACATAGCTAGTCCCATAAAAATATTTTTAATTTGCCAAACAAAGTAGAACTTCATTTCTTTCATGGTTGATTCGTTAGCCAAGTTTTACTATTGATCCTATTAATAGACACTATCTTACGTTCCTACTCTGGCTAACACCGCAACACGTACCCTCTTATACATCATATAGCTTCAAGACTAGTTGGTATATTATATACAAATATAAATATATGTCAGAACCCATCCAAAATCTTTTTCCCGGAATCCTAGATAAATTCTGATCCGAGGGAGACCCTACCAAACCGTTCTATGGAAAATCCAACAGCATCTCCCTTAAAGGTAAAACATGCCTAAAATTTATCTGCACGAAATTGCACTCCTATATACTACCATCTTATCCTTTCCACCTTACTACAAATAAATTCCACAAATGATAGCACTTCGATAACAAATTAAATATAAAAAATATATATATATACAATGGAAATAATTTACTAAGTAAGCAACCAAAATATACCATCATAGGTTTATGACCGCCCACACCACCCATTTAGTGCTGCAAATCTCAAATATATTTCAACCAACCATTTAATGCTATTAATGATATTAATCTAACTCGTCCGAGGCTATCAATAGTCATCCTACATGCCCAAAGGCTATCATATAATCACACCTGTCCAAGGGCTGTCATACTCGTCCAATGGCTGTCACTTGCCCAATGACTATCACACTTGCCCGATGGCCATATTTCTCACCCATTGGTTGTGATACTTGTTCAACGCTACAGTATGAAAATCACAATAATAATAATAAAATAAAAATAAATAATGACAATAATAATAATAATAATAATAATAATAATAATAATCATGATGATGATGATGATGATAATATTAGTAATAATGAAAATAATTGTAAACATAATTATGATAAATAATAATTGTACTATTAATAACGAGAATAATATTAATAATAGTAATGACAATAAAAGTAATTAAATATAATGTTAAAAAATCAGGTTATGAATAGATAGAATAGTACGAGGTCAAAAAATATTTTAAATTCAAAATATATTATGAAATATGTACTCGTATTAGGGGTACAAACGATGCCCTCCAACATGCTGTGCAATCCATACTTCCAGCTGTCGCCAACACCCTGCTACCAATACAGTCCGGAATGGTTGCCTAGATTGGCCGTCCAATCCCCCGAACTCGTAGGCAACATAGTGACGAGGCTAGCTTTTCATGGACCACATCGGATCGCTGTCCCCATACGTTGTGATACATACAAATATAACACACACACACACACACACACACACACATATATATATATATATATATATATATATACAAAAGATATTTGATGCACATACTATATAACAGTGGTGTCCTACAGTGCCCAGCGTCCCAAAACACCGTCTGACGGGGAGGTTAAAGAAAGAAACCGGCATACGGTCGTATGGCGTCCCCCCACGCCGCTGCTTAAACCGTGGCTATGACCAATATCAAACTTGCCTGCCTTCGGTCCGATGGCAACTCATGGGAGACATTACAAACTGCGCACTAATCACATCCACATCCACCTACGCGCTAATCACATCCACAACTACAGAATACCGGAACGTGTATGGTGCATCTAAAAACTATAAATTTTTTATAGTATTATTAAAATAATAAGTTTCGGTGAAATAAGATGAAATCAAGTTTATGAATAAATAAATAAAATAATTAGTTAATACATAAATATATATATATATATATATATATTTTTTGAAATACTAAATTTTAAATAAATATTTTCTTCAAATCCATAAAATCAATTTTCACTAAAATAATATAAAGATTCTTACATAATTTAAATCACATAATATATTTTTATTATCACGGTAATTTAACACAATTAATTCCTTAACTTTCATATAAATCCACAATAAATATCATTTAATCCACATATAATTTCACAACTTCACATATAAATAAGTATACAAAAATATATTCTAACAGATACCATAATGACAGGACCCGCCCCGGGGACCCTTCCAGGATCTCTCTGGTGGTCCCACCTGGTGAAGTACCACTGGACAATTCCTAAGAATATCCAATGGAACTCCACTTGATACGTGGACAACCCACACAAGTAATATCAGTAATACCTCAACATATAATATAATTAAATGCACAACAGCATAAAAGTCCACAACCGACCTAAGGTATCACAGGCCATAACCAAAACATAAATACCGTGGTCTCTACAGAGTCCCAAATTTAATATCAGAGCATTCTAAGAGTGTCAACAAGGTCTATGAGTACAAATAAGAAATAAATAAGTCCAGAAGATAACAATAGGTAAAGAAAGGATAAATACGGCCACTATAGTGGAAGGAAACAAGCGGTATGCTGTGAGCGAGGTAGACTGCTACTAGCTGTGTCAGGACCCGTCCAGAATTCCTTCCCCGGAACCCTAGACAGCCCTGATCCCAGGGAAACCCTACCGGACCCTCCAAAGGAAAATCCGACAGAGCCTCCCCTAAGGGATTTACTTACCACAAATTACCTGCACTGAAAACACACTTCTAAAAACATCCCCTTATTCCTCCCACAAACTACAAACTGATTCCACAAATTCCAGCACTTCTCAAAGCAACAACAGTCCAGTGCATAAATAAAACAGAAGTATTCCAATAGTATACAGAGCTTTAAGAAGTGCTAAACAACAGAAATACAACAAGGCTGAAAAGAAATAATACACTGAAATGAAAGAGTACAAAGAAACTCCTCGAAACACAACAGCAGCGAAAAACTTGGTTCGCTCCGGAAGAACGTCTACCACCACTTGCACCTAAGGGAACGGAATTTAAGAGTGTGAGATGCTAATCATCTCCGTGAGTAACCCGAACTACTGAACACCTTTTAATAATAATAATAAAATAATAACAATTAAGGAGTGGAACAAATACCAACAATTAATAATAAATAATAATAACCTTTGGAAAATAATGATTTCCCTCAAAACTCTCACCAATCGCTCCGTTTGAAATGTTCCCTTTTTAAAACCTTTTCGCAAAACCCAATGTGCATACCTCCCAAAAACCAAGGGATTAAATAATTTAACAACAACAATTAAATAAATACATACCCCAAATATATAATAAAAATATAATAAATTATAATAAATAAATTTTGAACACCTTTGGGGATTAAACCATTATTTGCAATTACACCGACAATTACACCTGACGCACCACACCATATACCGGTGATGCCCTCCGATACCCAGCGTCCCGAGCACCGACTGGCGGGAGGTTAAAGAGAGAAACCTGCAGTGGTCACTTCGGCGTCCCGACAGTACCGACTGCTAAAAACCATCACCCGGCCAAGGAGGGGGGCGGCTGTGCGCAACAATAACCTTGCCTGCCCACGGTCCAATGGCAACTCACGGGTGAAGTAATAACCGCACGCTAAACCATATAATAACCGCGTGCTAAACCACGTGTCCATACACCATACACCAGAACACCAATACTGTATGAGTGCGTCTAAAAATAAACATAAACAACCAACCGTACCGTTTTTCCAAAAACCACCGTGGGAAGTATACCAAAATTTCACAAAACACCATCCCACATATTTTATCCAATCACCCGGTACGAAATAGCGATAACAACAAACCACAATTTTCTCGAAATACAAAATGCAACCATAAAAATACCGCGGGCATAATTTATAAAATTTAAACAAATATTTTCGAAAAATATTTAACCCAATTATGCCCGAGAAATCACATTTGAAACCACGTAAAATTAATACCGAAACATACCTTGCTCATGCATAACAAATAATTTAAATTAAACCGCATTAAAATCATAATTAAACCACACCACATGAGCATAATTAAATACTAAATTAAATACCAATTAAATTTAATTAATTGCCCAAAATAATTTTTGAAGGTGGGTCACTCACCTGGAGAGCGCAAATCAACTAAGATCCTCCTCGGGATCCACTCCACTACTCGCGCGTGCACCTAAACAACCACAGTGCACAAACCAAAAATATTAATATTTTATTCGGATAATTCCCAAATAGATACCCGGGGAGCGAACACCAAGCGACATCTAAGGGTTACGAGTTATATACCGAATCGAAGCTCGCGTGATGAGGATCACGGATTCGGTCTTACTTTCCGATGATCGAACCCGACGGGGTCGGAATCTCGCCGGAAAGCTTTTCGAGTTTCGACTCCGCAATTCTCCCAAACCGTCGCGAATTGGTGGAAACGGAAGTCGGATTTGGGTTCAGGAGGTCGAACACTGCGGACTGGAGCTGGCCGGAATTTTCGGGTACTCGCCGGAACAGTATTTTCCGGCGGGCCGCCACGTCACCGGCAACCGTCACCGGAACAGTGCCGATTCGCGGTGGCCGGCGGTGGAGGGGAAAAATCGCCGCCAAACTTCGGACGTCCGATCCGGGCGCGTCCGGCGGCCGTTCACCGTGAAACTTGGAGGTTTTGCCGGAAATGAGGTGGGCAAGCTTTCTGTCCGGTGCGTGTACAGTAACTCGGCTGGAACAGTGGAAAACTCCGGTGGCCGGCGGTGGCTCTCTCTCTCTCTCTTTCTCTCTCCTCTCTCTCTTTCTCTCTCTTCCCCGAGAGTTTTTCAAAATTAAAACCCTGCATGACACTGTTCATGCCACGTGGACCAATCAGAAACTGACACGTGGCGTTTCACTGTTCACCGACCAAAAAAAAACATTAAAATAATACGGTATCCGGTAAACTTCAAACGTCCATAACTTTTTAACCGGATGTCCGTTTTGAGCGTGCCGCTAGTCTGTGAACTCGTATCGACGAGCACTTCACAACCATGCATGAGTCAAAGCTCAATTCCCCATAAACAAAAAGTCAACTCCGGCACCCCTTGGACAGTTTGGACCGCAACTTGTTTCGTCCATAACTTTCAAACCGTAGCTCCGTTTTCGACGTGCTACCAGTCTACGAACTCGTGGCATCGTGCACTTCGCCACGGTACCCTAGTCATCTCGCAATTCCCACCGAGTCAAAAAGTCAACTTTTGACCCCTTCGGTCAACGGTCAACGGTCAACGTGCACGGATTCCGGTGCGATTTGGGACGGGGTGTTACAAGCTGCCTGGGCCTAAGGGAACGAATTTAAAACAATAAAATGTGAGATAAAGAATCTCAGTGAGTGGCATAGTATAATAGATAAATAATGATTTATTTCTGAAAAATCTTTCTCTCAAGACCTCTCATTCCACTCGTTGAAAGGTTCTTCGTTTAAAAATCATTTCACAAAAACCCAAACTTGTACCCAATTAATATTATGAAAATCGATGCTCAAAAGTATATAGGAACGATCATTGTAATATTATGTAATGTCTCAAATCATGATATAAACATTTGGGCATAAAATATAATGAATACAGTTCCACCAAATAAATATGAAAAGTAGAAATCACCACAATATTTATTAATCAACAATATATATAAACATATACAATGTACCATATGATATACCAATATACAAACCGTGGGATACATCCACCTCATGACCCTCAATATATTAACGGTGTCGTGGAAATAATAAATAACCGTCGGGACATACCCAACCTCACGGCCCGTGGCAATAATAAACCGTTGGATGATACCAACCTCACGGCATCGTAGTAATAATAACAAACCGTCGGATAAACCCGACCTCACAGTCCGTGGTAATAATAGATAACCGTTGGATGAAACCAACCTCACGGCACCGTGGTAAATCTAGCGCGCGGTAATATAATATAATATAATACTGATCCAAGGTATTGGCATTACATGGTATATCAATTTAAAATAACCAATACAGTATTCATGAAACAATCTTGTAAGATTGTATATATACTTTTCCAAACAATACTGTATTATAAATCATAATTTAACTATCAAGCTCAACCGCTTGTTTAAATATTTTAAAATTTGCAAATCGCCATTTCATACGAAAACCAGAAATACCACTGTGAAATATGTTCACCATAAACCAATTTTAAGCACATAAATTATAAAATATTTGATCGTGCTTAAAATTATATGATGTTCAATCTGGTTTCTCAAACCAAATAGTTTCCAAAATGATTTAAATTCTCAATTTAATTACCAAAATGTTTAAATATCACAAATCCATTTATGGACCCATTAAAATTGAAAATCACTTAAAATATTCTCAAAAATTATACAAAATGATAACGCATGTATATGAAGCAAATATTTATATATGCATAAAACAACATTCCAATCAAATAATATATAAACGTAAAATATTTAAACCACATATATACTATACTATATACCCAAATCATTTAAAAATAATATAACCACTCACAGTACAGATGCTGCTCAACTCTGCTCTCCTGCAGGCTCAGCTCCGGTCTCAGTAACAGTGCCTGTCATAATATAAAAATATTTCTCAGGCTCCAATAACTAAATTAAAGGCATTATTATAACCTAAATGCCTTACAATAATCTATCGAACTCTAAAATTTTCGAAATTGGACACCGGATGGTCCAATTATACTGTGTCCCTTTCGAACCCGATACTCCAAATTGGGGCTTTTTGCCCTAAGCCTAATTTTTCGCAATTGACCCACCAAACAGGTTCCAATAATATCTAATTGTACTAATCCAACTCCAATTTCAACTGATTTGACCAATTGTTGTCCAAACACAGTCTAATCTTATCCGAAAAATTAATAAAATAATCCAAAAATAGGAAAATTGCCAAATGATCTCCAAAATTCACAAATTATATGTCTATGGAAAGCCCAAGAGACAAGGAGTTTACCAGTGGCCTTACCTTGGTCCGGTGACTCCTCCGGTGGCCGGAAAATTGAGGTAAAGTTTCGGTCGAGATTAAACTTGAGGGATCTATCAAACGGTGGGGATTTTGGGCAATCTAACCCCGGAAATGGATGTAGAGAGGTCAAAAATGGTGGAATAGAGGTATGAGGTGAGCTGGGTTGGCCGGAAAACACACAAATTGAGGAGAGAGAAAAACTCCGGCCGTCGAGCTTCGCCTGCTCGATCTGGGCGCGTCCGGCGTCCGGTGGCAGGGAAATTTTAGGGTCAAGCTTGCCTCCATCCCCCGCTCCTCCCTGGCCGGCGCATGTAGCAAGATGGTGGCCGCCGATGGGTCAAACGGCATAAACCCGGTTGGAGATAAAAAGGGTCGGTCGGAGCCCGTGGGTATGGGTTTTTTTTTCCTTTTTCTCGGGCTTTTGGAGAGGAAAAGAGTATTTTTCGCTTTTTCTTCCTGTTTGGCACAATTATCGAGGTGTATCTACAGCCTAAATCACTAACAGACAAAAATTAGGGACTGGTTTGGACACTGATATAAAACTTATGTTTAAAGCTTCTCAGAACCATAACTTTTTATCTGTAACTCGAAATTTGGTGTGCTGCCAGTCTATGAACTCGTAACGACGAGATCTATACAATGGTACCTCAGTCAAACCAAAAATATTAACTATTGAAAAAGTCAACTCGGACCCACATATTGTTCACTTGGTCATTCTTGGTCAAACTTAGTCAAACTTATTTAATTATGTGCATTTTTTGGTACGGGGTGTTACAACCTACTCCCTTTAAAGAAATTTCGTCCACGAAATTCATACCTTGGTTTTGGAAGAGGTAAGGATACTGGCTCCGCATTTGATCCTCTCGCTCCCAAGTCGCCTCCTCGACAAGGTGGTTTCTCCAAAGAACGTTCACCAAAGCTATAGTCTTGTTGCGAAGCCTTTTTTCTTCCCTTCCTAAAATCTGCACTGGCTGCTCCTCATAAGACAAGTCATCCCTCAATTCAAACTCCGGTGTCTCCAACACATGTGATGGGTCTGAGATATACTTGTGGAGCATGGAGATGTGAAAAACATCATGGACTCGAGAAAGCTCCTCCGGCAAGTCAATCCTATAAGCCACTGGACCTATCCTCTCTACTATCTCATACGGTCCAATGTAGCGAGGACTTAGCTTCCCTCGTTTTCCAAAACGTAATACATGAATCTAACGTTGTAAGGACTTGACGAAGACTTGAGTTTGAGTAAAAGATGGAGTAAACAACAAACACCTTCGATTTCTAATGTTATTAATAAATTCGAATCGGACCAAGCATTATATCCATGAATTCTTTCAGTTTTGGTTCCCACAAAAAATTAACCAAAAGTAAAGAGGAAAAAAAAAAAAGAAATGAACCTTCTGTTGCATATTAACAATGAAGTTTCCAACAACAGCATCTAGTAGAACTCGACGAGCATGAAAGCTTAAGAAGGCTCCCTCAACTTTGAAGATGAATTATAAGCCTCCATTTGGTAGGAGGGATGAAAAACATGAAGGATGGAAGAGGTAGGAGGGATGGAGAAATGGAGGAATGGAAAGATTCAAACATATCCCTCCTTTTGTTTCGTATAACAAGAAGAATGGAAAATATATTTCCGTCTTTCGTTTGGTAGAGAAGAGGAAAATGGAAGAAAAGAAAACATTTTACATATCAAATGACTATATTAACTTTTATTACGTAACATTATAATTTTGCATGAATCTTATATTATTTAAAAATATTATTAATATAAAAATAACCCAATAAAAAAAATTATTTCCTTATTTTTTTGCTCTATATATATGGATTGATTTGCTCTCTCTCTCTATATATATATATATATATATATATTTATTGGTACTCAATGGCTTTTTTTTTTTTTCAAATTTTTTTTCTAGACTCACGTATCTTGTTTCTTTTTTAGCTAACATTTTTTTCTTTTTATTGATAGACGACGCAAGTGTTTATTTAAAGTTCCAGCAAAATTTAAAAAAAGAAAAAAGAAAAACTTGATTCAAACCCAAAAAAGAAAAAAAAATTATTAGTAATATATATATATATATACTATTTACGTTATATTCATTTAATCAACAAAGTAGAGAAAAAAAGGAAATTGAATATGCATGTATGTATATTTCATCAATCTTGTTTCTATCGGGAATGAAAAATTAGGGGCCCGTTTGATAACCAAATCATTTTTTGTTTTTCATTTATTATTTTTTAATTTTTTTTTTGTTTAATGTAATGTATTAAATGTTATATTATTTTAAATAGTATTATTAATATGAAAATAACCAAATTAAATAAATATGTCCTTTTTTTCCCTTTATATATATATATATATATATATATATTTCGTTGGGTATTGTAAGCTTTTGATTTTCATAACTTGCTACTTGATGAGTTAAAAAAAAAAAAAAAATGAAACAGGAACGAGCATGTTATAGGAAGAGTTTTCGAGAAGATGAATTTAAGGGAAAAAAAAAATTAATGTCTTTCTATTTACATTAATTTCATAATTTTTTTATTCCAGCTTTTTTTTTACTCATATATTATTTTTTTATTAATTATCATAAATTTTCATGTGTTAACTTGCTAAAAGGCACTAGCAAAACCTTTTTGGCAATATTATTAAGGAAAAAAAAAAAGAACTTCCTTGTACTTTTCCCCAAAAAAAAAAAAAAAAAAAACCTCAAAGTTAACATATAATATAGTGTTTGAACAAATTGAAAAAAAAAAAAAGATAACTAAAAAAAAAAAAAAAAGAGCAAAACAAAAATCAAAATAAAAGATAATAATAGTTTCAAAAAATTATCTAGTAAATAATGATAGTTTCAATAAGTGGATAACACAATTTATTCTTCTACTAATCCTTTCATTTATGGAGGACTTGTTTTGGATGGGAAGGTATCCAAATCTTCCTTTCCATCCTTCCTCTTTTCCACTCTAACCAAACAATAGTTTCACTCCTCCTTTTTCCAATTTTCCATCCCTTTCTTTCTTTCCTTCCACTCTTCTATCCAACCAAACAAAGCCTTAGAATAGTGTATTCAATTTAGAATTTGAAGGATTTTAAAAGTTTTTAAAAGTTTATAAGCAATCGATTTATATTTTAAAGCAGTTTATATAACTCTAATGATATTCAATTCAGATTTTGATAAATTTTATAAAAGTCCATTAAAATATAGATGTATTCAATTAGGATTTTTTAGAATTCTTTTAAAATCTGGTGGTATTCAAAAAGTCATTGATTTTAAAAAATGATAGATTTTAATAGATTTGAAAGAATTTTAACAGTAAAATTGTGAAGAAAATTATCAATATAAAATTCAGCTTTAAACCCAAAGATTTCGTTAGATTCTTATAAAATCTTTATGAAATCTATAGAATTTTATAACAATCCATCAAATCATTTAAAGTCTATAACTCATTTTATATCCATCAAACTCTAAATTGAATATATCTCCCTTAATATTAATGATGGAAACAGCTTTATTAGCTGAAAACGGTGCGTTTAGCCATGCCAACCGGCTTAATTATAAACGGTATGCTTGGAATTTTTTTAGTACTTTTGTTTTTGATTGTTTTATTCGATAAGAGGCAATTTAATTAGTTCTTAGCTCTCTTATATATATATATATATATATATATAATTAGGAGCGAAGATTTCAGTTCAGTTTTTTCCCAAATATTTCTTTTCCTCCAATTGGAGTTTCTCAAAATGGAACAAGTCAAATCGTGGGCCGTGGAAAAACCGTGTGCATGTACGATGAGTTACTTCAAGACTTGAATATTTGGATGGGTACAAAGAAATTAGAAAAGTAGTATTTATTTATTTTGGATCCCTGTTTGTCTATTTGAAGGGCTGGTCACATTCATTTTCTTTTTCGTTGATTTCTTCCCCATGGCCTACGCGGAAGTAATTGGAATTTCCTTCATTAGATCGAATGGCGAATAATTAAAGTAAAAAATAGTCACATAAAAACATATTTTAATTTGCAAGACAAAGAAAACTTCATTTTCATGGATGATTCGTAAGCGAAGTTTTAGTATCGATCCTCTTAATAGATATTATTATACGCGCACACACACACAATATATATATATATATATATATATATGGTATATATATATATTCACTGTTTAGTTACATATAAACATTAAACTATGTATAAAGATTTAATATTTAAAAAAAAAATAATAGATAAGACAAGGAAGCAACCCAAACTACTAATTACACTTTTTGGATCCTAATAGACTGAATTTTCAACTTCCAGCTGTAGATTTAAAAATATTTGTTCGCTTGCTTTAATTTTCTTTTTTTTTTTTTTTTTTTTTTTTTTTTTTTTTTTTTTTTTTGGTTACTTCAATTGCCATAAGGACTGGGAGTGAGAGGGCATACGTGAATAAAACGCGGTAAAGACTTTGACGAAGACTTGAGTTTCAGTAAACGAATAAAGAACAAACACCATTGATTTCGGTTGTTGTAAATAAATTTCGGATCGGAGCAGCATTTTATATATCCATGAATTCATTCAGTTTTAGGTTCCACATTCATAAGCCAATCGAAGTTAATTAATTTTCCAAGAGAGCCTTTCTTTTTTTTTTTTTTTTTTTCTCCCTACTGAATCGAGTATTAATACTACTGGTAAGTACTCTTTATATGTGTATAAATTAAACTTCACACTTTATGATGCATGCTTTCAATCACGTTTGAAATACATCAATTTCTAATATGCAGTTTAATTTCCATGTTTCAGGAGCCCATTCAATATAATTATGGCTAATCTGGAAGAAATTGCACTGAGGTATTAACCTTCTTCGGTTTTTTTTTTTTTTTTTTTTAAGACTCTTAATATATATAATATGGAAATAATTAAATATGATCGATCTGCAATTTCTTTTCAATTTGTGTTTTCACTATCATAATTCACACATGAATCATGATGATAATCATATCCCTGATATTCCATAACCTTCCTTGACAAATAACAATTTTGATGAATATTAAAAAACACTGAGACCAATAATAGCTGATGAACCTTTTGATTGATTTGTTTGATGAGCAGCAGACCAGAATGGAGTACTATAGAAACTTCTTTTACCCAACACCCCAAAATCAAAGCAAGAAATTCAAAGAGGAAAATGCTTCCATTGAAGCCATATTTGCCAATGTGGAATAAGATATTTGCATTGGTATGTGTGGTTGCTGTCTCACTGGACCCTTTGTTCATTTATATTCCTATCATCAATGAGGATAATAAGTGTATTACCACGGACAAGAAATTGGGGATAACTGCTGTTGTTTTAAGATTATTCACGGATTTAATTTATATTGGAGATATTATCTATATTGTTGCTAAATCTTCTCAAGAGTTGAAAAGACTAGGGATATGGAAAATAGACAAGTTTAAGAATGCTTTGGCAATATTGAAGCTTTCCTGGCTTCATATCCTCGTTGACATTTTGGCTATTCTTCCAATTCCACAGGTACATTCCTTCTTTTTTTTTTTTTTTTTTTTTTTTTTTTTTGGTGGATAAATTGGATGGGGGAATTTCAATATTAGGTCTTGAATCTAAGACTCGGGTATTTTCACTTATGGTTATTGCCATCTAGGCTATCCCTTTACAACAATTCCACAGGTACTTGAGAGAAATAATTTATCAAGTAATTAATTATTTTATCTATAAATTTCATACGTATTATTATGTTGAAAACATAGTTTTTATCTTATGCTAGATATCTATAAGCATGGCAGCTATTAAGGATTGCTACTTGCTCAATTAGAATTTTAATTTTAAATTATAATTGACATAACATTTTTAACACTTGATATATCAGCACGTTTTTATTTTGGAAATATATTCCGAATAGATCACTAATCTTTCTATATATATAATATCTAATTTTTGTTATTTTTCAAGATATTTTTCATTTGCATTATGATACGCGGTGAAATCATCTGAATTTATAATTAAAGATTGTTCATTTTAATTTCCAAAATTTTGGATTTATGGTAAAGGACAGCCAAATGGCTATCCAATAGTGATCTTGAATTCAAATACAGCGAAATGTGATATTAACATCAAATTATTGAAAAGTAGTAAACAGTAGAATATTTTCATGCCATTATCATTATTGTTATTTTTTGTTATGTACATCCAGCTATTTCAATTACTAAGACCAAGACATATGTTGATTTAGCTTTTAACTAATTTAATCAGTGGAAATTTTGGATGTCCAGGTAATAATGTTAAGTTCATTTACGAAAATGAAGGACTTGGGATCTTTAAATAAAAGGCAGTTTCTGAACCTAGTTCTTCTGTCCCAATATGTTCCAAGGGTTTTTCGAATCTATTTATCATCTAAGGAAGTTGCAAAGATTCAGGACATACTCACAGCAACTGTATGGATTAATGGTGCTTTCAATTTTTTTCTCTACATTCTTGCAAGTCATGTAAGTCATTCTCTAAATGTTTATATATTAATTTAAAAAAAAAAAAAACAACAAAATATGTCCCTTTCTCATAAACTTCCTCAAACATAACTTTAATTTTGATGCTCCATGTGTCTTCTTCATGTTTTTTCTTGACCAAAAAAAAAATATATATATATATGTCCCGGGTCTTGATTTTGTAGGTATTTGGAGCCTTTTGGTATTTTTTCTCTGTTCAACGAGAAACAGCATGCTGGTTCCAAGCCAGTAAGGGAAAACCGGGTTATGATGCGAATACAGTTTGTGATGGTAAAAAGGCACCACCACCAGAATATACGACATTTTTAGAAAATAAATGTCTCATTAAGTATAATCCTGAAATTACAATAGACCCACCCTTCGATTTTGGGATATTTCTGGATGCCCTTCAGTCTGGTTTGCTGGGTTCATACGACTTTCCACGGAAGTTGACTTATTGTTTTTGGTGGGGACTGAGGAATCTGAGGTTCGAAGTAAACCTTTTTTCACCATCGTCTGTTTGATAAATATTCTCCTCTGTTTTCCTCTGTTTTATTTGGTTTCTTTTTCCATTAGTTATTTACTTCGACTAAAAGCTACCTTTAGAAAAACTAATTGAGTAATTTTTTCTTTACCCTTTAACAATTTCAATATGTTTTATGATGCTTTTGCAGTTCTGTTGGTCAAAACCTCAAAACAAGCACCTATATATGGGAAACCCTGTTTGCAGTTTCTATTTCTATTGTTGGCTTACTACTCTTCTTGTATCTCATTGGAAACTTGCAGGTTTTGTATTCAATATTCTTCTTTCAATTGTTCTTTGCTTAGTATGTAGAAGATGATTTTTTTTTTTTTTCTAATTATTATGTCAAAATGGTATAAATATCTAATTCAATTTGCAAGATTGTTAATTTGTTGTGGCACAGACTTATTTACAAATGGCTACTACAAGATCAGAGGAGGTAAGAAGAAAGATGAAACTGAAGGAACTAGAAGTTGATTGGTGGATATCCAAAAATGGGCTTCCTAAAGAAATGAAGTCGACCATCATGCAGAACGTAAAAGACAGTTTAAAAGAAAACAAAGATGTTGACGTCCAAAATCTTCTCTCTGCACTCCCACGTGAAGATAGGAGGGCTATAAAGCGCCTTCTCTGCTCTGCTACGCTTAGGAAAGTGAGTCCCTTTTATAATTTACCCTTCACTATAATTTCCCTAACTAGACCCTTTTTGCAACCCAAAACATGAAAAAAAAAAGAAAAAAGAAAAAAAGATCATATTAAATATTTGTGATTGTGATTGTTAAACAAGGGAAAAGTTTCATGAACTAAGATATGTGACATACATTTTTGACAAATATACTATACAATATTACCCCTTGAAGTCGATACATCCAACAATGGATAAGTCAAACATCCAACAAAAGTTCTTTGCCAAATATCATGGTTCATGAAATATCCCGACTTTTAAAAGAGATCTATCTGTCACCGTTGGTGATCACATTACGGTGGCTAACTATTTTTGAAATTGTATGAAAAAAGTAGCTCATAACATAATTCAAATTCAATTGGCCTAGTTAGTTGTGAAGTCCGCGGTGACAAAAAAGCACTATTTTCGTTTGCGAGTAGAGATGAAAAAGGATGTCTTAAAATTTAGCCAAAAATTAATATTGTTTCTTATTATGTATTATTTTGGTGCGAAAACAAGGTTGAAATGCTGAGAAATGTGAAAGAGGAAGTGTTGGAGGTGATATGCGACCATATGAAACCAGTAATATACACAGAGAATAGTTACATTATAAGAGAAGGAGACCCACTTGATCAAATGATCCTCATCACGCAAGGCACAGTTTGGGTGTACACAGGAAATAGCTGTAGCCATGGCAGAAGGTCAAATGGCGGTACTAATGCTAGTAGCAGTAATACTACGAAACGTCTCAAGAAAGGTGATATATATGGAGAAGAACTTGTAAAGTGGTCGCTCACGCATAACTCGCTTTCAGATTTCCCAATCTCCAACGAAAATGTAAGATCACATACAAAAGTTGAAGGCTTTGCTCTCAAAGCCAACGACTTGATGAATGCCATCTCTAACTACTGGTGGCTTTTCAGCCGGAATCTCTGTGGTTTGAAAACCAGTAGCAGCAATAACTCTCCAGCAAAGAGATGGGAGAATTTGGCAATTTCTGCTGTAAAATCAGTCCGACAATGCAGACCTACTCGTGCAAAGATAATGTCTCTGCAGATTGAAGACGACGAAAAAAGGTCGCAGACATTGAACTACCGTCGTTTAACGCCAAAAGGTCGCTTGTAGCTCCTACTTGCAATCGTATGACTGTTAGCTATATAAATGGATAAGTTTCATTATGCATAGAAATTTCTGTGTGGATATTCGCACCATAAAAAACCTATGACATATGAATGACAAGAGAGTTGTAGACCCCTGCCTAAGCCCATTTGTCCAAGCTCAAAGGTTTCCACTTAAATTATATGATAGATTCTCTTTGATTTTTCTTCTCATGTAAAGTTTTGTTTGAATTTTCCAACAACAACAAAGTTGCCATGGGTTAATATGGTCATAACCTCTCTCCCCACCGCAAGATCCACCTCATAAGAAGCACAAGGGTTGATGAGCGAAACGGTGTTATTAGCTAAAAACGGTGCTTTTGGCATTGTCATCTTGCATAATTAGACACACAGTACTATAATAATACGTGCGAAATGTTACAAGACTCTTGTTTTTTATTCTTTTATATTACAAGATGTAATTTACGTAACATCCCGTTCCGAAGTACACCGAAAATTTCTCAAATTTGACTAAGGTTGACCAGGTTTGACTATCGTTGACCGAGAAGGGATTAAATGTCGACTTTTTGCTCCTAATGGAATTTCACATTGACCGAGGTACCGTTACGAAATACACGTTGTCACGAGTCCATAGACTAGTAGTACGTTGAAAACGGAGCTACAAATTAAAAATTATGAGCAAAACAAGTTGAGGTCTAAATTGTTCAAGGGGTGTCGAAGTTGACTTTTTGTTCATGCAAAGTTGAGCTTTGACTCATGCATGGTTGTGAAGTACTCGTCGATATGGGTTTATAAACTAGCGGTATGTCCGATTTGGATATGTGGTTTGAAAGTTATGAACCTGTAAAGTTTTTCAAATACAGTATTATTTTAATATTATTTTTAATATATGAACAGTATCACGTGTGACTTAATAAAGGGTGCCATGTGTCACAACGGTGAGATGTTACATGTCAACCATGATTAAATACCATATTATTTTATTATTATTTTATACAATAATATTATTTTAATATCATTTAATTATTTTCTTTTATTTTTTTTTTCTTTCTTTTTCTTTTCTTCTCTTTTCTTTTTTTTTTTTTTTCCTTCCCCCACGTGAGAAAAACACCCCCCAGCCCCCCAGCCCCCCCGAATCTTTCATCTTCTTTCTTTTCCTTCCCTTTTCCTCCTCTCGGGTCCTTGCTGTTTCTCCATTTCTGGTCATTAGGCGGCCACAAGCGCCGACCACCGGTGAAGCCCAGCCATCGACGAGCTCAGGCGCCAAGTTTGGCTGCCGGCCAATCGGCGATGCGCGCAAATCAGCGGTTCAAGTCGGCGGCAGCTCATATTGTTTTTCCGGCGATTCTCGCCGTTTCCGGCCAGCCCAGTCCGATCTTCCACCATTTTCCCCCTTATTTTAGGTCTTCTGAGTTCAAATATGGTCTCCAATTATTTAAATTTGAAGTGGTTCGCTAGTTATGAGGAGGTGAAGTGTCAGAACCCATCTAAAATTCCTCACCGGAACCCTAGACAAGCCCTGAGCCCAGGGAAACCTTATCAGACCTTCCAATGGAAAATCCGGCAGAACCTCCCTTAAGGGTTAGACTTACCACAAATTTTCTGCACTGAAAACACACTTCTATATACATCCCCTTATTCCTCTCACATTACTTCAATTTAATTCCACAAATGGCAGCACTTTGAAAACAAATTAAATAAAGACATATAATAGAATTAATTTAGTAAATACCCAATTAAAATATACCATCATAGATTCTCGTCCGCCCACACTACCCACTTAGTACTACACATGTCAAATACACTATAAATATCATTTCACAAATATGCTAATGCGTAAAGAAAGGTAAACAACATCACATTAACAAAATATATATATATATATATATATATATATATAACAAACGTTTTAATGATGATGGTATTGATGTAACTTGCCTGAGGGCTATTATATTCCCACACATGTATTAATGTAACTTGCCTGAGGGCTATCTCACATATTCAGAGGCTACCACCTGTTCGAGGACTATTATACTTGTCCGATGGCTATCTTTCTTGCCCGTAGGCTGTGATACTTATCCGAAGGTACCATATGGTAGTAATAATAATACAAACAATGACAAAATTAAAATTAAAGATCTCATAATAATGTTAATAAAAATAAAAATCAATAATAACAACTATAATTATAATAATGATAATAATAGAAACTGGAATTACAATAAAAATAATCATTATAAATAATAATAACAATCTCGATAACAGTGACAAGGATGATTATATATATAGTTAAATACAATTAATAGTAATAAGAATATAATAACATCGATTAAGAATATTAGTAAGAAATTAAATCACAAATAGATAACATAACATAAATACATAAAATCATATCTTAAAATCCATAGCATAAAATGAAATATGCACGCTCGTAATGGAGATACATACGATATCTTCTAACATGCTACGTGATCCATGATTCCAGCTGTCGTCGGCACTCTGCTACCAATACAAACCAGGGTGGTTGCCTATATTGGCCGTTTGATCTTCTGGACTCGTAGGCAACATGATTATGGGGCTAGCTCTACATAGACCACATTGGTTCGCCGCCTCCGTATGGTGCGGTATATGCAATATAATATCAAAGAATATAACATACAAATATATGTATGAACATAAAAGAAAATACTTGATGCACCATACTATATACCAGTGGTGCCTGAAGATATCCAGCGTCCCGAGCACCGACTGACGGGAGGTTAAAGAGAGAAACTTGCATACGGTCGCTTCGGCGTCCCGATAGCGCCGCTGCTTAAACCGTCATCCCGGCCATGGAGGGGGGCGGCTTATGTGCATTATATCAAACTTGGCTGCCCTTGGTCCAGTAGCAACTCACAGGAGACATTACAACTGGCACGCTTATCATAATCACATATACAATACAGAACACCGATACGTGTATGGGTGCATCTTAAAAAGAATTATAAATTTCATAATATTATAAAATATAAAATATTAAAATTTAGATAAAATATAATCCAATTCATGTGCTGTTATCAAATACATAAACAATAATAATAAATAATAAATAATTAAATATCCAAATATATCCTTGGTCACAATAATTTAATATAATTATCTTTTTTTCTTCTCAATCCTTCAATTCAATTTATACCAAAATTTATCATCAAGGCCACATACAATTTCATATACAAGTAAAGATATAGAAATACATTAAAGATATCGCAATACAGTATATTATAAGTCATCCATAGATATCTACGTATATAGCCGCATATATATATATATATATATATATATATTTACATTTTCACACATTTAAAAATATATATATATATATATATATATATACGGTAAAACCTTTAACAACCAATTTAACAGCGCAATGTCCAGATACATATGTATAAATACATTTTGATATGCATAATCAAAGGCTTCAACAATTCATATTTATACATACATATATATATATATATACACCCACTCACACATCTCAATATATATTCACATATCACCATGTATTTATATACATCACCGCACATGTATATATATATATATATATATATAATGCATGTATTTATCAATACTCCCATACACATGTATACAGAAAACACACACACACACATATATATATATATATATAATATACAATTTAATTTAATAATTTAATCAAAAATACCAACCTCTCAAATACACATCCATAATTTACAAACAAGATATCAATGTGAAGCTAAGGATATGGAGAATGCAATTCTGACCTTCGATTGGCTTGAAACCGCCGGCAGTGGTCGGAATTTTCGTTGGAAGCCATTGCTGACTTGCTCCTCTTTTGTATGCCATGAAGGAGCTCGAATTGGAGCAAACAAAGGTCACCATTAGCTTCAGATGATCAAAATTAAGGGAAAAGGACTGAGAACACGGTCGGAAACGGCGGGAATCCGGTGACCGGACGGGCTGCTACCGCCGGCTTCCATGGCGGTTTCTCGGCGCGTCAACGGCTTCCCCGGCGACCAGAGCACACTCCGACTAAGCTCACCTGATGGGCTGCCGGTTGGTGTGGTCGGTGCAACTTGGGTGCGCCGGAACACGGCGGATTCGGCCGGAGAGAGAGAGACGGCTGCCGCTGCTTCCACCACCCGATCTGGCCGCATCGCCACCTGACCGGCCACCAAATTTGGCGGCCAAGCTCGCCTGCCGCTGGGCTATGTCTATGGCTGGCACGTCTGAGCAATGGGTGGCCGGAAATGGTGAAGGCCGATGGACTCGAGGGAGAGAAGAAAGAAAAGAGAAGAAAGAAGAAGAAGGAAGAAGAAGAAGGTTCCGTCCGGGGGGGGCTCCCTTTTTTCCCCACGTGGGGAGAAGAAAAAAGAAAAAAGAAAAAGAAATAAAATAAAATAATTAAATAATATTAAAATAATATTATCATATAAAATAATATGGTATTTAACCATTATTGACATGTGGCATCTTTTATTAAGTCACACATGACACACTGTTCACATATTTAAAAATAATATTAAAATAATATTGTATTTAAAAAACTCTATAGGTCCATAACTTTCAAACCACATGTCCAAATCTGACGTGCTGCTAGTCTATGAACTCGTATTAACAGCTACCTCACAACCATGCATGATTCAAAACTCAACTTTGCATGAACAAAAAGTCAACTCCGGCATCCCTTAGACAGTTTGGACATCAACTTGTTTTGCTCATAACTTTCAAACCGTAGCTCCGTTTTCAACATGCTACTAGTCTAGGAACTCGTGATAATGTGTACTTTTTAACGGTACCTTCGTCAATGTAAAATTTCATCAGGAGCAAAAAGTCAACATTTGACCCCTTCTCGGTCAACGATGGTCAAACCCAGTCAACCTTGGTCAAATTTGAGAAATTTCCAGTGTACTTCGGGACGGGGTGTTACATGAAGTTCGGCCAATACTTCCCGGGAATATTCTGACCACCACCGGCTGAATTGGGGTCAATGGAGGCCGGTAATGCGATCTTTGTTCCATAAGCTTCATTTCCGTATATTACTCACCAATTTTGGTTAACGTTTGTGTTAAACCCCTCCGATACCGAGTATTATTTATCCGAATAAAATATTAATTTATTTGAGTTGTACAATATTGTTGTTCTAGGAGTACGTGTGCGTCGTGGAATTGATCCTATGGAGGATCTTGGGTTAATTGCGTGCTCCAGGTGAGTGACTCACCTTCAAAACTATTTTGGGGACTATTAAAAATATATATTTTGTGTTATTTGAAATTATAAAAAATAAATGTGTTTGATATTGAGAGGAATTGATATTTAAAATTTATAATGTCAAATTATGATTAATTAATATATGTAATGTCACCGAACTTTATTTTGGGATTGTAAAAAAAAATAATAATAATATATATATATATGGTGCTAATTGAATTTATGAAAAATATGCTATATATGTTTAATATTTAAGAAATTGTTATTTGAGCGTATGATGATGATTTATGTTGACTTAGTGCATGTATTGCATCAAAAATTATATTTTGGGTTTTTAATAAATTATGTTTTAAATTGTTATTAAATTTATTTTTGAATTTATGATGCCAAAAGTTTATTGATTTAAGCATATATTGCATGGAAATCATATATTTGGTTTTAAAGAAGTTATGGATTTAAATTATGATCGATTATTGTTAAATTTATATTATGAAATTTATTGCGTATAATAAATGTACTTATATGGATTTAAGCAAATATGAAATTTATGTGATTTTGATATAAATTGATTCTAAGATTTTGAGAAGAATACTTGTATTAAAGTATTGAGTTCAAAATCCGTATTTATACGTTTGATTATTTATGGATCAGGTTTTCATGGTGGATTTGAAATTGATGAATTTTAAAGTGATGGATTTATGTTGAGGATTAAAGAAAAAAATTTGGGATTGTGAATTAGAAAAATGGTATAATTCCCACGGTGAGTTTGCAAAAATTGTTATTTTTTTTAAATAATATGGTTATTTGTTTTAGATGCACTCATACAGTACTGGTGTTCTGTACTGTATATATGGATGAGCGCGCAAGTTATAATGTCTCCCATGAGTTGCCATCGGACAGAGGGCAGGCAAGTTTGATATTGGCCATAAGCCGCCCCCCTCCATGGCCGGGTTGATGATTTAAGCAGTGGCAGTGTCGGGACGCCGAAGCGACCGTATGCAAGTTTCTCTCTTTAACCTTCCACCAAATGGTGCTCGGGACGCTGGGTATCATAGGGCATCACTGGTATATAGTGTGGTGCGTCAAGTATTATTTCTCAGATATAAATATCAAATCCTAAAATTTTAAAGTCGTATTTGAATTAAATGTATTTAATTTGTTTTATCACCTATTTACAATTAGTATTTTCTAAAATGTATTTATTCATATTTTGGTCAATTATTTTAAATTGGTGTTTTAGAATTTTATTTTACCATGTTGATATTATTTATTTAGATTTTGAGATTTTAACATAAATTTTATTGTATTCTTTTATCTATTTTAAATTGAGGTTTAAATCTACTAAAATGTTTTCTTGATTATTTTATTGATTTAAATAATAAATTTTATAATTTATATACTGAGTTTATTTTTGTTTTATGCCAAATTTCTTTAATATAAGTTTATTTACGATTTTATCTATTTTATCTAGTGATGTTTACTCTAAATTTAATTATTGGATTTTTAAAAAATATTTTCAATGTATATATTGAGTTCTAAATTAATATTTGTATTTATGTACATTCTAAATTATTGCATTCTGTTTAATTTGATATTTCCTTGATTATTTTTTTTATGTAAATTTTATTGTGATTTTACTTATTTTATTTATGATATTTTGTGTACAATTTAATAATTGTTATTAAAATTATTCTTGTTTCTTATTATACATTCTAGATCTTTAATTTAATGTATTTTATTTATAATTTATTTAATTAATTATTCCTTGATTTTTGGGGTACAATTATTGGGTTTTGTGAAAATATTTTAAAAGGGGAACTTTTCTAACTGAGTGAACTGTAAGGGTTTTTGAGAGAAAACATTATTTCAAATATTTATTATAATTATTTATTTAATTGTTTGGCATTGATTAATTAAATTTTTTTATTATTATATTATTAATATTATAATTGTATAGTAGATAGGGTCACTCATTGAAATGATTAGCATATCATATTTTTAAATTCCGTTCCCCTAGGCCCAGGTTGGGAGACGTTGATCGTCCGAAGCAAGCCTGACATCTCAGTTCATTGCCGAAAGTCCAAGAAGCATTTCATCCCTTTTTCCTCTCCATCTTGTATTGCTTCTTTATCTGTCATTGTATTAAAGTCATATTTATTTGTATAACGCTCTATTTACAGATTGGATAGATATTTGTTTATTTGTTTACTGATTCCCTGTTATTATTTTGGAGTGCTGTAAATTTATGGATACAAATTGTAGTAAGGTGGGATGAATAAGGTAGTATTTATTGGAGTGTGTTTTATGTGCAGGAAATTTTGTGGTAAGTCCTACCCTTAGGGGAGATGCTGCCAGATTTTCCGTTGGAAGGTTCGGTGGTATTTTCCTAGGATCAGGGCTTGTTTAGGATTCCGATGAAGGATCTTGGACGGGTCCTGACAATTTAGTTCTTAGTTTTCATAATATTTATATATGCAAATGAATTTGAGGTTCAATACTGATTCCCGATGATTTATTTTCATACAATGAGTCTTTCAAATGGAACAAGTCAAATAATAGGCAAAAACCATGTGAAAATATGAGGAATTATAAAATTCAAACGACTTTGTTAGGCTAATAGTTAAAAAGTTACTTCCGAGAATTAAATATTGCAAAGGTACACAAATTGGAAAACTCGTATCTCTTTGATCTCTTCTTTTCTTTGGGGGGCTCGTATTTATACATGCAAATGAAATTGAGGTTCAATATTATTGACTCCCAACGCTTTGTTAGGCTAATAATCAACAACTTTGTTAGGCTAATAGTTAAAAGTTACTTTCAAGATTTTTAAATGTTGGAAAGGTACACAAATTAGGAAACTCGTATTTCTTTGATCTGTGTTGTTCTTTGGGGGGCTGGTCACATCCATATTCTTCTTGTCTCTATATAGGAAAAAATTATAGAAAGTAAACCAGTTATAATTAACAGAGAAAGAAAAAAAAAATTCTAGCTATATACGTACACATGCACATGTTTAATATTATATCAATATTATCAGTCATAAAAATTATTTTTATATTATTTTTTTTAATAAAATACTGACATTTGTTTGGTTAAAAATTAATTGCTATTGAAACTTAATTCAATACTAATCTAACCCACAACAGAAATAAAGAAAAAAGAACACACAAGTTTTACGAGGTTCAGTTTAGAAGTGACCTACATCTTAGATGAACTCTATTCAAAAAGTTTTTGCACTATGTACGAAGATCTATACACAATTGTAACAATATCTATTGGTTTATACAGATTCAGAACCAACCCAGAAATCCCTTTTGCAACCTCTGTCTTTCTCACAAATCACTCACATAGAATGATCCTAATCAATACCAAGAGAAAGAGAAAAACAATGAGTAAGAGGTTCCAAGAAGAAAAAGAAGAACAAGAAGAACAATAGCCTTTGATCAAAAGCTGATAGCTTATATTACAGCTCCTCTGTTTCTGCAGTCATGCCTCTTTTACAAGCTTTCCAAAAAACAAAAAAAAAAAAAAAGAGTAATTTTCGATGGGTCATCTATCCAACCCTTTAAGTATAACGGCATCGTTTAATGTTTAATGGCTGAAACTTATATATGGTAGCTGTTGACTTTGACTTTAGCCTCTCAGTTGAATCACAACCGTAGCAATTGCTAACGACTGAGAGTGAGAGGACGTGAATATAACTTTGTAAAGACTTGGCGAAGACCTCATTTATTATAAAGAAAGACTTGGGGAAGACTTGAAGTTTGATTTCCAATATTGTTAGTAATAAAGTCTGATTGAAGAAGAATTATATCCATGAAATTCGTTCAGTTTTTGGTTCCCAATTTCATGAAGCCAAAGTGAAGCTTTCCGAGCTAGGCTTTTTTTTTTTTTTTTTTCGTTTTCGTTTTTGTTTTTGTTTTTTGCTTCCAACGTTTTTTGCTGTGTAAAATCCTCAGCTTTCTCTGCTTCGTTTGGTAATGCCTGCTGAATACATTGAGTCTTAATATACTATTAGTGAACTCGATCTTTAATTAATTACTCAACTACTATTATTGAATGTGTATGAATTGCATTTCACTCTTTATGATGCATGTTTGGCATTCACATTTGAAATACATCAATTTCTGAGAGGCAGTTTAATTTCCATGTTTCAGAAGCCCATTCAGTATAATTATGGTTGATCTGGAAGAACGAGCTGTGAGGGATCTGGAAGAAAGAGCTGCGAGGTTAACTTTTATTATTATTTTTTTTTACTCTCATATATTCTTCTTTCTATAAATCGCTGCTTTGAAGCTAGAGTTACCTTGCTAGCAGACATTATAGTTTTTTTTTTTTTTTTTTTTTTTTTTTTTTTTTTTTTTGTGGGTTTGTAGTGCTGTTTTGTTTGGGATGCTTTTATCTTCCCCTCTTTGAAAACATAAACCTCGAAATTTAAATGGACTCATCACATTTTAGTTTTTTTAAATATATTTAAAAATATCATTCTAGGAAGGATTCATATATATTGCTTTTGGAGCAAATTAAAGCCTTCTATACTCTGTAATTTGATAAATTAAGGTAAACCACATTTATTTATTTATTTTCCATAAATGCATAGCTCGCCTGACTTTTCATTTTTGTTCCACTTCAACCCCTTTAGTAGTCAAATTATTAGTCAACTTATATACTCTGACTTCAAATAACGTTTTTATCCTTTTACTTATTTATATGTCCAAAAAATCTATTTATTATTATTATTATTTGTTTCCAAACATTACAATTTTATTTTATAATATTCGTAGATATAGATACTGAGAAAAGCATTGGGTTTAGTTTGTTTTGTTAGCTGAAAATAATGAACTCAGACCTAGCTGATGAGCCTTTTGGTTAATTTGTTTAATAAGCAGCAAATCAGAACAGAGTATCATTGGAAAAATTTCAAAGAGAATGCGTCCTTTAAAGATGCCAGACTTTCTAGAGTGGAATAAGATATTTGCATTGGCATGTGTGGTTGCGGTCTCACTGGATCCTTTGTTCATTTATGTTCCTGTCATCAATGAAAATAATAAATGTCTTACCATGGACAAGACATTGGCGACAACAGCTGTTGCTGTCAGATTCTTAGCAGATATAATTTATGTTGGAGATATTATCTATAATGTTAATAAATCTTCTCTGGAATTGAAAAGACGTGGGACATGGAAAACAAACAAGTTTTTTAAGATAAACAACTTTTTTAAGAATGCTTTGGCAATATGGAAGCTTTCCTGGCGTCTTATACTTGTTGACTCTCTGGCCATTCTTCCGATTCCACAGGTATATATATATATATATATATATATATATATATATATATATATATATATGTGACAAAACTTCAAGGATTGCAAGTAATTTTTTTCTTCATCTTCTATATATATAAATATTTATCCAATTTTTCTTTTTATTTTTCTTTTTATTTTTTAAATAAAGGATCGTATTATTTTAAATTCAAATACATTAGTTATCAATCAGGTTGTGACAAATTTAGTTTAAAAATTTTTCATTTACATCACACAATGTCATCTGAATATAAAAATAGATATTAAAAATTGGAACTACTGACTGAAAAGTAGTGAGTAGTAATTTTTTTTATTTTTTTTTATTTTTTATTTTTTTACATTTTTATCATTGCATTCAGTACAGTGTCAACTGGGATTTTCCCTGTGGGCTTAAAATTAGTTAATTAATTAATTAACCATTTGAATCTTGCATGTACCAGATAATAATGTTAGTCTCCTTTAAGAAAGTGAGGGGCTCGGGATATTTGGATGAAAGGAGGTTACTGAGCTTAATTCTTATATCCCAATATGTTCCAAGGGTTTTTCGAATATACATATCATCTAAGGAAGCTACAAGGGTTCGGGACGTCCTCACGGATACTGTTTGGATTAGGGGTGCTTTTAACTTTTTTCTCTACATTCTCGCAAGCCATGTAAGTCATAAACTTCCTCAAGTCAAAGTTCCTCTTTACTTTTAGATTAAGCTCAAAATGGCTGCAAAATTTTCTACTTTTTTTTCCTTACTGAGTCTTTAATTTTCTTTCAAGGTGTTTGGAGCCTTTTGGTACTTTTTCGCTGTTCAAAGAGAAACAGCATGCTGGTTTCAAGCCTGTGAACGATCAGGAATAGCAAACTGTGGACTCGATACTTTTTGTGATGATCATGAAAGTGCACCAACAAATTATATCACACTTGTACATTCTAAATGTCCCATAAACGTGGATCCCGATGATACAATAGAGGAACTCTTCGATTTTGGGATATTCCTGGATGCCATCAAGTCTGGTCTGCTGGGATCATATGATTTTCCACGAAAGTTGGCTTATTGTTTTTGGTGGGGACTGCGGAATTTGAGGTTTGTATAAATTTGTTATCCATTTGAACCCATCGTCCAATTTATATTCGATGTCCACATATTACATGTAATTGAGTGTCAAAATGCCCGATAGAAAATTTTTAAATTACTGGTATATGCGTTATATACATATGAAGTAAACAAAGCAAAAAGCTATTGATGTAAAAAACCCAAAAAAAAAAAAAAAAAAAAAAAGGTGATCTAACATAGTCTCATAAATTAATATAGAAAATTTGAGAAACTTGGATAGGTGGAATAATAAATATATATATATATATATAATTTTTTTTATTATAATAAATATATATTTTTATTATATAATAATTTTTCCTTATCTATAACTTATCAAATAATGATGTGAATGGTTTACCAAATTGAGTCAGCATCAATAATTTTCCTTTTTGACAGAGTTTGTTTAGTCCCAACTCAAATTAAACAAAACTAAGTTAATTTTCTTTTTTACCTTAACCAATTTTCATCATATGTTATATAACGCTTAATCATTTATTTTTGCAGTTCTCTTGGTTCAAACCTCAAAACAAGCAGTTACTTTTGGGAAACGTACTTTGCAATTTCTGTTTCTATTGTTGGCTTGCTACTGTTCTTGTATCTCATTGGAAACATGCAGGTTCATCTTCAACATTCTTCTTTCATTTGTTTGTATGTTATTTTCTGCTACTGTGTTCAAGTTTCTTTTTTACTATTTCGTTTATTTTAAAATAAACCTAATTAATAACTTGTTTTACAATTATTATGTCATTTCACTCAAATTGTGATATTATATATTGTTGTGTGACACAGACTTATCTACAATTGGCGACTACAAGATCCGAGGAGAGAAGACTAAAGATGAAACAGAAAGAACCTCAGATTGATGCGTGGATATCAAGAAATAACCTTGATAAAGAGAAGAAGACGATCATGGAAAAAGTACAACACAGTTTGGAAGTAGACAAAGATATTAACGTCGAAACTCTGGTCAATGCACTCCCTCATGAATATAGGAGGTATATAACGCGCGAACTCAGCCGTGGTACGCTTAAAAAAGTGAGTCCCTTGCAAAATCATCTTTCACTAAAAATCTTCTATAGTACTAGCTAGACCGTTCAGTTAGTGCTATCATAATAAAAACAATTTTAACAATATCAACTATAATACTATAATTCCAAAATCTTCATGTATATTACAGAAATTGCATTTAGAATATGATATAGTAACCTTTCAGCACAGTTATTGATTTATCAAATCTACCTGCAAAACAAAATATAGGAATAACAGAAGTAGTGCCTAATGGACACATTACTGTCTAGCATTTTTCCTTTAAGATTTAATCAAATAGGTATCATAGATACTTCAAATTTGTATAAGTTGTATTATCACATATAACTTATTCCCAACTTATTTATATATATATATATATATATATATACAAAATAATTAGTAAAATAATAATAGAAACAATAATAATAAAATAATATATTATAAATAATAATATAGTATGATATAATAATAAAATTGGGGATATAATAATAAAATTGGGGAATAAGTTAATTGGGTTTCTAGAGATAATAGGCCATTCAGTCTAATGAGCTAACTGAAGTGTTACACAAAATATGTGGCCAAGGGCTCTACTAAAAATTCAATAAACAAGCTAGTCCCATTACTGATATAAATAAGCCATGTAAATGAGTTGTATGATTATGACTAGTTCATACAAAATATCTAACAGTCTCCTACTTGGACAATATAATCATCACAAACAACAACAAACCCATTTATTATAGAATCTTCTAAATCAAAATACCATTACAACTAAGTATATAGCATGCCGACAGGACACAACAATATACCAGACTAGGTAGTAGAGATTATCTTAGTAAATCTTCCAAAACAACTAGATATCATTTCAACTGAGCATCTTTGCATGCTATAAACTCAGTCTAGATAATAGAAATTTACGTTATCATGTGCAATTCTCCCAATATATAATACCATTTTATTCAAGCACATTACATACCTATAGGGTACGACAACATACTCAAACTAGGTACTAAGGACTCACCATGGTATATGTGGATCAACGTACACATATACATAGAGATTAAAATCTCATACAGGCCTGCTAGTATAAGGAGCAACAATATGTGCAACAAAAATAACATTATAATTATCCACATACATACATTTATTACTCACAAGGCAATACTCTATCATATACTACATACAACATGGACATTATTGTAGATTACTAAACTCCCCCTAAGCTATAGCAGTCTCAACTGCTACACACTCATATAAAGATTTATGCTCTTCAAACAAGTTTATAGGTTAGCCTTTGTTAGTAGGTCTACCACCATGTTGTAACAGACGTGTACGCAACAAAAATGAGACTCTCATCAAAATGATATGGCTGCAGAATTACCACATAACAACATTATAGGCCTTATAACAAAAGTGCACCCAAAAGCATATATCATAAGCTCAAAACATATCATATACTTCTGCCTTTACAATTAATGAAGCTATAAGTGTTAATACTAATTCATAAAATAGCTTCTAATGCCATGATAAATAACATTCTCAGTATTAAACTTTTAAATCATATATATATAACCATTATAATTATTTCACAAAACCCTACTACATCAGAGACGTGGTGCGCTGATCTCAAAACCAAAAATGGCTTATTTTATAGTACACATAACAATGACCACTTAAGCATTTACAAAAATACACCCACAACATAAAAAATTTCAATGATGTACAATCTTGAATGAACAACAAACTGATAAATGCAAAAAAATATTAGACTATTATAATTTGTTCATTTTATCACTATCTCATTCTTAGGACACAGATTCCTAAAGAGTTTATCACTGATACCACCGATACTATATTAGGATAATATTGTGCATATTAAAACTCAACACAATCCAATCAACAAAGGCTTTAATTAAGACAATTACAATACACTATTAGTTTTGTCTCAAAGAATTTTTATTTCTAATACCAATGAAACCACATTAAGATCCTTCATATCAAAATGACTGCACATCAACAAATTTGTCTTAGTCAATAGGTCAGCATCACTGAAAGCTAACAGTATGTCTTCAAGATACAATACTATAAATATTAAATTGCTCCCACTGACCCTTAAATATATGCACAAATCAACAACATTCTCTTTAAAACAATTTTAGGTGATAACTTCATCAAAAAATTAAAATACTACTGCCATGAAGTTTATTTAAGATCATAAATAAATCTCTTAAGCTTACAAAATAAATTCTCAATCTCCACTATTTGGAAGCCAACTAGTTGGACTATATATATATATATATATACATGTATTCGAATACAAAATTGTATTTAACAAAACAGTTCGAACATCCATATGATACAATTCCAAAACATAATTAATCACAATTGCCTTGAAGATTCTAAAAGTATCATTTGTGGATATTTTTCCACTTAACCATTAAAGTCTCTCTTGGTTTTATAGACCTATTCGTATTCAATAAGTTTGCTACCTTTAGGCAACTAAACTAAAAGAGATACTAAACTGCTTATTGACTTCTTCATAAGTGTTTAATTCAATTCCTCATTTATGTTAAACTCATGTTCCTGCAAATAAACCACCTCATAGTCATCAGGTATAATAAACTTTCAAACCCTTTGTGACCTCAAAAGGCACACATTATCATTAGTTGTAACCAAAATATTTCATTGTATCTCAATGGATTCAGTCCTGAACGACGATTAATTCCATAATTAATGGATCAACAATATCTCTTGCATAGACATCAACAATGGGTATCAATACACTTTTCTCTTTGAAAAACAAGCACCTTTGGATCCTTTCTCTCACTAAAACTTAAACTTTCTCAAAATAAATAATCATATCTGGTTTAACAATTTTGACAATGTGAGATGGACAATAAAATTAAGAACTCCTGAATTCTTTACAAGAACTAACAAAAATTACCTATAAAGGTTTTAGGATCTAACTTTTTTAATAACGAAATTATACATCATGAAATCAACTTTAGAACCCCATACACAAGAAAAAGGTGTAAACTAAATATAACTTGCTACCCTTAAGGAAAATGGCAAGTTAAAGTTTGCCAATACACACGACACTAAAACCATCAAAAGTGTAATTCTTTATCTCTCTTAATTATGCCACTTGCTAAAAAGTGCCAAGTATTATAAACTTCACATCAATGCTACATTCAACAAATAAATTATGAAAGACATTGAGTTTTGTCCAATCTCATCATGTCTACTATAATATTCATCACCCTATTAAATCTTATAGCCTTGAACTTCATATTGTTCTAAAGTTTTATTTTCATCTTGAATTCCTTGAAGATAACTAAGATATCTAATTTCTCATAAATAATCTCAAAGTATCCATAAAATAAGAAATAATCAATATAGATAATAAAACATCTATAGTCTTGTAAAACAGGTGGTGTATAAGAAATATAGAGATTAATATCACAACATATAGAATTATTACAAAATTCTAGCATATACAAAGGCAATTATAGGAGTAACAACAACAAAATAAGAAAAGTATACAAGCAACAACTTATAAACCAAATTACCACAAAATACCACATAAAGTCTTAAACAACTTAGAATTACAAAATGAATTGAATAAATAATTTATTTATTTTTAATTTGAATTTGAAATGGAAATGAATTTCCACAAAATAAAAATAAACAAAAAAGTAAATAAAATCATATATATAATATAAATAAGAAAAACAAATAACCTTTTTTTTTTAATTTAGTTGTTGACGTTAGCAAACGACACATCATGCTGATGCTAGCACACTGACATCAGTAGGCCATTCCGATGACCTGTCATTCAGGTTTTCTGCTTCCTTGATCCGGGTTGGGTTTGACCCATCTTTAGGTAAACGGGTTGCGCGACCAGCAGTTTCAACCCATTGATTTCTCTGTCATCCGGTTCGACGATTTCATTGTTGTTTGTTTCGTCTTTTCTAGGGCAATAGTTTCCACAAATCAATTTCAATAATTTTATAACGAAAATTGATGCCAACCCTCAAGCATTATTTGGCCATGATCTCAAAATTTTGCAAGATTTTCACATGGTTTCAACCAAAAAGACCTCCAAAACAAATTCCATTCAAAACAAAAAACAATTGCCCACAATGCCTAGGTCTCAATTCATGCCAATAACGATTTTTCCCTAGTTTTTTTTCTTTTTTAAATTTTATTGTGCAAAAATGCATTCGACCATGAGTGTTTTCTTTCTTTCTTTTTTAAATAAATTGTACATTGTCTAATTGATTGGCCAAAGAAACATTCAAAAATCAATTTACTCCAAATCCATAAAAAATTTGTTTATAAGCTATATACTGGAACCCGAAAGAACTCATTGATGGAATTTGGTGTAGGTTTATGTTGTTGTACCCTAGAGCACAATCATTCAAGGTGTTAGTCAAGAATGATTGTTGTTGGTTCTTGGTTCTTGATTTTGTTTTTTTGGGTTTGTTTAGGTTTTGTTTCTGGTTTTAATGGAGGTTTAGGGTTCTTGAGAAGGTTGTTAGCTTTTGGGAAGAAGAAGAAACCAAAATGTAGTAGATGAGAGAAAGAGAGCCAAAAATGTTGTTTTTCAAAATCTGTTTTTGAATATTTTTTTTCTCAACGTTTTTCATTACAATTTTCATACTTTTAAATACATCAAAAAGACAATAAGGCATGCTGCCATATTGAGCAATGAATACAAAAGCATTAAAAGTAACCAACCAAGCCAAACTACCTCAACTAACTCTAATCAATGTGCTGGGCATGCAAGAAACCTTCTTTAATGGGCAGTTCAGCTTGTGTAAGGCATTTAAATTTGAAAACCAGCTCCATTTGACTTGAAAATTGGAGGGAAGCCTTTTTGAATATTAAACTATGTTCTACCCAAAAACCAGATAAAACAAAATCCATTTACCCATTCAAAAGTAATCAAACCCGAGGCAGTTTTGCCCAGTTTTCTGGGCAACAACACTGCACAAGGGTCAGATTGTTTTGGGCTTAACTCAGCCTTCCCAGCTCCAAATTGGGCCATTCTTTTTGCTACTGCTTCCTCTGTATATCTAGTTTATCATATCTAAAATTCAGGTCCAAATACCAAACCTACTTCAAACGGCATCCAAGGAAGTGGACTTATGTTGCTGAAAATACAATTCCAGCAACTAGACAAAAAAGACCTTAAGCTAGATAATGAGCTTAGGGCATTACAAAAAGGATATTGTTCTTGAACATTACAAGATAAAATAAAATGCATAAACATAAACAATGTTTGGTCTTTGATGTTGCAAAACAAAGAGTGTAAGTGTAACCGAACTACCTTGCACATTGTGGCAAGATCACCACATTTCAACACTCATGTATTGCAAAAATTTCACAGTTTTCGCATAAATAAATGATAGGTTTATATTTCGTTCAATTAAGGGCAAAGAGTCCAGAAAGATCAAAAGTAGGCAATCAATAAAATTCAAAAAATTTAATTTCAATCAAACCAATAACGATTACTATGCAGAAATTGAATCCAAATACTTCCACAATATAAAACACATTAATATACATAAAGATACAGTTTATGAATTTGTGTATTTAAGCTCTGATACAAATTGTTAGTGCTATCATAATATAAACAATTTTAACAACATCAACTATAGTATTATAATCCCAAGATCTTCACGCATATTACAGAAACTGTATTTAGAATATGATATACTAACCTTTCAACGCAGCCATTATCAGATTCACTTACAAAATAGAATACAGGAGTAATAGAAGTATTGTCTAATGGACACACTAACTCTCTAACCTTTCTCCTTCAGGATTTAACCAAATACGCATCATAGATACCTCAAAACCCTAATATCAATTGTATAAGTCGTATTATCACATATAATTTATTCCCAACTTGTTTATATATATATATACACAAAATAACTAGTAAATAATAAAAAAAATAGTATATTGTAAATAATAATATAATATAATGTAACATAATAATAAAAATGGAGAATAAGTCAATTGTGTTTCTAGAGATAATAGGTCCTTCAGTCTAATAGGCCAACTGAAGTATTACAAAGAGTGTGTGGCCAAGAGTTCTACTAAAAATTCAATAAACAAGCTAGTCCCATTACTGGTATAAATATGCCAGTGAGTGAATTATATAATTATGACTAGTCAACATAAAATATCTAATATATTCTTCAACCCAAAACCAAATAAAATAAATTTTCTATTTATTCTTAGAGAATATTTGTCCCTGTTCAATAAAATTTTATTCATTTTTCACCATTGATAATTATCTCTAAAATGAATAAAAACCGATAAATATAATTTGTTTTAGTTATAGAGTCTATTGGTGATATATAGATGAATAATGGGGTGGCTAATGGTGATAAATCGTTCAATATTAATTGTGAGTTGATATTTAAAAAAAAAAAATCTTTAATTTAGCCACAGTTAATGTTATTAATTAGTGTGTATACAGTACATTATTTTGCATCAAAGTAATGTAAATGAGGAGGCAATAGAGAAATTGGTGGAGGCGATATGCGAGCATATGAAGCCGGTAGCATACAAAGAGAACAGTAACATCATAAGAGTAGGAGACCCCTGTCAGATGGTCCTCATAACACAAGGCACTGTTGTGGTGAACACAGGAAGCAGCGGATCAAATGGTGGTACTTGTACTAATGCTAGTGCGAAACAACTGAACAAAGATGATATATATGGAGATAATTTGTTGCTCACGCCCGAGCATGATTCGCCTTCAGGTGTCACAATCTCAAACGAATGTGTAGAATCGCTTACAGAAGTTGAAGGCTTTGCTGTCAATGCCAAGGACTTGATGAATGTGATCTCTAACAGCCACTGGGGGCTTAGCTGCTCGATTCTCCCCTGAGGTTGAAGCCCGGTTCCGAGGATTTGTGCTATAAGAGGATGATCAGTCCACCAACGCCGCACTAATCGAGCAAACAAAGCGCCTATCAAACGTAGTATTATTCGTAGGCAAGCCTCTGCATTAATAGACAAATTTGGTTGGTGAATATTATGATGCATGTTACTCGCTTTTCAAAGCTGACATTTTTTTTTTTCCAAAGGACATGTTGCTACACTATGTGAATTTCAAATACTAAGCAATTGTATATATATATATATATATATTTTTTTTTTTTTTGGGTGAATGACGGTTTGCTATAAATAGGAGGGTTTTACTTTATATTATATATATATATATATATGTATGTATGTATATATATGATTTGAAAATGATTATATTTACTTTAAGCTCAAATTTGAGCAAAAAAAATAAATCATTGATTTTGAAGAAACAAAAAAAAAATGAAAAAAAAATGAAAAGTCTCTGATATCTACAAGTTTATTTTGACTTATGATTTGAGGGAAAAAAACAAAAAAAAAAAAAAAAAAAAAAACACAAAAAAAAAAAAAAACAAAAAACAAAAACTCGTGATCCATTTAAATTTATAAAGTTTAGTTGGAGAAATTTTTTTTTTCAAACAATAAAATTTGTACTTTTAAAATATTCAAATGTGTCATCGTCTAGACTGATTTGATTCTATAATCTACAATGTCCTTGAAGATTTTATGCAAACATGATTTCTATAAAAGCAGCTTAATGGAGAACAGCATGAGAGGAAGGGAAGGTCAATGATGATCCATAATAAGGACCTTCTCTCTGTTTATTGCTCAGTTTCATAGCCAAAATTCCACTAACTCTCAAAGATGGTTATCAAACCCTTTTCTCTGACCAGCAAATTTCTGAGAAAACACAGGAAATGGCCAATCTCACCTTACAAAACCAAATGGCAAATAGCCTTCAACCAAAATCAAGCACTCCAAACCCTCAAAAAATCAGCATCACAAACTCCACACCACCACCACCAACAAGAAGACCATGACAAACCCAATCATCTTCTCTCTGCTCTCATCCACTCCTTCACTTCTTACCAATGCGACCCAACCCCTGAAGCCTACCACTTTGTCATCAAAACCCTGACCAAAACCTCCCAATTCCACCACATTCCTTGTGTTCTCGACCGCATCGAATCCGTCGAGAAATTTCAAACGCCAGAATACATTCTCGCCGAGCTTATCAGAATTTACGGCCGTGCCGATAGGATTGAAGACGCCATTGATCTCTTTTGCAGAATTCCCAAGTTCAGGTGCGTCCCTTCTGTGTACTCGCTCAACTCTTTGTTGTCTGTACTCTGTAGGAGAAGAGAAAGTATAAGATTGGTCCCTCAAATGTTGATGAAGAGCCATGTAATGCGTATTGTGCTTGAGGAGTCCAGTTTTCGCATATTAATCAGTGCTTTATGTAGAATTAAGAAGATTGGATATGCCATTCAAATACTGAATTGTATGATTGATGATGGGTATGATCTAGATGCTAGGATTTGTTCTTTGATATTATCATCACTGTGTGAGCAAAAGGATTTAGCTTTAGCTAATTTTGAGGTTTTGGGTTTCTTGGAAGCAATGAAGAAACTGGGTTTTTCTCCTGGTATGATGGACTATTCAAATGTCATTAGGTTCTTGGTGAAAGAAGGAAGAGGTTTGGATGCTTTCAATGTTTTGGCTAGGATGAAAGTGGAGGGAATTAAGCCGGATATTGTTTGTTATACTATGGTTTTACATGGGATTATTGCAGAAGGGGAATATGGGAGTGCAGATGAACTGTTTGATGAATTGCTTGTGTTGGGTTTAGTCCCTGATGTTTATACTTATAACGTGTATATAAATGGTCTCTGCAAGCAGAATAATGTAGAAGCGGGACTTAACATGATTTTGTCCATGGAAGAACTCGGGTGCAAACCTAATTTGATTACATATAATCTGCTATTGAAAGCATTAAATAAAAAGAGTGAGCTTAGTCGGGCGAAGGAACTCATGATCAAGATGGATTCGAAGGGTGTCAGGGTAAACTCGCAGACATATAGGATTATGCTAGATGGTCTTTTCCAAAATGGTGATATGAATGAAGCTTGCGTTTTGATGGAAGAAATGTTGGATAAGCATTTATGTCATAAATGTTTGACATTCGATGAGATAATTTATGGTTTGTGCCAAAGGGGATTGGTTTGTAAAGCAGGGGATTTGCTGAAGATAATGGTGGGGAAGAATGTGGCGCCCGGGGCAAGGGCATGGGAAGCGCTGCTCCTTAGCTCTAGATCTAAATTTAACGTAGCAGAAGCCAACTGGACTTGTGAAAACAATGGAAACTGTCCCGGCAGGTAGCTGGAATGGTAACTAAGATATGAAATTATGCTCCATTGGTCTGATTTTCATAGACTTGAAAAATGGAAGGTTCCATTTAGAGAGGCATATGGTGGGAGTAGTTAATGGACCTCAAAGGATTGGTAACATCTAATGTAATTCAATCTGTAAAAGGTGTCGCTGAAATCCACTTTTTTGTCCAACTTTTCAGTTAAAATTTTGTAGTAACCATGTCAGTAAGCATTTCTATCACCTTTATTATCTGTTGGTAGTTGTCACTCACTGATGTTTTTAGCGTAATGTATCTTGTAAATGACCAAAACCCAGAAACACAAAGAAAAAGAAAATTCTTTTAACAATGTAATTTAGATTTGGGGAATTTTCCGTTGAATCACTGATAACGAGAACATTTGTCATGTTGTACCCCACAACACGCACCCAAAAACAATTCATTATATCTGTTTTAACGTTCTATTTTTCTGTCTTTTATGTTTCTTTCATTGGGATAACTTGTAGCATTATGACCTTGCATTTTCTACCCCATAATCCATTATTTTATTAGATAGTTTTTGTTGGTGATAATTCGTATCCCCCATTCCTGTGATTAAAAAGAGTTTCCAATATTTTATGTTATGTCTTATGGGTAGTTGTTGAATCCCTAAAATCCTCTTCCCTTTTGCGAGGGCTTCCCCACCCCGCTTTGGGTCTTAAAGCCTGTGTTATCATGAATATTGTAATCCAATATATATATATATATATGTATATATTATATATGGGCAACATGTCCGCCATTATAGTGGAGATAAAAAAATGTAGAATGTAGTTATGGAATTCCAACCTGTATGTGTAGTTTTCTATCATTTTATCTTGAATTGATTTTTTTTTAAATAAATTGATATTTAACATATTTGGTAAACAATCCAGACAAAACTACTGTTTTACATGATTTTGAATTTGAATCACGCAATCCAAATTGTTATTATTAAAAATATATATATACATTCAAGTTCAGTTTTGGTAATCAAAGACGAGAGACCCAAGTGAAGACTCAAATTCGTTTAGTCCTCGGAAAAAATTGGACAAACACCCTTCTACTAACTCCATCCATGGGGTTAAATTTGTATCTTTGAATAAATAGTACTTTTTGAGTATCAATTCGAATTCAAATCAGTCATGATCTTAGAGCAAAGTAACATATTTTTTTCGTCGGATTTAATTTATAGTTAAAGTATTCAATTGCAATATCATTTGGGAACAGCGTGATTACATGCAGTTATATAATTTGTATCAAAACAGGGCACGTCCTTACAAATCCTACTAAATATTTAACTGGTATATACGATAATGATCATAAGGTTAATTTGCATATAATTTTTAGAAATAATAAGTACCGAGGAAAAATATTAATAATTTGCTCTTAATTATTCTTTGTCTTCTTGAATTATGACCTTGTTTTTCAGTTTTATCTTGTGAAGTACAAAAACATAATTTACGGGACAACTAAAATTCAGGAAGTGAAATTCAAAACACACGATATTTCAGAAGATAGAATATAATTAATCCTGGCCAGACTTTAACATATAAACCACTTAATCTTTAACCACGCCACAGGTTTTCTTTTATTTATTTATTTATTTTCTTGATTCTTTTCAACCTATAGTTGGGGACCATTATGATTCCAAATTTCCTTATTGTGTTAACCTCGGAGGACATGTGCTTCTCAAAATTTGTTCAAAATTGTCATTTGACAGCATGTTCCACACCAGTTGTTGTCCTTCACCTTTGGAAATGCAATTAATTTAAACAATCTTATATTAAATCATATTTATGTTATTGGAAAAAAGGAAATTCACATTTATGCCTTCACTTCTGAAACTCTAATTATAAACTTATTAAGAAGAAAAAAAAAAAAAAAAAAAAAAAAACTAAAAATGCCACTGCAAAGTTACAAACTGATACTGGCTTGATTAAATATAAAAATTCATTTTACTCAATAAATTGGAGTAGAATAAGATGAAAATCACCAAAATAAGCAATATTGACTCACTTTTTACACTTTTTCAGCGAAATCATTGAACCGTCCAAAGATCATATTGATGCCTGTCCCTTTTCATTTGCCTTTTCCTTTTCAAACCTTGAATTTTGTCGGTGAATAGGTCTTCTCCTTAGTGGGAAAATTTATATATCTATATATATATAAATATATATATGATGTATATAAATCCTTCTGTCATTTCAGTGTAATTTCGATCTACCCCTACTATTGGAGACTGGGGCTAAAAACCATCTTATGCTGAAAGCCATCCAAACTCCATAATTTCTTAAGTAAGAATTGCAGTAAATCATTAGGGGAAAAAAAATTGCTTGTCCATGCAAAACCATCTTCAGTACTACTAAAGCATCTAAATGAATGAAAGTTTCTTATTTAGGTAAAGGAAAAGAAAAAATGAAAATAAAAATAGCTGGTATAATTTGACTTAAAACAAGCAAAATAAGTTGTTTGTGTGCTAAACTGCTACATAGCTTATGCTAGTTTATCATTCATCAAAAAAAAAAAAAAAAAAAAATGCTTATGTGGTTTATCATTATCAAACGAACGTGATAAGAAGCAATTGCCAAACGGTGTATATTAATAGAGATATGATATGATGATGCATATGAGTATTGTACTTGTCTCCTGGTTGGTGGTATCTACTTCCCAATTTCATGAAACTTAGCTATATATGACTTTTTTCAGGAAACTGTATAATAATTTGCTCTATAATTCTAGCTTCATATATTAGCTGAAATTGGATCTCAGGCTGTTGGCAAAATATCAGAATGACGATAAAGTACTTAATCCAAAGGAAGTTGAGGCTTAGAACGGTGAAAAAAGGGAAAGTAAATGAGATTTTCTGTTGTTTCTTTAGTTTTTGTTGCTGGGTATTAACAAATTTGCTATTAATGACTAGCTAGCTACTTTCTTCGTCTTCTTTTTTTATGTCAATATCACACATAATATCTGTAGGGCTAAATGTTGGCCGGGCTTTACTCATTTCCAAAATATTATATGCCCAAACTAAACTGAATAGCTATCTAGTTATAGTCTTGTGTTCGATAGAAAATTTTTGAAACTGAAAACTTCATTTATTTTGCATGGTACAAAGTATCAGATAACAGCTGTTGTATATAAAGAACAGGAAAGAGTTTCTGTCCCTTTCGCTTATTAATTTTGAAGTTGTTTAAATCATTCTGGATCTCCTTCAATTTCTACTGTAGCTATGACACAAATTTTTCTTCTGAATTTCATCTTGACAAGTATCGAAGTATAGGCCCAAAAAGGAAAGTATGTGAAATATATATATATATATATATATGTATAATTGGTCACTGAAAGTAAATTAGAAAATGTGAATTAATTAGTAGAAACGTATAATACTTTTACCAACTAAAAAAATACGAATTTTGACATCATTATAATCCTCATGCATTATTTTTCTGAAAATAATAGTGAATCAAGACACGTTTTAGAGACAAAGAACAAGGATAATTAAACCTTGACTATATGGGAATCAAACTTAACGGCTGCGGAATGGTGACTCTACTGCCTTCAATTCTTAAAAAGTTAAATTTTTCTTCTTTTTTTTCCTTGAAGATGACAACAAATTATCAGTCAATCAATGGCTAAACAAACGTGGCATTCTTGACAAAAGCAATCAAAACTTTATCTATTTCCAAAAAAACCTATCAATTTCAGGGAAAAAAAAAAGAAAAAGATAAAAGGATGCAAAAATTTTTCAAGAAATTGCTATCCTTCTGCAATACATATACTAGTTTTTGTCTTGATGATAAATTATCCTCTCTTGGACTGGAATTTCGAAAACCATATACGAAACTAGCTTTTTACTTCAATTAGAAAATAGTATGCAAAATTTTGTTGGTATATGTAAATATATAATATAATATATATGACAGCAAATAAAGGAAAAAAGTATATATATATATATATATATATATAAACGATGACCCACCTGAAAATAGAGCATTTTGGCCATCTTGATGTGAATTGTCTGCATGATTGTTCACCTGGGTAATCATTAAGAAAGGTGAAAAAACAGTACAAGGTGCAGTGGTCATGATGGGGAAGACGGGCACATGAAGAACTAACTCACTGAAAGCTAACAAACATAATTAAGGAACCCCTTTTAGCCATAGCATCAATAACTCTCTCTCTCGCTCTCCGATCCCCAGAAGCCAAAATACATGGAAGCCCAAAAATCCAAATGAGTTAGTAATGCACGTGCCCTGCTTCTCCATCTTGCTCTACACACACCTTCTTTTCCCTCATGTCGAAGTTTGGAGAGCCTAAGCTACAGAGGAAAAATGGTGAGAGAGAGAAAGAGAGGGGAGTGGGAGTGAGAAATTTGGTGGGGGTAGTCTTAGAATGGAGAATTTGGGACACCCATCTGCAATTCTTTATCCTCCAAGCCCACTCATTTATAACAAAAGGAGCCAAATGAGGGTGTGTGTGTGTGTGTGTGTGTGTTTCAAAGTTGGGTGTGGGAGAGAAAAGAAATCAAAAGGCTTTTAGTTGGGTATGGGACCCCTTAAAAGGTTCTGCTGTCCAAACAACTTGTCACACCTAGAAACTAATAGGACCACACCCCAAACACCACCTATATTATATATATGCCTTCCGACTTAAGGTAAAAACAATATCCTTCACACCCATTACTATTTTACAATTTTGATATATATATATATATATATTAGTTGTTTAGTTTTACCGCTTTCTCTTTCATGATTAGATTAGAGACCAATGTTAGTTGAATTGGAGATGAAGATTTTTATTAAAATAATAAAATACTATTGTCATCCAAGCGATTTTTAAAATAAATGTAGATCTTGATCTGTCCTTATTACTTCTAATCAATAATAAATCACATTTTATCTTTATAAAAGTAATTATTTTTTATTTATTTTATTTTGTTTCTTTGTTGATGTTAATGAGATGAAATCATAACAATATAAAAATAAAAATAAAGAGAAAATGAATAGAAAATCCGAATTCTTCCGGATATAATTTGCAACTTGCAAGTATAATATAATTTTCTTTACGGCCGAAAGATCATCACTATCTGTAAAAACTATATATGATAACCAACTTAACCTTCTTCTCTTCATTTCATTTCTTTTTTCTTTTTTGTTTTGAAAAAAAAAATATATCCCATAAATATTTGACACGTTTGCAAGCATGTAAAATTTATATATATAGGTAGAAAAGGCAAAACCAGTTTTCTGGACTTAAGGCTAGCTTCTAGCTGTTCATTCCTTAATCACATAAATTATATACAATTAAAGAAGAGCAAAAACTTGTCATTGTCATCATTGTTAGTACACAATAAAGTGAGTATTATATATTAGATTGAGCTTGTGACCACTTTCAATACCTATAACTGCCACACTTATTACACCATTTCACTTCCATTAGCAAGTTTGGTGTGTGTATAAATATTTACATATCACATGCATCTTGTCTTCCATTCAACTACCAAAGCTGTCTTTTTATATATTTACCAAAAAAAGAAAAAGCTGCCTTTATAAGCTGCCTTAATATATACACTTTAATTATCTGTAACTCCTCCAGTACATGCTTAAAACTTTCATGCATGTATAATAATATATGAATGCATACAAATAATCTACTATGCAGTTTTCATCGAGCAGTTTATACTGAACGTCTAATCTGCATATAAACGTTTATAGATGCCTATTACTGTTTGTATGCAGGTTAGCGCCCAGAATTAGTTTGTTGAATGGCAAGAGATTAAAATTATTAAAATACATAATACAGAGTATTTTATTTTATTTTATTTGTTTTCTAAAGAGATGTTGATCTCGGTGCTAAAAAGTCTAAAAATTGAAAATGGAATATTTACTTAGAAAGTAATCAGAGATTGTAAAATCATTCACTCTTACATACAGAAATGAAAATGGAATATATAACTGCTTCGAAAGTAATCAGAAATATAAAATCAATCACACATACATAAAGAAATGGATACATACATAGAGAGAGTTTTTCTCTGTGTGAGTATTTGCACGGTTTTTGTACGAATATCACAAAAATCATTGTCTTTTCTAATATTCACACCAAAAAACAGTGCATATATTTGTACAATAGAAAAATTATATATATATATATATATATATATATATATATATATATATATATGTATATATATGTAACGTTGATGTTGTTCTCAGACGGCTGCTTGCCATAGAACCTGCATATGTCTTTGGTCTTAATCACATATATCTTATTTGTCTGATGTTCTGCGACAAATTTTGGTTGAACCAGCTGATTCAGTACAAGGACTGATGGAGAAGGAAACGATTATGACCAGAATATTAATGAGTTATATTTTATTTAATTAACTAATTTCATTCAGTAAAATTTAACGGAAAGAGAAAAATGTAAAAAGTTCCAAAATTAATTACAATGTTTATAGAAAAGTGACAAAAAGAAAGAAACCAAAAAAAAATAATAATAATAATCTTTTTGGTGAAGCTCTATTATAAATATGTAGCTGTTTGGTGCTTTATATAAATATATAGATATATATATATATATATGTATATATTTATAATAAAGTTTTGAATTTAATTAGAAATGCATATATATATATATATATATATATATATATATTAGTTATAATATTGGAGACTCAGCTGCTTAGTTGGAGAGCAATTGAGAGGACTTTAATTTGTGGAACTATTTGGTATATTATAGCACTCAAAACCAAGAATATTAAATGATTTCCAACTATGTTTCAATTTGTTAGTTTTTAATCATGATGATTTTCCTATCTTTTTTTTTTTTTTTTCCTTCTTTTATATCGAAAACCAAAGATGACGGAGACAAAATGTTGAAGCAAAACCATTAACTTATAAAGCAAATATCATTGGAGGAAAAAAAAAAAAAAAAAAAGTGCAAGCTATGGGACGCTTGAGGTTCTTATGGCTTATGTAACTATTTTTTTCTGATTGAATTCGATTCTTTCCCTTTCGTAATTGTTTAAGAAGGTGATGTGTAAGGCTCAAAAATTTCAGTGGTTATACCGATTGTCGTTTTTTCTAGATGCATATCCATTCCAATTGACCCCCCAAAAGTCTCCTTCCACTAGTCCACTTCTCAATGTGGAGGTCATAGATGCTTCTCATGTCTCAAAACATGAGGAGGGAATAAGAGAACCTTTTCTTTTTTTGTCTTTTCTTTTCTTTTTTCAACAAAAATTGAAGCTTTGAGATTCAAATTCAATTCAGTATTATTATTATTATTATGATTATTATTATTATTATTATATCTATGTGTGAGATAATAGTGATTTTGTCATGTAAGTGTTCCTGTGAATTTATAGTTTTGACTCTAAAAAGATTTGTCTTTTTTGCACTATCAAATTTTCAAGTTTATTTTGTGACAGTTATCTTTATATAATTTGTTGGAGGATCCAAGAAGTCGTTGGAGAACATATCAACATTCTGAAAAGTGAAATCAATTTGAAAATAAAATTGCATAATTAATATTTATAATAATAGTAAGTGTGTGCGTGCATGAGAGAGAGAAAGAGAGTAATTTTGTGAGTAGACATCCATATTCTCTTCTGTGAGGATTGTGGAAATCCTGAAAAGCCTATAAGAAACAATAAAAACTAAGCCAATCTACAGTCTACAGAGAGAAAATGCATGGTCCAGAAAAAAGGCAAATGTCTAAACCGGGTAGATATAGTAGATACAAAATGAAAACGCATTTTTTGTGCTTTTTGCTTCCTAAGCCCCTCCACAGTTTGTCTTAATCTTGGTTTTACACAACTATCAATTTCAGCATGGAATGGATTTCTGCCCACTAATTAGAATTTGTATATATATATATATATATATATAATCTTGGTAAACCCCATTAACGAAGCCATAAACTTTATAAATATATATTATAAGGATGAAAAATTCAAATTAAGAATTATTGTTTGAAAAAGTAATAGTTCAACCATTAGACAGTTGTTCCACAGCAACACCAAGCCACTGAGCTTGATCAATGGAAATTTGATTTCTTGGTTTGATAAGAGAATCTTTTTCTCCGATCATGAACTAATCAAAATCTTATCAAAATTGTTAGAAAAATGCAATCTAGTGATCCATTATGTCGTACAGAACAAATGAGAACTGTCCAACTTAGCTAAATTTTTACGGTTCTAATTTATTTATTTATTTTTTTTTTATATATATAGCAATTAAAAAAAAATGTAAACTGTAAAAAGCATTGACGAGACATCTCTATACCCAACATAAACTTATTGGACGGACTGAGCATGTCTGAAATTAAAATAATGCTGGTTGAAAAATAACCTCTCGAATAGAGCCTTAAGGTTCTGATAATTTACAATATGAACCAAAATATATAAAAGATTTCCATCATTTTAAATTAACCCATTAAAATTTAAATTTCGCTATTTATTCTATTAATTTGCTTTGGCATTGTGGCTGGCTAGCTGCTCCAGTGATCTTATGCTCGATAATATGCTGGATATGTGATCCAATTTGACCTGGCATTCCACTCCACTCGGGACACCGATAGAGATGTGAGTAGTACAAGACAATTAAAAGCAAATAAAATAATCAAAATCTGAGAAATACAAAGACACATTTTGGAATGTCTTTTCGGAATTTCAAATATAATTAATATCAGGTATGTCAATCTTGTAAGCCATAGCTTGACATCACATTCAAAAAGAAATAAATTTTTAAAGTAAAAATATGGGTTAGTACTAAGTTAGTGGTTTGAGGTGGTTTACAGAGAAAAGGGGGAGGCAAGTTTGAAAGTGGGTGAAGATGCCCATTAGACAATCTAGTGTAATGGACATATCACTTGCGACTAAAGTGCACATCTAACAGTGGAGGGTTATATATAATTTTAATAATAAAAACAAAAACAAAAAAAAAATTATTCTAAATTAAAATGAGATTAATTAAAATAGAATTGTAGATCCCACAACATCATATCATGGCCCGCTTATTTTTACGTCAAGCATTTTCACAAAAGTCAAGAATCTAACTGTTGACCGTCACTTTCTATAATTCAATGATTATGTTTCTAATCACCATACATTTTTGAAAATTTTCTTAAAACTTAGTGAGTCTTATCTAGTAAACACCTATTAACTGTTGACCATCACTTTCTATAATTCAATGATTATGTTACTAATCACAATTTTCTTTTTTTTAACCTATTGAACACACAGTCTAAATGAATCCCAACCCAGAAAGAGTTATTAACAAATCTGAGATGTTAATTATTGCAGTTTAGCTTTGAGGTGATTTGCAGTTGATTGATTTTCAGTGGAGTAGTTCCTTGTCTGCTTTTCAGGTTCTTAGGTCCTTTTCTTCAGGAGGTTTTAAGGCTAAAAATATACAATTAGATTAATAAACAATTCTAAAATGGTGACACCCATCCATGTTTTCTGCAAAGTTAATGTGTGTATATATAAATATACGTATAATGTATACGTATATCTTCTATATTTCTGAAGATTTCAGATTTGTAAAAAATAATATCCTAAAACACATTTAAATAATCGTCATGCCACCGTCATTGTATAGGTCATGAACTTTTTTACTTTTATACCCTTGATCAAGCTGTTGATTATTGATTAGGGAGAGAGTAGACTAGAATTAAGTAAATATTGCAAAGCACCATAAGTTTGACAAGAAGCACCATTGAAAAACTGAGTGACAAGCATGATTACTATATTTTGTCTAATCAAAGCAGAAATCAACAAACCATTAACTAGCTACAATCTAATTTATGATCTCTCTTTTTATCTTTTACTCATATGTTTGTCTTCTATGGTCTTTGTGATGGAATTATGTAATGGATGACCTCACAGATTAACTCCACACAATTTTTATCATCTACCACAAGTTTAATACTTTGATTAAAGTCTCATAATTGACCAAATTTGCCACACCCGTAAAGGATAAACATCTCTGAAAGACAAACGTTATTCTCACAAATTCTAATCACATGCCCTTTCATTTTGGTTGTAGGAATTGTCTTTTCTTTTGTACGAAGTTGAAGTCTTATTTACTGTTTATGGGGCAAAAGGCTTAGAATTTCATTTATTAAAGTTCTTCTGTCCAAATTTTCTTTAAGACGTGTACCTTTTTTTTTTTTCCCCCCAATATAATAATTAAGACACGTACCCCTATCAACATCATATATATATATATATATATAAATTTATAAACTAGCCATAATGCTAGGCTTTTGATTTAATTCACAGGAATAAGTAGTCAATCATCTTAGTAATCTACGAGAAATAGGTCAATCCTAAACATGTGCTGAGAATAAATATAGGGTGAAGACAATTGGAAACAGAAAATTCAAAAGAATTTCATTAATTCATATAACCGACTTTTATGATGCAATATATTATTGCATACTTTCGATGTACAGTATCTTATATATATATATATATAAATATAAATATATGCATATGTATATATGTATATTTTCTAAGAACATTACAGCATGATGTGTACAACGTAAAAAGTCATATGATCTATGTTAGCTCTATATATGTTATTACTCTCATAAAAATTAAATAAAAGATTCAAAGTCTTATTTTTTAGGGGACAAAATGGTAGTTATAGCTTTGTCAATAAAAAATATAAATATTTATATAACGATGTAACAATGCAAACAGAACATTAACATACTCAATAGGTATCAAGCAATTATCAAATGATAAAAAAATGTAAAATATAATATAACTGATAATAATTAAAAGCTTAAAATCCACAAGTAAGAGAAAATGTAAGTCATTATCCATGACCACCTTCAAAGAAACTCATAACGCTTTAACTGGGAGTTATTCTTTTAGAAAAAGAAGTGTAGCCCACCTAGCTACATACACAATCCGATTGGCCAAAAGATGAAATAAGGAAATGTTCCTTTCGTTTTAAGCTTTCAAAATAATTGCGTTTGTTGGGAAATCCACATTTTTCCACTAGTAACATGTTTAGAACTCATGAGAGGACTGAAAATTACAGGGCAATAAAATGAAAGCAGCCTTGTTCCTGTAACAAACAACCGAATCCCCAATTGAGATCTTCAGCTTTTCTAATTGCAATTGATTTCTTTTATATATATATATATATATATATATATATATATATATAACATATGTATATACGTGGATTTGCTCGAATTTTTATTGGTAGTCTATATATGCCTAAATTTGACCAAATGGCAAACAATTGGTAATATATGTGACGGATACATACATTACATATACATACATATATAAATTGGCATTTGATAGAGATGTGTTTAATGAAAAAAATGTGTGCTCCATATTAGCCACATTTTGGCAATGGTGGTCCAGCTTAATTTACCAATCATATTTTTGGACAATATATATTACCTTTTGAAATCATATTCATGACTTTTTGAATTTTCATTTCAGATTTCAATTTCAGTTTTGTTAACCAAAACGATCTCAATTTACCACACGTTTAACTTACGTTTTTTTTTTTTTTTTTTTCTGTAATGACCATTCATGTGATAATATTGTCATTTTAATTGGTTCAAAAACATAAAAACGAAAAAAAAAAAAACAAATTGTATACAAACCAAAATGTAAAATTCAAATCTTATTCACCTCCGTAAAAATTCATCACACGAAATATACAGATTTTTTCCAATTAGGAAAAAAAACAAAAATGAAATTAAAGGCAGACTAATAAAGTAAGTTGGCAGAGGAAAGAGGGTGGGTTTTGGGCCAGAGACAAAAATGGCTACATTTGGCCCGACCAGCACCTGCAGAAGAGGTTGGCACTGGTCTACAGACGCCTGAACATTGTCTAAACCTGGTTGTTATGCTCCCATACAAATGGGCCAACACTTTGATTAAACTTCACTTAGTTCCTTATTATTATCACCCCACTCCAGATGTCAAAATAAATAAATAAATAAATAAATTTTTAGCCCATTTTAAGTCTGTCACATATCATTGAAACTTCATATTGAATTTTTTTTTTTTTGGGGGGATAATTTGGGAAGAAAAGTCTTTAGCACTAAACCTGATTGATTGAATCCAAGATATGAGGTTATTATTCGTGATTATTATTATCTGGATACAAAACTAGAAATTAGTGTGCTTACATTATGGTACAGCTAAAATAAATTATTGTCTAACTTTAATCTTATAAGACTAGGCTCACACGTTTACACATCATTAATGCTTTTTTTTTTCTTTTTTTTTTCTTTTTTTTGGATAACGATTAATGCTTTTTCTTGGTGTTTTGGAATTGGACCTACGAACCCAACCAATCCATTAATAGTTGGGTTGGGTTGTCATTTTTCCAAAGCTTTTTTCTTTTTCGGGGGGGGGGGGGGGGGGAACTACTTTAAAGCTTTAAAGCTTTAACTTTCAAATTTCAAAGACAGGAAAATTTTAAAAATTTTGATTAATTTTGACCTTATATTACAAAAAAGTTTTGACAATATCAACAGTTTGTTTTTTTATTCCCAAAAAAAAAAAAAAAAAAAGTTTGTTATTAAATGGAATTTTGTATTCTACATGGGCTTGGGTTGATGCATGCATTAAAGTTGGACTCAATCCATTGGGCCCCATGTCCAATTGTTCAAACCTAGCGTTACATTTTGGCACTTTCTCACGCCTTGTTGAAATTTTTTTTTTTTTTGAGGTTGCCATGTTGAAAATTTACAGACAGAAGAAAAGTTAAAATTTTTATTTTTCACTTTTGTTTATAAGGATTATAGATTTTATTTGGCTCGTTTATTTATTTTATTATTTTCTTACCAAAATATTTGTCAGTTTTTTATTATATTTTATCCGTTTTTTGAAAAATTATGTGTTTACTAATATGTTCAGTTACCTAAATTAAGATACATTTTTTACGCAATACAATAAAATTTTTGTATGTTTGAACCGACTTGATTATAAAATAACATTTTATTTTTTTTTGAAGTTGATCATAAAACAACATTTTAGATGAATGTGATGGTTTTTATAATTGGAAAGCAAAATGCAAAATAAACTATCGCAAATTTCATAGGAATAAAAATGTTATTCATCCAATAAATTATTATTATCATCTTAAAAGCAAAATGATTATATACATTTTGTTTATCATTTATAAAACTTATGCACAACACAAGATATTTTCACAAAATTTTCATTAAATTTTTTCGTAAAATATCTACATCAATTTTTTTACAATTTTGTCAAAACATCTATAATTTTTATAAAACTTTATATTAAATTTAATTTCTTATTGAACAATTAATAAATATCATTGATATTTAATTATCTACCTATCTATTTTTTTTCTACTATAGTAAACATAATATTTTTATAAATATTATAAAGCATATATAAATTATAATATAAACAAAAATACAAATATGTTTGGAAATAAATTATAAATATTATAAAATATATAAATATTATAAAGATGTATAATGAATATATTCTCTATAAATGTAGCTAAATGAATTGATAAAATGTGTGTGGAATATCTTAAGTAGTAATTCATGATCATAGTTTTAAACTCAATCATAAAAGGTAATACCATATAATAATTATCAATAAAAATAATTATATTTAATACATGACCTATATAGTAGACACATTAACAATTGTATATAAAATTATCAAAAATAAATAATTGTTAATAATCATTTTTTATTATTTCACATTTTAAAATAAAGATAAAGAAGAGACTAATAAATTTTAACCACTCAAAAATTTTGTACGGCATTGATATGACATTTTTGACATATAATATATTAAAGTAATTGTTTTATATATCTTACTTAATAATTTTTTTTATCAGATTTGTACTTTTTGGGCATATTTTTTATTTATAATGTTATATTATATTCATTAACGCTTATTATATATTACTACTAGGAGTAATATAAAATCTATTAAATATTTTTATAATTTTTATAGTTAAATTAATATTTATTGATTAAATAAATTAAATTTAAAGTTTGTAAAAAATTTCATTTTTTAAGCAAATATCCATCAATTTTTGTCTTTTTTAGAGTTTTTTAAAATATTAATAATTTTTTTATATTATTATTGATATTTTTGTATAATAAACTCTTAATAATTGTATTGATATTGATTCATTGAACCTTGACTATAAATAATCTCTTCTCGTATGGTCAAATTGCCTATTAAATTAAAAAACTGTTTCCCCAACTCCTAAAATAAGCTCATCTCCTAAATTGTTGGGAGGGGCCTCAGTTAGTAAGATTAATTGAAATAGATTTAATTGGTAAATCCCTCTACTTATATGATGGATTGAAGAAAAATTAGATCATCTTGAAATTTTGTGGTCCTCGACAATAAAAAATAAAAAATAAAAAATAAAAAAAATTCAAATCATATAGATCCCACGTATAAGCCCAAGACATTTTTCAGACCACAAGGTTTTGAATATATATAAATTTATACTAATAAATCATGAGTTTGAGATACATAAAATGGAAGAGAACTACTATAATCGTAAAGAATATTATTGTGAACATCAAAATCTTTTAAAGTAAGGGGTAAAATAGGGAAAACAAAATAATTTATGTGGCAAAAAGAGAAATTAGTGTGGCAATATCGTCACAAAAAATTGTTGATGGTGGTAGGACAAGTATTTTAGACCTCCACTGAAGTAAAATTTTTCTGAGCCGGCCCTGCTTGCTTTAATAGCGGTAGTCGCAAACAAAAACCAAAGGCATGGCAGAGGAACCCGGCCCGGAACCTGGATCCGGAACCTTCTCAAACGCCGTCAATGGCGGTAAAACCGTGGAGGAATGCGAAGACATGATTCAAAGAAGTCTTCGAAGTATTATTCTTCAACTCCCTTTCATTTCATTTTTATTTATTTTTGGTTAAGGTATTAGGGTTTTAGGATTCAAAGGCCTTCTGGTCAAATGGTTTTGGGGACTTCTCTCATTCACCCAGCTAATTCTCTGGAATTTCAATTTTTGTTGTTGTAACAGCTCCAATGGTGAAATTTCTTTTGGAGCATTTGCAGAAATCTGGATGCGTGGTCGGGGATAAGTTTATCAAGGCCGTTAATTGCGACAAGCAGATTGCCGGCGGTTATGTCCGTGGTGAAGGGGTAACTACTATTACTCCATTTCGATTACTTATTTTTTGTCTTTCAAATTTATTGGTTAAGATCTAACAAATACTTTAAGTGATTTAATTGACTAATTTTGTATTCGAAGCTGTACATCAATATGGATGGCATTTTGTCTAACATTTATCGCTTTTGTTTCTTTGGGTCATCTATGGCTCTTGTTTTTGTTGGCCATTAAATTTAATATAAGAAACAAAAATGGCGTTTATGCAATTTTAAATTGTACTCTGAGCTTTTTAGAATAAGTTTTGAGTAGTAGAAAATAGTTTGTAATCTGCACATTGAGCATGTATTCCGGTGATTGTATTATCTGTGTGATGAATTTAAAATGTACTATTGCAGTTGCAATGTTAGTTGATTCATTTTTGGGAAATTTCTTATGTGTGCATTATTTGTTAGATAATGGTGTGTAGTAATCACATGAACTTCCAAGATGACGTGAACCAAGTAGTTACCCATGAGCTAATTCATGCATTTGATGATTGTCGTGCTAAGAACTTGGACTGGGCTAATTGTGCTCATCATGCTTGTAGTGAGGTGCGTATGGGTGTAACATCCAATTTTTATTTCTTATTATTGTTTTCCTGGATATTGGGTTTGATGGTGTTTCTCAAATTTATTTGGTTTTTATCGTTTATGATGTGTGCAGAACAGATTCGTGCTGGTCACCTGAGTGGTGATTGTCACTACAAACGGGAATTGCTGCGAGGTTTTTTAAAGATGCGAGGTCATGAGCAAGTGAGTTTTCTTCTGTTTATTTTTTACCTTTTTTTTTTTTTTTTTTTTGTTTTTCTCAATATTCCAAGGCCTGTCTGCACCATCAGTTATACGTTGCTTGCTGGATTCTTAAAAGGAAAGGAAGTATCCCTGAATCCAAAGTTTATTTTCACTTGAAATTTGAAAGAAGCATGGATTTTTCCCATTTTAAATTTATGTGAATGAAGTTATTGTATCATATGAATGAATTGCATGTGGATTAGACATTAGGCTAACCCATACCATGTCATGGATACCCTACTCTTGATCCCCAACGTGCTATGAGTTTGAGGTTGATAGATCATGTATGAAGAGTAATTTAGACAACTTTTTGTGTCATTTAAATACCCATCCTTAATAATTAAGATGATTTCATGAAGTTAGTTGGATGAGTACAAATTGGCATCTTCTTAGATAGGAGGTAATCATGTATGTCTAGTTATGAAGTCATTAATGGTTTTTGGTTGTGAAGCTTTCCATGCAGTACTTTTCGGCAAATAGAAATTGAAAGTAGAGTAGTTTTATCTGATTCTCTCTTTATGCTCATTATGAATACTTGATGTGTTTGTTAAAAACTGCTCTTGCTAGCTGTGTATTTTTTTATTAAGAAAATTCTTACGATGCTGTCAAGAACAAGTGCAAAATGGTTCATAGATTTGGAGTGCATTGTTGCATTCATTTAAATCTTTTAAATAATTTATATATGTACTCATGTAGGATGCTCATGTTGATTCTTAGTAAATTTTTTCACACATGAAACAGTTTCGCTAGGTTTGGTTTATTGGGATTCTGTGAAGAGTAAACATAAGAACATGAAATGCCTATATATTTCCATGGAAAATGGGAGTGCCCATTTTCTTCTCATTTCAATATTACATGTTTAGTTTAGATTTTTCTCTTTTCCATTTCCAACTAAGATTCCAAACTGCTAAAATTGCCTTTATGCGTTAGCTTGCTTTAAATTTATAATTGATTCTAAATTGGATTTTTGTCATTTTGATATTTGTAGGATTGTGTGAGACGGAGAGTCATGAAATCAGTTATGGCTAACCCTTACTGCTCTGAAGCGGCTGCGAAGGATGCAATGGAAGCTGTCTGGGACATATGCTACAATGACACACAGCCCTTTGACAGAGCTCCTTGAAAGATGGTTATAACCACCTGACAATACCAAACCACGCTGCAGCAAGAGATTTTCTAATATTTGCTGCCTTGGCACACACATCGCATTTGAAGAGACAATAGTTTACCTTGATTGTAGGGTATTGTTTTCTTTTTTAATCATTTGATTAAAACAAAAATTCTTTCATTTCCGTTTCAAGATGATTGGGTCAGAAAATGTCACCATTATTATTCAGTGTCATACTGATTGTACAACACTATTCTTCTGAGGTCACACTCACAGTTTAGAGGACAAGAATTATTTCTTCTTACCAGTTTTGTTGGAATAAGGATTATTTTTTCATGTTGATGGATTGTTATTGTTTCATGTTGAAGTCTATCTTAACACTAAAGTATAACTTATCATTTATTTGAATATCTACTGCATCATATTGAAGTTTTAAAAATTATTGGATATATATATTTTTCAATTAAAAGCTCTCTTTATATATTTTGATTTTTCGAGCCCCATCTCTGGTCATTTCAATAAAACCTATAAGAATTCTTATGTAATTTTTTTAAAAATTATCCAGGTTAAATTGTATACAACCTTGTAAAATGATACAACCGTTTTTTCAGATTGAATTTGGCGGCTGCGAGCAGGAGAAACAAACATTGAAGTCTTCAAATTACCGCGTTTGTTGAAGACAAAAATACCGTGTTAGTTTCATTCTTTTTGTGCTACGTTTTCTTTTTTATTTAAAAAAGAAGAAGAAGAAGAAGAAGAATCATAAATTCGACTAGAAGCAAACTAACCATAAAGTTAATAAAGAGTGGGACCCGCTGTGAAATTTCCGTCGGAACAGCCGTCAAAAGGTCCCCCAACAACTAAAATACAAATGGCGTAAGGTTCTTCATTTCGTTTTTTATTTCGAAGTCTCAAAAAAAAAAAAAAAAAAAAAAAAATGGCGCAGCACATAACGAAAGGAGAGGAATTCGAGAAGAAGGCAGAGAAGAAGATCAACGGCTGGGGTTTATTCGGTTCCAAGTACGAAGATGCTGCTGAGCTCTACGCTAAATCCGCCAATCAATTTAAGCTCGCCAAATCTTGTATTTTTTTTTCTTCACTTTCTAATCTCCATTTTTTTTTCTTACTCTTTCTCTTAATCGCATTTAGCAAATTTCTGATCACGTTAATACGGATCGTTTTGGATACCGAATTTCTATCTGATTTTAGTGTTAATCTTTTGGTGGATTTTATATATTTTGTTCTTTTTGATGTTCTCGAGTATTTGCTTAAACTGTTTGTTCTTCATCGTATCCAGGGGATAGAGCTGCATCAGTTTTCATCAAATTGTCTAACTGCTATCTGAAGGTGAATTTTACGCTATTATATGCCCAAGCACAACTTCCATCCTTCAGTTTTTGCTTCATTAATTATTTCCTTTTTTTTTTCTTTTTTTTTGAATTATTATTGATTTTTGATGATGAAATTGCTTTGTGCAGGTAGATAGTAAGCATGAAGCTGCTTCTGCTTATATAGATGCTGCAAATTGCTATAAAAAGACATCGACTCAAGGTTTGCATTTAAGTTACACGAATTGGAAGCTATTTTATCGTATTTTTGTAAACGAATAAGATACTTGCGGCTTTCTATGATTCCCTCAAAAGGAAGACTTTAGTTTTATATGAGTTCGATTTGGTTATTGGTAAAAACGAAAATTGTATATTGTTTTTACTATTTTGTAGACCTCAATACTATTTGGAAATATCTTTTTGTTGGTCTTGTTCTGATTTGGGTAATGGGTAATTTGCAGGGGCCATTTCATGCTTAGATAAAGCAGTGAATTATTTCCTAGATAATGGCAGAGATACTATGGCTGCAAAATATTGCAAGGTTTTTCTGTTTTTCTTTCAAATCTATTAAACTTAATTAGATATTCCGTATCATTTTTGGGATGCTACTACTTGTTTCTGAACTCTTGTTAGGGAAATTTAACTTGCATTGTATTTTTGCTCTTTAGTGTAACTGTGTTTAGCCCTGCATTGACATTTAAGAGGATAAAACTAATAATAGTTTGATCGCAACTCAGGAGATTGGTGAGTTGTATGAGCAAGAGCAAAATATCGAGAAGTCTAGTTCATATTTTGAGCGAGCTGCTGAACTTTTCGAAAACGGAGGGCAAGGAGCAACTGCTGCGAACCAGTGCAAGCTAAAAGTTGCTCAGTTTTCTGCTCAACGTGAACAGTATGTGACCTATCCTAATGTTATGTGTTGGTAATGAGAGAGAGCCTTGCAAAATGGGCTGTGCAGTTTCTTTTTTGTTAAGCTGGAGCTTTTAGGAATCCGCTGCACATTCCATCTTTCTTGTTCATTAGCGGATGAATCACATGAACATTGGATGAGGCATCGAACTATCAAAACCATTGCAAACCTCTCATTTCTAGTAGCCAAGCCTCTCAGCTTATATACAACTTTTTATGTTCTTTTAATACGTATTTCAAAGAAAAGCGAAAAGCTTATATATCAAGGAATAGACTGATTTCTTTATCTATCAGATATCAGAAGGCAATTCAGATATATGAAGAGATAGCACAACAGTCACTCAACAATAATTTGCTGAAGTATGGAGTTAGAGGTCATCTTCTTAATGCTGGGCTTTGCCAGCTTTGCAGGGGAGATGTTGTTGCCATAACAAACTCATTGGAGAAATATCAGGTAATTACTAAGTTCTTATTACTTCTTGCAAGTATTTTGAACATTCTACTTATAGTTGATGTGTTTAAATATCTTCAATTGCATTGTGCAGGACTTGGATCCCACTTTTTCTAGAACTCGAGAGTACAAATTTTTAGCTGTAAGTAGTAATTTTTAGACATTAGCATTGTTATAATTTTGAACTTTGTGGTTTTATCACTGGGATTATTTGAGTTGAGCGGTTGGGAACTTGATTCAAGTTGGCATGTTTATTTATTAATTCTATTTTTAAGAAATTGTTTTGATAACTTTCTACTTTAAATTCATAACAAGAGTAACAAAAGTGTTTTTCTCATGCCAGGATTTGGCTTCCGCAATTGATGAGGAAGATGTTGCAAAATTCAGTGGTATTGCCAAGGAATTTGATAGCATTAGCCCATTGGTACGTCTCTTTCTACCATCAGTTTCTGAGTTTCTTACTAGCTACTCTATTGAGAACTTCATAATGATTTTCTATGATATCAACTATCATTTGTTATCGTCAGATTCTGAATTCTATTTTGGTGTGATAAACTTCTATAGTACCTGATGTAATTTTTTTTCAAAAACGATGTGAATCCTCTAGGTTCCTCGTTTAGTTCTTTAACATATTAACCTGTGGACTGTGGCCTGTTTTGAGACTTATCTTTTTGTCTAATGCATGTCCCTGAATCAAGCAGCTGATTTTGTAAATCTCTGTTGCTTACTCTGAAAAGCAGATGACACTGTATTTATATTTTGAGCTGTGTAGGATTCCTGGAAGACTACTCTTTTGGTGAAAGTTAAGGAAGCTCTAAAAGCCAAAGAACTGGAGGATGACGACTTGATCTAAACCAATTACGCGTCGATTTACTTTCCCATTGGAAAGATTGGTCAAAGGGGTTGTATATGATAGTAGCCTGACGATCACTTGCCTACCATTTTCAGCGCTTTTTTCTTTGTGGCCTGTATCGTCATATGATGTATCTTTTCCATTTCTAGAAATGTGCGTAGTAGGACTACATGATACCTTGAGAGTAGAGTTTGTGCACGGATATTCTTTGCTGTCTGAACACCAAATTAATGATTCTAGTAAATAAATAAATAGATGGGTTTTGTTGATCTAATTTTTTTTTGAAAAGATATTCTTAGTTTTTGGAACCAGTTGTATCCTTTTTATGGCAACATTATGATCGCATTTATTTTTCAATCTATCCTCCTATTTTTAGATAACAGAACCAATTATGTATGTTAAAGTTGACATATTGATAAATGCAGTTAGTTAATTTGTTAGTTAATTAGATCATTTAATTTTATTATTTTTTATTATAATTTTAAAAATAACTATTTTAATAAGAACCATTTAAATTGTTATATATTCAAGTTTTATTTTAGAATCGAATTATTATCTTTAAAAATTTAAGTAATTTTATATCGGATTATTATCTCTAAAAATTTAAGTTGTTATATATAAAGTATAATAATTAAATTACCATACCTAATTTTTATATATATCTTAAAATATGTGATGTATTTAATATTTTATCATACGTATTGAGTATTATGCTTGGTGCATAGATTGATTCAACCAACCTTATTTCGTAAATGAATTTACCAGATATAGATAACTTTAGATGGATGTGGTACATTTTATATAATTCAAACTCTGTAATTACAGTATCAAGTGAGGTACAGACGAAGGGCCGATCGTTGAACAGGCAAAAGAGCCATGAAGTTATGTTAGTGTATCTCTTTTCCTTTCAAAGAATTGGATTCGATTTAATCTTAAAAAAGAAAAATCGTAAAATTTAAGACCACCAAAATGTAAAACGAATTAATTGAGAATGAATCATTTTATATCATTTGCATTATTTTTATAATTTTTATTTTTATTTTCCATCATTTTATATCATTTGCATTATTTTTATAATTTTGTTTCCCAATTACAAATGCATTGGAAATATAATTTACATGAATTTATAGAATGTACCAAATGTAAAAGAGGTGTAAAAGATTTCTAAGTTCAACACCAATTAAAAAAAAAAAAAAAAAAAGAGGAGTCAAAGATGCACAAATCCATTATGCAATTATTAATGGATATGAATCCGAAAAAAAAAACAAAGAAGGTATAATATAATAAATAACCCTTAATAATCCCCAAATAAGAAAAAATAATAATAATAAAATAAAAAAGGTAGTCTCTATCCTGGGCCATCTTATTGGGGCTTACGACATTCTAATACAAAAATTAAAGCAAATAAAACAAGTTTATTGCTAAATTAATCATCGTCCACTACTAAGAGAAAGGAATCAAATAGAGAAAGGAATCTATTACCAAATAAATAAATAAATAAATAAATAAAAATCGAATATACCTTAAATCCGCAAAAGGACAGCGCCAACTGCCAATGACGCAAGCGCACTCCCTCCAAATTGGTATATTACTCTGCCGTCCGAAAACAATTTTTGAAACCCAAAAAAATAATAAATTTAAATTAAAGAAAAAAAAAATCGAAGTCCTCCACCACCTTCTTTGCTTTTACTTCTTCTCCTTCTCCACTGTATAATTCATACCAACACTTAACGAATTCTAGTTCGCCATTTCTTCTCCACGGAAGCTCAAGCCCTCGAGCTGTTCACGCTCTCATGGCGTCCATCGCATCAGCATTCGGTTCCAGCGGACTCGCTTTGCTCCGCGCGGGAAAATGCTTTCCCGCTCGGAAACTGTTCCTGCACTCCGCGAATTGCTCGAGCTTCAACCGTCGGGACTCGAGAAGCGACTATTCTTCGACGAGGACGATGACGACGGTGCTGTGCCGTACCGGCGTTGGAGTTCCACGCGCTGCCACGGAGGTAGTGGTGGAGAGAGAAGTGAAGAGCGAGGAAGAGAAAGAGGAAGGAGATAGGGTTCTGAGGGTTGGGATTATATGTGGAGGTCCTTCTCCCGAGCGTGGAATTTCTCTCAATTCTGCGAGATCAGTTCTCGATCATGTTCAGGTAGTATATGTGGTCAATGTATTATTATAACATGGAAATTATTTGATTTCAAATTTTAAGGCGTAATAATTTGCTTGCTTTTATTGTTGAACAGGGAGATAATTTTCAAGTTAGCTGCTATTACATTGATTCTGAATTAAATGCCTATGCAATATCCTCTGCTCAGGTTTGTTTGTTACAATTCTCCTTCGATTGGCTTCTTTGCAGTTTAAGTCACTGTAAAAATATTATATGATTTTACTCAGGAAAAACGCAAATATTTCAACTCGATCAATTTTCTGTTTGATGTCCACCTTTTTTTCTTTTTTTCCCTTTTTTTATAATTCGAAAATAGTCCTCTGTGAAATTTTCAAAAAATTTGACCATTTATTTTCTTGGCTTGGTCATTTATACCTGTTTGACTGTAAGCTTGTGAAATTTTTTAACAATTTCTCGCTAGGGGTCTGAATTTCTTAAATCAAGGGATTTTTTTTCATTGGATTCTGAACTGTTGCTGGTCTTGTATTCTTGACTAGTTTGTTGTGCTGGTTGCTTAATTATATTAGATAGTTGCCATATTTATGCTAAGTTCTTATGTACAGGTATATTCAAACACTCCAGCAGATTTTGATTTTAAACTTGAAAGGTATGGATGGACCAATGTGACTTCGGAATTTACTAGTTGTAACCAGAAATGTAGAGTGACTAACTTGTGTTTCTGCAGCCTTGCCCAAGGTTTCCAGTCTCTGTCTGATTTTGCAGGACACTTAGCTGCTTCTGTAGACATAGTGTTCCCTGTAATTCACGGTCAATTCGGTGAAGATGGTGATATTCAGGTGCAGTATAGCATAAACTTGATAGCATAAGCATAACAGCTGTTGGATTCTAACAACATTATCACACAAGATATAATCTAAACAAGGAAGAAAACAAAACACCCTTAGAATCCAACAACAGCATATGCAGATATTGCATTGCTTGCTTTTAGTAATGTTTTGCGTTTTATCTTCTTCTTCTTCTTATCTCTCTCTCTCTCTCTCTCTCTCTCTCTCTCTTTAAGGAGCTGTAAAATAGGAATTGATAGGATTACCATACTATTTATGTGATATTTCAGGAGCTGCTGGAAGAACATAATATTCCATATGTTGGAACAGGATCAAGTGAGTGTCGACAAGCATTTGACAAAGTAAGAAAAACTTAGTTTCAAAAGAAAAATGAAAATAATACTTGAACTATCACATATAGTTATGATTCATCATCTGGAAGGTCTTTATATCTTTTACTCTCAAGGTATTACTTTTGCGATATTCATCTGTATCCTTAATAAAATCACAATAAGTATTTATTTTTTGGACTTATTTACAGTACAATGCCTCATTGGAGCTCAATAAACTAGGATTTGTAACGTTGCCTAGTTTTCCAGTGCAGGTACTATTTTAACTGAGTTGTTTATTAAGAATTAACATGCTTTTGTCAAATTTTGTTATCTATTTAATTATTTTACTCCCTAGTAATTCTAGAATCTGCTTATCATTGATTTTCGCTTGATGAGCTTTGATGACAAACAGAGAAGTGGAGTGAATGAATCTGAACTATCAAAATGGTTTGCAAGCAATCATCTGGATCCGAATTCAGGGAAAGTTGTGGTAAGGCTTATTTTTTGTGACCTGAACTAATCACTTATCAGATTGTTCAGCCTGTTCACATGTGAAGCTTCTTTATTGTATAATTCCAGGTAAAACCTGCACGAGCAGGATCAAGCATTGGTGTTAAAGTTGCATATGGATTGGATGATTCTCTAAAGAAGGCTAATGCAATTATTTCAGAGGTACTTGTCATTTTTTGACATTTTGCAGGTTTTTAAAAATTTATTTTACTCTATTCATAAAATTGGACGATTTGATTTAGAGGATGGTGTTTGATGAAGATTATAATTAGACATAATGTGACTGACTATGAGTATTGAATTGAAAATATAAAATGCTGAAATCAATTTTGATAAAAATATGGCTACAAACATCTAGACTAGAAAATCATTATCTCTTAAATTTCTGATTAGTTTACATTTGATAGGGTATTGATGATAAAGTCCTCTTGGAAGTATTTATAGAAGGTGGGAATGAGTTTACAACCATTGTCCTAGATGTGGGTTCTGGTTTAGATTGCCATCCTGTTGCACTACTGCCAACTGAGGTATTTGCTGTTAACATTGCCTTTCATTGATTTTATTGTTCGTGTTGAGAAATATGTTAGTCTTTTCAATTGAAATGTTTTCGATTCAAAAAGTCTAAATTTTGTTAGAAAAACATTCTTTTAAAGAAGTGGCTGTTATCCACCGCCTAATTTTCGTATGGTTCATCTATTAAAGTTTTTGGAGATTAGCTTTTAAAATGGATCAACCTTTTTGTTGCTGCAACAGTAATTTAATTTATAGGTCTAGCACATTGAATCTGCTGAAATTTTTTTGCTATGCCAATAGAAATCAAGGTAAACTTAAGTTGCCATTCCATACCGTTTGAAGTATAACTAGATCATTGTCACCAAGTGGCCTACTACCTATAATCTTGATATCCTACCTATAATCCGTTGTTATCAAATCATTATATTGGATTAACGATATGATTTTAATGACAAGGTGGAGCTTCAATTCCATGGCAGTGTTGATATAAGAGAGAAGGATGCAATTTTCAATTACCGAAGGAAGTATCTTCCAACGCAGCAGGTAGAGCACTAGTGTATTGAATGATTTTACGTGATGAGTATATGTACATTAGTACATGCCTGTGTGTACATGCTGCCTGCTGTATACATTTTTTGTGTATAGGAAGTGACTCACAAATCTTTTTTGCTATATGTGTTCAACATTAAGATGTTAATAAATTGCATCTTATTTTCTGTCAATCACCTTTCTAATCTTGAGAATCTCTTCACAACAAACAGGTTGCTTATCATACTCCACCTCGTTTTCCTATAGATGTTATTGAAACTATCCGAGAAGGAGCATCTCTGTTATTCAAACAGCTTGGCCTTAGTGATTTTGCACGAATTGATGGATGGTTTTTGCCTAATTCAGTTAATGATTCATCATTATCAGACAGCAAATTTGGGCGGACCAAATGGGGTACAGTTATATTTACTGACATTAACATGGTAAGATGGATACCAATTCTCTTTAATGGAACTATTAATTCCATCTTAGATATTATGTGCTACTTTTTGTTTCATTTCTCAGATTAGTGGGATGGAGCAAACAAGCTTTTTGTTTCAGCAAGCATCAAAGGTACTTCCCAAAAGTTAGTTGTTAAAATCATTATAACTTCAAAATGGCGTGAGCAACAGTCCCATTGATAGTCTTTCATGATAAAGTTTTCACATAGTGCTAGTGCAACATCCTAATCTCACTGGATTCCATCTCATTCACTATGTACATTATACATTTTTTTATGTACATCTTATTACATGGTTACTTTAATAGCCAAAATCATGTTACCCTTCGTTTTTCATAAACATTTTTATGCTTTTATATTCTTATTTTCAAACTTCTTTATTTTTTATTTTTTATTATTCTTTGTCCTGATATGAGTAAAAATTGGAGCACGTAAACTTATCACTTTGATTTAAGTTGACATGCCCATACCAAACATGAGTAAAAACATAGAATTGGGATAAAAACTTCTCAACTGAGCTAATTAATTAATTAGTAATAAGTGGGAGTTTATAAAATTAGACTACTTGGTCGAGGGATTTTTTTGTTTTTTATATTTCAAAATTGAGGGGGTCGAGGGGAGAACTTTTTACTTATTTTTCTCTTTTACAAAAAGTCGTGTCAAACTATGTTTGAATGAGAATGGTGGGAGTTTTGAATTGTAACTTTCCTAAATCGTAATAGCTAAAATATGGCTTGTTGATCATTAAGCTGTTGAGCATGAAATCTTTTTCTTAATACTTTTCTTGAACCTTTTCAAAATCCAGGTTGGATTTTCTCATTCAAACATTCTTCATAGCATAATACATCATGCCTGCTCGCGATTTCCTAAGCTTGCATCATTCAGTAGTGTATCAGATGATCTGTCTACAACATCAGAGTCCCCATCACATAGGGAGGCACTTCCCAAGAGTGAAGCCATTCGCAAAGTTTTTGTCATTTTTGGAGGAGATACATCAGAGCGGCAAGTATCTCTTATGAGTGGAACAAATGTTTGGCTTAACTTGCAAGCTTTTGATGATGTAAGTATCTATATTGATAAAGCTTTGGTTTGAGAGTGCCTATTGCCCTGGTGATTGTGATATGCAATTTGTGGTGTAAAATCGATCAAGTTTTCTTTACAAATTAATAATTGAACCTTTCCAAAATGATGAATATCTGATAAATTTGAAGTTGTATAAGATTTTATCACACACAAGATTTTTACATTTCCTGAATTAAAAACATAACTCCATTATGCTATATCAAAAAAATTATTAAATTTTTTCTTTGGCTGAATGATATGTTTATGGTCCATGCTTGGCAGGTATGATAATATCTCACTAACATCTATTATTTTTTTGTTTGTTGTAGCTTGAAGTAACTCCATGTTTGCTAGCCCCTGCAACTGGATATTCTTCTAGTAACAATTCAGATGAAAAGGATGTTGGTGTGACATCCAGAACAGTTTGGTCCTTACCGTAAGTCTCTCTCTATCTCACAAAAAGGAAAAGCCTCAGAAATGTTGATCACATTTTGATTTAATGCATGGGAAATAAAATGTCTAATTTAGGGACTCGTATACTATTTTGCATTTGCGGGCCTTTTGTTTCATTTTCTACTTTTATTGAAGGATTACAACTTAAACTATGATGGAAGAATGTTCTAGATGTTAGAGATATTTGTTTTCTTTAATCCCATGCAGGTATCCTTCTGCAAACTGTGAATCATTTTGGTCAAAATGTAAATTTGAATTCTTAAAATTGATATGTTAGTGAATTGGCTGTTTGTTTTACCTCATGTTGCACTCCAATATTATCATCTTGAGTTATTGGTCACTGAATGATTTGCTATGTAGATGGACAATGATTAAGACCAAGATATTTATCATGCAGTCAAAATGGGAGCTGATGTATCACAACATTAAAAATATTTAAAGTTTGGTGGGTTATTAAAATGTTTAAAGTTGATAATGGAGCATCAACTTTGAAATTGCATGCTTTAAGATGAATACATCTCTTTTTATAGAAAACGATAGAATCAGATCTCATATATCCTTCTACTTATCGTAATACTAAAGCATGAGTACTAAACTACTAATGGTGTGAGTCCTTTATCTTCCCTTGTGTATGCTTATTGCTTACAATTCAATGTGTCTTTTTGTTTGCAGTTATTCTCTTGTGCTAAGACACACAACGGAGGAAGTTCTTGATGCATGCATTGAAGCAATTGAACCAGCCCGGGCTGCATTGACATCTCAGTTACGGAACAGAGTGATGAACGATGTCATGGATGGTTTGAAGACACAGAGTTGGTTTGAGGGTTTTGATATTACTGATGCATTACCTGTAAGATTTTCTTTAGAGCAGTGGATCGAGCTGGCCAAAGAAGTTCAGGCTACAGTTTTCATTGCAGGTTCAGTTTACAGCCATTTATCCTTTACTTGTTGAAAACTTGCATCCCAAATTATCAACTTTTGTATGTTATCTGAATACGTATGTTCGAACCAATATGGAGCTTCACCACCATGATAAAAGTACGACTAAGTTTGACTTGTTATTTTGTATAATTAGATTTCCTGTCAGCATTTTGTGGACAAGTCAAATATCAATATTACTCATTTATGAGGTTTACTTTTTATGTTATAGTGCATGGAGGTATTGGAGAAGATGGTACTCTTCAGTCTTTGTTGGAGGCTAAAGGGGTTCCTTATACAGGTATGTTCTTTTCAACATTTGACTACCGCTCCTGGTGTTGGTTTCTTGTATCAAATTTCACTCTTATTCTTCATTTTCCTAAATGAAGGTCCAGGAGTAATGGCTTCAAAGACTTGTATGGACAAAGTTGCAACTTCTCTTGCTCTTAACCATGTATGATTGTTCGTTTATTTGTGCATGTACTTCAAGACGAATAGGTTCCATTGTTATTGTTTATTCTCAATATGGCTTGCAAATTTTGCTTAAGAGGAAGTAATCTCTTTTCATGAGCAGCTTGCTAACTTGGGAGTTCTTACCATAAACAAAGATGTAAGGAAAAAAGAAGATCTCCTAAGAATCCCCACGCTAGATGTATGGCATGACTTGACGTCCAATCTTCAATGTGAAACACTATGTGTTAAACCAGCAAGAGATGGGTGCTCCACAGGGGTTGCAAGATTATGGTAGCATTACGTATCTCTTTCCCATTTTCTTGTACCAATCAGTAGTAGGAATGATAGTGAAATCGTGGTGCATAAGAGTTTCTCTTGAACAACCGACACTTATGAAGAAATTCTTTAATCTTTTCTCAATTATATCCTTGTCTATGCAGGTGTTCTGAAGACCTTTCAGTGTATGTAAAAGCATTAGAGGATCATCTTCTAAGAATTCCTCCTAATAGTTTATCAAAGGTATAGACTGAATGCCTTCAGGTATCAGTAGAAAGTGAATCTGACATAAAATGTAAATTGATTCGCTATCAACTTCTAATGTAGCCTTTTTATAAGCATCCAGGCACATGGGATGATTGAGATGCCAAATCCTCCTCCAGAGCGCTTGATCTTTGAACCCTTTATTGAGACTGATGAAATAATTGTTTCATCTAAATCTACTAATTATTCGGGGCATCAGCTCAGGTGGAAAGGAGAGAGTCGATGGGTAGAGGTGACTGTTGGTGTTATAGGAAAACGTGGATCAATGAGGTCATTGAGTCCTAGTATTACTGTTAAGGAAAGTGGCGACATTTTGTCACTTGAGGAAAAATTTCAAGGTAAGCTATTCGATAGTTTTTTAAGTTTAAGAAAAGAACTCAATCATAGTATGAGATTTGAGTGAATTATGCAAGTTGATGAAGTTTCCCAGTTTAAGTTCTATAAAATTGTAATGAATGCTTTTATTTCGAGCTTGATTAGCTGTTATATGGAGCCTTATTAGTCCTTAAATTAATACTACTGGACAGGTGGCACGGGGATCAATCTGACTCCACCTCCGTCATCTATTATCAGGTTTGTTAACGATCCCCTATTTGGCAGCTGATATCTTCTTATGGTTATCTGTTTCTATGCCTCTTGTTGGACAAGGACTGTAAACTTCATATAATGTAGGCTAGGAAGAAAAAGAGAGAAAAAGGGAAGGTAAGAGAGAAGAATGTGGTTATGAAAGAGGGAGAAATTATGGTTTTTGTAGTCTGTAATAGTCTAAAATATCAACTATGTGATACATTACCGCAATGAGGGCTATTTACATATAGGCAGTCCAAACCCATGAGGGAATGAAACAAGAAGGAAACCATTATAGTAATCGGAAAGCAGACCATAATAATTAAAGAAATATCAATAAATCTAAATAAGTCCTAAGTAATTCGAAAATGACTAGTTGTTATTAAACATAATATAGTTAAATACCTGTGGTCTTTTCGTAGAAAAATAAATAATTAAACACCTAAGATCACCATCAAATATTTAACATTAGTTGTGTAGCAGAGTTGAGTGCTTGTTCAAGATCGAGAAGATCTTTATGGTAATAATTGTCCTTGGTATTTAGATATCGTAGTGAAACAAGCCACTGAATCATAATTTATTGATATTATTGAGAATGGATATACATGTATGTCAGACCTCAAAATATTGCAGTATTATAATCTCTAGCTTTATCTTTTTTTTCCCTTGCATGTTGGAATAATTTGTTCTTATATTCAATTTCTTTCCCTCAATGAATCAGTAATGAGGCTTTGAATAGAAGTAAACAGCATATTGAGCTTATTGCAAACACTCTGCAACTGGAGGGATTTTCAAGAATTGATGCATTTGTCAACGTGGACACTGGAGATGTATAATTTTCATTGCACGTTCCGATTCCCATTTATAACACAAACTATAATTGATTTTACACCATTGTCAATTTCATTTTCTCCAGGTGTTGGTTATAGAGGTCAATACTGTGCCTGGAATGACACCTTCCACCGTTCTGATTCATCAGGTAAATCTCAAATAAGAAAATGATGCAACATGTAAAATCCAAATGAGAATGTTAGTATGGAAAGATGAAAAAAATAATAATAGTAGTAATAATAAAAATTTGCTTTGATCAACGTTTGTAGAGCGCATGCAAGTTCTAACCTGTTGGGGCTTTATTTGTTCATGACAGGCACTAGCAGAGCAACCACCCATATATCCTCACCAATTTTTTCGCACACTGCTTGATTTGGGAACAGAAAGGTCTATCTAAAGTCCTTATTAAGGTTGGGAATGCTGCCTTTGTTTTCTTTTAGAAACTCTTTCTTAAATCACTGTGCTCACTTGTGAGCTTCTTGGCAAAGCATCTGTAAATGTTCAATCAGTATTAATGGCTGTATTTCGTATACAGATATAACATGCAGAAATCTCAAATGTATTTTTCTTATTAATGTCTTTTACTTCCTTTTTTTTTTTTTTTAAATAAAAATAAATTCCCTTTTTACCTACTTTCGTTTTTCACTATTTTACCTCTTTTAAGATGTGAATTCTAGTCCCTTGTTTTTTTTGACTTGGCCATAAGAAGTATCTACCTGCGCCTTTTTTTTTGGGTAAGAGTATCTTCCTGTACCCTTTTTCCTTTTTTTTTTTTTTTTTTTTTTCTTTGGGTGAGTAGTATCTTCCCGTACCTGCTATATTAACACAGTAAATAGTGTAATAATTATTCTCATTATTATTATATAATGTTAGGGAATTCAAACTGTCGCTTTGGGATGGCCGAATAGGAAACACACGTTGGGCTTTCCGAATTTCATCTTGTAATAAAGCCACTGGGTCGTCTAGGGACCAGAATCGACTAAATTTTGAAAAGTTCTGTTTTTGACCAAAGCAAATGTTAGAAAGTCGTCCGTTGGTTTTAGTTTTGTAGTAATTCCGAATCAATGTTTTAATACTTGAAATTAAGTTTTATTTAGAGATTTTTTTTTTTAACAATTTTATTTCATCTTTATACAGTTCCATTTAAGGTGAAACATCAAAAATATCCAAATTTTTTTTTTTTGTGTTTATGGTTTTCAAACCCAACCATATGCTGTCAAAATCTCATGAATCTACCGATGGATATAATTGTCAACGTTCTTCGAAAACTCCGATTCCAATGCATTTTACCCAATTCCTGCCTTCCCAAATTGATGCTCCTAAAGGGAGTTTTTGTAACATCACAATAACTAAAAATATCCCATTTTTTCTATGGTTGATAGGCTGTTGGGTGCTTTAATGGGTTGGCAAGATCTAACATTCAGAACCCATTTGATTAGATGAAGCTGATATCATTGCAAGGGAAGACCAATTTCTCCGAGAAATGGGTCGGTGAATATCAGAAACCTTCAGTAATATCCAGCATTAATGGGAATGGTGTGATCCACGTGTACAAAATGGATGAAGATTGCTGAAATTATGGTAAACTAATTTTGTCAATGGTTTTTGGCTTCGGAATAATCACGATTGAGCAAATCATTGGCATTGAAGGCAGTTGGCAATTAATTTAGATTAAAGAAGAAAGGAAAAGGAAAAAAAAATGAGAAATTGAGAATTTTTGTCATTTCAAAGTAATAAAACTGCATAGTCTGTCAAAAAAAAAAGTAATAAAACTGCATAAAGTAAATTTGACAGTGTGATTAGAAATTTTCTTTACTTTTCTCTTCTCTTTTTTTATTTTTTTATTTTATTTTTTATGAAGTTCTTTTTTCTTCCCTTATTCAATGTATGTTGACTCTTCTATCCTTGGAGAAGTACAAAATTTAAATTTCAAACTTGCACTTTCAGTATCCCGTTCTTAGAAGCTTGTATTTGATTCATAAATCCGATTAAAACAGTTCGATTAAGTTAATCCGCAGGTCATGATCTTTCATAACAATAACATTCATGCGGCTTTTTTTATATACATTTTTTGTAAGAATTTTTTTTTTTTAATATTTAGTTTTTGACCTTTCTCAATATAGTCTAAGTCACAATACGAATATATTTAAATAAATTATAAAGTTTGCTAGTAATAATTTTTTTTTTGACAATAATTAAAAAAAAAAGTTTCTTTTAATATGTATAAAGAGCCAATTCGATATAATCGAGAAATTGTAAGACGTAATAGATGTAATTAAAAAATAAAGTAGATTGTCCCAATAAATATATATATATATATATATATTTTTTGTAAACAGTTTTTTTGTTTTTTTTGTTTTTTTAAAGCATAATGAAAAAATATGTTTGGTGGTAGCTGTTGTGAACGACAACAGAAAACAAGAAGAGTCACGAATGTTAGGCAAAGACACGTCTTTGATATATTTCCATTGATCTTTCCAATTTTCGGTAGGCAACGACACGTTTATGATATTCTTTCCTAGAAAAATAAAACAAAATTAAAATAATAATAATAATCTTTTTATATGCTTTTGCTTTTTGTTTTTCCTTTGAGTTAGCTCAATATGAATTTATAACGGTTCATAAGGAACACACATAATTTGCAAATGTTTTACAACCAATATCCTAACTCCAAGTGCATGGGATATAAGCCAAAGAAACCGCACTGTCCTTTTGAATCTTGTTCATACTGTTAAAAATATTCAAAATTTCAAAAACAAAAATAGAAATAGAGAAAAGAAAAACAATATCTTTGAAAAAGGAAAAGCATTTTCTAGCTTTCGTTGCTTTTTCTTAACTTGCTTTTTACACGTGTATATTGCTCTCTGATATCTAACTCAGATTTGCAAATCCTCCCAAAGACTTAAAAAGCTTAAAGAGACGGAGCAAAGCTTTTCCATCAAACAGATAATGTCCTCGGCAGAACCCAGAGGTACAAATACATTTTTTTTTTCTCTCTTTTAATGGAAGTTCTTCATTCTGTTATTTTTTTCTTTCTTTCTTTCTTTTTTTTTTATTTTGGTTCATATTTCTGTTTCTATATTTATCATAATTTCGTCCGAACTTTAGATTGAACTAGGATGGTGCATCAGTTTTCTTTCTGGGTTTATGGAAAAATTCTATCTTTCTTCTTGTAATGCTTTGTTTGCTTAGGCATTTTTTTTTTTTTTTTTTTTTGGTTGTCATTGGTTATGTCCGACATTCATACTGCGAAACTAATAGATGTGATGCAAGTTCTATAAAAACACAGATAATGTTTGTTTAAATTACTGTTTTAGCCTTTGGGGTTGCCTGCCACTACTTGACACTTTGGTTTGAGAAGTTGATGTCTGGCTCTCTTTGTGGGGTAATTCATGATGATCACCATGTTTTAGTTACTTTATCCTTTTCTTAGAGAAAAATCATAGCTAAATAGTAGATGAACCAGAGTTTTTCTACCTTTTCTATTACAGGATTTGAATTTTTCATTGAAACATGTCTAGATTTCCCTGCTCCGTGTGTCTTTGTGTGTGTGTGTTTTTCATCGAAACATGTATTGTTATGTACTTTTCTATTACAGGATATGAATTTTTCATCGAAACATGTTTAGATTTCCCTGCTCTGTGTGGTGCGCGCGCGCTTGTGTGTGTGTGTGTGTGCATGTGTGTGTATGTGTGTATTTTCATTGAGACATGTCATGTTATGTACTTTTCTATTACAGGATATGAATTTTTCATTGGAACATCTTTAGATTTCCCTGCTCTGTGTGTATGTGTGTGCGTGTGTTTTTCATTGAAACATGTCATGTTATGTACTTTTCTATGACAGGATATGAATTTTTAATTGAAACATGTTTAGATTTCCCTGCTGTGTGTGTGCTTGTGTGCGCTGCGTGTGCATGTGTCTGTATGTGTGTATTTTCATTGAAACATGTCATGTTATGTACTTTTCTATTACAGGTTACGAAATTTTCATTGAAACATGTTTAGATTTCCCTGCTCTGTGTGTGTGTGTGTTTTTCATTCATTGAAACATGTCATGTTATGTACTTTTGTCTTGCAGGATATGAATTTTTTCATTGACACGTGTTTAGATTTCCCTGCTCTGTGTGTGTGTGTGTGTGTGTGTGTGTGTTTCATTGAAACATGTCATGGTTAAGTACTTTTCTTTTACAGGATATGAATTTTTCATTGAAACATGTCTAGATTTCCCTGCTGTGTGTGTTGCTTCTTTTGTTCATGTTACATTTAAGAAGTTTATCTATGAACTATAATTATCAGCAAAGCTATTCAGTGTTAATTTTGAATTTGCAAAGTTATTTATGTGTCTAAAAATTCTTAATTCAATTTGATTTGAAGGTTTCTGCCTCTCATGAGGCACAGCATGCTTTAAGCTTTCAACCTTCTCGGCAGGAATCCCCAAATAGATAGTTGAGGTGATTTAAAGGCCTTTTGAATTGCTTGAAGAAAGAAATCTGTTTTGGCTTTAAAATGACTCCAACCATTAGCACCGGTAGCTTGACTGAAGTTCGAGAAGAATTGAGTGCAGCCCAACAAGACTATAAGATGAATGGCAAAAATGCTTTTAATGTTTCAATGGAAAGGGGATTGCTGATTGATGAAAGTCCTAGAAGTGATAGCTTGTTATCTACGAATCCTAGTCAATTAAGGCTACAGAAATACAATTCTACTAGCAGTTCAATTTCCCCATCAGAAAAATATCGAAAAACTTATGAGGAAAGAGATGCAATCCCATTCTCAGTGTCTTCTTCAGCTGGCCAAGGCTTTTGTGGTCATGTACACAGCATTATTTCTAAAAAAATTGATTGGGGATCTATGAATAGCATGTGCAAAACATGGATCAAGGATCCTCTGAACATGGTCTTGCTTTTATGGATAGGTTGTGTTGCTGTATCTGGTGCAATCCTTTTTCTTGTAATGACAGGAATGTTAAATGGTGTCCTGCCTAAGAAATCACAAAGAAATGTTTGGTTCGAGGTCAATAATCAAATCCTCAATGCTCTCTTTACCCTCATGTGCTTGTACCAACATCCAAAGCGGTTCCACCACCTAGTACTTCTCATCAGGTGGAAGCCAAAGGATGTAACCACACTCAGAGAGATGTACTGCAAGAACGGTACGAAGAAGCCCCATGAACGAGCTCACATTATGGTAGTTATTGTGTTACTCCATGTGAATTGCTTCGCTCAATATGCACTTTGCGGACTTAACTGGGGATATAAGAGATCTGAACGACCTGCTGCTGGTGTTGGCATCAGCCTCTCTGTTGCAATTGCTGGCGCAGCAATTGCTGGTGTGTACACCATGATGAGCCCCCTTGGAAAGGATTATGACTTGGAAGTTGATGAGGAAGCGCAGGATCAAATTCTCATGAATACCACTAGGCAAGCCAAGCACTTGGGATCATTTGAGAGGAGATTCTCATTTGCATCAAGAAATGAGCATATGTTGGTGGAGCATGAACCTGAATGGAATGGAGGGTTATTTGATATTGGGGATGATTTTTCTGTAGCTTATTTTTCTCTCTTCTGCTGTATATGCCTTTTCGGGTGGAATATGGAAAGGCTTGGTTTTGGTAACATGTATGTTCACATTGCAACTTTCTTCCTCTTTTGCTCAGCTCCTTTTTGGATCTTCAATTTGGCTGCCGTCAATATTGATAATGAAACTATAAGGGAAGCATTGGGGTTAACCGGTGTTGTGCTTTGCGTGTTCGGTTTACTCTATGGTGGCTTTTGGAGAATCCAAATGAGGAAAAGATTCAACTTGCCAGCCAACAACTTATGTTTTGGAAAACCTGCAATTACAGATTGTGTGGACTGGCTTTTTTGTTGTTGGTGTTCTCTTGCTCAGGAAGTTCGAACTGCTGGTTCCTTTGATACCGTGAAAGATAAGATTTGCAGGAAGCAAACGCAAATGCACAGCCAACCTGCACTATCTCCTTTATCGCGTGAAGATGGAGCTATTCGTCAATTTAGATCCATCCCTTCCTCTCTACTTCGAAACAGTCCTCAGTTATCTAAACTTGGAACGGAAAGTTCCCAAAATCCAAGCACACTTTCGAAAGATTACTGTAGTCCTGGTGGCCAGCTCGATAAGGTGGAAGGGGAAGTTGTAGGCAACTTCATGAATCCCCCTATTCCATCCACAATACAAAGGGAGAATATTTCCAATGGAACTTGATGTTTTAAATTAGGAAGATATTCAGCCCTGTAACTTTTCAAGGTGGAGAGAAATATATACATATTGATGATATTAGTACTAGTTCTTGTTTCATTCTTTTATCTACATAATTATAAGTAACATGGTTTTGAGCTGTTAAATGTTAGAAATATGAGTTTTATTTCCTTCTTAGTTTTAATGAACTTTCTGCTTAGACTGTTAATTCTTGAGATCTAAAAATACAAGGAATTAAAGGCAGAAAAAGTAAACCGAAAATAAAACATGGGACCAAAAAATGTTCAATAACTTATAGTGTTATTACATGTACTTGATTTGGATCTGATGAGAAAGAACTGTGATTTGGATCTGATGAGAAAGAACTGCATCTTCATCCAACAAAGCCAGTTGAAACATAATATAAAAAATATGTATGTGACCCATATAATTGAAAACCTGCAATTGGGTTCATAACGGAATTTTTTGTGCCTCAAAAAATGCATATTCTATCTTTCTTTATGTATTCTTCAAGACGATGTTCTAGTGAACTCCGAAGATAACTATTTTTCATGTAGAACTGAATAACTGATAACGTTGTAAACTAAGCGTCATCACATCTGGATTGATTTGACAGGGTCAATTACAGAAACTCTGCACGAATCAGTCTTAATTTCTTCGAAGCATACAAAAGCATTGGAAAAATATTTACTTCCCCAATAAGAATAATCCTAAGAATGTTGAATCAGAAAAGGGATTTGTCACACTCTTTTGCGTTGAAAATATGAAACTCTATACACTCCAAATCATATGAGTATCAGGATATTTATTATTATTATTTGTCTAAATTACTGCCAGCTTCCCTTTCCGAACCCAACAAACCAGTTGGTGGAAGAAAGTTCTTTGGTCCATAAATACTTATTTGGCTCTGCTGGAAGGAAAACGACCCAAAAGACACATACAAGGACCTAAAATCTCACACTAACTTGGTCTAAAATGGCAGAGAATTAAACCGTGTAATATCTATCCTTTTGGACCACCAAAACGTCAAACTTAGCATGGCTCCACCACCATTGTAATATTATCACTTTTCATCATAAAACCCAAATCTAGAACATTGTACACATTAAAGTTTCATATATATCATCCAAAACCATAAATTATCACACATTTACGACCCATTAATCCTAATCATATCCACTTTCTACCCCAAAAACTCTGGATTATTAATTACCATAATATATAAAACATATGCATATATATATATATATATATATATATATATATATATATATATATATATATATATATATATATATATATATATATATTTTTTTTTTTTTTTTTTTTCAAAGATTTTGACTTCGGCGGTTCTACAACTTCATAGAATATTCTAATACAATTTACAATTATCCCAATTAAAAAGTTGTAATCTTTGCACTCTTTTTTTTAAGTCTAAATGGCAAGCAAAAGGCCAGGCAAAGAGCGCCTAAAAAGGTCCCTAGGCTGACTCTGCCAGAGAGTGAGACTCTGATCATGCCCAATCTCCCATCTGGGAGGCCTTACATCTCTGACAGTGAGCCAAGTATTGAAGTACTCTCTGAACTGAGTAATAACACCATTTTTAAGCGTCCAAACATGGACCCAGTAAACTTTGGCACCTTCCCAACCCTCCACGATCACGCAGTCGCCGATGGCCGTGACGCTTCTGGGCTCGAACAGGAATGCCGTGTGGCTGGCCTCTCCGGTGAGGACCCTCATCATGTGGTTGCAGCGTGGAGGCCCGTGGAACCACCATTCAAGGTCGCTTGCTAGGAGTGATGCGGCTGTCTCTGTTTGTCCCTGTGCTAGCGCCTTGTAGAGTGTTTCCACTGTGGCTCTGTTTTCGAGTTCTTGTTGGTTTGGCAATGGAGATTCAACAATGGCTTCTTTAGCTGCCATTTTTTCTCTGTTATGGAAGTGAGGTAGACGAGTTTAGTTGTATTGTGTCACTAATTTTTAGGGAAATGGAAATGACGCTTTTTGCTCTTTTCTGTGCATGGAATTGGGTTTGGGGCTGAACCTATTTATAGCAAAGAAAATGGAGGGAGGAGGTGGGGGGTAGAGAGAAAGAGAGAGAGAGAGACCGATTAATTTTTTTTTTTTTAAATTATATAACCCATGCTCTTATAGCATATCTATATATAGCAAAAGAAAATAGAGAGAGGAGGTGGGGTAGAGAGAGAAAGAGACCAATTAATTTTTTTTTTAAATTACAAATTACCTTAATCCTATTATTTTATTATTCAAACCTATGCTCTTATAGCATACCTATTTATAGCAAAAGAAAATAGAGGGAAGAGATGGGATAGAGAGAGGGAAAGAGAGACCAATTAATTCATTTTTTCAAATTACAAATTATTTTAAATTTTATTATTTTATTATTCGAATTCATAACCTCGTAATATAGATAAAAATACTTAATCTTTAAATTTTATTTTTCTATTATTATAATTTTATAGGTAGAAATACTCAACTATTCGCCAGATCAATTATCATGTGATTTAGTGATGGCATGGAAGATCAAACGGGCTTGGATTTGGTACCCCTGCATACATGCATTGACTATGTGGGCTTCGCTTTCTCGATGTAACATGATTATTATAGGTTTTTCAAAATATAAAGGAAAAAAGAACCTTTAAAATACTTAATTCTAATAACCATGGCTCAATATAATCCTGAAATTCGGTGGAATGTTATAACCTATGCATTATTATATATATAAATATAGAAATTGTTAGAACTTTAATTATGGAATGAGAAGATATTATATGTGCGGGTCATGACAGGATTCCATTTTCTTTCTTTTGTTTTTTGGTAATATCATTATCTCATTTTTTGATTTTTAAAGATGATATGCCATTACATTACTAGTTTAATGTAGATGGAAACACAAAAATGAAGAAAAATATCCCATTCATTATGTCATTTTGTATCCCTTTTAATAATCATATGCAATGTAAACTATCTATAATTATATACAGCGAAAATGTTAAAAAATAGTAAAATAAACATAAAAATCCTATATAAATATTATAATATATGCGATGATAAATTACTTGTAATACAATATTATTCATATACCAATTACATAAAAAAGTTTAATGTTATGGAAACTATATCCTAACTTAAAAAGACGACACAGCACCAAGGAAGAAAAGAGAAATTAGTAACATAGTTATGTAGGTAACATTTTCAATTAACCAATTAAAACTAAAAATTTTGAAGAGCGACAATATTTATCATCGGTCACATGTTATCATATTACTCATTATAAATTGACAAATAATCCTTATGATATCATCTATAGAATAACTATAGACTATAGAAGCTAATTATATATTTTTCTTTTCTTTAGACTTATCAGCTATGTTAATTCTGAACTATGTTGATGGTTGCATTTTACTTCTTAATTAATTTTTTGGTATTTTGGTTTTTAAACTTCAATTTGTGGTGCACTTTAACCTTTAAATTTTTTAGCAATTTCAAAATTTGCAATGTACTTACTCCAACAATAAACTAATAAAATTAGATAATACTACAAGATCCTAATATATTTCATAAAGTGCATCACACGTTTTAAAACTCCTAGAAATAGTTTAAGATCTAGAGTATATCAAAAACTTAAAAGTGCAAATACCAAATTGCCAAAAAGAAAAAGGTTCAAAAACCAAATTACAAGTACAAATATAGTTTAGAATCTAGGTGAGCCAACAAGTTTTTTTTTTTTTTTTTCCCCTAAGAACATGTGTTAATTTACCTTGAAGATGATCTTAAAATAATATAACTTGTATTTTCAATAATAATAATAATAATATAACATTTGTAGGAACTGGAATTAAACCATAAGAATTTTGGTTAAAAAGATCTAAATTGTAAATTATAATTTATAAGTTCATGTTCATAATGATTTAAAAATTTTTCCTTAAAATAATCGTATAGTAGGCTATGCTTCTTGTGGGTAGAATTGGTGGAGGTTCTACTAATAATTGTGGATAGAAACAAGTTGCCGGATGACCAATAGACTTGAGAAAGTTCGTCATATCACTTTAATTTTAATTATCATATATGTAAAAACAAAATTGTATATTCCATTATACTTTAGGCATCTTGTGCATAAATCGACCCTTTTGGATCCTTATATCATTTTTTTTTATTTTATTTTTTGGATCCTTATATCTAGGTTTTTTTCCCAGTTGCAAGGCAAGAACCAAATTTTATATACGTAAAAGAAATTGAGAAACAATCGAACTAATCAACTCTTGCACTAAAAAGTTATATAATATTATGACAACCATAGAGTAGAACATAGAATCATGAAAGGCGATGACAGTTCCTAAATGGCAATGGCAATGAGATATTTATTTTTGAAATAAGGCTCCCAAATATTTGTCTTATACAACTGATAATTGTTTTTCTTTTTTTTTTTTAGCATATTCTAATGCATATATATAAGTGTCCAAAGGAGCAAGTACCCACAAAAAGACGTTAAAAATTTTCAAAGGAAAGAAGCTTTTCCTGGTTAAAAGTAAAACAATTTACTTCATATGGATAGTAATAAATGTTTTTATTCCTGAAAAGTACAATAAAATAATTGAATAGGGATAAAAGAAGAACCAAAAGCTTTTTTTTTTTTTTTTTTTGGGTAAAAAATATAGCGATGATTCCAGCTAGCTAGTGATTAACATAGAAATAGTTAATTAATAGATTAAAAATAAAAGACAAAGAAAGTTTGTCAAAATCAAACGGACAGAGTTGAAATTTCTGATGAAGATGGATTCAAGTCATGAATAACCGAGTTTAGAGTAATTTGTAATTAAAAAAAAAAAAATAGTCTAAATTCCTAAAGGGAAGGATGAGGGAGAGTTTTGTCATTTTAGAAAAATACATGATGTTGGAGTCTCAACTCTTGAGAAAAGGCCAGGCTGGAACAGGCAAGACTGAGTTCTTTTTGACGGCAATGTTTCGTCGTTTCAATAAGATTAAAACATCTCAGCCACGCTGTCACTTTCCGCGTGCGTGTCATTTATTACTATAGTACATTCCCACAAATATCCTTTATTTATTTATTTATTTTTTTTGTTTTCTTTTTAGTATCGAATAGGGATTTGAATTCTAAGACCACCATCTAAAAAACAAAAAAAAAAACAATGAATTTGTTATCGGTCAGTCTCATGAGAGACACTTTTTCGAAATATATTGATCTGTTCGTTTTTATTTAAAATTTATTAATCATTATTATCTAAATTGTCTTGTAATATAATAATGTCTACTTGAATTACCTTTTTTTTAATTAAATTGACAAAAGAAAACATAGTCACAGACTTTCTCTCATATATTCTTTTTGTACCATGTTTCTACCACTCAATTCATAACTTATAGTACAGAGATACATAACAATGTTATCCCCTTCAATAAAATAAAACTAATTAGCTTAAAACCTTCAATCAATATATCTTAAAAATAAATAAATAAATAAAATAAAATAAAAACTAACTAATCGCCACAAGCCCAAAGTTTGGAGAAATTCGGTCCAACCTGGTTGATTTACAACCTCACGTAAATAAATACAAGCTACGTGTAAAATCTTCCATCAAAGAAAAAGCTACGTGTAAAATTTGCAAACATGGCCCATCTAATAAAATCAGGCAAAGTAGCCCAAATTTGGCGTGGACCCCCTTGTTACCTGTCCAAATCTTTTAGTTTCAAACCTAACCCACAAATTATTATTATTATTATTTAGAATATATATATATATATATATATAAGCAATGTCTGACAATTTTTTAGATTTTTTTAAAAGAAGATATCGGTTTTGATATTTATGTGGACAGTATATATAATAAAATTAATATTTATTTTAAAAAAATATCTGTTTTTTTGCGGATTGTACAGTAAAACCATTCTATATATATATATATATATATATATATATATATATATATATATAATATTTTAAATCATGAAAATTAAATTAATTTTTAAAAAAAATTCAAGCCAAGACAATTATTTTGTGTGCATAGCCAATAGGCATCCATTTAATTTAAGAGAACCAGTTGGATCCAACCAAGAAGAGAACACAACCTCCTCGTGTACATGGTGCTTAGACATTCCCTCTAAAGCCCTCTCAAAGCTTTAAATTTTAAACCCCACAACAAAATAAATGAATAATAATTTTTTGGGCAATACAATGAACTAAATAAGCTAACCCATCATTTGCTGGATTCTTGAATCTTTGCTGTCTGATGGAACGTGTGGAAAACAATATCTTTGCTCCAAAATGCATTTAATGTTGTTTTATCGTTTTTTGCTTCTTTACAATATCCACTTCTCCGCCATCCGTCCATCGAATCCATTGTATATATTATTGATTTTCCCGGTAGGAGGAGGATCGTTTTCAAGCTTAAATTTCTTTTCTGAATTTTAAGAATTTTTGGACATATTTCTTATGGATCTAGATCCAATCCCATTTGACCAATTTCTCATATCGGATTTTTTTTTTTTTTTTTCCCTACAACTTTATGCACAGTATGGGAATGCAAAATTAGGCGACAAAATTACTCCTACCTTGAACATAATTTGGCTCAAATTTTCGGTACAACTTCTCTACCATACAATATTGGGCGTGGTGTTGGTTTGATTGAAACATATGAAAATAGATCGACTACTAGTATCAATCAGCAAACCACTACAGTTCTTTTAACTTTTTTATATGTTTATATATATATATTGAAAATGTCAGGATTCGAATTTAAAATCCTTATCCAGATAAACAATAACAAAATAATTATGTTATTTTTATAAAGATTTAAAATTAAAACAATATAAGATTTTTTACGTTATCATTGAATAGTATCATTTAGATAGATTTTAAGCTGAATATAAATATATATGATAATAAAATCCATTATTCTTAATCTAATTTGATTAATTTAGATCCGATGGAACAAACTTGTTGTTTGAAATCTTGTCAAACATTAGTTATTGAGCCGCAATGAGATATTGTGCAGATGACGCCTATTCTTCTCCACCATATATATGAAATTGAACAATTCTATGAGTACCACCAACTGGTGCAAAATGGACTACTAGACTGAATGATATTAATCTTATAATTAATGTTGGTGGAACTTGTCAGGGTCATCTTCAAGGGGCTGAGGACCCCCAAAACTGAGCTGAAGTCTCGGAAGAGAGAATCCAAAGCCATTCCAATGATGAGATTAGTTCAAGTCCCAATCCATGCAATAAGACGCCTCTCAGTTTCAGCAAATTTTGGGTTGTAATGTAAGTTGTAGAGTGTTAGGTAATGAGTGACAATCCATTTAAGTTGCAATGTCACAAAATTAAAGCCACAAAAAGGTTCTCTGAATTATTTGTATAGCTTTCTCTTTGGTGTGGTGATTAATGGACCGTGCATGTCACGTGCACACCTTCTTCTTGTAGATGGTCATCACGCCCTTCCTTCCACTCTGCCCTTCACAAATTTCAAATTTGCATAATATCAGTCAGAGAAGCATCCCCACATATTATACGCATCAGGATTTGTTTTTTTCATGAATGTTTCCATCGATAGTATTTGATAAATAATGTTTATTTCCAGAAAGACCATTTTATCCATTACAAACATGAGAAATAACTTAAAAGAGAATCACACCTGTTCAAAATTTGTTTTTTATTTTATTTTTATTTATTCATTTTTGGTTAATGAAAAAAATATTGGAACACTAGATGATGGTATACTCATGCAACCAGAGTGGATCCACTTGCGTCGATTGGACAATTTACTTCCCATCTATGTCCATCTATGTTTATAATTCTATAGGTATTATCGCAAAGTTGAAAAACCCAGACGACGATTTTACTGAATACTATGCCCTATTGGTAAAAATCTAAACACATTACCAATCCATTAGTTATCACCTAGGTTGTTCAAAATGTTTTTATTTTTATTTTTTATTATACTTGATGTAATTATGTAAAGGAGAGGATTTAAAACCCAATTTATGAGGTTTTGTAAATAATTAGAACAGCTTACAAGTTTTGTAAGGATTGATTGGATTGGATTATATAACTCATTAGTCATTCATTACCCATTAGGCATTAGGTTGGGTGTTAACACCCAACAAAATCCTATCTACCATATTACCAATGGATTGGTGCTTAGTCAAGAATCAACACCAAATTGGACGCAATCTTCAGCACACATCAATAATTGTCCTACCTGTTTCTTTGTTTTTTTTTCAAATAATGGAAAACATAAAACTCCTTCACAGGCTGTTCACATTTTAGATTTTAGGATGAAGAGTTCGCATTCCTTTAAATAAGGCTTAAGCCCAATTTCAGAGTCCATTTAATTTCGTCGAAGCCCAATATAGTGGTCACAATTGTTGATCACATCGGTGAGCGAAGGCGAAACCACTTGGCTGTTAAAGTGAGGATGTGCGTGAGCTGAAAGCAGCCACATGTCTGTTTCTCCATGCTGCCTCGTCCGAAGACTGTCCAAATCATCACCCGCATGTATACATAAACACACACTTATATGTTATACATAATTTTGTTCTACTAAACATTACATCCTATTGCCAATACCATCGATAGGACAGCAACACAAAATAAAATCTTAGCAATAGCCTAGTAGAAAGGAGTTGATATACTTACAAAATTTTGTTATAAAATGTGTACATTCTCTCGATGTGAAAGATATACTAATAGGCCAATGGATTATATATATAGTTAAATCATGCAATCCATTGGGTGTGGGTCGCATATAATTTGTTTTTTTCGTTTCTTTTTTTTGGATAATTCATGTAATCTCTTTGTACATATCCTTAACCTGTTTTCTTATAGAATTATGTATTATATAAAAAAGCTAAAGTTGCTGAGTCTGATATTCCACTGTCTGACCTTATCCATTTTATTCTCCATGTAGGCAATTAATGATGATGAAGCAGTGACAATTTTCGTACGAATCATAAATAATCAAATGACATCCAGATGATAGGTGGATGGTAAAAGCATAAGCTGTCCAATATTATCCAATAAAATATTTCTATATATATATATATATATATATAAAAGTAGATTCACTTTTCGGATAATATATCATTACCAATATATGCCATTTCTTTTCATTCATCTCTTCAATGGAGGATTAAAAAAAATTGTCAATATCAAATTTGATACTTAAATTTGACACCAAATTTGCATTGACAAAATTTGACATTGGAATCCCTTTTCACAACATTTGTGAATCACCTAACATTTAATTAACTAATTAATACTATTTTATATTTAACTAATAAAAATTAATGAATTTCATTATTATTCAATAAAATTTAAAGTTCGGCATTTCTACCTTTTAATATTTGCCATTGGAATATACATGGCAAAATTTGATATTAATATTAACATTACTATTAAAGAACTCATGTCAATTACAATGACAAAATCAACATGATAAATTTTGAAAACGTCAATTACAAAACCATATTTGCCATTGGAAACGCTCATTTCATGGCATCAACCATCATGCAAAACAAAATAAAAGAACAAACATTAAAAGTAGTAGAGAGAAAGTACATGGTTTTGATTTCAGGCAGGAAAATTTCAAAACGGAGAAAAATCTATAAAACCCATTACTAGAATGGAGTTTTACACCCAAAATCAAATACTAAGACAAATAGCCTATATATATATATATATAGATATAGATATAATATATATTTACAAGTACTTTGTAGGTTTAGGGGATTGAAGGCTCGTCTTCATCTGCTGTTGGAAACAACAACCATTCATCAGGAGAAGGGCTTTGATGGTCATTTGCACCCACAAAACCACCCACTTCTTCTCCTATTTTACCAAAACAACTACCATTCAATAAAGCATTATTTCCCAAAGAATATTTGAATTTCGAATAATCCTCAGCATTATTAGCATCGTCCAAGGTCTTCAAAAACCCAAACCACCAGTTATAAGAAGCAGCTTTTTGGCTCTCTTCCCACTCAAATTCCAAAACTTCCTTGGCTATAGAAGAAGCCGATGGTACTACTACCGGTGCACCACCACCATTACTTGCCAACACTGAAGGCGCAGTTGTGGACCATATGGGTCCAGGGATAGGCATGGATTCCAACAATGGATAACAATATGGAGAAGAAGACCCATAAAGAACCTGCTTCTTTAAATCACAGCCGTAGATGCTACATGGTGATTCTGAGGTGCCCATCTGGGCAACAAAAGCTGATGATGATAATGGTGATGGTGATGATGATGAGGAGGAGGAGGATGAGGATGAGGGTGAGGATGTCCTATGCAGGTGCAGGGCAAAAGCAATCTCTCTTCTTGCCTCAGCTACATTGATAACAGAGTCCTGGGTAACTTTTCTTGTTCGAGATCTTCTTCTCATTGGACTTTTGGGAGAGATTGTTTTCTGAGAAGCCATGGAAGGAAGGAAGACAAGGGTTTAATATTTTTAGTACTGAAACTGAAAAATTGGAAAGGGGAGTGGGATTTTAATGGATGAGAAAGAGCAGAGAAAAAGATTATTAAATGAAAAGGAAAAGATGGGTCAGATTCATTATGACATGTAAATTGACACGTGGTGGATTAATGGGACACATCAAATCTGTTTTTTTATTTTTTATTTATTTTAATTTTATTTTTTATTTTTATTAAATTTATCTGAAGCTTTGGAAGTCACTTTCTGAGTAAAAGTCTTTTTACTCTTGTGCCAAACAGCCCAATTGTGCTCTGTTTACTCTGTTTCTCTGATCAAGCCGCTGCTATTTTGCTGTTCTTAGCATTTAATTTTTAAATGAGTTGAATAAAAGATCCAATTGAGAAATTTTTAGAAGCATTGGATAAGAGTTTGAGAATTTAATTGCTGATTTTTCAGATTCTTCTAAAATAACCTTTGTTACGGATTTTATCAGAAAACGACGGTTCATGAAGAGGACTAGATATGGAAAAGCATTTTGACATTTTTAATGTTTTGGTACGAAACTAAGAAGCCAACATTTTTTATTTTTTTTTTTATTTTTTGGGGTTAATATAAATAATTTATTTTTTACCATGTCTTTCTATTTTATTCTCTGTTTCTTTGTTTTGGGAAAGTGTTTGGGCCTTTTTTTGGTATCCAACAAATTAAAATCCAATTAAAAAGGTTAAGAAGGCTAAGTGCATTTTATTTATTTATTATTATTTAGTATAGGTCTTTTTTTGTATTTCAAAAACTTATTCAAAATTCAAAAGCTCTTTTTGTAAAATATATATATAGATACACATATATATATTTATTGGTGTTCGGATACAGTCGAGAAGCATTTATTATAAAAAAAAAAATAGTTTTTTTTTTAAGAGAATTTCAAATTTAAAACTTTCTTCAAAAAATCGAAAATAAACTTTTAAAAGAAGTCCAACTTTTCCTTTTACAAATATAACTTTTTCAATAATATTCTCATATATTTTTTAAAAGTTATAAAACTACTCTAAAGAATCAAAATTTATATTCCCATCAAATACTTTAATAGCTTTCAAATAAAAGCTTTTCCTTCTAATAAATCTACTAACAAAAGCTATGCTCAATAGACGCTATGGAGATAATTTATATACACTTCTAATGTATATGCACCAATAAATAATATGTTGCCCATAATTTTTATCATATTACCAAATATCCGAAACTATATGTCTTTTCATTTTCATAAAAGTTGTAAGATTTCATAAATTTTCTAATTAAAAAAAAAATGTATAGATTGGCTTCTGAGGTCGTCGAGGTGTGTATATAGAAATACTCAGATATTTATGGATTCAAAGCTAAGGGCTTAGGAGGTTTGGTTCAAATGGGTCTACGGATCCATTGGGTACTAAAAATGGATCCCAACCGAGACTTAGATCTTCTTGTGTAATTTGCATCCCATCACTTAAAAAAAAAAAATACAGAAATAAAAATCCCAGACCCAGTGTTCCCAATCTAAACACATTTTCCCATGCTAACAAATTTGATTAGTTACAACTAAAATATCTTTGTACGGAATATAATAAAAATAAAAATAAAATAAAAAAGAGCAGAAAATTTGGAGTGAGAAAATTATATGCCAAGTCCTATAATCTAATACAAATTCCTCTATGCAACAGGTATAGGTTTAGCATGCCAATGCCTATAATCTAATACAAAGAACAATAACAATATCAAGAGGCCTGGCCACGTGGCAACTTGTTTTAGTAGAAATTTAGGTCAACTTCCAGTTTGGATTGAAAATCAAAGTATAATTTATAAAGAAATAGTCCAACTTGGGTTGAAAAAAATGGAAAATTGAGAAGAAGACACAGATTTACAACTCATGGTGTGGTAATGTTTGAACATTGACAACTTCAAAGAGAAAAAACAAAAGGTTCTTAAAAGCCACAAAGAAAGAGGGTCTCTCTGTCTGTCTCTGATCAGATCAATGTTTTTGAATTTCCCAGCTTTGCTTATGGTTGAGCTGTCCACTATGACCCTTTGACATTATCCTATTAATTCTCTTTCTTTAGTCTCTATAATTCAATGCAGCTTATATATATATATATATATATATATAGACTCTCTCACCACTGTCAAAGCCGTTGAATCAATGGATTCCACTATTCTTCGTTGAATCTAATAACCTTTATTGTTTTAATTTTAATTATTTAATTACCTTTATGAGTTTTTCCTATACAATATGTGCAGTAGTATTATTTTGACTTCAGTTTTGTTGCATCTAGCCCATTGAAAGAAGGCTTTATTATTATTCTCTATTCATGTTAGAGATTGTTTGAATAGCATTTTTTAGAATAGTTTTTATTTTTTTTATTTTTTTTGGCTTCAATCTTTCAAAATCAATTCAGTGGAATAGAATTTTTATTTCATTTTTCTTTTCCTGTATAGAAGGTCGGATTGGATATAACAATGGAAAAACAAAGGAAAGTTTGGAACAAGACCTTTTTCTATCCTATATATGGTTTTAATAATCTCAAAGTCTTTGTAAAGATTAAAAAGTTGTTGAATCATCAAAAATATATATACCACTATTAGATATTAAAAGAGTTCTTTTTTTTTTCTTTTTTTTTTGGCTTTCATTTTTTCAAGAACAATTCAATGGGATAGAATTTTTATTTCACCTCTTTTCCTTTATAGAAGGTGGAATTGGAGATAACAATGGAAAAATAAAGGAAGTTTGGAAAAAGACCTTCTATCTTTATATATGGTTTAATAATCTCAAAGTCTTTGTAAAGATTAAAAAGTTGTCGAATCATCAAAAAAATTTATACCGCTATTATAATTATTTAATACAGTGAGCTTGTCGGCAGGAAGAAGCAAAACAAGGTAATTTTGCAGAGTCAGAGAGTTTTAACTTTTTCTTAAGCAATTTAATGTAGGAGGTGGTGCAACTTTTCAAAGCATAAATACAGGGTGTAGTACGGCATGTTCCCTGTAAATGTAATTACAAAAATCTTCTTCTTCAAATTTGTTGCTTGTTGTAAGCGACTGCTTTTTCTCTCAAGAATCCATGGACATTGATATGTGTGGATTCGTAGGGTCAACCAAACAGCTCTTATCTAGAGGCCTTTAAACCCTCTGATCATGACAGCTTTGATACACTATACCTCTTCTTCTTCCTTTAAATCTATATTCCTCTTTACTTGGAATATATAATTTTATATTCAAATCAAAGTTCATAAATTAAAGTGGTGGGTAGTGGGTGGCTAACCACTACTTACTGTTTAATCTAACAATAACCCAAATTAAAGTTATACTCCATTAGCAGGCAATTAAAATCATATTTTAGTTTTAGTAATTAGATTTATGTACTTTTTTTTTTTTTTTAATATGTTTGGGCCATAAGATTTATGTACAAAATTCAGTCCCCATCCAAACGAAGAAAAAATAAGTTGATTTTTAGTCTCGTGGAATTATTGGCTTTCTCAATCATGTTGGAGAGACTTAATTAAGTACGTCAGTTGAGAATCAATGCCATTATTTATTTATTTATTATTATTAATATATATATATATATATATATATTTTTTTTTACTGATGAAACTCGAACCCAGCTCATGGGCTAGGCTGATGGTACCGCTTACCACAGGGCTGCCACATGGCCTCTTATTAATAGTATTTCTTGGTGAATTGTGAACAATTGCTTTGATTCGACCTTAAGATGTCAAATTACGTTAATCTATTAGAAGTTCTTTTCATCAAGAGTCACATTTTAATTAAGAAAAGAAAATCACGATGTTCATATTCGTACCAATTTTAATTTCACCCTCAATCATGCATGCAAAAGGAGATAAAAAAAAATGATTTAAAAAACAAAAAAAAGGTTTAAGAATTAGGATCAATTAAAACCTACAACGAATTGACATGACAGAAGCAAATATTCAACCATCCAATGCACCTGGTTCCTGCCTGCCTGCCTGCCTGCTTGCCGGCCAAGAAAATAGTAAAGAAAATACACTCTTAAAAGTGTTTTAGTTTAGCTAGAAACTATCCTTTTGACCTTTTCTTGACAATAACAACTCCAAGAAGTTATTTATTATAAAAAAAAAAAAAAAAAAAAAGAAAAGAAAGGCTTCCAAGAAGTTAATCCATTGTATATGGAAAAGCGAGAAGTGGTAAAATCATTTATTATATGCAATGTATTCTGGTTTTGGAGTTCAAAACCATATATAAAACAATAAAGAAAGACAAAATCAAGCTATAGTATTCTTCAAAACTTGCAAAGACTCTGATTCCCTGGTTTAGTTTGTTGAACTCCAAGACCAAGAGGCAGAGCAAATGATAAAGCAGTAAATAGAGCTTAATTTGTTTTTCCAAATGAGAAAGCACATTCCGTTATAGGAATGACTAAAATTAATTGATAGCTTATAAAATTTACAATTGAAATTGCTAGTCAATGATTGAGGGGGGAAGGGAAAAAAAAAAAAAAAAAGATAACCTCTTACAAGCCTAATAAAATGCACAATTTCCATCATTAATTTTGGAGATGATTTTTCTATTTTTTTTCAATAATTACCAAAACTTATAAAAAATAAAAATCTACAACCCCACACAATTTCTTGAAGTGGTAATCCCACCATCAACTACTAAATTATGACCACTAACATACTTGGATTCATCACTAGCAAGATAAAGAGCAGCCTCAGCTATATCTTTAGCCCTCAAAGTTGGTCCTTTCAAGTTTGCAAGCCCTCTCACAAACTCTTCCATTTTCTCCACTTCTTGCTCACTTGGAATCCCAAAATTCAAACATTCCTCTTCTTCATCTTCTTCACCTCCACACCTCCATGCATTCACAAGCATAGATGTGGCAACCCCAAATGGTGAAATGCAATTCACTCTAATCCCATAACGGCCCAATTCGCAGGCCGTGTTCTTCGTGAGCCCAACAATGGCGTGCTTCGAAGCCGAATAAGCATGTGGTCCGAGCCCTCCCATGACACCCGCAACGCTCGCTGTGGATATTATACACCCACAGCCTCTCGGAATCATAACCCTCGCTGCGTGTTTGATACCCAATGCGACTCCTCGCACGTTCACACGCATTACACGATCGAACTCGTCGATGTCGAAATCCATAATGCTTTTGCGTTTGGATTGGTTTCCAAGAACACCGGCATTGTTGAAGAGAATATCGAGCTGCCCATATCGGGAAATGGTGGATTGCATCAGGTTTTCCATGTCTTCTTCCAAGCTAACATCGCAGTGGACGTAAGTGATCGAATGGCCCAAAGTGTTCGATAAAAGTTCTCCGAGAGTGTCTTCCACATCGGCGATTACTACCTTAGCACCGTGCCTCGCGAACAGCCTCACTGTTGCTTCTCCAATCCCTCTTGCCCCACCTGTGACTATAGCAACTTTTCCCTCCAATCTGTAAACGAAAAAAAAAAAAAAATGGTGTGGTTGATTGTTAGGCATTTTCACCAGGAGAAGAATAAAATGAAGCAAAATATATTATTGAAATTTAGAAATGTAAAAACAAGGGTAGTCTTGGATTTTGTGTAGTTTTTGGACTTGTTCAAGTGTATAATATATAATTGGAGGAATATTAAAGATGTTCCTAGTAGTGAACCTCATTCAAAGAAAATTATAGAATTGAATTATTATTCAAAACTAAGCAAGAAATGCAGAAGAAGCATTTATTCTAAGTTTGTGTTTGTGGGTGTTAATTGTGAAGAGGAAATTAAGAAGAAGAAGCAGAAAAAGAAATATAAAGGCAATGGAAGAAAGTACCTTCTAGGAGAGGGAGGATTGGTTTCCCATCCCATGATATGAATTCCATGAAGGGCTTTCTCAGGCATTACTTGGGCAGGCATGGTGATCAAAGAGAGAGAGAGAGAGAGAGAGAGAGAGAGAGAGAGAGAGAAGAAGAGCAGAGGTTTTCTGAGGATGTTTTGCGGAACGAGGGAAGAGGGTTTTTTATAGGCAGAATTAGTACTATCGTAGAGAAGAGGAAACCCAAATGATCCAGTGGGGTACATGCCAGAAGGGTCTGTTTTCACTATTTCAAGGTAACTTCCTTGGGAAAAATTATGCCTCTACTTTTTTTTTTTTTTTTTTTTTGAAAAATAACTATGCCCCTACTTTGGCCTAGCCTTTTGTAATATAATTATTAATAGGATTTTGTCAAAAATAAAGAAAAAAATGAGACCTATTACCCAAAAAAAGTAATAATAATAATAAGACCTCAAAAATATACTGTAGACCAAATGATAATCCTGTATATGATTTTTCTTTGTAAACAGACTGTTTTCATTGAGAAAGGTCCCTGTTTTCTTCTTTAAACATTTTTGAGGGAGATGTTGAAGAACCCAAATCATACATAGAAATATTTTTAAAGAAAAGCTTCGCTTTGGCAATTGAGCCAATACTGCTACTAGAGCTGAATTTGTCAAGGTCAAGAACAACAACTTGATCTAATCTGTCACACATAATTGGGACTAATCTTAATTCTTTATATATTATTTTCGTATCTATCAATTATATAAAAACTTTGAAATCCCAAAATGTCTGCATTTTGTTTGATGGATTTTGAAATATCTTATGGGTGAGAAACAGAGTAGTTTGGTCAAAGAGACCAACTACTAGTAGATTCACCATATCTATTATAAATTTAGTACTACAAGACTCCTAGCAATGCAAACACATTCAAGTTCAGTGGTCAATTTCATTTCCAACATTGCAGCCAGGGGAGAAAAAAAAAAAAAAAAAAAAACTGCAATTAAACAACCCTTTACTTGTCCCATCTAGATTTTATTATCTTTTTTTTTTGTCTCCCTATTTCAAATTTCTTTTTTGGTGAATTCCATTTCTCACATTTCAGTCCCATTAAAGTGGGTTTTAGTTTGTAATTCCAGCCTCTTTATTATTATTATTTTTTTATTACTTTTACTGCAATATTATCACCAATATTTTTGCATATAAATAACTCATGCATAGATGGAAAACAATAAGGTATTAGGCTTAAAATTGTTGCCCAGCTTCCAGGTTCCAAATCAAGTTAAGAAAGGCTAAGGCTATGCATATAGGTGGGGTAGGGTTTGCTGACCCATGATTAATTATTATGATTAGTTGTAATAAACCAAAGAGTAGAAGATTGAGTTATTAAACACAGAAGATTTTTTGAGTTAAACAATAAAGATTAGATTCTATAAAACTCAAAGGCATGACATATTGTAATATAGCTTCCTTTTTTATATTCATTTCCAACTGGTATCACATCCATCAAAATCCCATTCTTTGTTCTCTGTTACAGCCTCTATATATATATATATATATATAAATACACTTTTGTTTTAGATCCAATCTCTCTTTTTAATTTCAGGGACACGTGTGAGACAAAGCATGTGTTGGAACTAGCAAGTTTTGTATTTATAATTAAGTGAATTTAATTACTTAATTAACATATTTAATACTACCTTATAAATTAGTTAGTAGCATTATAATTTGTTAGTTAATCAGAATAATTAATTGGTTATTGACAATGACAAATAATTAATTTTAAAATTTTGTACTTATCATCATGTCGTTTATATAAAATAAAAACAAATAATCTAAGCTAGTTAAAGAGACATAGTTAACTATCTATCCAAACTCAACATGTTTTGTACATGGTTAATTATCAAATAATTACTATCTCCATCTCTATCGATAGAGGATACGATTTCAAAGAGATTTGGACAATAATAGCGCCAGCAGTTATTAAGCTTTTATATACAATTACTTTGACTTCCACAAGATGCATCCCCATGCTATAAATAAGCTTATTTAACTTAATCTGATTATGCATGCAAATCATGAAGTTAAGAGACACTCATACATGCACACACACACACACACACACACACATATATATATATATATATATATAAAGTTATTTTCTCCAGAACAACATCAGGTTTTTTATATTGTCTTATTAACACTAAATTATATATAATTCATATTTACTCTCGAATTATATGGAAGTAGACGACAAACAGATAATATAAACGGTCTGAAATGGCCTAATAAAATATTCTCCTATGCATATATATGTTGATTCATTAGCATGTATATTTAAAATGACTAATCAAAAGGATCAGATAAATTGAAAAAAATAGGATCAAATAAATTTTCTAAATTATTAGAAAATAAATAAATAGATAAATGGATAACTTTTCTGGATGAAAATGTTTAGGAAGTTTCTTATTATACCAATATTGATGCAAATAGAGTCAAAACTAAAACAACATTGATACTTTTGTTTTTTTTTTTTTGGGAGAAATTCTTAGTAAGAAATTTAAAAAATTGATAGCTGCTATTTGATCGAGTACTTAAAAATTATTTTATCATTTTTAAAAACAAAAAAATAATAATTACTCTTATACATGCCTAAAAAAAGTGCTTAATTTTAAGAAATCGTTAATCATGCTCTAAATAACATATTTTTAAGTCGTTTTTGGTAAAGCATTTAGTTAAACACCAATTAGTTCATTATATAAACAATGTAATTAAGTAGTTTATTTTGAAGTAATTACAGTATTAACTATACATGGAAACTATTAATTACTAATTTTAAAATCAGTTAAATTGGAGTAATAGAAGTATTTTGTTTAAATTAAAATTCTATTATATCCAGGATTTTTATCTTCATGATTGTCCAGGACAACACCTTATTACATGTAAATAGGAAAATGTCCTGCATAACAGATTTTTTTGTTTTTTTGGGGTAAGAAAGAGAATCTCCTTTGTTTGAATTATATAAATATCAAAATATAAATAAGTGGTAGAAAAGTAGAAAACTTTCCGTTTTCTTAAATCATTATATTTTTTTTTCATTAAAAAAGCAAACATGGATCATGTGGGATTCTCTGAGTTTTACCTACACAACTTTATATGTTGCTTATGTGATTATTATTTGGATTGGTTTTATAATTATACATCTATACATAATTGACTGCCAAATCGAAATCACAAATGATCAGAAGAGGATTGATTTGAATTAAAACCCTATGAATTCAACTCCTACTATATTATACATTTACATTATATATATATATATATAGTTCATCTATGATACAGATATTTGTATGTTTTTATCATCCGAAATTTAATATTGATGATTTTTTTCAAAACTATTGTAAATACTAAAATCTGCATTATAACATAATATAAACCGTCCGTACCATAAAATTTTCTTTGATATATATATAAATAGATATATGTATATATAGATATATATATATATATATATATATAGATATCTTTAAATAAACTATAATATAAGCCGACAGAAATTCTTGAGCTAGTTATTAATCCACGACAAAGTTGTATCTGCGGCCTGCTCAAATTAGTTTCGATTCATCAACATGAACATGTATTTATATCATTATAATAAAGAACATATGCAATCGCATTCTTCATATATATATATATATATATATATATATTAGGCATTTTTTTCAAGCAAAAAGAAATAAAAAATTTCTAAAACATTCCCAAAATGGGACATTAATTAATTAGTTCTTTCAAAAATATAGTCTTTCTATATTTGGTAAGCCTATATGTCCAGAGAAGTTGAGAATCAAGCTTATTGGAGATAACTAAGCATATACAATTCTGAATTTCCCTTCAGTTGAAGAAAATTAACAAGCATTCTTTTATATATGCGGTGTGTTTTAATTGGAGACACAAATTTAATATATATGCGTATATATATACACATTAAATATTTTTTTATGCTTTATTTCATGCAGGAGAAGAAATTAATACAAGAAGTACCTTCTAGAGGAGGGAGGATAGTCTTCCGCTCCCATGTGATGAATTCCGTGATGGGTTTTATAATCATCAGATTCAGAAATAACTTGGTTGAGATTTACATATATATATATATATATATATATGTAAATATCAAGCTGAAATGGAGATGGGGGAAATAGAGTGGCTATTTACAAATATATATATATATATATATATATATATATGTATTCGTAATTGCAAATTAAGGCTATTTGGTCGTCCATTGATGAAGAGGAAAATAGCTAAAGGTTTTTATAGGCAATAGAATGTAGGATTAATTATGGTTTGGTAACCTCAACTTAACTAAAATGAAGATTTTTTTTTTTTTTTTTGTTTTTTGGATAGAATTAACAGGGAGATTGCATTTGCTAGATTTTATTTGTTTATTTATTTATTTATTTTTGCTGAATGCATTGATAGATTTTATGTGCATGCATGTAAAACACATTCATATTTAATGTAGAGATAACTATTTTGTAACTGAAGCATTTAATATTGTAATTAAAGGCGACAGACTTTAGGGAGATTGCATTTGCTAGATTTTGGATGTAGATATATATGTTTGAGAAAGATGCATTTAACACATTTCTTAATATTATAGGTGATGGATTTCCATATACAAAACTTTTCTGGTCTCTTTAATGGATATTCTTGTGGTTAGTCTACCCACTGTAATTGGAGAAAATATTTTATATAAAATAATGTTAGAGTTATTAAAATATTTATTAAATTTATTTAGCAATTAATATGATAAATAATATAATAATATTTAATTAATTTATATTTTTAATTTATTTTTATATTAAAATTATATAGATCTATTAATTAATAATATTTTAATATATATCATCTCATAAATAAATTTGATAAATATTTTAATACCACTAATATTATTTAAATATATATATTTAGACTATATCACTACAATTATTATAGTACATGTCACCATTAAAGCCAAGCTGTAAACCACCTTTTATGAAAACTATTAGTTATAGATGGCTTTGTCAGTTTTAGATATATAACAGGAACTTTATATATTACATGGTTGGGTTAAACCAAAAATTAAAAAATAATTTACCACTTTGCTTTACAGCTTGTTTGCTCTATAGTAATTGGAAGTAATACCACTTCAGCATATACATAAGATATTTTATCCTATATTTAAAAGGATTCAAATCTCAAATTAATCATAAAACCATCTCTATTTCAATTTAAAAATTTGTGTCACAATTATTGAACGATTATCGATAGAATCTTACATGCCAAATGGTAGAATCTATACGTCAAATGGCGTTGGTATTATAAATCGTTATTATTAAAAAATTTATTTTTAAGATTTTAATTTAAAAAATAATATAATTAAATATTTTAATAAAAAATTGTTACATAAACTAATAATAATCATGAAAAATAGCAAGATTTTTTCAATAATCTTCTAAGTATACACTATAATTTTTTACCATATTAAACTCTTTCCTAATGCTGATGTGTATATATATATATATATAATAAATATATTTACTAGGTGATACATACATGATACACCTACTTTGTCTGATGGGGCATAGGAAGTATACTTGCATGTCCCACCAAATGTAATGTTGCCCAACTTATTTTGGAAGGCATCGTTTATTAAAATAATCATATATGTTAGATATATTATTTATTTTAATTTTTTATATTTTAATATTGTTGGTTATTTTTAGTGTTATGGAATTAATAGGTTTAATGTGCTTTTTAATCATTATACATATAAAAGTTATTTTGTTAGCATTGAGTTGGATTTAAAGTGCTATTACATTAATTGTTATAATGGTTTTTGTATTTCTTTTATGACAATTGTCCTAATTACATTCATTTTATAACCTTTTTTCTCTCCTATATAAAAGGCTCTTTTAGTCTAATAGTTTTATATTATATACTATAATTAGCTACATCTTAAAATTACTTGTGGAGGATATGTATTAGATAATCCAATGCAAAAAGAGCCGTATTTAATTAATTAGTGTATTCACTTAATATTTTGTGTTTGCTACATTTTCTTAACAGATATTTCTCTACTTGATCCCTTCCCCCCCCCCCCCCCCCCCAAAAAAAAAAAAAAAGGATATTTCGACCTCTTGAATAAATACATTCTAACAATATGTTCCACGCACCACCACATACCATTATATAATATAATATATATATATATATATATATATATATATGATATATTTTTTTGAATCAGGGTTACAGTATAATTCTAATAGAAAGGGAACAGAAAAGGAGGAGAGGGGGTGTTGAGTCGAACCAGATTTAAAAAATGTGGTGTATGAAATGATTACAACTCAACCACCTTTACTTGTCATATATAATCTTCATTTGAAAGGGATTAATTAAGAGAATTTGCATGGCAAAATTTCATACGTTTTGCTGCTATTAGAAAATTGTAATTCATTTTTTAAATATTGTTATCAAGGAAGACAATCATTAATAAGGTCATGTTGAAGTGTCAAATATTAGTTAGCTTTATTTAAGTTACTTTTGACTTTCTAAAATTAAAAATTAAATGAAAAAAAAACCAATAACAAAAATGAATTAGTAATTTAGATTTCTACTGAAGATTTAACCCAAAAAAAAAAAAAAAAAAAAAGAAGAAATTGAGATGCAGGATGGATTCCCAATGGTGACTTTTTTTTTTGTTTTTTTTTTCAGTTTTGATATGGACCAAAATAAATTTGTCAACAAAATAAATAACAAGTTGATTTTCATTACCAAATGAATTATTTTTTATTTTTTATTTTATTTATCTGGCTTCATCACATTGATTTGTTTCCAAAAACAATCGAAATACGCATGGGCGGAAATGAATAGCCAGGACGACCTCCTTTGAACATAAACAATCAAATTGAAATTGATATATTTGCAGATATGCGTAAGCTTTGAATATAGCACTAAAACGTGAATTTAATTAACAATGAAACTGTCATGTCTCAAAAATTAAAAAAATATATTTGATCGATTCATGAAACCAGGCCACTTTATCAATGTCATGTCGAACAATATATTTGATCGATTCATGAATTGAATTACTTTATTGTAATTTCACGTATCAGCCTCCAGCCTTTGCCTCTTTCTATACATCTTTTTCAACGAAAAGATAAAACTACTTAACATTGACTATAAAAAGTCTATAAAAGTATATATATTATATACACTCTATATAAATATATTGTCATTAATTAGTGTGGTATTACTAGTAATGACAAATTAAATTTCAAACCACATGGTTCATATTGAAACAGTGAAGTTGATTTTTTTTAACAAAGAATCTACTTTTTAAAGATAAACATCAAACAAATAGTCCGATCCAATTTTACAAATTCATCATACCAAGTTTTTTTTTTTTCCCAAAAAAAAATTGTTCAAGTTCATCATACCAAATTGAGTAACATTATATGTCAGGGTGGTGACAGTCACCACCACCCTATATATCAGTAGGTCCAGTGGCTTTTATATATTCATAAGATCCACTATTATTTTTATTTATATATATATATATATATATATATATATATATATATATATATATATATATATATATACATGGGATCCATTGATACGTACGATGGTGATAATTACTAATGATAACAAACATCATTTTTCTACCAAGTTGATGATGTGTAAAAATAAATTGCCAAGAGCATATAAAGAAAATTTTGTCTAACTTCCGTGAGTTTAAAAAAACGCAGATGGTAGGGCTAGCATATAAACTATAATTTGTTCGTCCCCTCTATAGATAAACTTCGAAATGCTAGAATGGTTGCATTAAAGCTACCACCGTGCCATTGATCCAATTCTTCTCTTTATTCTCCTTTGTCCATTTGTCAAAAACTTGTTTCCCCTTCATTTTTTTCACTTCCCTTATTTTATTTTATTTTATTTTTTTGAAAAGAAGGGAAAGAAAATTAATTTCAATATTTGTTTATACAACGGCATGAATCACATGAAGGCTTGGCATTAAGCACATGAAGGCTTGTTAAGGCCTTGATACAATAGTTATAAACAAATACCAAAATGTACAATACTATAATAATATGCTCTACATTACCTTTTTCTCTTTTGGACAGATCGAGTACTTTGACTCGATTCACTAACATTTGAAAGTGGTAGACACCAGCACTTCTACTTCTTTTCATGAAGGTAAAGTTATCAATCCAAAAATAAAATAAAATAAAATAAAAATCCACAATTTCTACCAATGAATTGGTTTCTTCTCTGCTATAATGCAAGTGTTCTCAAGTGTCCTGCTTTGTGAACAACCAATCCATATCATTTCTTCATGATATTATATGAATTTAGTTGTTACCAAAATAAGAAAATTATATATATAATATCTACACAATATCCAACATTTTTTAACAATATTTTACTCCGTTCGAGTGTGATTGGCTAGAAGAAAAGACATTGTTTGCATATTCTATATACACTAATCATCAGATGACCAAATTAAAACAAAAGATCAAAGAAATAATTTTTTTTTTTTGCTTGAAAGATCAAACAGATAATTAATCTTAGTGTTACAATTAATTGATATAGTTTAGAGTTAGGGGAATGATCCTCTATCTTAAGCTACTGGGAATTCTTTGATCACTATTAAGGAGAATAATAAGAAGTTGACTTAGATTTAAATATAGGGTCTCTATTTTTATCTAATATATTCCAGAAAAAATCTGAGAAGCTGCATAGCAGACAAAGCTACAGGGCAAATAATTTTTTTTCTTTTTCTTTTTCTGATATTAAATTTGTCGTTTAAGTATGATTGTGTAGTTGGGATGTCATTGTTTTTAGAAAACTTTGTACGCAATAAATAGAGCAAAGATAAGATGCCATGGACCATAGTGTTTGTTTAGTGGCGACTTTTTAACCAAAGTTCAAAATGTTTATTTTACATTTGTCCATGTGTTCGGGAATGGAAATGCTTTCTCTTTATTCAATTTCTACTACCAAAACATCAAGTCGGCTGTTCTAATTAACAACATCCACAACATGAACTTTTTTCCTTTGGCCCATCAAGATTAAGCAAAAGAAAGTTAGCATTCACTCTTCAATACTTTGCATTATGCATAAAATTAGTGGGTATTTTATGGTTAGTTTAAGGACTAAATGCTCCAAAATTATATGCTTATGTATTGCGTTAATGGTCCCTCAATGATTTGTATATATTCCATAAGCCAAAAAGGAAAGTGATAAAGAGTTCGTTGACCCATCCAGGAATTATTTTGTTCATATTTTTTACATCAATAATCACTTTTTGAGCCCAATTGCAGAACAAGAGGCACGTATTTAATTCTTGTTAGTTGACGTTTGGACATCATTAGAATATCTATATGTAATTATTTATTTATAAGCACTAGAAAAAAAAAAAAAAAAAAAAAAAAGAGTTTATGCTTCCCAAACTATTTGAAAGTGGTTGTTTTGTACTTCCTTATTTGTTTTTGTTTTTTGTTTGTTTGTTTTTTTCCTCCTAAACATATAAGTAAACAAAGCAACAAGGCAAACGCAATTGAGTGGGTGTTAAATTGCAAGTCTCCAACCTTTGTATCATGCACACAATGTTGTCATATTATATATATATATATATATATATATATATATGTATTGGTATATATATCTACCTTTGTATTTTCGAAAGCTATAGTCATACCCATTATATTTGAAATCTTTTCTATTTTTCTAGACGCTAATATAAATTTCCCAAAGAAACTATGCAAATCCATTTATTTTACTACACAACCAAAAAATATAAATATTTTCTAGTCGGATTTTATCAGAAACAAGAAAATTTAAGATACCAATGCTGATGCCCTTTTACGATCTTCACCATCTTATCAGTCATGGGCATGTTGTAAGACTCTCATTCAGAAACGTGAAAGTCCATACCAACAGTTGGATTGGGCTTTTGTTTTGAGCTTAGGGAAGTTCTTTTTACACCCAAATATCTCCCTCCATTTCCAATTCATGTAAATATTACCAAAAAGCTCTAAAACCCTCTGACGCTTTTATTTCTCTTTCAAATCTTCGTTTTGCGGTGTTTGTTTGTGGCCAGCCTACCAGTGTTGCATCTAATTTTGTATTGTAGAAAGAAAAGAAAATGTTTAGAATGAAATAAAAATGTTTATTAAATGTCAAAAGTTTTTTTTTTTTTTTTTTTGGGGGTAATTTTATATCAAAATTTATGTAGGAAGACATTTTGGTTGTCTAGAAAGAATGACTCTTAAACTTAATAGTTCCAATCCAGTTTATGTATAGTCCAAACCCAAAAACAAACATGGGCTGAACTTGGTTAGATCAGAAAGACAGGTGCATGTTTGGGTCCAAACCCTTTCTTTTTTTTCTTTTTTGTTTTTTAAGGAAAAAGAACTTACGGCTAGCAGTAATGACTACTTTTATTTGATAAAGCATTAATGATATATTAATAAACGCCTGTTTTACTACATACTGAAATTATTACCAATAAAGAATATAAGAATTATTTTGTACATTTTACATAATTTAAATGATTATAAATTCAAATCATCTTAAAAGAAATATGTGATATTGTTAAAATTGATACAAAATTGAATTACAAATGTTTGATATATCTGTTAACATAGATCAAACAATATATGTGGATCCTCCACATTTGATTTGAAGCTATCCTTAGGCAGATTTCAAGGCGCTTAGTTTTTAATTTGCCCTCCATCGTTCACATGTTAGATCGATGGGACTCATATTTGAATTTATTGGGCCTTTTCCAGTCCGAACCATTTCCCAAATTTCATATATATGGTTATTCAAGCAGTTTCTTGATATTTTGGTAACTCCTGTCATGACTCAATGACGAATCTATATTCCATCAATTTATTATATCCCTAAGCCCACAAAACAAATGCTTTTTTTATTTTTATTTTTTTTACAACTAAAAATCAAAAATCGTCCTTGACTAGCAGAATTATATGGACCATTCACTTTAGCATTAGAGTTTTAGGTTTTTAGAAGCACTCAAATCGGACTTTCAATCTCTAACCATGGAGCTACTTTTTTTTCAGCTCCTGACAACAAGGATTTACTTCCCAAGTTGAAAGAAAACAAAACATTAAACTAAAAAACAAAAAAGTATTACTTTGGTTGGAGTTATATTTATGGGTTCTTTGACTCAAATAACAACCTACCTTATCTTTGAATTAGTTGCAATTTCTATCGGTATCATTTTATGAGCTTTTTGTTGTTTAATGCAAGCTCCACCTAAAACCCATATTTGCTTTAGTTGGCTTCAAATATTCCTACTTACCACACTAGCAGCTTAAAAAGAATACTATAGGCAGTTTTTTAATTTTTTAATTTTTTGCCAACTGCTATAGGCAGTTGAGTGGGGTCAGATAGGAAGAAAAAGAATACACTCAATCTGGGTTTTAGTTTTGGTATTGAAAATATCACCATGAGCAGGAAGGAAATTTTGAAAATAACTTCTATGGTTTAAGTTCCGGTTTGAATAACTATCGATTATGCTTATGCATATAGCTTTTTGAAATCATATAATTCATTGATTTTGTTTTCAAGCTCAATTCATAAAAATTAATTTTGAGCCTCAAAAGTCAAAATTAACATTTTAAAAGTCATGTTAAACAGTTTTAGTTGGTAATGTCTTTATTAAAAAAAAAAATTCATTTTTTAAATTAAAAACATTTTTTTTTAATTTAAGATAAAATAACAAAGATATTTTAATTTCCCCATCGTTTTCTTTACTTAGAATTCAAACTTTAACATATATATTATTTATTGGTTATGGGATGATTGTAGAAATTCTATATAAGGGTGTAGAATGGTGGGAATGAAGACAAAAGAAATGGAAGCCAGCCACTCGCACCTTAACAGCATCCACTTCCACTAAAAAGCAGAGTGAGAAATTACAGAAATATATACTTGGCTTGCTTGCTTTACAACCAAAAAAATAAAATAAGTAAAAACGGCCACATTATATACATGAAAAATGAAAATGGTCGAATGGAATTCAATTTCTAATCATACATGCGAGCATTAAGCGGCACGTCGTCTATACAATTTGTTGGAGTTTGATATATTGTTTGGCTAGTGGAAATGGTTTTGATTGCTGCTTCACCAATGAATCAAAGCTTTAAAGCTAAGCTTGCATCATTTATCTATATATATATATATATATATATATATATATATATATATATATATATATCCCCATCTATGCATATACTTATGAACTTTCCTCTTTTTCTTTATTTTGTGGAGATTCATAAAAAAAAAAAAGAAAAAAAAAAGAGTAAATGTATAAATAAAGGAAGAAAATTATTGCATTTTTTTATTGAAAGTTGTAAATTGTTAAAGATGTTTTAGTTCACTCTTCCTTTCAATAATATACTTTTTTTTCTGTATACCCTTTTTTTTTTTTTTTCCTCTTTAACTTAATAACAGAATTATCTTTTTTTTTTTTTTTTTTTGGGTTTAAGTTCTGTAATATTCTCAAAATATCAAATATATGCATAGTTGACTTTAAAGTATATTATAGCTAGCTTTCACTTATAAGAGAACAAAAGCTTTTGATACCTTTACGTATGAACTTTCCTCTTTTTTTCTTTATTTTGTGGAGATTCATTAAAAAAAAAAAAGTAAAGGAATAAATAAAGGAAGAAAATTATTGCATTTTTTTATTGAAAGTTTTAAATTGTTAAAGATGTTTTAATTCACTCTTCCTTTCAATAATATACTTTTCTTTCCGTATAATGTTTTTTTTTTCCCCTTTAACTTAATAATAGAATTATCTTTTTTTAAATAATAAAAAATTCGTAATATTTTCAAAATATCAAATATATGCATAATTGACTTTAAAGTGTATTATAGCTAGCTTTCACTTATAAGAGAACAAAAGCTTTTGATACCTTTAGACTAGCTAGTATGCAATGGTAAAGGATGTGGATCCCTCTAGGTACCTTTTCCTTTGTTGTCTTTCTTCGTCATTGTATACCATTTTTACTTTTCTTTCACCTTTTTAAAATTGGTTTTGTGTTATGAAGTAAATCTTGTATCATAATTATGAATACAAGGCCTACAGATAATTTAGCTATATAGGAATAAGTTTTAATGAAACTTAAATGCACATGTTTCCCCTGTCATTCTCAACATAGGCTCCATAGTTAATAACTATGAATAATTGATAACAATGTGACATAAAAGCTGATGAAATATCTAATAAATACAATAACCTATAGTATAGTCATGTAAATTTTTCTCTCTTTTTGAACTATAATATTACCTTTACTTTCTTTCTTTTTTCTTTTTTTTTTTAATATGTAAAAAACTTCCCATTTTTTTCTTAAATAATTGATGTACTCTTATACTAAATAGTCTATTTACTTACCCAAAAAAAAAAAATTAAGTAGTCTATTTTCAACGAATTTACTCATATATATTGGCAATTAAGTTGAATGATTTTAGCCAATTCAGTGTGGTGTAATCTTCCTTCCTATTACCACATGAGACAAACTAATCTCAAAATTCAAGCATCATTAATATTGAACTTCATCTTCACCGGAAAATAAAATAAAATAAAACGAAAAGTGAGAGGGGCTATAAATGGAGCATAAAATCATAATTTTTTTAAAAAGGAAAAGCTAACAACAAGGAAACCATATCTCATAGATACCAAAGAGCATATTAAAAAGGCTTTACCAGAAAGCAAAAACTTCCTCTAAAAAGAAAAGCACTCATCTTCCACTAAAAATGACCACCAACAAACTACCTTCCTTTTCTCTGTTTATATAGCTCAAAAAGTTTGAAAATTTGGACGAATCTATTTAGGACAAAAACTCAGCGAACCTTCCTTCTTATTCCTCTTCGATGTGGAACAGTTAAAAAGAAGAAAAAAAAAATAATTATCGGGTACATCCAAAAGTAGTGGAAGAATCACGAGTCACATCATTCACGGACACTTGATTAGGATGCAACCAAATCGTTCAAGTTTCACTGATACCTTACATGGGACCCTTGTTGCCCATGCCAAGGACCCTTAAGCATACCACCATGAGTGGTAAAATAAATAAAATTTGCTCCAAACAATATGTTTGTCTATATGACAATTATGTGATTTATTTATACCTTTGTATTATTTTAGAAGAGTTTTAATCATCCTTTTCTTTGTCATGTTCCTGTGGTTGTGTGTGATACCCATGTCCTACTACCATACCCTTCATGGGCTCCACCCACACCTAAAATATATAATATTTTATTTTATTTTCATCTTAGGAATGTGAAAACAAGACTTGACGGCTATTTTGTTTATTATTTTAATAATATTTTTCTGAATATATATATTCTATATGGATCGAATATAGATTTCAATTGGATGTTCCCTTTTTTTTTTATTATTATTATTCGACAACATAACATTTGAACTATGACATATATAATATACAATTGGCCAAGTATTTTTTTTACTAAAGTTTAATGAAATTAACTGTCTAATATTCACATAAATAATATTTTTTCAATAAATTAATAAAACAAATTGTTGCCCTTTTGTATTATTTTTATCAATCTTATAACAAAATTATAATTCAAACATAGTTTTGCCTTTTTTTAAAAAAATAAAATAAAATTCAGCGGTGAAGTTCAATCACCATCCAAATAGCAATCTCAAATATAAATTATTCAAAATAAAATAACATTAATATTTGATCCTTTTTAAAAAAAAAAATAAAATATGTAAATAAAATGAATAATCTAAAAACAGTATATCATAAAATAAAGAATGCTTAGAGAGGGCTGCGACAGTGAGAAACCAAAATACTGATTGGTATAGTGGTCATTCTAGTGGTCCCCACGTTCGCTATTTGTAGCTCAACCGTCAACGAATCGGATCCGCAACACAGGCTTTGTCAGGGACCTGGAGGCCCACTGCTTATCATTTTTGCATATAAATAAAATAAAATAAAATTATAAAAAAAAAAAAAAACTACTTTGTCTCTTTCTTTCTCTCTGTTTATTTTATTTTTTCTCTGTTTAATTTATTTTCAATTTTAAACTTAGATTTTTGGACCCACCAAAAAAATGTAAATTTGATTAATTCGATTTCATGTCTTAAATTAAATCCGGGAAGACTTCCCACGTATGTGTCAATTTCCTGAAATTTTAAGAAATAAAAACTTTCATACTTTTCCTTTTTCTTATCATAGTTTGTGGGGTCCATTTTTTAGGTAAACCACATGTAAATTTTTGGAACTATTAGACACACTTTAATTAAGTGGTGAGATTAATTGAATTGTGCGTTTATAAAATGCGGAACATGATTTTCCAACTACAAATGTTATTCTAATTTATGTACCAATTAAAAAGTTATGCTTTAGCACAATATATATAAAAAAAAGAAGAGCGAGAAATGCTTTGAGAAAATGTCATTTCTAGGACTCTTTGATAGAGTTATGTTAAAATTTATTTTCTTTTTCCTATACAAATTTTTGCATATCAAACTAAATAATTTATCCTTTTTTTGGTAATATATTTTTATTTATTAGGTTAGTAGATTAATTTTAATGATTGATAAAGGAAAAGTACATGATATGTCTTATAACCAATAAAATATGATTTTCAAATCAAATTAGGATATTATTATCTAACAAAAAATTTACTCGATTATTATTATTATTTAAAAAAAATTAAAAATACAAGCATTTAAAGGGTTCATTCAATGCAACTATTTGTTTTTATTTTCCCTTATTATTTGAGATTCATCTTCCACCCGATTCTATAATTTGCAATTCAAAATTAATTTTTAAGATTCCACTAGTAAAACAATATATTTGACATACATTATAACTTTTCACATGCATATACACTATTTGGAGTTTTGGCTTTTGGCAGTATTAATTACATACAACATTTGTTTATTCAATTGAATAAATATGTTTTGATAAATCAATGTAGCGAGGTGAAAAAAAAAAAAAGAATTGGAATTGAGAAAGATTATTCTATTTGACATTGACATGTAAAGCAAAATTATTAAAATAAATTTGTTTATTATATAACATTTATGAACTGTATAATTGGAGTGTTCACGTGTACCCTTCCTATTTGAGTGACACATTATTTGTTCACGTTCCTTTCTTATGTCCCAATTTTGTTGTCATTTTGTTATTTTCTTATCACAAATGACAAGTTCATTGAATTATTTTAGAAAAAAAATATATAACAAAAATTATTAATTTTCAGTTGTGAAAAGGTATATGGATATACAGTTTACGGACATGATCTAGTGAGAGCAGCAACTTCCAATGGACTCGGGAGCAAGTGATTGGATACCCCAAGAAAGATAATTACAGCAAAAATAACATGATCCGATACAACGACCGCATTATAAGCGGCACGATGCGCGCAAATAAAAACGCGCACGCAAAAAAAAAAAAAAAAAAAACTCACACCGTTTTCTTTCATTCCAAAATTCCCCAGTTAAAACTAAAAAATAATTAAATAAAAAAGTATATAAAATAAAAATCATATTAAATACTCTCTCACTCTCACACGCTCTCTTCACGTCTCTCTCTCTCTCTCTCTATCTGACCTCCACCACCGTTTCATTTATTCATTTCGTTTCATTTCCCCGAACTCCAAGAAACTCTTCTTGCTCTCGCTCTCTTTCTCTCTCTTTCTTTGGCTCACTTGGAGCTTTAATGGTGGAAATGTGAAACTAGAGAACGGAGAGTCGTACAATTCTGTGAGAAATTAGGGTTTTTTTGTTTGAATTTTATGTTGCAAAGTTTGAGGACGGAAAAATGCCGTTGACGAGGTATCAGATAAGGAATGAGTACGGTTTGGCGGATCCGGAGCTGTATGCAGCTGCGGATAAAGATGATCCCGAGGCTCTCTTGGAAGGAGTGGCTATGGCTGGTCTTGTTGGTGTATTGCGCCAGCTAGGTGACCTCGCTGAGTGAGTTTTTCTTGTTTCTCGCTATTTTTTTTGGGGGATTTTTTTTACTGTCTCTCAGTGGTTGTTGAAATTTCTTGTAACGGATTTAGTTTGAGAGTGTGGTTGTGACTGTAATGCTGAATCCCTAGGGTTTGAATTTCGGGACAATTTATGAAATTGACAATGATTTGGGAATTTATGTTTGGAATTTGAGGTTCAGATTTCGGTTATATGGTCAGATTGTTCTTGTTTATAGGTTTTAGTGGCGAATTATAATTGTAACTAAATGCTGAATCCGCAAGGTTGAGTTTTTGAGTTCTGTTGGAGAAAGTCTTTTTATCGGGATGATTGAAGTAGGCGCTAAACCGGGAAATTAGTTCGGGATTTGAGTCTATGAGATACTTGATTATGTTTTATTCAGGATTACTGAAGTACTTATAGTGAAGTTCTTAATTCTGGATCTATTACAAAAGGAGTTGCTAAATTTATGGTCAAATTTGGTTCTAACTGTACTTTTTTCCCCCTATTTTATTTTACGTGGCTTAAGTTGTGCAGAATACTTAGCTTAAACCAGTAGATAGATTCTCCTTTCGGGTTATCATTTTTTTTTTTTCTCGTTCTTTTAGCTTTCTTGTTGAGATTCTGTTGTTCGAAGATTGCATTTCTTAGTAGGGATGGAGTGTTCTCAATAAAGAATTTTAAGTTTTAATTTGTATTCCCAAGCGTGAATTAGATGATGCATTGTTTTTAAGCTCTCAACTTGAGATAAGGAGAGTAAATTCAGTATTTTGGGATATCGTTGGTCATTGGTTTATGTTTGTTTGCCTGTCCTTTATTTATTTATTTTTTGGTTTTTGTTTGTTTGCCTGTCCTTTATTTATTTTTTCCTGCTACTTTTGTTGAAGTGGTTTTCATGCCACTTATATGACGTTCAGACCACTCGTTAATTATCCTTGGGTTCCCTTTACAAGAGCACTAATAACGTAGTGATAAATTTTGACCTTACTTTTAGCAAATTGTGATCCTCAATATGAAAACATGCTTACTTGTTTCAACTTGTGGTTGTATAAGGTTTGCGGCTGAAATATTCCATGACTTGCATGAAGAAGTAATGGTGACTGCTGCAAGAGGCCACGGTCTAGTGGTTCGTGTCCAACAGCTTGAAGCAGAGTTCCCTTCAATTGAGAAGGCACTTCTATCCCAAACTAATCATTCATCCTTTTTCACCAATGCAGGTTAGATTACATGGCATACGTTTTCTTTATAAAAAAAAAAAAAAAAAAAATGGCATGAATAGTCAGTTATCTTTATCATAATTGAGTGATAATGGTAAGCAATAATGATATATATTCATAATTTTACTGCAGGTGTTGATTGGCATCCTAATTTGCGTTCCGAACAAAATTTGGTTACTCGTGGAGATTTACCTCGCTTTGTGATGGATTCTTATGAAGAGTGCAGGGGTCCACCACGGTTATTCCTTTTGGACAAGTATGATTTTTATATTATTTTGACTTGAGTAATTCCATTGCAAAAGATAAAACTAAAAGTGACTTGATTTTAATCAGGTTTGATGTTGCTGGGGCTGGGGCATGTTTAAAGCGTTATACTGATCCTTCGTTCTTTAAAGTGGAAGCAGCATCCTCTGGAATGGCAACAGTTGAGTATCAAAGGGAAAAAAAGACCCGTAAAGCAAAGGTATCTTTGAAATGATTCCATCAACTGGAAAAGCAACTTTTGGGGTGATTGTTTAAACTAGATTATCTGTTGCTTTATGTGTAAAGCATATGATGAGGCTCATTCATGCTTATTTAAATATCTTTTGCGTTAGGACATTTATTTTTATAAATATAGCAAAGATGCTAGTTGTATCATACCCCATGAATGGGATCTGCTTAGGACTTCTAGGGGTCATATTGCTGCTAATTCAATCTTCATTATATTCCCCTAAATGGGTTGATGGGAATTATCTTTATTAATCAGAAATTCTTTCATTTGATGTTTTATTTCCTATAGGATTGAGACCATCAACTTAGTACTTTTATTCAATTCTCTTCTTTGATGCCTTTCCAACTTAAAGTTTTAGGCAATCTGTTAGTCTTGGTTTTCAGTTAGATTCTGGATAAAGCCTCAGTTAGCTTCACTGTTCATTTGATATCTTAATTGACATGCATCGGATTCTATATACAGGCGGACATAAATATTTAACTTCCCACCTGCACTTCTTATATGTTCAAATTTTTATGCATGCTGCATGTCCAAGTGTATTCATTCAATATCTTTTTGCTTCTTTTTACCTACAGACATACATGCACAAGTGTATATATTTGTGTATATACAAAGATAGTATTCCTTTTTCAGCACTGAGATTGCTACCTCATGATTTGAGTGAATAAAATTTATTTCTTCATGTGGATGGCATCTCAATATGGTGTGGTCCAGTTCTTCTAATATGTTGCATTAATTGTTACCTTGTTTTTGGCAGAAGAAAGGATCGCGCTGGAGGAATGGAGAAACACCAGAAGTCATACCAGCATCTACAAAGTGAGGCCTCTTATTTCATGCTGGCTCATTTTATCATTCACATTGTTGTTGTGTTTGTATATTTCAAAAATATAGATGGTTGATTGGTGACTTAATTGTTTTCAACTAGTGCAGATTGCATCAGTTGTTTTTGGAAGAGCGTATTGAGAATGGTTATAGTGATCCTGCACGTCTTGTGAAATTAAAGAGAAGGCAATTGAATGGATCTGCAATTGATTCAAAAGGTCGGAAAAGTTACATGGAAAAGTTTGTGGAGACGCCTTCACCAGAGCATAAAATGGTTTGTGAAACATCTGTTTCACCATCACTCTTGAAGTTAACGTCTGAGAATACAAGTGAATCAGGGCTTAGAATACTTGAAATTGGTACAGTGAGTTCTGCTGAAAAGTCACCACTAAAAGAAAGTGCTTGTTCATCACCTAATGACCATGAAGTTGTATTAAAGGCCCTGATGAATGGTTTTAATGAAGGGGTGGCCAGCAGAGAAATTGTCAAGGTGCCTGAGCCACCCCTTAACGATGAGACAGTTGACATTCCTTCCACCGTTCATGATGAGGCAGTTGAGCAATTATTATCCGTTAATGAAGAAGACAAAACTGAAGGCAGTGTAAATGGGTATGCTTCTGATGATGTTACCAGTGAGGTAGACAATTACATGGATGCTCTAGCTACCATGGAGTCAGAAATAGAAACAGACAATGAGTATAAACCTAAGAATAATTTGCATCTTTTTAATACTCAAAAACATGGGACAGATTTTGATGCAAATGAAGAAAATTCAGAGCTCCAAGCTCAACTTTCAGATTCACAGTCAGTTGGAAACTTCTCTATGTCAGATGATGGGAATAATTCATTCAAGAAAAACAGATCAAGTTTTTCATGCTCTGACACTCCAAGCAGCTTGGTTGAGAATACACCATCAGATTGTGATGGAGTGTCTAAAGTAGTCCCTTCTACTGCAACTGGAGCTGAGATTGCAGATGTGCCATCCAACCAGCTCTCTGTAATTGATGAGTCTCTGGTGACAACTTCCAATGAGCTTGTGGTGTCTCATGATACACGGATTCAGGGAGTCCATTGCTCTGATGTGGAAGATGCATCTAGTAGTGTGCTGCTTGAGGATTTGAATTCAATACCAGTACAATTAGATCCTGGAACCAGCTTGTCAACAGCTCCATTGATGGGATCCAAAATAGATGAAATGCCTACTGAACATATTATGCTTGGTTCTACTTTACCCAGTACAGATGAAAAGGGAGTAATCCATGTTGATCTGCCATCTGTTATCCCTGATGTTTCCTCTGCAACTAATTATGATTACACAAACACTTCTGAAAGCTTTCCTCAGAATGAAGATGGAGATCCAAATGTCACTTCTGATGCTTTACCTCATTTTTCGAACATTTCAGAGCTGGCTTTTGAAAACACAAGTAGAGATAATTCTATGAACGGACTTTTTCATACACAACATGAGGATGAAGATTCAAAGCAAAATTTACCAAGTGCCTCAGAGGAAGAAAAGCAGTTCTGTTCCTCTGCCTTGGCAGAAGAAGCTTGTTCTGCAAATTTGCTATTGACTGACAGTTTGCCTGCTTCTAGTTCTTATTATTCAGATGTTGTGGAGAGTGACAATTTGATTTCCAAAGTGGATGATGCTGTTACAGCAGCTGTAGTCAACTATGAAGTTTTACCTCCCATGGTGGATAGTGCACAGAGCACTGGCTCAGAAGAGACTCCTTCCGCAATGGATTCTTCACAGACCCAAAGCTTAATGGGGCAACAATTCTCAGATTCAGGTGAAAATGTTCATAATGTTCCTGTCACAGCAGAAATGGGTGTTACATATTCCAAGGAGAAATCATATACGGAAGAGAGTTCTAGGGTGGTGGACAGTGAGGAAATATGCCTATCTACCAGCTATATGGATGCAGTGGACGAAAATCCTGTTTCTCTGGGACTACTGTCTAACCTTCCAGATTACCCTGGCAGTGATGGCCATATAAATTCAGATGATGTGGTACCCGAACCAGTTAATGGAGTAGATCTGTCCATGCCTTCTGTTGTTGTTGATGATGCTGTCGGTGATGTCAACAATGTTAGCTGCATGTCTCGTGATGCAGTTTGTTCTCCATCAAGGGATCTTACGGATTTACGAGAATCTCCTCTTGGCTCTGAGGATCACCTTGAGAAAGAAGTGGAATTTGATGAGGCGGTTTGTTCTCCATCAGGGGATCTTACTGATTTACGAGAGTATCCTCTTGGCTCTGAGGATCACCTTGAGAAAGAAGTGGAATTTGATGAGGCGGTTTGTTCTCCATCAAGGGATCTTACTGATTTACGAGAATCTCCTTTTGGCTCTGAGGATCACCTTGAGAAAGAAGTGGAATTTGAAGAGGCGGTTTCTCCAAAATATCTTATGGAATCAGAAGCACAAAAGCAATTAGGTCAACTGGATGTTGCTCCCACAAATTTGGACTCGAACACATGTATGTCAGTGCCATATGACAGGTCCAGTTCTAAGATAGTTAATGATGTACATGATTTATCTCAGAACAGCTTGCCTGTTGGTGATATTGGTGCAGTCTCAACACCTTTGGAGATGAAAGATGAAGAGTCTGAATCAAAATCTCCATCTCAAAGTAATATGTTAGATTACATGGAAGATGCTGAGCTGTTACCTACCTGTAACCTACCAGAGTCAAATACTGTTTTAGAAAAGTCTTTAAAGTCACAAGCTGATCAAGCTGATGTGGAATGTCTGCAGTCTGATGATGCAATGCTTCATCCAGAAACTCCTTCAGAAGAATCTCAGTTACAATCTGATCAGCCTGATGTGAAATGTCTAGTAGATCAAGTGAATTCTAACTCATCAGTTCTTTCATCTGAAGAGGTTGAATCCTTAGATCTCATGGATAAGGAAAAATGCGAACACAGAGAATCTCGAATAAGCTTACATCAAGATTTAAATGTTTCTTCGGAATCTCTTCAAGAAAAATTTCCAAGTCAGCCTTCAACATCAGAGTTCTTACCAGAGTCAGTAGGTCAGGAAGTTGATAATACAAAACAAGCCTTTAATTCATCAGAGTCAGTTTTTCCTAGCTTTGGTTTGCTCCATGAACCAGCTCAAGTTGATCTGGGGGAGATGCCACCGTTGCCACCTCTACCTCCTATGCAATGGAGGATGGGAAAGTCTCAACATACTTCCCTCATGCCGCAAAGATTATCGGTGGAGCCTTATCATGACTTGTTTTCACCGATACAGCCATCAAAAGCCAATGAGAGAGCTCAATTTGAAGTACCAGCATCCCAGAGTGGTTTACAGCAGCCAGAGAACCTGTTTTTGCCTCTCACAATTGTAGAAAATAAGAAATCCGTAGATATTTCTGAGCCTTTGGCAAGTAATCTGATGCTGCCAACCACATATTCATTGCAATTGCCAGAAATGGTTCATGATGCTAATGGCCAATTCAGTCACCTTGCTTATGGGGGAACACAATCCCTAAACCCATTCTTAACATTACCAGTTACATCTAATGAGAAGCCTGGGCATAGTTACCTTGCTTTTGAGGGAGACATGGTGCAGTCTGGTTCAAATCCCTTCTTGCCAGGACCAACCACTGAGTATAAAACTCCTACACATGATCATGTAATTTCAGAAGAAGCAATCCAGCCTCCGAAACAGTTGGCGCTGGAAACAACTATAGACAACAAGGTGAATGAGCAACCATTAGATAGTTCAGGAGAGCAAGGGACAAAGCATAGTTCAGAAGAGCAAGGGACAAAGCATAGTTCAGAAGAGCAAGGGACAAGGTTTATCACCTCTGTGCAAACTTCAACATTGACAGATGAGCAGTATCAGCTCAGTTTGCCAATGACAAAAGGAGAAACAGCATGGTCCTCAGGTATTTCCACTATGGCTCTGGTGACAGACTTTGAAAACGGACAGGCAAATGGAAGTCCAACGAACAAGCTCCCTCGTCCTAGGAATCCCCTTATTGATGCTGTTAATGCTCATGGAAAAAGCAAGGTAGTGATAATTCTTCAATTTCTTTTCGTTGGAATATGCTCTTTTTTGAGGTCTGATGTGTGATAACGTACTTATTAAATATTATCGAACCATCTTCAGTTGAGAAAGGTAACTGAACGAGTTCGGCCTCAGATTGGACCAAAGTTAGATGAAAGAGATTCATTGCTAGAACAGATACGAACTAAGGTTAGAGATGATTCCTTTTGTGGTATCCATTAATTATTTTTAAACATACAATCACACTGTTTTTCTCTACCCTTTTTAAACGCAATTGTTGATCTTTTGTTCCCTCAGTCTTTCAACTTGAAGCCTGCTGCGACAACGAGACCCAGCATTCAGGGTCCTAAAACCAACTTGAAGGTTGCTGCCATCCTGGAGAAAGCAAATGCAATTCGCCAGGTTCTCTTCAATCTCTCTCTCTCTGTCTGTCTCTCTCCCCCCTTTCTCTCTCTAAGTATATATATGTATATTTCCTAATCAATATGTGATTTTGATGAATTTCAATTTAGGCATTAGCTCCCAGCGATGAAGATGATGATGATAATTGGAGCGACTCTTGAAGGAACTAATTTTCATACAGTGCCTTATTAGCTCAGTTATTACCCTGAAAATGGGTGGGGAGTGCTATCCTTCAGCACAAAGAGGAAGTCTGGTGGATTTTTTTTTTTTCCGGCCTACACTATTTTCATGTAATATATATCCCTTTCACAACCCCCTCTCACCCTCCTCTTGCCCCAAAGATGCGTTTGTTGTCAAGTGTTATGCTGTATCCCACGAAAATTTGATGTGGAGCTCAGCTGCTCTGCTTTTTACACATGAACAACTTAAGAGGCTCAGCGTGTAAGCGCTGTGCCTATTGAAAATATGTTTGTTATAATCATTTAAAGATGTTGTTGGTGGGTGTAAATTGTGTTGGAGTGTATAAATTTTGATATGTAGTCTTACTTGCAATGGAAATTTTGTAATTTTGTATGATTGTAAACGGCCGCTTAATTGTGTATTTAGTTAATGAATGGATTCTTATGCAAAGAATCTTTTTTTTTTTGTTTCTTCCCTTAATTAAAGTCATTCTCATAATTCAATCTGCTTCTGCAGGAATTGGTTTTTATTTTTCTTTTTAAGGGTTTAGTAAATTTCCCGTCTTGGATCTTTGGATTTGTACTTTATACGGGTGGAGAGTACATAGTAACAACTAACTATTTTTCAGGCTTTCAACCTGTTGGAACAAAATTAAATTTCTTTTAAGTTTCTTGAAAAAACGCAATTGCCAAGGAACAATCAGCATCAAATCAGAAGGGTATTATTATTATATTTTTAATTTTAAAAATACTATACCTGGTGATTAGAGTTTAGATTATATTTTTTTAAAACTGTGTCTAATTGTAGGACAAAACTGTGGAACTATAGTTTTTTTTTTTTTTTTTTTTTTTTTTTTTTTTGATGCGAACAGTTTAATATAAAAATTATTCTGATTTTTTTTTTCAATAGAAAAAAAAAAAAAAGGTCAGATTTTTAGCGTGTGAAGTAAATTAAACATTTTGAAAATCATTGATGGTTGTCCATGTGCGTTTCGGAAACTGAAATAAGAAATTTAATAATAGAGCTCGCCGGTGATGTAATAAGACCGTTGGGAAAGACTCTCGCCGAACTGGTTCGAAAATTTTGGAGGGAAACAGGTCATGGCCATTCTCATATACAGAACCTCTTCAACTCCGACAACATTCTCCAATGGCGTCAGAGATCAAGAACCTCCTCTTTCGAGGCCTTGACTCCTTCAAACAGTTCAAGCATCTTCACGCTCGGCTTATCCGTCTCGGTCTCGACCAGGACAGCTTTCTTCTCAACATGTTCTTGCGCCATGGCTTCGAATTCGGCAATACTTGTTACGCTCGCCTGGTCTTCGACCAAACCATAGAACCCAACATTTACCTTTGGAATACAATGATCCGTGGCTTGGTCTCTAACAATTGCTTCGACGATGCTATTGATTTCTACGGTTCAATGCGGAGACAGGGATTCCTACCCAACAATTTCACTTTCCCTTTTGTTCTAAAGGCTTGTGCAAGGCTTTCGGATTTTCAACTGGGTTTGAAAATTCATACCCTTGTGGTAAAGGCGGGTTTCGATTACGACGTCTTTGTTAAGACTAGTTTGCTCTGTTTGTACTCGAAATCTGGCCATTTGGAGCATGCCCGTAAGGTTTTTGTAGATATTCCTGAAAAAAATGTTGTTTCTTGGACTGCTATCATAAGTGGTTATATCAGCGCTGGCCATTATAGAGAAGCCATTGTTATGTTTCGCGGATTGTTGGAGATGGGTTTGAAGCCTGATGGGTTTACCCTTATCCGGGTTCTGTCTGCCTGTACTCGGTTGGGGGATTTAAGTTTTGGGGAGTGGATTCATAGGTACATAACAGAGAATGGCATGGGATGGAATGTCTTTGTGGCAACTTCATTGGTAGATATGTATGCCAAGTGCGGAAACATGGATAAAGCACGTTATGTCTTTGATGGGATGTCTGTGAAGGATATAGTTACTTGGAGTACCATGATTCAGGGATACGCTTCCAATGGACTTAGTAAAGAAGCGTTGGACCTCTTTTTCGAAATGCTGAAAGCAAAAACGAAACCCGATTGTTATGCAATGGTTGGTGTGCTTTCTGCTTGTGCAAGGTTAGGAGCACTAGAATTAGGGGAGTGGGCAAGCAAATTGATGGACAGAAATGAGTTCTTGTCGAACCCTGTCCTTGGCACAGCTCTGATTGACATGTATGCCAAATGTGGGTGCATGGTCCAAGCCTGGGAAATCTTCAAAGGGATGAAGGATAAAGACCTCGTGGTGTGGAATGCTGCAATGTCTGGGTTAGCTATGAATGGACATGTTCAAGCTGTTTTCGGACTCTTTGGCCAATTGGAGAAATTTGGGATTCAACCCAGTGGGAACACGTTTATGGGTTTGCTTTGTGCTTGTACTCATGCTGGTCTAGTTGATGAGGGCCGTAGATATTTCAACAGCATGAATTGTGTATTCTCCTTGTCTCCCACAATTGAGCATTATGGATGTATGGTGGATCTTCTTGGCCGTGCGGGTTTATTGGATGAAGCTCATCGGTTAATCAAAAGCATGCCAATGGAGGCTAACGCCATTGTTTGGGGAGCCTTATTGGGTGGATGTAGGCTGCATAGGGATACCCAGTTGGCAGAGATAGTACTTAAAAAACTTATTGAGTTAGAACCATGGAGCTCTGGGAACTATGTTCTTCTATCAAATATTTACTCAGCCAGTAATAAGTGGAATGAGGCAGAAAATATTAGAACGAGGATGAATCAACAAGGTATTCAGAAAATACGAGGATGCAGTTGGGTTGAAGTAGATGGAGTTGTTCATGAATTCCTCGTGGGAGACAAGTCCCACCCATTGTCTGAGAAGATCTATGCAAAACTTGATGAATTAAGCAAAGAACTAAAAGCAGCTGGTTATGTTCCCACAACTGAGTTTGTGCTGTTTGACATAGAAGAGGAGGAGAAAGAGCATTTTCTTGGTTATCACAGTGAGAAGTTGGCCATCGCATTTGGTCTGATTAGTACCACTTCCAAAGATGTGATTCGAGTAGTGAAAAACCTTCGAGTATGTGGTGATTGTCATGAGGCCATTAAGTTAATTTCAAAGATTACAGGGAGAGAGATAATTGTTCGAGACACTAACCGGTTTCATTATTTTGTCAATGGTTTATGTTCATGCAATGATTATTGGTAAATCTCATATAATTATTATTATTATTTTTGTTTCTCTTTTGGTTCTAGAATAACCTTTAAGATCATTGGTAATTCACTTTTGGCCCTCGGAAGAAAGAAATGGTGGACTAACATACAGTCTTTTTGTATCATTCTCGAAGTTATAGACTGTTTTATTATAATTAGAGAGAGGTCAAATCTAGCTTAGTCAAGAACATATATGATTTTTGTAATGCCAATTTGCAAGTGCTTACCAACGTGGATGGATGGAGTGGAGTGGAAGTTTCTCTCATCCTTCTTTAATACAATTTGGATTTTAGTGCTCAACCGCTAGTGACTTTTAAATTCGCCGTGGAATTTTGATTGGCTTCATGTAGATATACATGAGTAGTGATCAATGCTTTTTGGTTAGAAAAAAATTAAATGTTCAAAAAAATCAGAGCATTTTTTTTTAGTTGTTTTCCTAGATGGTTTTATTTTGTTTTAATGAATTTACCCACCATCCATTAAATTCGATCAAGGGCATTGATCCTATTAATTTCCAATTCCAACCATTATATAATCTGTCTTCCAATTTCACTATCAGGTAGTCCTTTCGAAAAACAGACTCTAAATTTAAGGGAAAAAAGAGGTAAGCATGGCATTGACGTTAGTTTTAACAGGATTGCCTCTAGTAAGGACGTTAATAAAGTGGGCTTAATATTTATATCTAAGTCTTTACACGTATTTATTCTTCTTAAGTAGATGGTAGTGCAACTTGAACCTAGTGTGTAGGATGTTTGACTCTTGATACTATGTTAACTTACTATTGATCCCAAAAGCTTTAGTGGTTGGGATGTAGGTCTAACAACCCACTGTTGCCATTGAGAACCATCACATTGCCATAAGAATCCACATGTACTATGACTGAGTCGCCCCCTTTGATCTCTCTGGCAAGCATTTTCTCAGCCATGCTATCTTCCAAAAGTCTCATAGTGGCTCTTTTAGGGGCCCTGCCCCATTGCTATGGTCATACCCTTCCTCAACCACTCTATCTCTAAACCTCTCCATCACTTGTGGTTCTATTCCTTTGCCTTTGAGCCTGTCAAAGAACTCCAACATTATATCTGCTATCTCCTTTACTTCCAGCTTTGTAAGCTGTCGGGAAACGATCATCTAGTCCAACCTATTCAAGAATTCGGCCTGAAATATTGCTTCAATTCCTCTGTCACCATGCTCTTTATCCGATTGTAGCTGCTAATGTTATCCTTGTTGTCATCATAATCAGGATCATCGTTTTATCCTAATTTCTCGATTACACTGCTTCCAACATTGGATGTCATTATCAGAAGTGTATTCTTGAAGTCCACTATCCTACCCTTACTGTCTGTCAACCTTACATCTTCAAGAATTTGAAGCATCATGTTGAAAACATTAGGATGTGACAGTACCACATTTATGGACGATGTCGAAACTGCTTTCGGTAAGCTGACCATCCTCAGTGTAACCAACATAACCAGGGGGTGAGCCAATAAGCTTGGAAATATTGTGTTTTTCCATGAATTCACTCATATCAAGCCCAATCATGGCATTGGCATCATAATCTTCAGAACAACCAAAGTAGCAAGCAGCCAAAGCTTTGCAAGCTCAATCTTTCCAACACCGGTTGGACCAGCAAACATAAAGCTGGCAATTGAATAATTGGGATCTTTCAGTCCAACACGAGCTCGTTGAATAGCATGGCTAATAGCTTTTACTGCTTCATCTTGACCAATGACACGCTTATGGAGAGTCTTTTCCATCTTGAGGGGGGGCTCAGATTCATCAGTTCAGGAATGCCAGTCCAAGATGATACAATGTGTTGGATGGATATCCACTTCAGTCACTGTAGGAGGACTAACACTAACATCCCTTGCTGCATGATGAAGAAGCCTAACTTGGGAACCAGCTTCATCAGTCAAGTCAATTGCCTTGTCAGGCAGAAAACGGTCACTGATGTATTGATATGACAACTCTGCAGCAGCAGCTACCAATGCTTCATCAGTGTAGCAAAGCTTGTGGCAAAGCTCATACCACTCTTGAAGCCCTTTTAGAATCTCTATTGTTTCATCCACAGTTGGTTCAGGCACTTTAACCAGCTGAAATTGCTTTCTTTATTCATCTAGTGTTGCGGCTCCAATAAGTTGCACTTCACCTCTGGCAAGAGCAGGTTTCAATATGTTTGCCGCATCCATTCCTGCTCCTTTTGTTGCTGCTCCTTCTCCAATCGAGGTGTGTACTTCATCAATGAAGAGAGTGATTTCACCATCACTCTGTTTTATTTCCTCCATTAGCTTCTTTAAACTTTCCTCAAACTCTCTGCGGTACTTTATGCTAGCAACCAGAAGACCCACATCCAGAGGTATAACCTTTTTCCCCAGTAATGTTTCAAGAACATAATCACCAACACTTGCGATAAGTTGGGCAAGACCTTCAACTATTGGTGCTTTCCCAACACCCGGTTCTCCAAGAAGACAAGGATTGTGTTTGGTACGCCTACCCAAGATTTGAACAACGTATTTGCTGCTGTGTCCCAACAACTTGATCCAACTTACCCTCTTCAGCTAGCTTACTCAAATTAGTTCGTTGTTGTTGTCATCTTATTTTTGCTACTGCTTCCTCCGTCTCCACCAACACTCCCACCCTCACCAGCCATACGAATTACTTGTTTGCGAACGTTACTTGGGTCATCAGCACCTAAATTTTCAAGAAAAAGAGCTGCTACACCTACTTCAGCCTCCTCATGGAGGAGGCCTAGAAGCAAGTGCTCAGTCCCAATGTAATTATCCCCGAGTTTCTGGGCTTTAACTAGTGAGATCTCCAAAACATGTTTTGCAAGGGAAGTAAATGGAATCTGATATACAGGAAGAACAAATTCACTACCCCTTCCAATGCTTGTTTATGATTTATTCCCATGGCTTTAAGAACATTGGTTGCAATTCCAGTTCCTTAACCAATAAGACAAAAGGATCTGCTCTGTCCCCACCAAATCTTGACCAAGTCTCATTGTTTCTTGTCTCTTTTCGTGCAAACTTAAGTACTACGATTGCTTTTTCTGTGAAGCGCTCAGATATGGCTTTAGGTACAACAACACCTCTTCTAGTGCAAATGCTAGCCCTTTGGCGGCACCACGGTGAAGAGATTGCAATTGCAACTTTAGAATGGAAGTCATCGTTTAGGTCAGGCATCATAAACATAGTGTCCATAGCATTCAAAGCTCCAAATCCTGAAAAGCTTCACATTCCCATTCTGATTCTCAATACAGGTAGATGTAAGTTGCAAATCATTTTGACTCTACTACTTTTTGGTTTTCCAGATCCTTTAGATTGTCCATGCCTTAAGCCACAAGAAACTAACTCAGGATTAACATTAGTTGACCGAACCAGAACCCTTGCCATGATATGCCCACTTAGCAAGCAATCTGTATATGCTAATGCTAACCTCCTCTGTCTCTGTAATGAAAACTTGGATTAATTTAAAAATCAATTTGGGGAAAAAAAAAAAAAAAAAGAAAAGAAAAGGTAGCGAAGTAGAGAAAGAGAAAAAGAAGAGAGAGACCCTGTTTTTAAATTTTATGGTCGGCTTGGTCGACAATAAAAAAAAAAAAAAAAAACTATAATATAAAGTGTATTCTAAAATTTGATAAAATATCAAATATGATACGAATATTATTGTTTCCTATTTATGATTCGGAAAAGAAGGCAAATGTTCAATAAACAAATAATTTTCAATAATAACAAAAGGCAATGGAAAATTTTCATTTTCAAAAATAAAAATATTCCTCTTTCCAAATTTTTAACCCGCATCTCTCAAAAATAAATAAATATATATATATAGTACGTGAAATTTGGGCAAAGTAAAATCAAATCAAAATCGCCGTCATTGTCAATCCGACGTCGTTTTCTACCTCTGTTTTTGACCCTCAGTGCACGCCCACTTTCGTCTTCTAGACAGCTGCTTTGCAATTTCCGCTCCACAGTCCTCATCTATAAAACCTCTGTTAATTCTCTTTCAGTGATTTTGAATATGGAACATAAATATAATCACAGTAACCAAACAGCAAAAAAGCTCCAGATTGTAAACTACTTAGTAGTTTCACGAAAAGGTAAGCCGATCAGGGAACCCAAACCTTAAAAAAAACTCTTTCTTCCCCATTCTTTAATTTCGTTTTCTTTCACTTTCTCTGCACATTTTTTTATGGGAAAATCCCTTCCCTCCACAACCAGGCTTTACCAACTAGCAAAGTCAACATCGAATAGTCTCAAGGCTGCTCAACAAGCAAAACCCACCTCGCAAAATCCTGGAATAGGTGAGAAATCGAAGCAGCAGCCGCTGAGATTGAAGAAGAAGGAGATGGAGACGGAAAGCAGCGCAGCAGAGAAGGAGAACAACGGCCGTATCTCTCTTTCCGATGTGGTATCGGATTGCGTGAAGCGATGGTTCAAAGATACGCTCAAGGAGGCCAAAGCTGGGGATATCAACATGCAGGTTTTAGTGGGTCAGATGTATTATAGTGGTTATGGTGTTCCCAGAGATGCCCAGAAGGTTGTTTTTTAGTTTTTTTTTTTTTTTTTTATAATTTTTTTTCGGGATTATGTTCCTTTTTGGTTTGGATTTTGTGTTTAGGGTTGGTGATTATTTATGTTATGTTTGGTAAAGTTAAGTCTTTGTGCTTGATCACGTTTAGATATTCCAATTCTAGCTAATTCTGTTACGTTTTGCTACCCAAATGATAAAAAGTCAATATTCATCAAGTTAAATTGCTTATCTACCAATCACCTATTCAATTGAGCATTGGCATTTGACATTTCAACTTTGATTTAATTTGATTCATTCTTTCGGGTAGTTCTTTCTTTTTTCTTTTGTCTTTTTTTCTTTTTTTCTTTTTACTTCTTTTATCATTGAGTAATCATTGTCTTTGAAACCAATATCGTGTGGAATTGCAGGGAAGAATTTGGATTACAAGAGCGTCAAGGACTCGATCCTCTGTTTGGAAAGTTAGTGATAAGCATCCAGGTTAGCTTCCTCTAATCGGTTGCTGTCATCATCTTCATCAGTTCATTGTCAACAATCATCGACATTAATTCCTTACCCTTGTTTGGAACATATCATTATTGTCGTTCATATTAAAGTAACTCTGTTATTTTGGTGGACATTTGGAAGGTTATAATGCAAGTGATTCAGATTCAGATGAATTAAAAGGTGATTCTTAGCTAGTTATGGCTGGACCATATCGGCATCCTCTCCCATCAATATGTAAGCTAGACCTTTCTAATTCTTGGTCGTTTTATAATTGAAATTTTTGTAGCATTATGGATATAGGCATATCTTATTTAAGATGGAATGTTAGAGGTTTCTGTTTAGCATCCTCTTCTTGTTTTGACTTTTGAGTAGTTGAGGCATTGGTCTTTTTCATTTTTCCAATTATTGGCTTTTCATAGAACGGTATATAGCTCTGCATATATTTTTTTTAATGCTAAAATATATGTGCTTAGGATATGAGTTTCCATGATTTTAATGATGATCCTGTGTTAATAAAGTTGGTTTCTTTTGACATTTCTAGTGGACCTTGGTTGACATAAATTTGCAGTTAGCTTTGTAGAAGGATGTAAATTTTCACTTAGAATGATGAGTAACAAAACTCCTTGCAGATTTAATTATCAACAATATATATTTATTCTCTTACTGGTCATAAAGGCTGAAAGAATCTGGTTAGCTCAATTATTTAAAATGAGTGTGTAATCTTTAGAATGCGGTGTCATTAACTTATTTAAAATGAGTGTGTAATCTTTAGAATGCGTTGTCATTACTTAATTATCTAAAAAGAGCATGTACTCTTTAGAATGGAGTGTCTAATTTTCTTAGAATTGACTTTATATTGAGATTTATGTATTGATATATTTTTGGAGCTTTATACTAGGGTGACATAAGAGAAGACATATGTATATAACTTAGCTGACATAAGCTGCTGAGCTTGGGACTTTGATGTTATTTCCATAAAAGATGGGATACCATGCACACCTGGTCCTTTTTGGCTCATAGATATTTAGTGTCTGTTTTTTGTATGTACATTTCTTTAAGACAAAAAAAAAAAAAAAAAAAAAAGGGTTCAATTAAGAGAGAGATTCATCGTTGTGATTGCATTTTGCTAATTGCTTTCTTCTATTTTTTATTGAAGACTAATATAACTTACCATGATTGGAGCCATGTTTTATGGTACACAAAGCTGGGCCTTTTTTGAGTGGTCTACCACTGATAGAAGGTCTAGTACCCTGTTGATTTCTTTAAAGATTTGGTATCTTTGTTGTTTCTTTTGCTATGTAATAATTTGTGTGAGAAGGTGAATGAGCAAGCAAGGGTACAATGATAATTGAATACTTTTGTGCAAAAGTTACTAGGTAGGACTTGATTAGAAATAGCTGGTTGATTTGGTTTCTTGCAACAAGATCATAATCTGTGCCAGCAAGGTGTAGCATTATGGCATGAATGTACTGCACGACTTGAAAAAGATAAAAAAAGGTAAAATGGAAACTTGGATTGGTTATATAACTGGTTTCAGTCACCTGCAGTAGTATATGAATAGTGTATTCTGGTGTACATATAGCTATTGCTTGCATACATAACAACCAGCTGGGGGCATGAATTTCTAAAGCCTTAAGTTCTGAAAAACATAAAATGGATATATTGACCTTGTATATTTTTTATTTTGTAGGGTGTCGTGGCTCTGCGGCCTGCTTTTCGCCAGATTGTGAATGTATTTTGTAACAAGATGTTATGCTTTTTTTTCCATCTAGTTGTTTCGGTTTTGCAGGATTGATCACTGTATGATTGTTTGATTACCAATAATCAGAAACAATTATTTGTTAATTACATTTGAAATTGATTATGCAACTGCATAAATTGAATTCAATTTTTTCAAACCCAGTTCCCTCTCTTTGCTGGTTTTGCATAAGCCAAGCTGAGAGCAGGTATCGTGAAAATGAATTCATGTATGTTGAGGTCCAACCAGGATGTAGTAATCCATTGGTGCCGTTTGATAGGCAAGATTGGAGTGGATTGGGACATTGGAATTAAATGGGATAAGAATAAGTTAGTCTTGTGTTTGGTGTCAATTGTACAGATCAATATTTTTAATATATATAATTATTTTTAAATTGATTTTTGAATGAAACAAAATGATTTAAATTAAATAAGTTTAATATCTAAAACATATAAGTTTTTTATTTAATTATTTTTTAAAAAATTATCTATTTAATATATTAAATCATTAATATCAATTAGTAAAACTGTATTTATTAATTTAAAGATCCATAAATAGGGGAAAAATTGAAGAAAGAAATAAAAAGCAAATTCAAAAAAGAATAAAAAAAAGAAAGAAATGAAAAGATAAGAAGAGAAAAAATTGATATTAAAATTGATGCAATAAAAAAATAAACAAAGATTAAAAAAGAAAATAAAAAGAAAAGGAGATAATATCAAAAAACAAAAAAAACAAAAAAGAGGATAAAAAACTGAAAAAAGATAATTGAAGAATACGAAAAGGGAAAAGAAAGGAAAAAGAAAAAATAAAAAAGAAGGGAAACGAAAGGAAAAAGAAAAAAGAAAAGGAACAAAGATTCAAAAAAAAAAAAAAAGAATCTAAAAAAAGAACTGAAGAAACAAAGATTTTAAAATAAATAAATAAATGAATTGTTTTATTTCACTCAAAAAAAGAAAAAAATTTGAAATGGGTTCAAAAATTTTTAATCATATCAGCTGGTTGCATCAAAATTGAAATTAAATAATCCAATTTTAATTCTGTTCAGCAAGCAGGATCTAGGAGTATATTCCATTTACCCACATAAGTCCAAAACGTTTTAGGTGAAAATTGATGAAAGTTTATGCTTACGAGTTAAGCATCCAATGCAATCAGGAAGTTACTGCTGACTTGGTATAAACTCTACTCGAATGATTCATATATGTTTTTCTCACTTGGATGCTTTTTCTGTTTAAAAGATATCAGCTGGCCCTAAGTGTTTGACCTTTTAACTCTTCCGAAAGCGATGCCAAAGCATTTATCGGATAATACAATGAGATTATTGTAACACTTGGGCTTTTTTTTTCTTTTTTTTTCCTCTTCATATTTGCAATCTTAAGTTGACAAACACACATGTGATAAACTGACGTTTAAATAAAAATAAAAAATAAAAAAAGACTTTTGATTAAGTAAATTAGCGTGTTAATTGGTTAGAGGATTCTGGATACTCACCCCGATGAGTATCTTTAAAAATTTGATGAAAATTCATAATAATATATATATATATATATATATTTGTAGGAAAGGAGTAAGCAATCGTCTAACAGATCTAAGCTTATATTATATATACATATATATATATATATATTAATGGGATCAAACAGGTTAGGATATTTTGGCTGGTCTATTATAATTTTTTGGGCAGTGCCACAACCATGAGGTCAACGAAAACTGAGATACCTCTGTTTTGTTTTTTTTAATAAATTTCATCAAGGTTCTTTGTCTCCTAGCTCATTATAACAAGGGAAAATCATAATTTTTATCAGAGCTGAGATCACCAATTTGGACTTATGTTTCTTAATCTTTCTTTTCATTTGGCTTGTGTTTGGTATTGAAGGGAGTATAGAAAATATTTTTACTCAGATTTGATAATTGAAAGCTCTACTATCATGATTCTGGATGGTTATACACCTTAACAAGTTTTTAATACCAGCCAAGGTAATTTAAGTGTAAACAAGTCCGGGCCATTTACAAGTTGTTTTCATGGATAAAATATATATATATATATATAGTCCATTTATGGTGCGGATGGTTCTCATGCGGACCACAGTATTCGTGAAGGTTTTTCATAGTATTGGTAACAATTTTAAAAATCATCGTTAATACTATGAAAAACCGTCACCAATACTGCGATCTTCGTACGAACCATCTTCACCGTAGAATTTTCATATATATATATATATATATATATATATATATATTGTAACAACAATATTGCCAAATTTGAGTTTAACCAGGACACTGTGGCTAGGCATACCGCAGAGGATACAGACTCTCATTGTTATTTATTTATCTATATTTTTTAACAAAATTTCTAATATATTGCTGAAGCTAAAGAAAAATCCAAAACAATCAGAGATTCTCGATAAACAATATCTTTGTTGGTATATCACTGTAATTGTTCAGCACTGCTGAGGCTTTTGCACCACGTAATTTATTGTACTCGAGCTTATGCAATTATACAAGTATTTTTTATTCTCTAAGCACATCATCTTCATCATATATTTCGTCCAAATATGATACTAATCGTTCTCAAATATATATTTTTTTAATCAGATCACTAGTCGTCTAGCTCAAAACCCAGAAAGAAGTTGAATAGAGGCAAAGGGCGAGCACGTGATGTTGAACGAACCACTTATCGACCAACCTCAACAAAACCTTAATGATAATTTCCCTTGGATTCTTATCAGATATCTATATGTTGCCCATTTCTTGGCCAGATGGGGTGCCAGGTTTTTTTTTTTCTTTTTTTTTTTTTTTTGGGGGGGGGGGGGGGGGGGGGTTATTTTTTCCTTATTCCTTTTCCCTTTCCATTTTTAATGATTTTTCATGTCTTCATGATGTTAAAACATGAGTAAGCCTTTTTTTTTTTAAAGAAAAACTAATCTTCCTTGCAATATTTCAGATTTCAGATTCTGAAATTCTCCTTTTTATTTTTTTATTTTCTTGCTAAGAAAATAATTGAGAAGTTGAGATTTTGAAGGTCTATCACATCTCTTGAATTATTCAATTGTTCATTTCCAATTATGGGTTTTGGTTAATTTTTGTTTTTTTAAGGATTTAATTGTTTCCTGTTTACTTTGAATTCGATTTCCATGGACTCAACTATTACAATTTAGGATTTCAGACCCTATTTAGTGTGTTAAAGTGGAAAAAGTGACTGCCTAATGGTTTTCACACCCATCTTGCACCATCATACCATTTTCATGTGACTTTTTATCTTTTGAGAAGAAAATGAAGAGCCAATGATTATATTTTATTATTTTAATCTATGTTTTCATCTATCCCTCGTACAAAATTTTGATAGGTTCATTTACACATACACACACAAAACGCACAAATCTATCTGATTGGATTGGGTGGATTGGTTAGTGATTAAGAACCTTTTCTTTGGAAATAAATTTGCCATTTTTTGTAGGATGTGGGAATTCTCTGTTGGTTTGTATATGATAAACGTTTGGCCAGACTCTTTACTCTTTGCCGCTATATATGGTGTGCTGGAATCTGCCTCTACCGCAGTTTTTGGTCCCATTGTTGGACAATGGGTGGATAGGTTGACATATAAAAAGGTAGCCAAAACCTTCTTTTACTTATGAACTTGACCCTCTAATTATCAATATCATTTGTAGTTTCTGAACGTCAGGATTTGACTCTCTAAATGTTCAAAGCTTTCGAAATAAGTTTTCATATAAAAAAATCTCATCACAGCCAGGACTACTCTACTTGACACAAAAATTACATCTTAGGAACTTTATTGGCAGGTTCTTCAACTTTGGTTGGTAACAAAGAATCTTTCTTTTATAATTGCCGGCGGCACTGTGATAGCATTACTGGTGTACTCATCACTGAAGCTCACAAACTTCGCCGTATTCATTTTGCTCATTGTGTTAGTTAACATCTCTGGAGCTGTTGGTGTGCTTTCAACTCTTGCTGGTACCATCTTAATAGAAAGAGAATGGTAATTTGCGTTCAAAGTAAACTAAAAGGTTCCAAGATTTTTGAACATTTATACGATATTATTCTAGATGTTACTATTTCCTGATAGCTTAAGGTTTTGGCAATAATAGTTACTGAACATCTTTCAATAACGTACAAAACTGATAACTCAGGGTGGTGGTGATATCAGAAGGCCGATCTCCAGAGGTACTTACAAATATGAATTCAGTCTTTAGACGTATCGATCTGACCTGCAAGCTGGGTGCTCCCGTTATAACTGGGTTCATAATCAGCTTTGTGTCATTAAAAGCTTCTGCTTTGACTTTGGCACTGTGGAATACAATATCCGTTTGGGTAGAATATTGGCTTTTCATTTCTGTATATAATGGGATTCCAGCTTTAGGCGAAACCAGCCAGAGGAAGGTTTCAAGACCTTGCCAAAGTTACGGTGAAGAGGTAACATCTGCTTCCGAGGAAAGAAATAGCTTGCTTTCTGTTAATGAACAAGGCATTTCAGGATTGGCAGAGGAAAGTAGCTGGATGAAGAAAATAAGCGAATCGATTTCAAAAATTCCTTATGTTGAAGCATGGAAAGTGTATTTGAAGCAAGAGGCTGTAATCCCTGGTGTAGCCCTGTCTCTGCTATATTTCACTGTTCTAAGGTGACAACCTATATATCAACAACTTTTTATTCTAAAGCGATAGTTTCTGTGATTGCTTGAAGTGTTGTAAGCTTCTTACCAATGGAACAATGTCTATTGTTCTTTTCCAGTTTTGGAACTTTAATGACAGCTACCTTAGAGTGGGAAGGTATACCTGCATTCGTTATTGGCATAGCCCGTGGAGTTAGCGCTATAATTGGAATTGCTGCAACACTTGTGTATCCAATCCTGCAATTTAGAATTCTAACACTAAGAACAGGACTCTGGTCTGTATGGTCTCAGGTGATATAAATTCTTCACTGTCCTTGTAAAGTGTCCATTTTTCCATCAATATCAAAGATAATTGGAAATTGCTTTATTTATAAAATTATTCTTCCTTTAATCAAACTTACTGAAATTTTAAAATGTATATTTTCACATGCAGTGGATCTGCCTCCTACTGTGTGTGGGTTCAATATGGGTTAGAAATGGGCTTTTATCAGCATATATGCTGATGGGAGGAGTTGCAACATCTAGGCTTGGACTGTGGATGTTTGATTTATCTGTCATACAACAAATGCAGGTAAAATAAACACTTATCTCTGAACCAGGACAAGATTGGTATCATTTTTTTTTTTCTGCATTACAATTTGTTATTTATCTATATATTGTAACACTCCCATCTTCTACCTCCTGATTTATAGGATCAAGTTGGAGAATCAGATCGTTGTGTAGTGGGAGGTGTACAAAATTCTCTTCAATCCATTATGGACATGATGGGATATGTCATGGGAATCGTTATCTCCAATCCACAGGTGATTTAATCCTGTTCAACATCAGATGGAAATACCATTTCAAACATCATATATGACATCTAATCTAAGTCAAGCTCAAACTTTGTATTTCAGGATTTCTGGAAGTTAACTTTGCTATCATTTGGTGCTGTAACATTGGCTGGATTACTCTATACATTACACCTTTACCGTGTCCGAAAGCACCTCTTTCACTTTGAAAAGCTATTTATGCTGCTTAAGTGGCATACAGGATCATCTGAAAGTGCAGAATTTAGCTGAGCGGTGACAGAGTGAGAGATGAAGAGGTTGATTGAAAGTAGCATGCTGTTGGACAAGGACGATTTGTATGAATTGAGCAGGAATTTGGTTTAAGGAGGCTAAAGTGGGTGCATATTTGTTTATAATGAATTTTGCCATGTACTTTATAGCTTGAGTGGAACAAAATTGTATTTGAAATTGAATGTATTTAAATTTTGTGGGAGTTAGAGATTTCACAGAAAAGTAGTGGGGAAAGGGCAATTTAACAAACACCTCAAAATTAATGCAAAACCAACCCAACCCCATTTAATATTTTTACAAACCAATATACAAGACAAAAGAGCTACCCGGAATGAATGGTACCAAAATTACCAAATAAAACAATTGGGTGGTAATGGTCTATCTTTTACACCTACAATTTTCAGATCTTCAATTTATCTTTAAAGTTTAATCAATATCCAAAATAAAATGTTTTATTTATTTATTTTGTTGCTGAGACAATCCAAAATGTTTCGCAGCAAGGGCTAAGCGAACATTTAATAGATCTAAAGTTTATAAAACATTTATTAGTGGGTCAGAAGAAACCGGGTAGAATATTTTGCTTGGTATAATATAACATCTTAAGCAGTGCCATTACCATCAGGTCAACGAAATCTGCGATACCTCTGTAAAAAGAAGAGAGATCATAATTTTTTTTTCAGAGTTTTGTTATTTGTGGAGATACATTGCTGACGCAATTGCTAGTTCAATGCACTTGCTTGTAAGTTTTGACTTTTAAAACAAAAAATAGGAAAGAGCAATAATGACAAATAGCAACTTTTTTTAATTTTTATTAGTGCTAAGCTGACTGCATAGCAACCATTTGGACTTTTTGTCTTACTTTTGCTTCTTTATTATTATTATTTTTTATTTGACAATTTGAAAAGTTCTACTATCATGGTTTTGGATGGTTATCATTTTTTTAATACCAGCCACTCTAATTTTCAGCGATTTCCTTTCCCTTGGATTCTTATCAGATATCTATATGTTGCCCACTTCTTGGCCAGATGGGGTGCTAGGTTTCTTATTTTTACTCTTTAACTTGTTGCATTTTTTTTCAATTCATTTTTCCATTTTTCGATCTCTTCGTTTTTAATGATTTTTGGTGTCTTAAGTTTTTTTTTTTTTTTTTTTTTTAATATATAGATTTCAGATTCACAAACTCTTTCTCTCTCTTATAAAATAATTGAAAAGTAGAATAATTGAAAAGTTGAAGAGTCCATCACATCTCTTGAATTTTCAAATACGTGTTTTGGTTAATTTTTGGTTTTAAGGATATAATTTATTTCGTGTGTACTTTAAACGCAATTGCCAAGGAAAGCTTGCAATTTAGGATTTCAGATCCTTTATAATACTGTATATAAGTGGACAAAGTGATTGCCAGATGGTTTCTTATCAATTGAAAAGCTACTGCTGAAGATTAGATTTTATTATTTTAATCTATCTTTTCATATCAATTCGTTTGACTTTTGATGTTTTAAGAACAAATGAAGAGCAAGTGATTAGATTTTTTATTATTTTAATCTATTCTTTTAACCCTCAAAGAAACTTCTGATAGGACCATTCACACAGACACATAAAACCCAAAAATCTCATTGGATTGGGAAGATTAAATAGTAACTAAGAATTATTGGACATACAAGAGATTTTGACTTATTTAATTTCTAAAACCTTTTGTCTGTAAATAAATTTTTATTTGAACTATTTTATTTTTCGCAGGATGTGGGAATTTTCAGTTGGTTTGTATATGATAAACATTTGACCAGACTCTTTACTATGGTGTCCTGGAATCTGCCTCTACTGCAGTTTTTGGTCCCATTATTGGACAATGGGTGGATAGGTTGACATATAAAAAGGTAGCCAAAACCATCTTTTACTTAATTTGCAGTTTCTGAACATCAGAATTTGACTCTCTAAATGTTCAAAGTTTTGGAAATGAGCTTTCGTATAAAAAAATCTCATCACAGCAGGACTATTCTACTTGAAACAAAAATTACATCTTCGCAACTTTATTGGCAGGTGCTTCAACTTTGGTTGGTAACAAAGAATCTTTCTTTTATAATTGCCGGCGGCACTGTGATAGCATTACTGGTGTACTCATCACTGAAGCTCACAAACTTCGCCGTATTCATTTTGCTCATTGTGTTAGTTAACATCTCTGGAGCTGTTGGTGTGCTTTCAACTCTTGCTGTTACCATCTTAATAGAAAGGGAATGGCAATGAGTGTTCACAGTAAACTAAAAGGTTCCAACATTTTTGAACATTTATACCATATTATCCTAGATGTTACTATTTCCTGATAGCTTAAGGTTTTGGCAATAATAGTTAATGAACATCTTTCAATAGTGTACAAAACGTGTAACTCAGGGTGGTGGTGATATCAGAAGGCCGATCTCCAGAGGTACTTACAAATATGAGTTCAGTATTTAGACGTATCGATCTGACCTGCAAGCTGGGTGCTCCCGTTATAACTGGGTTCATAATCAGCTTTGTGTCACTAAAAGCTTCTGCTTTGAATCTAGCACTCTGGAATACAGCATCTATTTGGGTAGAATACTGGCTTTTCATTTCTGTATATAATGGGATTCCAGCATTAGCTGAAAGCAGCCAGAGGAAAATTTCAAGACCTTCACAAAGTAACATAGGTGAAGTAACATCTGCTTCTCAGGAGAGAAATAGCTTGCTTTCTAGTAATGGAGAAGAAGATGAAGAAGAAGGTGTTTCAGGATTTTCAGAGGAAAGTAGCTGGATGAAGAAAATAAGCTAATGGGTTTCGAAAATCTCTTATATTGAGGCGTGGAAAGTGTATTTGAAGCAAGAAGTTGTACTCCCTGGTGTAGCCCTGTCTCTGCTATATTTCACTGTTCTAAGGTGACAAATTCTATCAACAGCTTGTATGATTTCTTCAACTGTTGTAAGCTTCTTACTAGTGGAACAATTTTAACTGTTCTGCTCCAGTTTTGGAACTTTAATGACAGCTACATTAGAGTGGCAAGGTATACCTGCATTTGTTATTGGGATAGCCCGTGGAGTTGGTGCTATAATCGGAATTGCTTCCACAATTGCATATCCAATCTTGCAATCTAGAATAGTAACACTTAGAACAGGACTCTGGTCTGTCTGGACTCAGGTAATATAAATTCTTCCGTTTCCTTGCAAAAGGGTTCACTTTTTTAAGTGGTTGGAGAATTGAAATTGCTTTATTTATTCTTGCTTGAATCTACTTAATGAAATTCGAAAATATTTTTACATGCAATGGATCTGCCTCCTATGTGTGTGGGTTGAATATGGGTTAGAAATAGGCATTTATCAGCATATATGCTGATGGAGCATCTCGGCTTGGGTTGTGGGTGTTTGATTTACCTGTCATCCAACAAATGCAGGTATTTGTCCCAAAAAAAATGCAGGTTGAAATATCCCCTTTTTTTTTTTTTTTTTTTTTTTGGGTAAAGCAGGACAAGATCGGTATCATTTTTTTTCTGCAATACAATTTGTTCTTTCTCTACATAATACCCTTTCGTGTTTCTTTACGTGGGTGATGGTGTATTATCTCATACACTTCGTTTTCCCTGTATTACCTAATACAACCCACCTGCGCCGACCCTGCTTCTCCTCCCCCAGTGCAAATTGATCTCCACAAAATTCCCAATTTGACTATTTAAATTATAACCTCTGCATCTCCACAGAAAAGTAAAAACCTTAAACCTGAGCTCCAATATGTCACTCAAATTATTCCTATAAACCACAAGATCAAATCACATATACCCAATCCATGATAATAATTAACAATATAATGGGAAGCAAACGTCTACACTTTTGCACAATAGCTCATAACCAAAGCCATCAAGCCGTTCACACATGTAAAAGGGGCTTATCTATTTTGTCTCCATCATAAAAAGTGTATACATTTCTTAGTTAGAGAGTGGAAGGGTGAGAGACAGAGAGATTTAAATATGAGACAAACAGAATGAGAGACCTGTGCTTGACAACGATGAAGCTTGACCAGTGAGAGACCAGTGCTTGATTTATAAATATGAGATTTAATGAGAGAGAGATAGAGATCAGCGGCGTCCAATGACAATCATGGAAGGCACAAAGAGTTGAGGATTGACGACGATCTATCTCGGGCGATGAAGGTTGACGCCGGCGTCGCGATAATCAGTGCTTGGAGCTGGGCGATGACCGATCTGGTGGGATTAGATGTGGTTGTGTCGGTGAAAAAGGGGGGAATTTTTTCCAATATTAGGGATTTAGGGTTAGTATATCGATTGAGTTGGTATAAGTTGTATAGTATTAGATTGTATTGGAATATATTATATTATATTTATATATTTGGTATTGAATTGTATAAAATAATATAATATTTGATATATTTGATATTATATTGTATTTAAAAATATTTAATCTTGGATATTTAAAATGAAACAGGGCAAAAAAAAAAGATCTAATTTTTTATTTAATTAAGTTTTGTTTTTTGATTGATAAGAAATAGATGAGAAGAAAAAAAATTTAATAAATTTTTGAATATCTTAAAATTACATTTATTATTACAAATACTGTAAGAAAATATTTGTTACGTGTCATACCCTCTCATTTCCACTCTATTCATTAATTATGAAAATAATAATTATAAACAGATATTTTCTTTGCTTTTTTTTTCCATTAAATGTTTATTTTCTTTTAATTTCATCATATTAATGTTAATATTAACCTTATTTTCATTTTCTCCTTTTAATCTAATTATTTTAAAAATTGAACTTAACATGCTAAAACCCAACTATTTGAGATTTTTTAGATTTCAACCATATTTTTATATCTCAGTTTTTGAAATATAATAAATAGGAAAATTTCTTTATATATTTTATATTTGTCTAAATGAAATTTATACCCTGTGTGCTCGTGGCATTGTTTAGGGGAGGGAAAAAGTTATGCAAGAGAAGTACAATTTTGACCATTTCAAAAATTTTAGAGATAAAAAAGGATTGGTAGTATCCGTACTGGCTTTTCAGTACGCAGAATTTACCAGATTTTGAATTCTACTCAAAATAAACATAAATATTAAAGATTTAGTATTACCTGGTGCAGGCAGTTTATGTTGATTCATTTGGTATCAATTTTAAATTGCTTAATCCAATCCAATCCCATCTGAGGTGAGGAAAGCATTTATAAATGCATAGTTTGAAAATTGAAGCATATGTTCCTCCACAAATGAAATATTTAACTTAATTTTTTTAAGTTATAAAGAAACGCAAATCAGGGAGATTGATTTGGGAATCTCCAAGTGGAAACAAAACGATATGCATAATTATTATCATGGATTTTGGGTGGGAGATGGAGAAGGTGTATATGTTTTTTTTTTTTTTCAATTTATTTATTTCTTACACTTAAAAATATGTTATATATGTTTATAAACCTATGGAGTAAGGAGCACACCATAGTAAAACAAAAGAATAATAATAATAATAATAATAAATAAATTTAAAAAAGGCCGTTGATTCTCATCTCTTGGTGTGGGACTTTACTATTTTATTCCAAGAATAAGATCAATCAACATTAGAAAATAAATAAATAAATACCATAACAATAAGTCAATTAACTCATTCAAACATAACTGCCGAAAAAAATTGAAAAAAAAAAAAATGCTGACCGACTGAAATGGAGATGTTGAATGAAAGTACGTTGCTGCCGTACAAGTACAACTTGTAACCCGGCAAGAAAATTTAGCAAGGATTTGTTTAAGGAAACAAAATTGGGATTTATTCACATATTTGGTCGAGAAAAAAGGAAATGGCAAAAGAAGAAAAAAATAATAGGTAGTGTAAAACGTAATGTGCTTTTATATCCATTTATGTCAAAAAACACATATTTTCATTCTATAAATAGTAACATTTTATCTTAAGGAATTGGAATTTCAATAAAATAAAATAAAAAAATCAAAACTTCAACAACACATATTCTATTTTTTAATCTATAAATTAAACATGTCCTAAGTGAATTTTGTCATATATTTTTGTCATATGGTAGAGTGTGCAATATTAAAAGTTGATGGAGCTTGGGATTTATATATATATACACACACATTTGGGAAAGGGGCAATTCAGCAAACACGTTACTTTCATCATCTTGAAATGAGAGCAAAACCAACCCAACCCGGTTTGATATTTATTAACAAACATTAGAAGGCAGACCATATTTGGCAGGAAAATTTTCACTAGAACATAACTGAGAAAGTTGGAGAAATTGACTTTGCTGGCTTGTCCTGGATATGGAAAAGTTTTCAAAAGAGCCTACCCAAAATGAATGGTCCAAAAATAGTAGCAAGTCATATATAGGGGTTAGAGTTGAGTGTGTACTAGTAAGACTGGTATTGAAAATTTATAAATTTAGAATGGAAAGGAGGAGAATTCACAATTTGTCAACAGTAGTGTATATAAATATTAATAAATTCATTAAAAAATATACATATTAATTACAGATATAATAAACTCATTGAAAACGAAGTAAGATTGTTGAGGTAATTACCATTTTATGATTTTAAGATTTAAATAGAATTGGCCAAAAAAAAAAAAAAACTAAAGTATAAAACAAACTAGGATCCTCTCTATTTCTATGGAAATGGAGGATTTTAAATTAAATAAATAATGTAATATAATGTCATATGTTGTGAACAAATTTGAACCATTAAATTATTTTACTTGACTAAAATAAAATTTATCATTATTAATGGGAATTGTTTTAGAAAATAAATAATATAGTTTATAGTTTCTATATTATGACTTATTTCTTTAAGCCTCTCAATTAATATTAAATATAAATATTTTCTAAATAAATATCAAATACAAATTACTTTTATTCATATATATATATATATATATATTTCTAAACTAATGAGCCACCAAAAACTGTAAGTGAAGATATTTTTACTAAGGTTTTGTTTCTAAAAAGAATTATAAATTTTTTTTTGAATTACTGAAGATTGATAAATCATGGCATTAAATTCTTTTTAAAAATAATATAAAAGAAAATCGATGTTTTAGAAAGTTATTTTCTTTTAAATAAAATGAATAAATTTAATTCTAATTATTAAATAAATATCATATGATATAATATAAAATGCATAAATCAAGATCCTCTATGGAGGAGAGGATCTTATTCCACAGTTAAAAAGCAATGCACCTGCACAAATTATAATCAAATCTTTCAAAAATTCTAATTTAGCCACGTGGGAGATGTACAAAAATTTCCACCAAAAAAAAAAAAAAAATCATTAGCTCTAACGCAAAATTGTCATTTCACATGGTGGCTTTTTGGCAAATATGCCGTAAAAGATTGGACCATTTTGGAAGAATAAAATACAATTTTTTGGCAATTTGCAATAAAGGACCTGTATGAGTCACAGCCTTCCCACACCAATATCCAAACCCTTTTTTGACTATTTTATTTCTCTCTCTAAAAAAGAAAAAAAAAAGACAGGCTTTTTGTAATTTATAATATTATTTCTTTCTCTCTCTAACCGTTCTTATCTGAGTAAGGCTGGTACCACGTAAGGTCATCTATAAGTACGGCACAATAACAATATCTTCCAAAAAAGAATATTAAATTCATTTTATTTATTTTTTAAAAAAATTAATATTTCTTTTTTGTCAAATTGTTCGTACCGTCTGCACTTGAATCTGTCCTCCCTCACATAGTTTCTCCACCGAATAGTTTGGTCTCAGTCTCCGATAAGAAAACGACTTTTTCTAATCCCCCAAGTTACCCTCACTTTCTTTTTCTATTTACTGCTCGTCCTTAACGTCCTTTACGGTACGGACCCATTCTTTTTACTCTTCAAAGACGAAACTACCCTGCCTTTTGCTTTCCCGTACCTAATTTTTTGCTCTCTCTAGGTGTGTTAGTTCCAGTACGAATTTCAAGGGCAATTTCGTCCTTTTGTAATGGAAATGATTGAATGAAAAACGGAACACTCACTGAGCAACGAAAGGGCTGTTATCGTAATTTGAGTTGATCTTCCTTCTTCACTCTCCCTCCTAGGCTACCCAGCCAAATAAAAACCAAAGACCAACATTTTTCTGTTAACGGTTACTTCCAAGCCTCAGAAAATCATTCTCTGTTCTCTTTTTCTTTGATTTATAAATTGCACAAAATAAAACGTTCAGTTTATCCTCCAAAATCCAGAAATACTTTTCAAGAAAAAAAATATATATATATGATTTGCTTTGAGCTCAAAAACATGAAGAAGCAAAAGCAAAACGAAATCTTCAACAACCACTTTGATCTTCTTTCTGAGGAAATCATATTCATAATCCTAGATTTCCTTCAACAAAACCCACTTGACAAAAAGGCTTTCTCATCGGTTTGCAAGTCTTTCTACGCCATCGAAGCCAATCATCGCAAGAATCTCAAGCCCCTACGCTCTGAACACATCCCTGCGATCCTTAAACGATACCCACATGTGACCCACCTCGATCTCACTCTCTGCCCTCGAATCACCGATGGTTCTCTCACAAACATCTCCAATGCATGCAAGTCCAGCCTCCGCTCCATCGATCTTTCGAGGTCCAAGTTCTTTTCGGGAACTGGGTTGTTGAGTTTGGCTCTCAATTGCAAGAATTTGGTGGAGATCGACTTGTCGAACGCCACGGAATTGAGAGACTCGGCGGCTGCGGCGGTGGCGGAGGCTAAGAATTTGGAGAGGTTGTGGCTGGGGAGGTGTAAGCTGATTACGGATATTGGAATTGGGTGTATAGCCGTTGGTTGTAGGAAACTGAGGTTGATTAGCTTGAAATGGTGTTTGGGAATTGGTGACTTGGGGGTCGAATTGATTGCTGTTAAGTGTAAAGAAATACGCTGTTTGGATCTCTCTTACTTGCCGGTAATTATTAAGAAAATTTTACCCTTTTTTGTTTTATTTTTTATTTTTTTACTTTTATTTAAAACTTTACTTATTCTGCGTTATGTCCTGCTCTGCTTCATCTTATTGCCAGATTTTCAATATGTTAGCAAACATAACAAGAATTTTTCTTTTTCTTTTTCTTTTTTTTTATTTTAAAATTAAGTTTTTTGGTTCTTTCTTTGGCAAAACCTGTATGGATGATGCTATATTCTTGATGGGTACCTCTTAAATATGTGTTATTTTGGTTGGTTAAAATGTTATGAATTTTGATTCTTCTGGTTTTATTCCCCTTTATATCCCAGTGTCATATATATGGCGTGTCTAGATATTATGCAGGAGATCTAGATAAGTGGATGGATTGGATTTCAGTGGCACAATAATGAGTTATTCAAGGGAGAAAAAATGTTAAAATTATTATTAATTTTTTTTTTTTTTCGGTTTTGCAGATCACTGACAAGTGCTTACCATCCATCTTGAAATTGCAAAATCTTGAAGATTTGGTTCTAGAAGGATGCTTTGGTATTGATGATGACAGCCTTGCCCCTCTCAAATATGGCTGCAAGTCGTTAAAGGTATTTGATTGATGGTTAGCTGATAAAATTTGAGATACCCTTATGTTACTTTATTGTATCAATTACATAAATTGGAGTAAAATAGATCTAGAGTTATTCTTTATATGCCTTAAATTTATTTTTTACTTTATTGTATCAATAACATAAATTGGAGTAAAATAGATCTAGAGTTATTCTTTATATGCCTTAAATTTATTTTTTCCTTTGATTACTAGTCGGTTCTGTCATAAATTGCAAAGAAGTTCAAGCGGTTTTGTTATATTTTCACATTATTGCACTAGTGATTCACCAAGGCTTGTGTTCCCCATCTCCTTGATTAGGCGGTAAGAAATAGATAGGCTTTGTTGAATGGGTCTTTGTTTGATGTTATTAGATGACAAATCAATGACCCAGATCTCATAGAGGGATGATAACCTTGAGTTTTCTACTTTCTGTTTATCTGAAGTTCATTTTATTCTTATAAAGATCTAAATTTGACTTATTAACTTGTGTTGCTTGTAATAGAAGCTTGACATGTCAAGTTGTCAAAACATTAGTTATGTTGGGTTATCTTCTCTAAGTGGCGCCGGTGAAACTCTGCAGGAACTCACCTTAGCATACGTCTCTCCTGTAAGTTCTTTTTTTATTTTAAATTATTTTCTAATGGATTGAAGGTCTCTATACTTGACTATTTACAATGCGGTAATCCTCATGGTTTAGGTGACACTTGCTTTTGCCAATTGTTTGAAAAAGCTTCCGATGTTGCAAACACTTAAATTAGATGGCTGCCTGGTTACCTCTGCTGGACTGAAAGCCATCGGAAATTGGTGTGTATCATTAAGGGAGTTGAGCTTAAGTAAGTGCTCAGGTGTAACAGATGAAAGTCTCTCTCCTCTTGTGACAAAACACAGAGATTTGAGGAAGCTGGACATCACATGCTGCCGCAAGATCACATATGTTTCAATAGCTGACATTACAAATTCATGCACCGTTCTCACTTCTCTTAGGATGGAATCATGTACCCTGGTTCCTAGAGAAGCATTTGTCTTGATTGGACAGCGGTGTCATTCCCTGGAGGAGATTGACCTAACCGATAATGAAGTCGATGATGAAGGTCGTTGCCTCATTCCTTTTATGTGAAAGAACAGTTACAGAATTCTGTGTAATCAGCAATCTCAAGCTCTTTTCATGTGCAGGTTTGAAGTCCATCTCAAGATGCTCCAAACTCTCCAGCTTAAAACTGGGAATTTGCCTAAACATAACTGACAAGGGAGTTGTCGATATTGGCATGCGCTGCTCAAAACTTACAGAACTTGATCTGTACAGGTTTGTTGCTCATGATCTATGAGTACTTGTCCATTTCTCTTTATGCTTTTCCGTAAATCCATTTATGCGAAAATAGATTATGCTTGAAATTTCATTTAAGGGAGTAGCTTCTGGTGCAAAATGAACCTAGAATTTCTGATTTGTAACGAGGGAATGTTTGTATGAACATGCTTGTAATATTTATATGAAGACCAACTTTCATAACTGAAATCATTTTGTTTAGGTGCACTGGTATAACGGATCTAGGCACTTCAGCAATAGCCTATGGATGTCCTGGCCTGGAGATGATTAATATATCCTATTGTAAAGACATTACTGACAGTTCATTAAGGTCATTGTCAAAATGCTCAAGGTTAAACACACTTGAAAGTCGAGGATGCCCACTTATCACATCTTTAGGTCTAGCAGCCATCGCTGTAGGATGCAAGCAACTAACCAAGCTAGACATAAAGAAATGTTCCAACATCGATGATACTGGGATGATTCCACTTGCTCACTTTTCCCAGAACCTAAGACAGGTACTTTACTTCCTTCCCTGCTTTCCCATAACATCCCAAGCAGAAAAATAAGGAGAATCTTTGTTATGACACACTGATAAACTTTGTTCTTTGTCTTTTTATGTTTTTCCAGATTAATCTGTCATATACCTCAGTTACAGATGTGGGGCTGTTATCTCTTGCCAGCATCAGCTGCCTACAAAGCTTGACTATTTTGCATTTGAATGGCTTAACTCCTGGTGGACTAGCAGCTTCCTTATTGGTATGTGGAGGACTAACAAAAGTAAAGCTCCAGGCATGCTTTAAATCATTGCTACCTCAAGCTCTTTTCGAACATTTAGAAGCACGTGGCTGTGTGATTCAGTGGAGAGATAAAGTATTGCAGGTAAGTGCAGTTTTATCCATCATAAGGTCACTGTACACTAGCTTTTTAGAAAGTTATTTCTTAGTAAAGTTCAATTGTAAATTTAGGAGTAACTACAACCAAGGTTTTTCATCACGATGCAATAACCATAAAAAGAAAGTGCCTTTTTGGGTACACCTTTGCCCCCGCCCCCCAATCTACCTTTTCTAATCACAAATAACAACGGAAACTGGAAAAAAATACCTTGGTACTATGGTAACATGTTGGCGAATGAATTTGATACTTGGATTTGAGTCAATATTAAATGCCCTATGTCTGAGTTCATGAAACATGGCTTTTAAACCTACTACTTGAATATGGTATTAAGGTTAATTTTTTGTATGATTGACAGGCTGAATTAGACCCACAGTGTTGGAAATTGCAGTTAGAAGACATATAATGCAATAGGGTTTCAGATGAGTACCCTTCTTGCTGTTGTTTGAAAACTAGCATATCTGAGAAGAGTAAAAAACAAAGGGCGGCTTAGCTTGATGTGTACTTGTTTATTATGAGGAAATCCTTCAGAAGGATCATTGGAAGATATTAATAAGTTCCTTAAGTCTTTACTTTACATACTCGCTTCAACGAATACTTTGGTTTTCAATCACCGAACTCATTGGGCTAATGGGTTATGCAAAATTCCGGTCTGCCTTGAGGTGTATATGCTGGGGAGCAGAAGAAAGAGCTGGGAAAGAAGAACAAGTCCTCCCAGGTAAAGTGGGAGGGAAGACGAGAAACATTTGAAGGGTTCAACTGACGTGGATGTTTTGGCATATAGACTTATTTTAGGGAAGAAAAGTAATTATGTATTGTCTCTCAAGTAAGAAACCTTTTTTGACTGAAAAGAAAGCTATTTGTATGCAAGAGTTGGTAGCTCCAAACAGGCACACGTAAATTATGTAAATTTTAAAAGCTAAATGAAATAGAGTTCCAAAGTTTCACGGCCGCGCGTTTGTCCAGAGTGCTGACGTGGATGTTTATCAACAGGTCCCACCGGGAGTCGAAACCAACAGGTCCCACCGGGAGTCGAAACCAGGTCGCTGGATTCAAAGTCCAGAGTGCTAACCACTACACCATGGAACCGATTGTGGGACTTTTTTAACTATAAACAGGAAAATATAAGATCAGGTCCACATTTCCTCTCTTCTTCCTTTCTTTTTGGTTGTGGAACATCTACATCATCAAAGTTTCTTTGATCTAGTATTGAACTCAAAGTCAAGTGAAAGTGTAGTTCTAGATATAGAAGAAGTAAATAGTATGTCCAGCTGTAAAAATCTCTTAGAAATATGCATGTGTGTTGTGGGCTAGATTTATTCATATATATATATATATATATATATAATTAACCAAAAAAATAAAATATTTGCTATTTGTCTCCGGTGATGATGTTCATAGTAAAACCATTGCAGGGATTACTATTTTTTTTTTTTTTTGTTGCATTTAATTATGTGTTAATTTTTCTAGTCTAAAAACCTAATTTAAAAAAGTGAACCCTTATAAATAATTATTTAAATTATCAAATGATATAACTTACTTGTAATGGAGATAAATAGTTTTTTTTTTTTTTTTGAATATTACTAGTTATCAAATCTGAGGGCTCTAACACTATATCTAGAATGGGGGAATAAGAAGGAATAGGGAAATTGAAGCAAATCTTTTGACTGAGTAGTTAAAATGGGGTAAAAAGAAAAGGAATAGGAAGAAAATAGAGGGAATTGATTCTTTATTTCTTAGAAATCTACTTTTCAACCAAAAAACTAAAAGGAAAATGAAGGAAAAGAAAATACTTTAATTAATTTTTTCAATATTTCAAAATTACTCATATTATTATTATCTAGCTAACTTATTAAATATGTGCATTGAAGATAATTTTGTAAACAACTCATTGTTGTTTCATTTCCATCCCTTTTCGTTTACTAATCATCTAAATAACAATTATTAATAAATATTAACATTTCTTTTCTTTTCCTGATTAAGCTAATCTTTTCTTTTCATTTTCTCCCTTCAATCCAAGAATAGTGTATATTTTCCATAAACAAATAAAAATATCATTTTTTTTTCTAGTTTTAACATTCTTTTTCCCCTCAAAAAAAGAAAAAAAAATTTTTTTTCTAAGATGTTGCTTGATAACATGGTTAGTTTTTAGATTTTTTTTTTTTTTATTTTGTTGTATCTAGTTGTGTGCAATTTGCTTATGTTAAATGCTAATTAATGTTAATTATAGTTTGAAACTCATCTTAAACAACTATAAATTTGAAAAGAAAAAATGAAGCTGTGTTTAATTTAATATTTTTTCTTAACTTTACAGTAATAAACCCTAATAATTATTAACAAATACTTAACACAAGCAAATGACATAAAATTAAGTAAAAAAAATAAATTAAAAAACTTAACAAACTGCACCTAAATGGTCATAGAAGGAAAAAGAATAATAATAAAAAGAAAAGAAAAGCCTAAAATCTTTACATAAAATAAGTTGGTTATTCTGATTATTTGGAAGAAAGGCTGAGTCTCATACTTCAAAGTGGACTACTGAGATTCAATTGTTTAATGAGTAGCATAGAAACATTTTATGGAAAAGAAAACAGATATATATAGAGACAAATGTCAAATTATAAATAATATATGTATGTTGGAAATATTGGCATGGCATTTTTATATAACTGTTCACTACTGTATAAGACCTCTATTTGATATCCCCAAAAGATTGTGCACCATCCAATTTAAAATATCATAAAACAACTTTATGCTTCCTCAAAACACACCCAAAACAAAAACAAAACAGAACAAAAATATTTTGCCACGTTAACGCTGCGAAGCAGGTTGCACAGACCATGGTAAGCTCATCGTGTTCCTTTTCATTTTCCACCTAAGCGTCAGCCGCCACTTTGTATGGCCAGTCAAGTCAAGCCACAAGCTTTGACCAAAACTTTTTCCACGGTCAAAGAAACCCTTTCAGCTTCTCAGAAGAAGCTTGGTGTCCTCGGACATAAAATGCTCACCCATCAAACATTTTCTCTTCAAAGACTCTCTCTCTCTCTCTCTCTCTCTCTCTCTCTCTCTATATCGCTCTCTCTTATCTCTGTCACTGATCATTTGCTTTTCCCCAGTAAAAGTTTGAATCTTTCTATTATATATATTCCCTCTCCTTCCTCTTCTGATTCTCAACTGCCCCCAATTTTCCATGACTTTTTCTTTCACAGACCTTCTATCCAATAACGCAAACATGGACAATCTTAGCCAAGACAATACTAGGCTAAGCTGGGGGGTTTCAGACAACCTAATGGACAGAAATGGAATGGAAATTCCATGGTTCAAAACCCTTCAACCTTCTTCTTTACCTCTCTCTCCGCCTCCTGTTTCACCGTCTTCTTTTTTAACTACACCTACTGGTTTTAGCCCTTCTGAACTCTTAAACTCACCTGGTTTCTTTTCAAATGTAAGTCAGATTTTCTTTTTTCTTTTTTTTATTTGACTTTGATGAAAATACCCCTTCTTCTTTTTTGTTGTTGTATGTTTGTCTTCTACTTTACATGTTCTTTTTGTTGTTGTTGTTGTTTTTTTTTTTTTTTTTTTTTTTATATTATTATTTTCATGTTGAACTTATTCCTAAATTTGTTGTTTATACCCTCTCTGTTGTTGTTGGTTTGTAGGGTCTTCCATCTCCAACAACTGGAGCATTTTCTGGTCAAACTTTCAACTGGAGGAGTAACTCAAATGAAAAACAAGAAGGAATTGAAGAAGGAGACAAATTTTTCTCTGATTTCTCATTCCAAACCCAGACAACAAGGCCTGCTTCAACGACATCATCATCATCATCGTTTAATTTCCAATCTGCTTCAAACACTGCTGTTTCAATAGTATGCTTCACGCTCATCACTTTTTTGCTTGCTTTTTCTTTGTTCTGTGATTGATAAAAGAAACTCTAACATCAATCTACATGAGCAGGAAGGATCATTGGCAAGGCAACAACAACAAGCATGGAATTTCAACAAAAACACACCGGAGAAAACAGGAATAAAAACAGAATTCCAAGCTCCTCAAAACTTTTCTTCAGAAATTACCACAACCAAAACAAACATACCCATTAATGGTGTTCCAAAATCTGAGTATGTTCCTAATACTCAGTATGTAAGAGAGCAAAAATCAGAGGATGGGTATAATTGGAGGAAATATGGTCAGAAGCAAGTGAAAGGGAGTGAAAACCCACGTAGTTATTACAAGTGCACGTTTCCAAGTTGCCCAACAAAGAAAAAAGTTGAAAGATCCGTGGATGGACAAATTACAGAGATAGTATACAAAGGAAGTCACAACCATCCTAAGCCTCAGCCCACCAAAAGATCATCTTCTCAATCATTTCAGACTTCTGGGTATACCAATTCCGGAATTTCTGACCAATCAAACACAGTTCAGGAGGATTCTTCAGATTCAATAGGAGAGGATGATTTTGAAAGAAACTCTCCTACCCATAATTCTGGAGGAGATAATGATGAGAACGAACCTGAATCCAAAAGATGGTAAGCTCAGATAAGCCTGAAAAAAAGCTTATAAAAGTTTTGAAATATGAATTAAAGAACTGGGTTTTGCTTAAAAATTTTAATTTTTTTTTTTTCCGGTTTTTGCAGGAAGGGAGAGAATGAAAATGAAGGGTATTCAGCTTCTGGGAATAGAACCGTGAGAGAACCTAGAATTGTGGTTCAAACAACCAGTGAAATTGATATTCTCGATGATGGATATAGATGGAGGAAATATGGACAAAAAGTGGTAAAGGGAAATCCAAATCCAAGGTACAAGTTGCTTGCTCTTTTCTCTACTTTTCCTGCAAATCAAAATTAAAGGCATTTAAAAGCAGTTGGATTTTGGATGCTAAATCTTATCTTTACGTACAAACTTCTGTAGGAGCTACTATAAATGCACGTCCACGGGTTGTCCAGTGAGGAAACATGTGGAGCGAGCATCACATGATACAAGGGCTGTGATCACAACTTACGAAGGGAAACACAATCATGATGTACCAGCTGCCCGAGGGAGCGGCAGTTATACTGTGAACAAACCCGCACCTGATAACACTAGCAACGTTACCATACCTGTTAGGCCCTTAGCCTTGCCTACCCATTCTAATAACCCTTTCAACTCTATTCCCAATTCAAAGTTGCCTCAATCAACAACTCAGCCACCATATACCTTGCAAATGTTGCAGTCCCCTGGAAGTTTCGGCTTTTCGGGTTTCGGAAAACCGACGGGAATCTACACGAACAATCAACAATCTCAGCAGGATGAGGATCAGAAAATGGAGAGGAAGAGCAACTCATTTTTGGACTCATTTTTAGCTTAGAGCTAATTGTGTTCTTGAACCGAATTAATAAAATAGGATAGTTTCATTGTATAGTTTATATAAACAATGTCTTTTTTGTTTTTTTTTCCCGGTTAGTAAAAGAAAAAGGACACTACAGGATGGTAAAACATTGCTAGATAGATCCTTATGTAAAACAAAACAATGGCCATGTAGCCTGCTAAATTTAAAGTCAGATAAATTTTTTGATTCGTTTTGTAGTAGTAACTGTTAGGCTGAGAGAAATAGTCCCCTCTATTTCTTCTAGAGCAGAGGAAAGTGGGAAATGCGCCAAAGCCTTGTTCTGCTAGCTTAGTTCATGTTGTTGCTTAATATTTCATTAAAATATAGCGTGAAAGACTTTTTCCAAGTTCAAGCCAAGATGGTTCTTTGAAAGACATAATGGTTGGCACTTAATTGCCCATGAAAAAAAAAAAAGAAAAAACAAAACATGACTTTAAGAGGATGAATCAGCAATGTACAAAAGATGACTTTAAGAGGATGAAACAGCAATGTTCATTGTATCGCATCCAATTCTTGCATGACTTCTAAAGGAAAGGTCGTTTTGAATATAGAGGTAAAGCTTATCTGAAGACCTTGCTTTCCACATAAGAAACAGAAAGTATCATAATTTTATAGGATATTAGCAACTAAGTATCCCAAATTTTATCTGTTGATACATTGCACCTTTTTTTTTTTTTTTTCCTAGCATTCTACACCTCAAAGGTTATATTACACTGCATACTTTCAATTTTTTTTTTATTATAACCAGATACCCTCATGTTTATATTTTTATAACTTCATGAAAATATCTGATTGTAATTAAGAAAAATCTCGAAGATGTGCAGTGTAATATATCCACACCCCAAACTTTCTTTTTGTTTGCACCGTTGTTTTTCTATTAAAAATGCATAACAAAATAATCACATATCATGCACGTGCTTATTAAACAATGTTGAATTAGGTAATTTACAAGCCTCATCACTTGCCTCTTGCATGTGTAATTAGTGATCCGAAATTGATCTCTTGAGATTGAGATTTTGATAAAAAAAAAAAAAAATTGAAATTGATCTTGGAGATTCACAGATTGATCTCGATCTTATCCAAAAATCCCTCTTCAACTCTCAAATTCCACCTCTCTATCATTGTCATCACCAACCAGTAACAAATTCTAATAAAAAAGAAAGAAAGAAAAAACCCAAATGGTTAAAATCCACGAGCACGTAGTCTCAACGCTTCTCGGAGAGCCTCCAAATCGAAGCAGCCTAGTGAATCTCTTCCGGTCTCTGCCTCTCCAAGCTCATCTCCTCTCTCCTCCTCCTCCATTCTCCTTCCCAAGGTAACCTCCTCCTTCTCTCTCCTCCCTCTTCCTCTTCACTCAAATCTCAATACTCCATTACCACTACCACATCGAAGAAATCACTGCCCGACCTTCCATCCCACCACTATCTCTCCCTCTACACCTCTAGTTCCACCTTCTTCATCACCGTCCAAATCCTACTCATCGATCTCCTCACCTTCAAAATACCCACTTTCTCAACCGCCAGTATTATCCTCCTTACCACTTACTCTCTATCCAAAACCTCCACTGAAGCTTTTATCTTCAAGATTTTTCAATCCCTAAATCAGAATGCCTACGTTCGAGCTTTTTCCGATAAGTTGCATGCTATGGGTTTTCAAATACTGAAATAATTATAAAGTGTTTGTACATAAAAAGGCTGCACTTTGGCTGAGGTTTAAGGTTTATGTGTCACCAGAATCCTAATTTTTTAATTCAAAATGGTATAATTACTTAATTTAACCTTACCTAGCTTGATAAGCAGATGCGGGATATATGATCATTCTGTTATGCATTTTTAATAGAAAAACCAACGGTGCAACCAAAAAAAAAATTTTGAGTGCAATGCTAGAAAAAAAAAATTTTAAGTGCAATATGTAAACTTTAAAATGCTTAACTGTCAATATCCTTATTTTTATAATCAAGTCCAATTTCAAATTAGAACAATAACCTCTCAAAATAATCTCTTACAAAGCACAAGGAAGAAAAAAATATATGGATAACACAAAATTGTTTCAAAGATTTAAAAAAATAAAATAAAATAAAAGTTCACAGCAAAAGAACAAGCAAGATTTCCAATTCATTGCAGGGTAAAAAAAGTGCCTTCCGACATATTTATAGAACAAATCATACTTCGCCTCGTATATATATGCAGAGTAATATATAAAAATGACCAAGACCACTTAAAATTTACAACCAAATTTAACCAAAAAATTAAAAAACAACAATGACGTGAAATTTGAATGAATCTACATACAATTACGTATAAAACAATGATTGAAAAAGGTTAGAAGAATAAGGGGGAAAAACAAAAAAGGGGTATAACATATTTCAAACATAGGAAGCCTGATTTGATAATTTGTATCCAGAAATGAGGGAAGACAATGCGAGTGCAAAGAAGGCCAAAAACGACATGCTAATTGCTGCAGCTGATGAGTCCGTGAATATGTCGTCCTGTGATTCTCGCAGTCTATTCGTCAATGGAATCGCGGATGAAGCCGATGATATCAAAAGGTAAGCTGTTATCTGCAAAACCCAAAAGCATTTCCTTGCAACTCAATCCTAATAACTCGACTAGAGTAAGTCGGAAGTCAAGGAATCAACTACCAATGAATTATATGGTTGTTGAAGACTTGTCCACCTTAAATGCTAAACTTAAACAAAGACCAATAAAGTTTTCACTATTCCAGAACTATCTTATTCTTTATTTTATTTATCTCTATTCACATGGTTGATTGGAAAATATCGGTCCAAAATATAACAAGTCTGTCACTTGCTAATTTGATAAAAAGCATACCCAAAAAAAAAAATTAACTAAATAAAATAAAATAACCTTTTCTTCTATTGTAGAAGTAAAGGGTAGACCCCTGTATAAACCAAAGGGACATGAAATCATTTTCAGCACATAGGCACGAAAGTATCATTCATTTACACTTACGGGGCTTTTCACCAAAGTTCATCACAAACTTCACACGTATATATGCCACTGGCACGCACTCTAGCATAACTATACATATGTAATTTTAAATAATTCGAATAATATATGCATAGAGAAGCATATAAATGTGCTACAAAAATTCTCCTAAAAAGTAATATGCATTTGACACAAAAAAAGAGTTAATTGAAGCTCTAAAATTGGTGATTTGTATTGGGTTTCAGTCCAAAAAATTAAAGGCAACACAGACAGTGAAAAAAATTTACAAAACCAACCTGATCACCGAAAAAGTCGATCATATTGGATGTCGAACGTTGAATATAATATCTGGCGGTAGAGAGTTCATGGACTTGTCGCAACGCTTGCAAGCCCGTATACAACGTGGACAGAATCGCTATTGCCAATACGTATCTATTTGCAAAATTCCATTTTCCGATAAAAATAAAAAACCCAAAAATTCAATTAAAAAAAATACAATCGGGAATTCAATTTTCAATTCAATAAAAATAATAAATAAACCTGTATTCTTCAAATCGATCGAATTTCTTCCAATCGTCGTGTTTGTTGCTTGCCATGACAATGAAAGCGAGCACAGAGAAAAGGAAAGCCAATCCTCTCAAAGCCAAATACCCTCTCTTCAACAAGTCCTCTCTCTTCCACCGCCGTAAGATCCCCGCTATTCCGAACCCAGTTCCCCCCGTCGAACCGGTCTGGTTCTCCACGTCGGCAGCCGGTGTGGTAGTACCCGCTGTGGAATTGAATGGTGTGGATCCCGTGTGGTGCGTTTTGGATGGGGTGGTGTCTTTGGAATCCGTCATCGCTTTTTAATTTCGGGAATTCTCGGAAAAAAACAAAAAATCGAATTTCAGGATTTCGATAGGGGTGAGAAGCGAGTCGGAGAGATTGAAAAAACTGTTTGTTTTGGCAGAAGAATTTGTAAACCTTTTTGGGAGAGTTTTCCGAGAAAGATTTGAAGAAACAACGAAGTCGCTTTTTTTATTATTTTTTCCTTTTCTATTATTTTCCGAGTGACAACTCAGCCTTTGTAAGCTACGAATTGGTACAACTTTGGTTTACCCGACAAGCTGGCTTGGTTTCGTGTCCAAGTCCCTCCACACTCACGCGCAAGTAGCACAGTATCATCAACAAGAAGCGCGTGAAGTTTCCACGTGGCGAATTGCTACTTTTGCCACATGGATAAGTCGTTATGTGGAATATAGGTATCACGTTGGATGGACCTTCGGCTAATTAGCCAATTGTTTGGCGACTGCTGGAATGTTCGGCTGGTACGGGACCTGGGGGATCGACCCGGATCCAACGATTTAACTTTGCTTGCTCGCTAAGTAACACATTGTTTTTTTTTTTTTTTTTTTAATCTAATTATAATTTTTTTTTACAATTTACTTAAATTACAATCTATCCAAAAAATTTTTTTTATGATTCAAATTTATATTCTTATAGGTACAAATAGAAATGCTCAATTATTAAAATTAATTTTTTTTATCATTTAATTATAATTATATATAATTTTAAATTTAAAAAAAATAAAAAAAAACACACAATTTAAAATTGTATTCAATTTTAATTTAATATTTATGTTTTATCTTTTTTTTAATTGTATAATTAATTGAGATATTTAATCCGTTTTAACCAATTACTAACGCTAACAAATATTTAGGGTAAATAAATTGCACAAAATTCAATTAGAAAAAAAGAAGAAGCCAAAAACTAAAAGCTAACGCATTATCATATTGCACCTAGACATCCACATGCAGTGTTCCATGTGGATGACTTGGTCAACTATCTAATTATTAAGGGAAATAAAGATTGGATATCGAAAGGTACAGCGAGGCAATGCATGTGAACAAGAATTATAATTAAGATTGGCAGTGCTGTGATATATGTTTGTTAAATTTTTTATTATATGGTTTTATAATTATTTTCGAATGGAAAAGTGCAATTATTTTATAAGGTCAATATGTGTAGTGCAGTAGACTAGGGCGAAAACGCCACCAAGGTCAATGAGAATTGTTTGAAAAATAAGGCTTTTTATTGCACCTGCTCCGAGAGAATACCGCCCACCACAAGCACGTCTGTAAATTAAAAAATTTGTGAAGTAAAAAATTCATCTAGAAGTGAAAGAGAATGGCCAATGGTGATTTGCTGCCTTTAATTGTCTACACGTCATGAGGTAAGTGATTTGATATGATCAAATTGCTTTTGTGATTCTTGAGACTCATGACCCAAAAAAATAAAAATAAAAAATAAAAAAAGAAATTTGCTTTTGTGAGTCTTGTAGCTAAAAGAATTTAAATAAAATAAATTGCTTTTGTGAGTCATATTAGCAATTTAGCATACTAATGTTAACGAACATGGTTGATCACTCGTCGTAGAATGAACAATATATATGCTTACTAGCACTAAGCATGTATAGTTGTTAACCTAAATATTAAAACTATATATCATTCTTTGTCCCTAAAGAGACAAGTTACTTGGTTTTTTTCTAACAATTATCTCAAAGTCTAATCTTTACAATATATAAAATATTAAAAATTTCGAGTTCAATTTATATCTCTATTTTTAATTACCGATAATACAATGTGAATTTTAATTAAAAGCATTAACAAAGAGAAAAAAATTATTTTTTAGATGAAATTAGATTTTATTACTTATAAGATATAAATTAATATACAAAGATGTGGATAGAAGATGTTGATTGGAAAAATTCTATCATTCCTCCTTTATTTGACGAAACCAAAGCCAAACCTAAAAGCTATTATATAATTACATTCCAACCTGCAATGTGGTAATGTATTTGACAACGTTCTTTTGTATGATCCAAAACAATGGAATTAGAAAAGGGCTGGCGTGTACCCAAAGTTTAAGGTCCAATAAAGAATGTATTCACTTTGCTTGAATAGTAAGTACACAGGCCCACAATCAAATGCGCCTTTGGAATAGATACTTTGGTAGAGTTTTGCATTAAGGTATTACCTTATCCTTTTAGGACACCCACATATTCCAGCTTGGCTGTTAAATTCTACTGGGTCCCAAGTATGTCTATGATGTGGATATTATTAGTACCCGACAGATCACCCAGACCTATCAAATAATCATAATACCCATTTCTAGTCACCGGGACCCCATGTCATCCTTGTTTGGTTTGGAAGGGAATGTTATGTATTGCTCGCTTCACTGGATTTGATTGGATAACAACGACAATACTCACCATTCAATACCTCCCCACTCTTTCACTTGGTAACTTCAGTGACAAAATATCATCATACACCCCAAGTTTAAATGACAATAAAATTGCAAGGGATGATTTTGATGAATATGTTACAGAAATGGAGAGTTATTGTTTCTTAAATGTTTTTAATTTTGTTTTTAAAAAATATATATCATGTTATAATATATATTAAAAATAAAAAAATTGTTTCTAAACTGTTTTCAGTTTTTAGTTTGTACGTGAGATAGATGAGAAAAAATATAGAGGACAAATAAAAGTGACGGTAACCATTGAAAAGAAAACTAAGCATCAAAAAACAAAAATATTATGAGCATCAGTTTGAGCTTTGTCTTCCTTTCTTAAAGCCCAGCCTAGAATTTCTTCCAAAAAATAAATAAAAATAAAAAGCCCAGGCCTAGCACGGGTCTCTAATTTCCTCGGTTGACTTTGAATTTGGGGCCTTGCCTGTTCTATAGCCGAACAAGCAACCATTTTCACAGAAATATTATTCCTAATTTTTAACATAAATCTTTTTTTCTTCTGCTAGTTTATAGTTTAACTATTTAACTTTAGATTTTTTTATTTTTTATTTTCCTCTTTCTCTGATATGTGACCAGTTTATTCTGGTATTTGGTAAACAAAATTGAAGATTAAAAGAAAATATAAGACAAATAAACCTAATTTTATAAATCTCCTTTTTGTAGAATTATATTGTTGGTATTTCCTTTTTTGATTTTATTAGTAGTACTTCCTCATTTTATTTTCTTTTCTTCTTTTTTTAATCTTTTAAAGCTTTATCCAGATGAATTTCATGATATGACATAATGAATTTTGATATTCCCTGATATGACATAATGAATTTTGATATTCCTTGTCATATAGCGAAATAGAGAAATAATCAAGAAGAGATTGGAATCTACAATTTGTTGGTTGCTATTTTGTTATTGCCAAACAAAAGCCACCACTATAATCCATCAAAATCAAATTGTCATAAGTCTGAATTACTTGACGAGCAAACTTTATGTAGAATTTAGAAGATTCTTGTACCACCTGGCACGCTAAAACAGTTGGAGGAAACAAAGAGGAATTGAGAACGCAAAGAAGCAAAAATCTACACAGCGTGTTTTCTAAACCACATTAAAAGTTCTTAAACGCCCCCAATGACAACTTTTGCTTTGTCCCGTTGTTCAGCACAGTATGATATAAAGCCAACTTTTTTTTTTTTTTTTTTCTTTTGGCTTTGATACAAACTTGGCAAGAAATATTGATAATTTATTATAGCCATGTATTTTCATCTTTAAGAACCGTATTCTCAAAAGTAGGTCCCTTTTCCATTTGATAAGTTTTATTAGATGCTCTGTTTTGTTGTCTTTCTTTCTTGATTCTCATCGATTTATATCACCATCATTATTTCCAATTTGATGCTCTTTTATATGCAATAATCATATTGCTTAAAAAATTAGAGATAATCACCTTAAGATTTTACCCCCAAAAAAAAAAAAAATTCTGAAAGATAAATAATCATATTTATAAAATTCAAGAAGTACATATGTGAAGTAAAAGCTCAAACAGTCTGAAATGCAAAAATTAAAACAAAAAATCAAAAATCAAAAATCAAAAAATAAAAAATAAACAATATGTAAAGTTCCGGTGGCAGCAGACATCGCGGAAGTTAGTTCCGTGGACTGTGCGAAAAAGTAGGAACCCGTGGTAGTGACTTTTATGGCCGTTGAATCCGGCTCATATAACACTATCACGTGCGAACCACGCTTTTTGTTCGTTTCCCTTTTTTATTTTTTATTTTTTTTTAAAAATATACATTTCTCGTTAATGGCTATATGCCAATGCTCTTCTTCCATGATTCATCCTATTCCACGCAACTTCTTATCAGATAAACTAAAATGTCAGGTTATCTCCATCTCCATTATCAATGCACATCCATATGTTTCCAATCCTTACAAGAAGATTATGAATCCCCACCCCAAAAAATAAAAAATAAAAAAAAGGGAAAAAGTTACATAGAATATAAACCGTCTAGATGGACACGTCTTTTATTGATTGATATAAAATAAAAATTTAATTATATTGAATGTAAGATTGAATTAGTTGATAAGTAATTCACTTTTACAATAAAAAAATTAAAAATTAAAAATATTTAATAATAAACTATTATAAATGATAAAGAAAATTATAAAATATGGGATTATAATTGTTTTGCCTTTCTTTTTTTAATCTTGTTACATATAAAATTAAAATATAACTATTTTTTTTTTAACTGAAATAGAAACAAAACATTAAAAAAAAAAAGGCGAAATTATGTGAAGAGTAAAACGACGAAAAAAACGAATTTTTCTGAATATATTTAAATGAAAGAGACGAGAAAGAGGGTCCAGGCTATGGTAAAAATTGAGAGAGAACCAGCTGTGCCAACTACCAAGCAAAACCAACTATACATGACGACCCGTGCGCTGTTTGCTACTTTACAAAAAACCCTTTTGTGGACCCGACCCAAAATACAAAGCCGAAGCCATACTGGCTTTTGTTTGTTGCCCCGAAACGCCAATATTTTTGTTATCATGGTTGATGGTCCAAAAATACGTGCAATTGCAATTTTTGGCCTCCTCCTCTGTACACATGTAATAAAAGGACAGAATAGGGGTATATTTGACATTTTGTACTAAAAAGTTCATAACGGCTAATGCGGAGTTTTGTGCGCCCACCGAAACCAGAGGCTGTGGGCCCGTGGATAAGACTTAAGATCTCGTGGAGTGACGGGCTGATCCGGTTATGTTCGCCAATGTTACCCTTTTGCAATTTGTTTGATAATTAAACGCGTCATTAATATCTCATAAGTAAGAATAACTCAATTTATTAATTACTAAAAGAAAATTATTCTCACCATTGAGTATTTCTCAATTTAATCTTTAAATTTGTTAAATTATTATCATCACCACTAATTTTTTTAGTTACGAGTGTTTTCCCTTTTTCAATTACTATATAATCAAAAGATTGATAATTCATAAATGCATGGATAATTTCATAATAATCTCTATTAATTTAAATTACAAGATTCATGATTCTTGTAATCTTAATTGTGACGATCTCAATAAGATAATTACTATAATTTTTTTTTTTTAATTTGGAGGTCTTTACGTATACAATTATTATCTTGACCGATTATCATAAGAAAAAAAAAATTTATCCTTCCTATCCACCCCAACAACCTTTCTGTTTTGTATTTAATTTCACAAATAGAATTAAATTTAACATCACGGTCATGTATGATGATATTATTGTATATTGTGGGAGTCATAATCAACCGGTTTAGGTCTCTTTTTATTATTGATATTGGTTTCAAATTAATCAATAAATAGAAACTAGTACTACTACTCTAACAATGTTCATAAATTCATATATTATTAATTCCCTTAAACTTTTCTCAATACCAAAACAAAACGTCACCTCACCCGCCGCTGCTTGTACCTAAACGAGAGAGAAGTCCAAAGCTTTACTGACGTAAATTTGTGCATGTGAGCTTGGGAACATCCAATAATTGATCAAAGCAGTTCCAAGAATTTGACTTTGTGTTTATTTATTTATAATAAAACTATAAATTATTAATAATAGTCATAGAATCTCATTGGCAGAGGCTTTTTCCATGCCATATTGTTCCTCAAAGTTTAATTAAGTCTGCCTATGTGCAATTTCAGGTGGCTGGCTATAGTTTTGTTTCAGTATGATTATATGTCAGTTACCATTTTACCAAAAGTAGTATCAATGGTGTTATCAAGAAAACAGTAGTTTCAATATGATCATATGTAGCATTTATTGTTATTATTATTATTATTTGAAGCAAGATCACATGTAGCAGTAACCACTCTAATCAGATAAATTTTTAATTTCTATGCAAATTTGTTAGCTTGGTGCCCTGTTGATTTCCTATTTTGTATGAGTCCCTAAATTTTATCGACTAAACAATTTTTTTTTTTCCATATTCAATAAGAAGAACTTGTTATTATTCCTACCCAACAATCCAACAATTCGATACAAAATCATTATTTGAATACTCATTTTGTACCTCTCTTTTAATATAAGAGAAAATATTGCCATTACAATTTAAACTATATTTATATAAGAAAATTAAATTATCCTTACAGGTGATAATAAATTTATCAATTAGCATTTGAAGCCATGGAAACAGAATATTAACGCTCATTATAAAGAAATACTATGTATAAATATTTTAGTAGATGTTATTACGATGTCATTTAATTTGTTTACAAGTAAAGAAATTGATGGGAAATTAGGACTTTAAGACAAGATCTTTGGTTAAGGGATGGAGTTCCCTAGGCGACCAGATCATACATTTAACTTGTTAAGAATGAAAATTTTGCGGAGAAAATAAAAAAAAGAAAAAGAAAAAAAGAAAATCATATGGCTGTAACATCTTGGCTAAATATAGGGATTTGAATTTTGTGAGATTCCCTTCTTTAATTGATTATAGTATTTAAAAAAAAAAGTGATTATAGTATTTTTCTACTTATTTTAACATACTATTTCTATTTCTACAAAATACAGACAATCTATGAATCTAAATTGTTTGTAATTAATTATTGTATTTAAAAAAAAAAGTGATCATAGTATTTTCTACTTATTTTAACATACTATTTCTATTTCCACAAAGTACAGACAATCTATGAATCAAAATGTTTCCCTTAAACTTTCCTATAACTATTTGTATCCAATCTCAAATTGCTTGATTTTTTTGCAGATTTTCTCCTTCGATTAAAGCATTCCTTTCCACCAAAAAATAAAATAAAATAAAGCATTCCTGTTTTACTAGACACTTTTTTACCAAATGGCTTTTCCATTCATCAAATAAACATAAAATAGCATATTATAAATAACTTTTTTTTTTTTTTCTTTTTCAGTCTTCAACATGTTACACTTGGTAACTTTATATTCAAAATACTGTTTTATCTTTTTTCTTCTTTTTGACTAAAAACTATGATTGCATGCAATTACCAAAAAAGTGATATCAACCAATTTATTTCATTGGTTTCTATAAAAAGAAAACGGAAAACAAATATTTTAATTTAGTTATAGTATCAATTTATATATACAACTAAAAATGCAATTATTTTCATCAATTTTGTAGAAAGAAAAATGAATATTTAAGTAAAGCAATTATGAATTTGAAGGTATATATTAAATAATATACCAAAACATGTTGTGTTCTATAATATCCAATGCACATGGCAAAACTTTAAGAGAGGATCGAAAGCATAAGAATAAGAAAGAAGGAGAGAGCCCCACTGCCAGCCAATGTCCGCCTGAGTCGGTCACTGACCCACCTGCTAAACCCACCCCGACTCAACTACATGAATCACGACAAACCAGACAACGTAACCATCGTGTTTAACAACAATGGCAATCCCGATATTTAAACCAACTCCAAGGGTTAAAAAAGTAAGAAAAGACTCACGACAATCGTGTCCACTCCAATATGTAGTTTAACCCGGGGTTTGTTCCTTTTGCCGCGTGGTGACCGGCTATTCCGGTGTCCGTGACCATAGTGTCCGCGTCCGTCTTTATCTTCCTTCCCGTTATTATCTCTTTTCTACCTAATGACCCACCCGAACACACACACACACTCTCTCTCTCTATCTTTCTATTCTCTTTCATCTAACTCATCACGCTGGTCTGAGACTTTTGACAGCACCGAGTCATGTCCTCCTCGAACCTCTCCGACTCGTAAGAGATAAAATCGGGAAATTTTTATAACCATGTCTTCCCGTTTTGCCCCTTGTTTTACTCTTTATTCTCAAATCTGCAACTCTAACTCATCTCAGCGACGAGCCTTGATCGGAGCCAACCACACCTCCGCTCGATTCTGCTCTCGCTAACACCTAGACCCCCCACCCTTCCCTCTCTTCCTCTGTCTCCTGCAATTCCTTCATATTTTTTTTGAGGAATTTTTAAAAACTTTTTGGCAATTTTTTTGTGATTATTTACTTTGTGAAAAAAAAAAAGAAAAAAAAAAAAAAGAAGTTTCTCAAAGGTTATAGGGGGGTTATGGAGCCTACCACAGGGAAACCCAGCTTTCTGAGGAATTTTATGGTACGGTTGCTTTCCTTCGGGGTCTTGCTTATTGCCGCCCGATTTGCTTACGTCATCACAATCGCCGGTGAGTCTTGTAATGTCGGAAACTTCTGCTTCTTTTCGCTGCCGGAGAATCTAAACTTCGTCATCGCCGGTCCCGGTTCGGGAGGTTCGGCGGTCGTGGTCAACAAGGCCATTGGTTCCTCTGCGGCCGTGCCTCCCCAGCGCGAGCTTTACACCAGCAAAGATTGGATCAAGGCCGTCAATTTCTATTCTTCCATATTTCAAGATCTGATGGCTCAGGGGTACCTCTCGCCGGACTCAAAGTCTCTCTGCGTCGAAACCCCGAACGGCCAGGACGTCTTTGCCTTGAAAGAGATCGGAGTCAAAGACTCGGTTGGGACTTTCAAGAAGGGTTCGCGGCCTTTGGTGGTTTCCGGCGAGGCCCATCGTCTGCCGTTCGACGACAATACCTTCGACTTCGTGTTCTCCGGCGGTGGTCGGCTCGACAAATCGCCCCGGCCTTTGGCATTCGCTTCGGAGATCATACGGACGCTGAAACCCGAAGGGTTTGCGGTGGTCCATGTAAGCGCCAAAGACACGTACAGTTTCAATTCCTTTCTTGCATTGTTCAATTACTCCCATTTGTTAACGATACGTGATATTGATGGGTTCGATTCTTCGATGCCTCATATACGCGAAATGGTTCTGAAAAAAGAATTTGCAACTCAGGGCCATGCGTTCAATGAAAATTCTGGGAAAAAGTGCTCGGTTCCTGGGTATAAGCAAGAGTTGGTCAGAAAGGCTGAGCCGTTGATTGCGAAAGAGCCATTGAAGCCTTGGATTACTTTGAAGAGGAATATACAGAATATCAAATATCTTCCATCAATGGCTGATATAAGCTTTAAGAATAGGTATGTTTATGTGGATGTTGGAGCAAGAAGCTATGGTTCTAGCATTGGAAGTTGGTTCAAGAAACAATACCCAAAACAGAACAAGACCTTCGATGTTTACGCCATTGAAGCGGACAAAACTTTCCATGAGCAGTATAAAGTGAAGAAAAGGGTCACTCTTCTGCCATATGCGGCTTGGGTGAGGAATGAGACTTTGTCCTTCGAAATTAACCGAGACCCAGGTGAGAAAGTCTCGGATAAAGGTAGAGGCATGGGAAGAATTCAACCGGTGACATCGAAAGGTGGTAGCTTTGATGGAGAGGTGGATGAGATTCAGGGGTTTGATTTCGCAGATTGGTTGAAGAACACTGTCACTGAGAAAGATTTCGTGGTGATGAAGATGGATGTTGAAGGGACAGAATTCGATTTGATTCCAAGGTTGTTTGAAACAGGAGCCATTTGTTTGATTGATGAGATTTTCCTGGAATGCCATTACAATAGGTGGCAAAGATGTTGCCCTGGTGAGAGAAGTACAAAATATGAGAAAACATATGGCCAATGCTTGGATCTATTTACTTCTCTAAGGCAAAGTGGAGTTCTAGTTCATCAGTGGTGGTGATCTGGTAACCAGTTGCCACCCTTTACGTATGTGTACTTTTTTTTTAACTTTCTCACAGAATTTTTTTCTTCCTCTTATTGCAATTTTTTCTTTTACAGAGTTCGCTTGTTAAATTTATTTCTTGTAAGAATTGTAGCTTCAAAGTGAAAATTTCTTTACTCACATCACTTTCATGATCTGATATATTTTGCTAGGCAATGTTGTAGAGAACTAGAGGTTGATAGAACCATTTGGGTATGCTTTTAAGGAGTATGTTACCATAAGTGCCATTAAAAACATGTCTAATATAGCAATATATCATTTTCCAGTTTGATTTAGCTATCAAATTTCAGTTAATGTGAGGAAAATTTCTAGAGTTTAGCAATATAGCAAAAGAATTTTGAAAGTGTTGGCAGAGTTATTCGTGAAAGCTGCAATGAATGGGCCAATCGAGTCAATGCAACAGTAGTTGAGAAAAAGACAAGAGTGTGAAGCCATATGAAGCACTATTGTTCCTGCAAATTGGTGGGGTGCAAGAAAGAATCGTAATATTCTCTCATGTGTGGTTCACAATATAATAACACATTTTTCTTTGAAACTTCAATCATGCTCTTACCGACTTAGCATCTTCACCGTTGGCTGGATGGCCCTCAAAGCGCGTTCATGGTATTGTTCTTTGATTAGAAGTCCATATCATATGCACATATGGGTCAGAAATAGACCGAAACCAGCTTTGCCGGTTTGGTATGTAGAATTTGATTTGTTGGGGTTTACCTTTCACAGTTATATTTCGGTGATTGACATTCATACCTGCTTTAAAGGAACTTAACAAATTGAAAAGTGCATTTCTTAACATCGAGCATTAATAAAGTTCCACTATAACATCAATACGACGACTGGAGTTTCTTCCTGACAGTTGTTAAATACTAAATGGAAAATTCCTTTTCAGAACAATAAGTACGTATATATAAGAGAAAATCTTATCTAATTTTATGCTATATCTATCATGCAACTACCATTAAAAGGTGCGTGGGTTTGGTTGGTATAGATTAGAGAGGAAGTTAAGCTAAAATTATGGTTAGCATTGAGAATAACAATTATTTTGGATAAGGATTTGTGATTGCCAGGACAGAATATCGTGGGTCCAAATAGTTGGGCTCATATGGAGTATAGATTTAGGCCCTACTAGCATAAGATATCTTAGGGTTTTTTTGAAAATTAACCACCTTCTAAATTAACAATTGAAAAATAACAAAAAAAAATATTTTTTATAAAAAATAACCACCTTTTTACGTATTTGGACTAAAATACCTTTTAACAATACAATTTCTTTTTTTCCATTTTCCTTCCAAAACTGCACGGCTGAATCTGTAGCTCACTCTCAGACACATCTCCCTTCTCCACCTCCCTCTCTCTCTCTCTCTCTCTCTTTCTCTCAATTTTTTGCGTTTAAAGAGACATTTTTTGGTTGTACAAATTTTTTTCTCTGTGTTAGCGACTTGAGTGGGATTTTTAGTTTTCTAGCTGTACAAATTTTGTTTTTAATTTTAATTTTTTTAATTATTTAATGGGTTTTCAGAGAATGAGTTGCTTTTCTTACTTTATTTCTCATCGAAAGGATGTCAGCAAGGTTGAAAATAATTATGGTACTCGATCCTCAGGTATCTTCTTCCCTGTTTCAGCTTGCTAAATGTGGAAACCTTTTTTTTTATTTTTTGGGTATAGTTTTACTGAATGTGGCAATAATTTTTGCAAAACAATGCTTAAAATTGTAGGAAGTGGGAGGGAAAAGGCAAGTTCCAAGGATGGTGGTATCAAGATTTGAAATTGCACTGTTTATTCAAATTCAAATTTTTTATATTAATTATTATTACTATTTAAAATTGTTTAATATTATTATTATTATTATTATTATTATTATTATATTTTGAGGGTTTAGTTTTTAAAGAATTTGTTTATCATGTGTAGAAATTGGGAGAGGAAAAGGAAATGGTAAAGGTGGCAATGGCCCAAAAAACAGTATGACTTATAGTTTCACTTTGAAATGTCATAGCCAGTTGAGTAGTTATCAAGTGAGGGTAGCCCTTCAATTTCCCCACGAGGCAGTGATGAAGTGAAGGTAATTTCTCCTTCAAGATCCACCAAGTATTCCATTAATTAATCTGTTTGGCTGCAAATTTAGGTTATCCATCCATCCAACATTAGCATTTAGCAATTCGAAATGGATTTAAGGCCTTCCTCCAAATTCAACAACCCAACGATCTCTTTGGCTATGAGCTTTATTATTTAATGCAATTTTAATTTCTAGTTGCAGAATCATCAAATAATTAATTATCATCGTCATCACTTATTATGAATATTTTTTTGGCTAAGCACTAGGTAATTAAGCATGCTTCAAACAAGTAACTAAAAATTACATACGTGATTATATATTTAACGTCTTATTTTGTTTTTGACCCCACTATTTGTTGTATGTACATATGCATTACAATTACTTTATTAGTTAAGTTATTGTCCTGCTTTAATGGCTGACTTGCTTTTCTAATCCATTCAAAATTACATCAAAATACAAACAACGCCATGTTACACAAACCATAAAATCTATGTAGGAGTTATTTTTACTTCACCAAGCACTCAATTTAGAGTTTCTTTCCAGCCAACAATTGTTCCAAAATGGGATAATCTCATCTTCTAGTCTCAAATTTCATTTTTTTTCTCTTTTGTTTTTTTAAAGTAATTATATTTATAATCATCTTTTGTCATTTCTATTACTCTTTAGATATACAAGAGCATAATAAGAGGCAAAACAATTGGTAGGTGGTTAATTTTTAAGCTTGGTATGCATTCATGGCTGCTGGCTATGGTGGTGGCTTTAACCATAGATGGAGATGATTTTGTGGAGTGGGTAAAAAATATTACTATGTTTGGTTCATTTAGAAGTCATGAGTTTTAATTTTGATAGATATAGTCTGAAGATTGGAATTGAAATTCTTGATTTTTGGAGATGTGGGAAATTGGATTTGGAAGTGGTATTGTAGAAGATGATGATGTGGCCATGGTGATGATATGGTTTGGCCAATCAAGAAATAGAAGTAGGAAAGTAGATTGGATATAGGACAGTACATGGTACAGGTTGAAGCTTGCTCTGCCGAGCTCTACTTGATATGGAGATGTCTTTACCATATGTCTTTGCCAAGTACAGGGAAATTTCTATATGATGTTGAAGTCATTTATTAGTTTGCACTTATATATAATGTACTTCTAGCTATTTTTTTTAATACTTATCTTGTACTAGATTATTTTGATGTTCATTTATCGAAGATAATAATAGGTTTTGGTGTAAAGATATGTAATTAACCGTCTACAAAATGTGGCATATTTATTATAATTCCATTTTTCACAAACCCCTTATATGTAGCTCAATTCAAGCTTCTGGATAATTTTCCACTTGTCAGAAAATTTTTCCTCCAAGTGGAAAGCATTTTTTTCCTGTCGGAAAATATTTTTCTCCAAGTAAAGAAGTTTTAAAGGCCAGATGTCCTATATGTGGCTATTGTGATTTTGGGTAACTAATAATTTATTTTGTTGTAAGTATACATTGAGTAGTGTTATGGAAAGTTCCTCGCCAATCCATCTAAGTTCCAATTCTCATATGCAATGCAAGAATATGTATTGGGGATTCGAATGAAGGAGTCGAAGCCATGGCAATGCGTAAATCATGTACAATATACATGTCCAAATTGTGTAATGTTAACTATTCATTTATTCATATGCCTTCCTTTATTTGTTGTGCTAACTGAAATCCTGTAATGTATTGACAGTTGTTGATTCCACTAAATAAGCGCAACATACATTGGCTGGTAGGGCACGTGGATTTGAAAGAGCATCGTATGACTGTATATGACTCAGATAAGGCTGGCAACCAAAACATGGGAGAAATTTATTTCTAGAAATTATGCATTATGTTACCTTATTTACTGCGGTCTGCATCCTTTTATGAGCAGCGGATAGATTTTATAGACTCGTTGATGAGTTTACATGTGAATTGGCACAAAATTCCCCTTAGCAAAGTAACGGGTAAAGCCCCTTAATACGTACATGTTTGTTGAATAAATATTAACTGTTCTAATAATACTAATATATGTTATAATAATTGTTTTTTTGTACTGGTGACTGTGGCATGTTTACACTCAAGATCATCGAGTTCTTACATGCTAGATTACTAGTGATATTCACACAAGATGACATGGAGTTCTTTAGGAGAAGTATGCATATGAAGCTTACAACAAAGAACTAAGCATATGAGCTGGGTGGTGATGCATTTTTCTTTCCTTTTGTCATGTTTATAGATGCATATTCTTTATTACATTAGACTTTTAATTGTAAAGATAATGGTGGCTTATAATGTTCATTTAACAAAGATAACAATGTGTTATTGATGTAAGGATAACTAATTGACCTTATAGAAAATGTGCTATGTTTATTTATTAGAATTCCATTATGCACAAACGTCTTACAAGCTCAATTGCAAATTCTAAAAAATTTTCTGCTTATCGGAAAATATTTCCTCTAGGCGGAAAACTTTTATTCCTGGAGGAAATATTTTCCTCCAGTCAGAAATCCCATATGAAGATCAATTGAAGCCTCTGGATAATTTTCCGCTAGGCGGAAAATTTTTCCTCCTGTTGGAAAAAATTTCCTCCAAGCGGAAATCATTGAATAATTTTTACTCCTATCAGAAACTAATTTCCTCCACTTGGAAAATCAATTTCTAATAGATTATTTAAGTTAATAGTGGGGTAAAAAATTTGAGAGTAGAGACAAATATTATATAAGATGAAGATGGAATTAACAAAAAATGTATTGACATTTAAAATCAATAACCATTTTAAAGAAAAGAAAAAATATTATATATTTGTTTTTCTTTTCAAAATCATTTGGACATTTCATAAAATGAGATGTCAACAAAAGATTTAAAATCAACTCCAGAAAGTCTCTTTTCATTTGGGATTAAATTCAAAAAAAAAAAAAAGATTGCTAATAAATCTTCCACCATGGAGTAGAAAATATTATATCCAATATATGAAATAATTATCAAAACATATTAAACCATAACACTAAATTAAAACTTTCTAATTCGAAGCATAAGACAATGGATTCGTACATCTCTGCCTATAATGTCCAACACCACCGCATCGGCTACATCTACGTCTAATAACATCTTCACCTTCGGATGGTATACGTTGCATCCTCGGTCTACCAGCTCGCCTACGTGTCCATCTTGGTGGAAGAACAATGCGACTTGCCACGTCATCCGGGACATACCACTGTTTTTCATCTAACAAAGGATAAATGGACTCAGCATAAGCTGCACGATATGCATTCGCGGTGTAGTAATGAGAACACATGCCATAAGGAGCAATTTTTCAGTCTCTGCAAGCGGCAATACAATGATCACAAGGATATTGATCAAGATCGAAGACTTTACATGAGCATATTTTTTATTGGAAATTAACTGTACCCCTCAAACTCCCACCTTCCACAAGAAATTCATGCATATTAATGGCTTTCACACGTAGTCCTATGGACTCCAAATTTCGTAGTTTGAGTTGCTCTTCCATATGGTCAGTCACAGGCTTTGTCAATTTTGCACCTGCAGTACGTCGCTCATAAAACCACCTTTGCAGTAAATCCCGTATGTGCTCTATTAATGCTACTATTGGCATCTCTCTAGCATCTAGCAGAATGCCATTCAAGCTTTCTGCAATATTGGTGGTCATGATAGTGTACCTTCTACATGGACAAAGAGAACGTGCCCACCTTGTAGGGTCACATGATCGAATGTACTGGGCAGCCCTACTATTTTTTGCCTCAATTTGCCCCATATAAAACTCAAAATCTTCAACCAAATATGCACTAGCTGAGAGCATGAAACATTGTATTATTGATTCATCTTTCGCATGTCCATTTGCTTTAATATTTCTGCTTATATGGTACGTGCACAACGCATGGTATGCATTGGGAAAAACTTTGTGTAATGCCCTTTCAATAGTGGGGTGTCTATCACTCACAAACACCAAATCCGGAAAATCTCTGATGGCATCCTTGAGGTTTTGGAAAAACCATTTATATGCTTGCTCGTTCTCTCCATCTCCAATGCCGAAAGCTAAAGGATATATTTGCTTATTGCCATCCATGCCCGATGCAATATACATGTACCCTTTGTATTTCCCTTTCAATGTAGTTGCATCAACAGCCAACACGGGTCTTATGTGGGATTTAAATCCCCTAATGCTTGCTCCAATCGCCATAAAGAAATATACAAAATTATTATTATCGTCTGTTTTGATACGTGTAACAGTCCCAGGGTTCTTTGACACTAACTCATAATAGTAGGCAGGTAACTTAGCAAAATTCTCCTCTGGAGATCCCCTAACACTGTTAAGTGCATACTCTTTACCTTTCCATGCTTTGTTGTAGCTTATATTCACCCTATATTTCTGCAAAAAATCATGTTGAATTTCTTTGGGTTTGTAAACACGTGCAATACCTTCATATTTAGATTTGATACATTGCCTGATAACCCGACTACTGGCTTGCTTGTGTTCTCGATGCACGATATCTAACGAGCAACTGTGTACATTATCAAAAATTCTCATAACAAATATTTCTCCATTTTTAAATGTGGTTGCACGTAGTCGCCATTTACAATTATTTTCCAAGCATACAACCTTATACCGTTGTGTAGTTGACCGTGTCACCTTGAACTCCTTATTTTCTCGTATGCAATAGATACTCAGTTTATTCTGTAGGTCACGTTTGTTGCGAAATAATTGTCCAACTACTATGCTCTCACAGCCAGTGAACTTTGACGAAAATATGACCATAGAACCACTTCTGTTGCTCGATGATATGTGGTCACTTGTAGCACGATGAACCCTAACATCATCAACTCCTTCATTGTTCATTTCAGGATGCATATCATTATCATTGTCCGGAAACTCATGATCAAAATCTACATCATTATGATCAACATCATCCCCTGCTGCATTGTAATTCTCATCATGATCAATATGAGGCAACTGCTCATACTCCTCGTCGTAAGGAAACCGTTCAGCATAGTCACCTCCAACATCAACTCTTTCGTGGATGTTAAATGATGTCCAGACCCCACGAACATCAACTTGATCTCTAAACTGAGTTTCTTGAACCATAATTTCCTGAGATGTAGCCTGAATAAGTTCAGTACCGGAAGCTTGTGGTAAACGAGCGCCAATTGGAGGATAAGAAAAAGAATGGAGATTACTCCCACTATCCGAAGCAAATGCTGTTTGATGAACATTTCTACATACATGTTCAACTTTCAAAATCACCTCAACATACAATGGAGGCCGCATCATTGTCATCCCTCCATTCCTCATTTCTTGAAGAAAGCATTTCACATCCCTATCACATCGTATTTCTGTAGGATCCAACTTTTCTACACATCGTCCATATATCCATTTTAGCTTTAGCAAATATTCATTTCGATCTATCTCAATAGAATTGAAAATCTTATCCTCTAACTCTGATTTTGTGCATCTCTTACCGACGGAAACCATTATATTTTTACCATTTCGATATTCCTAATTACCACTATCATTTTGTACCAATGTTCCATTGTATAAAACCGCAATTACAATGTCATCATCTTCTATTTTACTACAAAATTAAATGAATAACGTTAAACTAAATCAATAAATATATAAAATTTTGAATAATACTAAACAAACATATTAACTGTATTAAAAAAGTTGATTCTGTTTTTTTTTTTCTGGCCAAATATAGTTTTTTCCTACTGGCGGAAAATTGGCAGAAAACTGGCAGAAAAATGGCAGAAAATTGGCGGAAAATTGGCGGAAATTTTGCGAAAACTGACAAACTGGAGGAAATTGGCGGAAGTTCATCTTTTTCGCCAAATTTCCTCCGTTTTTACTGTTTTTCGTGATTTTTCAGTTTTACACAAAATTTCTCCCATTTTCAAATCATATGCCACCTAAGTATCTTTAAAATCACATATAACATCTCATAAATTAATTTCTTGCATACCCATATCAAATAAAAAGCTTAAAAAATCATAAACTAATAAAACTTACAAGAAAAAAGAGAAAGAGAAAAAACAAAAAAAACACATATTTCCTTACTTTCATCTAATAAGAAAAAAGATAAACTTTTTACCTAATTTTAGTTTGAGATATGAGAAAATACAAAAAAATGAGAGTGAGAGGCGATGAGATGCAAAGAGTGACCTTAGAGAAACCCCACGAACGGCAGTGTAGAGGAAGAAAGGAAAGGGTAAAAAAAAACCTTTTGCGTAATTTTCAATTTTATCAAGGGTATTTTTGTCCCAAGGTGGCTAGTTTTTAAAAAAAAAATTTTTTTGCTATTTTTCTAAAATGGAGTTGTAAGGTGGCTATTTATCGAAAAAACCCGACATCTTAATATTGAAATTAGACTTCTGGGTCTTTCTTCATCATTTTCCCTTTATTTAGTTTTATTTTTATAGATTCTCGTTTTGTTCTTATGGAGGGAAAGCTTCATAACTTCCCGATTCCCAAGCGAAAAAAGCATGAAACTGATAATATTACCATCACTTGTTGTCCAATTTGCACTACTTCTTCAAAATATTACTCATCATCAAAATGGTAAATTCTCCCAAACAAATTATCACCGATTCTGATTTGACTTTTAACTCTAGGCAATTAGTTTTTTCTGCCTCTAATATTTCAAAACTATTTTATTTCTTATTTGATTTCAATTTCGAGAACTGGGGGGCCAAGACTTATAAATCAAAGAAGAGAAACCACCTCCTTATGTACAATGGGTGGATGGTCAGGGTCAACCATGTTGGAAGCCTCATCTCAAAGATTTCTGGCTTGGAAGGATGGAAAATTAGAGTGATTGTATATTATATTCCCTTTATCCCTCTAGATTTTTTTTGTTTATTTTACACTGAAAGTATATTTTTTATAAACCAAGAGAGAAGGCTACAAGGTAAATTAGGAGATGTCTAAAGGACGACAGACCTTCGTTACAAGCTCAGAGAAAGAAACAGTAAGGAACTCGAGACTAAAAAGTCCCATAAAGGAGACACAAGAGCCCCATATACATAACATATGAGCAAGATCATTAGCTTCGCTGGGGATTCAGCTGAAAGAAATAGAATCAAAAACTGTACAACAATTGAAAGTATTAGACCAAAAAAGCTTAAGGTCTGGTTGGCCATCTGTTTTTTGTTTTTGAAAATAGAAAATTATTTTAAAAATAAAAATGTATTGTTTAACCATCAGTTTTCAAAAATTATTTTTAAAGAACAAATGGAAAATAAAACAAAAAACAGAAAACAATAAAAAGATATTTTTCATTGTTTTCAAAAAAAATTAAAAGTATGTTAGTTCACTACATCTGATATTTGAGTGTTGATAAAAAAAAATAAGAATGATAACTTTCCCCACACAATTTGAAACCGCCTGCATCGCCCCTAAAAATATGTTTTTGGTTTTTGAAAATTGTTTTTAAACACAATTGACCAAACACTCATTATTTTCATAAAACAATAGAAAATTATTTTTATTCTATATTTTGAAAACAAAAAATAGAAAACATAGCCAAACAGATCTTAGTTTTCCGACCTAATCTGCAAATGGAAGGCTTGTTCAAGCTGTTCACCAAATTTAAAGCATCACATTCACACACAACCGATTTCTGTCCCTCCTCAGCAGCCAAAAGAACAGCTTGATAAAATCCATACATCTCAGCCACCTCCACCGAATCAAAACGGTGATTAAAGATTGAAGCTTTGATCATTCGACCATCATTATCCCTTGCGACCACTTCAATGCAACACATATCACCTCTAATGGTACCATCAGAGTTTAACTTAACCACATCCCTAAGTGGGCACATTCAAACAGCCAAAGGTCTCACAAACTGTCCTCACTCCTTCGGGGTTCCAAAAAGAACCACCTTATGGGTTATCTTCCTTCTTTATGATATTAGAGTCAAATGTAGAAAGAAGTAAAGTATTTTTTTATTTTTTTTCCTTTGTCCTCTGTTAAATCATCATTTTATGGTATGGATTAGATACATATAAGCTTGTAAGGAAATTTATTAATTGAAATTTTATTTCATTGCTCCAATATTCAATTCACTTATGGAGAGACCAATTGAAAATGAGATTGATTATATATTATATTCCCTTTAGCCCTCTAGTTAATAACAAGTTATCTTCTTTCTTCATGATATTAGAGTAAAATGTAGAAGGAAATAAAGTTTTTGGAAATTTCTTTATGATATTGGTATTAATAACAATAATTAATATAATGGGAGAGAATTGTGGGATATAAGAAATTTTCAAGAAAAAATATTAAGAGTAACATATCAAAATAGAATGTTAGATTAACAGTGATAGAAAGGGATTAATGATATATATGATAAATGAGATTGATTTGGAATTTTTTAATTAAAGTGATAAATTTTAATTGGACGATTTATATCTTATGAGGTAGATCTTTTTTATTGAATGATTTCTCCTTATTTATTATATTAAAGTAAAATGTAGAAGGAAATAATTTTTTTTTCTTTTTTTCTTTTTTTCTTTTTCCTCTGCTAAATCATTATTTTATGGTACAGATTAAATACATATAATTTTCTTAGAAAAATTATTAATTGAAATTTTATTTCATTCGTCCAATATTCAGTTCACTTTTGGAGAGATTTATTTTGGTGGGGATTTGAATAGATCTCAACCTTCCATTATCATCTTCCTCTTCTTCCTACGAAATAAAATACTTACTCTTCATTTCCTTCCTCTCAACTTTATCCTACCAAAACATATACCCTTGTTATCAACTTTAAATTTTCAAAAACTCAATTAAACATGCCTAGAATTCACTGAGAAAATTTGCACTCCAACATGAGATGTTGTCATGAGGTCAACTTTTAGTAAAATGGCTTAAGATTTTTCCTGAACCAAATAATCAAAGGCTAGGATGGATGTGCTAAATTTGTTATATAGATAATTCGAAATGACCAAATTAAGAATGAGCAGGTTAAAAATATACTGTGACCTTAAAGAATAGAATTAATATTGCATAAAAATAGAATTTATCCAATTGAGGGTGCAAAAAAATAAAAAAAAATAAAAAAATTACTGTTCTAGAAAGCTACTTGTCAAATACCACCAAGAAACTTGACTAAAAAGGATCAGAAACTCTATATTGCATTATTTGTTGGAATAAAAATACAAAATTACACACCATGACAATGAAATTTCTAGTTCCCTTTTGTAATCCAAAAATAGAATTTTTCAAAACTCAATTAGCTTCGAGAAAATCCTAATATATCGAATTTGACAAAATCCGACACAGCCTAGCCTAGCTAGCTCTAACGAGTCCACACCATGCAGCACGTGAATTTTCAGTGCCTGTTTGGAACTCCAGCACAACTTTTTGTATTTGTTTGTTTATTTAGTTCTTAATGGAAATCCGGCACAACTTATTAGTTAATTATTTAAAGAATATTAATGCGTATTTTTTATATTTTTATATAATATGATATATCCTACAAAGATTTCACGAGGGTATTGTAGTCATTTAAAAAGCAGAAGCACAAACTTTGTCTGGCTTTCCAATAATACCTTTGTCACCAAAAATCAGCTCTAATTTTTAACAAGGATTTTGATGATGAGCACGGCCCATTATTCAATATTCATAGAACAAAATCCACAATATATGCTAACAAAGAACATACCGTTTTTCTTTTTTTCTTGTTTTCATTTTTGAAATATATAAAACTATTTTTATTTTTTTTAAAAAAAATCCATTTTGAATTTAAACTGTCTGTTTGGGTTCTTAATCCTCTCAAACCCCCCTACAAAACAAATGAGTAAACATTTTTATATGAAATTTGCCTCTAATTGTTTGAAAACCTCTCTCTTTCTTTTCTTGTCCTTTCATATAAAATGCTATTCTCTACGGTTCAAAATTTGGCACCCATCACCATTGAATTTTGTCTTCTAGTTTTTCTTCCCTCTTCATCCGCTTTTAGCTTTTTGGGGTCCACTGGAAAATCTCCGAAAATTATTGATTAATTTTTGTAAATTTTTTTTATTTTTTATTTTTTCCTGGTGGGTCTCTTTGGGTTTTGAGAATTTTACAACGTTTTTTATTCTGAAAGGGTGGATTTGTTATTAGAATATGGGAGCTTGCTGCAGTAAAGATGGCATGCATAGTGGAAGGTACTTGGAAGAAAGACGTGTGGTTCAAAAAGTATATGATGTTAAGGAAGAAGACGATGAAGATCAAAATATTCAATATGGAGATTGTGGGGCTCGTATAAGGTTGGATGGTTTTTCAAATTTTATATCTATGTATACCCAACAAGGCAGAAAAGGGATCAATCAAGATTCCATGACTGTTTGGCAGGTTAGAAAATTAATTCTTTTTTTTTTTTTTTTTTTGGACATTTATTCTTGGTTTCAAATGAATTTGTTTGCCATTCTCAATTTTCATCATAATTTCATCAAGTTCTGTTCTTTTCTGTTTCCTACCCTGTTTTCCTTTGTTAAATTTGTTTGTTTAATAAATAAATATGGAAATTTTAATGCTATTAAAATGATCTTCACATTGTTAAATCAATGTTTTAAACTTTCAAGGTCATTAATTTTTTTATTTTTTTTTTTGAGATATTCACTTTTCCATAATCAATCATCATGTGATTTGTTATTATCCATAATGAAAACCACTTCCTTTCATTTTCTCAATTTTTTCCTGTTCTGTTATATTCTTCATGAAAAAATTGAAATGCCTGCAACTCATTTTCAAAACTTTGATAATATTTTAGGACTTTACTGGTGAGGAAGATATGTATTTCTGTGGTGTTTTTGATGGTCATGGTCCTTATGGTCATATGGTTGCGCGCCATGTACGTGACAATTTGCCTTCAAAGATCTCAAAAGCAGTTAAAGTTGCACAACAAAGCGGCCATAACCAGCGTAATAATGATGGTGATTCTAGCGGTAATGAGGATTCCGAAGACAACCATAACCAGAAACATAGTATCAATACTCTATCTCTTTCCTCATGGGAAGCCTGTTTAATTAAAGCTTTCAAGGAGATTGACCAAGAGCTTAGCCTAGATACCTCAATGGATAGCTTCTGCAGTGGTTCTACAGCCGTGACCATAGTTAAAAGGGTATAGAACATCTCATCTAATTGGCAAAAATTCAAACCATAGAGAGATTTATTCTTTTGTTTTTCATTTCCATTTACATGTTTTTCTTCTTCTTTTTTTCTGTCTCTCTCTTTCAGGGTGACCATTTGATAATAGCCAATTTGGGGGATTCTCGTGCAATTCTTTGTTCTAGGGGAGAGGATGAAGAACTTGTTCCTGTCCAACTTACAGTAGATCTTAAACCAGATGTTCCAAGTGGGTTTTACTTTTTGATTTTTGACTTTTGATTTTTTTTGCGACTTCTTTCAGTCTTATTGATCTTAGTTTCGTGGTTGATGTAAAATTAGGTGAGGCTGAAAGAATCAAGAGCTGTGAAGGCAGAGTTTTTGCAGTGGATGCAGAACCAAGTGTTTATAGAATATGGATGCCCGACGTAGATTGTCCCGGTCTGGCAATGGCAAGAGCTTTTGGGGATTTCTGTCTCAAAGATTATGGCCTTATTTCAGTCCCTGATGTTTCTTATAGAAAACTCACAGATGATGATGAATTTGTAATCTTGGCCACTGATGGGGTAAGAACAATAACACCAAACAAACATGATCAAACTTTTATAACCAAAAAAAATGAGAATGACCCTTTTTGAAAAAGAGGCTTATTCACACATTAAACTGAGAATTGTCATGGTTTGTGCAGGTTTGGGATGCTTTATCAAACACTGAGGTTGTAAGAATAGTTGCTTCAGCAAGGAGGAGATCCCTGGCAGCTAAATGTCTAGTAAAAGGAGCTGTTCGAGCTTGGAGACTAAAATATCCATGTTCGAAAATTGATGATTGTGCAGTAATCGTCCTCTTCTTGAAAGACCAACCTACTTATAGTTTTTACTCCAAATCTGACTCGACCAGGAGCAATTTAAATGATGCAGACCTTGTTACTCGTATACCAAAGACCTGTCATAGAAGTCCTCGGTCTGCGGATAGTGAGATTTCGTTGAATTCATCACAAGGGAATTGGAGTAATATTGATGAAATTAGTAGAGTAGACACTGTTTTGAAAATGCCTCAAGGTTTAACTTTGAGGAGATCTTCTAAAGATGTTCAGGAGGTTGAAGCTCATTGAAAAGCTCTCAAATATGCCCATTTTCTCCCCAACAGAAGAGTCTTTTTGAACAAAGAGTGAGCGGCTATAGCTAGGGGGAAACATAAAGAGCAACTATAAAACGTAGAAGGGCAATTTGGGAGAGAAATATAATTACTAAAAAAAAAAAGGAGCCTTTTTGGATGTTGTAAGATCGCAATTTTCTTCTCCCTTGTATACCAAGTAAAGAATGCGTTTATAATTCTCCAAGAAAACAGAAGCAGTTCTTTCCAAAATGCTTTGGCCACCAAACAGAAAAGAAAAAAATGATGTATCTATGTAATATTTTGAAGATTTAGAAATATTTTAATTAATTAGCAGTGTCTTTTTTTCTTCTTTTTTTTTCTTTTTTTGGGTGGGGGATATATATTGGCGGTGTCTTGATTATGATTCTTTTGTTTTTTTTTTTTTTTTTTAATACCTCACTGCTTAAATTTTCGTATAAACTTATACTATGGTTTTAACTTTTATGCAACATCAACAACATAAAGAGCTTTTTCGTTTGTTTGGAGCTTTGCTTCTGGTGTGGTTCTGATCGATGTGGATAATGGAGGAATTAAATTTTCTTCTTGGGACATTTTCCCAAATGGGTACCGAGTTTGAGAATGATGACATTAAAAAGGATGGAGGAAAAACAAATATATATATATATATATATATATATATCCAGGACAAAGATTTTATAACCTCACACACATAACAAAAAAATATTAAAAGAAGGAAAATTTTCATACTATATTTAAAGGTGAGTGCATAGGATTTTTCCCAAAATAATGTTTCCTCTTCATAGGATTGTTTTTCTTTATCAAACTTAATTCTGATGCTGCATTATCCAAAAAACGCTGCTTCAATTGCGGTTATCGTGGGACAAACAATTTTCGGAGGTTTGTTGGATTAGTATTCGCTTAAAAACCTTCCTAGGGTGCATTAGCTTAGCTGAGATCAAGGCTGTTGTTTGAGCATTAACTAATTCGTGGTTAAGAACAATAATAAGAAGATGAATGGTTGAATATAATTTGTGAAGGTGATGCCTCACAAACCAATTTCTCTCACTTATGTTGGAAGAGGGGCATTTGTTTTGGTTATTTATATTAGAGTGGAATGTGGATCTTGTTTGTGTGAAAAGAGGTATTGGAAGAAATTAAGCCCAAGAACTAGATGGTCTGGGCCAATTTCTTTTTAGGTCTTTATGCTTTACCATAACATTTCATAAATATTTAGTTTTTCATCATCTTCCTTTTTTTTTTGTTTTTTTCGATAACTTTTGATCAGCTATGGTATTTCACAAATATATGCAGGAAAGAAATTTTGACATTCGAGTTCAATATTTTTTATTAAAAAAAAAAAAGGGGGAAAAGAAAGAGGAAAGCCCTAAGGCTCAGTAGGGCTGGCCACTTAAAAGAACCCATCAGGTGGTGCAATTCTAGTCCTCATCGTCCCACAAATCAGCTACGCTCTTGAAGGGGCCGCAGCTCTTGCTCACAAACAGATCTGCACCGTCCAATACTCGTTTCTGCAACCATCAGCAAAAAGAAAGAAGAACATTGAAAAACCACCATCACCACCACCACTAGACACTAAGTCCAAACTCCAATGATGAATAAGAGTTGAGATGTCCGTAGTACCTGCTCTAAGATGGTAGAAAGAGCAATGAAATCTTGCTCTGGGATTTGCCACCCGAATACCTTTATGTTCTCTTTTATCCTTTCTGGGTGGCTTGATTTTGGGATCACACTCGTCCCTCTCTGAAGGCCCCACTTCACTAGCACTTGCCCTGGGCTCTTGTTCAGTTTCTTTGCTACTATTTCAACCGTCTGATCGTGTATCATATCCCTTCCTCCTTCTGATGACCCCAGCGGTGAGTAGGCCTATCAAATCAAGTCATCCAGTCAGATACACTTTGTAATCACATATATATTAGCATTCCACTGGGCAGGATCGTCCAGGTCCATTCCAGCAAAAAAATAAAATAAATAAAACAAAAATAGAAATAAAAAAATCGTCCAGGTCCATGCTATATGGGATATTGGTCGACACCACAATATTATTTGTAATTAACCCCTAATGTAATTTGGACGACTACATTCGATAAAATAAGATATTGTTTTTGGTAATCAATCTTACAGTCACATGGATGCCATTCTCCATGCAAAAGTCAAGCATCTTATCATTTCTCCAACCAGGATGCATCTCCATCTATATATATGGTCCACAAACCAAGAAAGTTGGATGATGATGACCCATTCTGTTTTTCTAGTATAAGAGAAAGTCAAAATCCATTATCCATGTAAAACGGAGGAGTCTAATATTACCTGACAAACCGAAGGCATAGTTTGAGCAAATCTCAGAAGCTTCTGAAGCTTGTTGATTGTGAAATTGCAAATTCCAATGTCTTTAACAAGGTTGTCCTTGACAAGTTTCTCCATTTCTCTCCAAACACCTTCCATATCAAACTCCAATACATCACCAGGTTTTGGAGGCTTACTTGCACCTTGTTTTAGATGGAAAGGCCAATGAATCAAATAGAGATCGAGGTAGTCTAGCTGAAGCATTTCAAGGCTATTTTTTAAAGCAGTTCGAACTCTATCTGGGGACAAGTCTGAGCACCTGAAAAATTCACCACCAGTACCACAAAAATTTTTCTTAATTTTCCTGTCAGTAAAATCCCATATAAGAAATATTAACTATTTATATTTACGTCTATGTTACCATGGCTTGGAGGTGACGAAGAGATCTTTTCTTTCAACTCCTGCTCGCATGGAAGCTTGCAGAGCGTGCCCAACCTTGCTACCAAACATATAATTAGAGTCGGAACTAGCTAGTTTGGCCTGGTTCACCATATATAATTAATTGAAAGAGTTAAGCTTATAGAAAGAAAGAGAGAAAGTGCCTCTTCTTCAATTCCATACTCGGGAGCTGTATCTACGTGTCTGTAACCAGCCTGCAGCATGAAAATCGGTCTTAATGGACCCCAAATTGCCAAAATGTAACGAATAATTTTACTTTCTCTTTGTTTGAATATACATATTGAATATTCCTTTAAAATAAGATAAACAAATAATATTTTTGAAAACCACTCTCTAATCAAAGACATAATATTAATTATTTGAATTGTAATAATATAATGTAATTGTTTTAGTGTGGTTTATGTAAAATTCCAACATAATATATGGTACTGACGAAGAAATAAGTTGATGGCTATATACAGCCACACTGCATGACAAGTAACGATGAGTACCTCCACGATGGCAGTGAACACCGAGTTGGTAGCTTCTGCACCAGATCTCCAAGTACCGAATCCAACGGCTGGAATGGTATGCCCACTCAACAGCCTAAACGACTTCGTATCCTCTTCCTGTGGCCTATTAACTGTTGCCTGTGCCATTTTCTTTAAGAGTTCTGTGGCGGTGACTTTTAGATGAACATATACATATATACATACACACACACATTATATATAATACATACATAAGCTCTCTGCTCGCTGCTCCATCATCAGCTACATGGCTCACTTGCATGCTAGACACGATCCAATACCTTTCAGCTTACGTGTCGCATCTGCCTCACCTATCCAACACGTAGACGTAGCATTATCAATTCTTGTCTATATGGGGGGGTTTCCCTGGACTTGGATCCCCCTAGATTGGGCTTTATTGGCTGGGATTTTCATATGGTTGGCCCAATTAAAATATTTCCATCCAAATCCACAACCCATTAACGACGTCCACCAACTAGTTTTTCCAACGAGCACTTCATTTAGAAACCAGAAGGTACAAATACAATGGTATCCAAGATTTTCCATGAAGAACACAAAAGGGGAGGCACATGTATAAGATTGTACAATGTTACATGGTATTTACCAACAGCTAAAAGTATGAACTGAACCAGTCATCATCGAATCAAAGAAAGAAAGATCTTGTTCGTACCCAATTCGTAAAGACAGACTGCCTCCTGAGTCCTCAGTACTGATTCAGCAGCAGCTGCACAGTCTACAACAAATTTTTAAGAATGGACAGCATTCAGTACCCGTTTTTCCCGGTCACAAACACACACTTATATTATATTTATAATGTATAATTATAATTTGCGTAGGTACTTTATTTTAAAAAACAAAAAGTACCCCTTTATTAATCCTTACGTAAATATGCATCTACCAGAGATTCCAAATAATTCAAACAAAAAAAAAAAAGCAGCACACAGATTCCATTCCAAGTAAAGCCTGCACTTTATCTTCCCTACACCACTTTCTTAATTGTAGGTGCACTTTATTTCCTCGATCTCTATTTTTTTTTTTTTGGTTTCCCATCCAGCTTTGCAATTAATCCAGAAACGTAATATATCCACGTTCTCCTTTGCACAAGTAGAATGGTTTTTTTTTTTTTTTTTTTTTTTGGTTCCTTAGCCAAAAACTAAATATATATATATATATATATATATTGGTTTTTTTTTTCTTTTTTAATTAATAGACTGACTTTTAAACCATTTTTTACAGCCAAGTTAGTCTTAGTTGAATTTAAAGTTCAAAATTTTCAATATTAATAAAAATATTAAAAATTTAAAATACAAAATTTTTTATAAAAATATCAAAAAATATCTGGATAAAGGTTTTTAAAAAAATTGAAAGTTAAAAAAATTGAAAGTTAATAGAAATTTAATTAAAAAAATAAATTTTTTTATTAAAATTTTTGAATTAGTTTATTTATTAAATCAAATATGAAATTGATGTATAGTAAACATAAATGATTATAAATAAATTATTATTAATAAAAATATAAAATATATATATATATAATAAAATTATTTATTAATTAAAATAAAATAATTATTATAATTATATTATATTTTATAAATATCATATTGATATTCAATATTTTTAGATGGTTAAAAATTATTTTTTTTTTTTATTTTAAGATATAAAATGTAAAAAATAATTATAAAAATATATATTTTTTGATAATTTTTTATATAATTATTAATATATAAATTATAATAGTTCTATATTAAATGTGATTGTCTTTTATATTTAGTATAATATATTTTATTATTTTTTATTTTTATTTGTTTAATATTATTAATTTAAATATTAGCCATATCAATTTTATATAATATTATATTTTTATTTGATTATTTCTTATTATTATATAATTAATAATTAATTTATAATTATAAAATTTTAACAAATTCATCTTACACAAAATATATACAAGCACATATTTGATTTATCAATAAATAAAATAAGATTATTTAATTTTAATTTCTTCTATTATTAAATATTTAAATAATAATTAAAAATAAAAAACTATTTTTAAAATTAATTTGATAAACAAAATTTATTAAACATCAATAATATTTATAAATCTTTTTTATAAATTTTTTTTGAAAAATTTGATAAATATTTTTGAAATTTATATAAAAAAATTTAATTAAATTGTTAAATATTTAATATTAATATTTTAATAAAAATTTCCATAAATATTATAATAATTCTGTATCTTTTGGGATTTAAATTTTTTTCCAACACCTTAAATAGATCAAAATTTCTACGGAATTTCAACAAAAATTTTGATATTTAAAACTTTAGCTGATTATTTATTCCATTGCACAGAATTTGAAATATTATGGGGTTTTTCCAGTAGAAGATATGAAAATCCTGTAGTAATCGTGATGCAAAATTAATATCCAAAAATTCAAATAGATAAAATAGGGAAATGGGGGCAGTACTAAAATAAAGGTAAAAAAAAGTTTTTGAGTAGACAATGATTAAAACTTTCAAATGGAGAAAAACAGTATACAGAGACATCATTATCCATAGCAGAGACTCAACAGAGAAAACTCATAAGAAGATCAAACAGTATACAGAGACTCATTATCCATAGCAGAGCCTCAACAGAGAGAACTCATAAGAAGATCAAACACGTTACACGCAACAGCTTCTCTTTTCTTTTTTTCTTTTTTTCTCCTTTCCCTCCTTTTTATGTTTCTTTTGTTTTGCAGCCTGCACACGTTAACTACCCGTGACACAGTCACAGCGACTTCTCTGTGCTCTTCAATCTTTAAAAAACCCATTCCCTGTTTTCTCTATGAAATTTCGCAATCATATCAGAAAAATCGAAAACCCAAACACACGAAAAACCTCTTGCTTTTCTTTTGTTTTTACTCTCACTGCCCTTTCTGATAACCCCAAAGAATATAAAAATCAAATCCAGATTGTAATCAATTTACCAAAATCCCTTTCAGTACACAAAAGACACAAAGTAATCTAATAATCTCATCAGAATTCTGATATCTGGGATCTCCATACCAGCAAAGCAAATAAACCCATCTTTCAAGACCCACACTCTGTCATAAAGTGAAAAAAAATAAAATAAAATAATAAAGAAAGCAAACTCTGTCACCAGTCACTACTACTACTGAATCAGGCAAAACCCACTACAATAAAAGTCAAGCCAATCTTTTATCTCTGTTAACAATCTCTCTGAACAAGAGGGACAAACAGTAATATACACTAAGTTTATAAGCAAAAGTTAATCTGCTTTCTTTTTTTTCTTTTTCTTTTTTTTTTCCCCCTATACTAAGCAAATATTTTTTTAATTTTAACCCACCATTTTTTATATATTACGGCAGAACACTATGGTTAAGACAAAAAGTAAAAGGTTCACAAACTGCTAATTTTAAAACAAAACCCTCAAAAAAAAAAAAAAAAAAAACATAAAAAGACAGCAAATATTCTAAATATATTTGAAAATATCTATTATCAATTTGAATATCTTGGAAGTTTTTTAGATGGGCATGGAGGTTGATTTGCGGACAACGTAACGATAGGCAGCTACTTTTTTTCTCCTTGAGGCAGTGTTGTCTACTGAGAGGACCAATTTCCCAGCCTCCCCTGAAGTGTAAGAGTTGTGGATTGCTTCCTCAGATGGATTCATTTTCCTTGGCCTCTCTACGGCAATGGTGTAGCTTCCTTCTGCAATGGGCACGAACTCAGCACTGTATTCCAAGTCCCACCCTCCTACAACTATGTCCCATGTGATTGTTGCTCCAGCCTAACAAAGAAAAGAAAATGAGAAAGCGTTGGTGGCTTTTTTTGTTTCTTTTTTTCTTTTTTTAAATACAAGGGTCATAAAGAAAATGAACGAGGGTCGATAACGGAATTTGTGAAACCTCAATCCCTTCGATCTGAATGTTAACTTTTTCTCCTCCTTTGACTGTGAACTCGGAAGCTGGTTTAGGAGGGCCATTTTGCAAATCGCTGGGTCGACTCAGTCCACCATACTGAACTGGAATGTCTTCGGGCCTAATAAACCTGATTAGAACCCACACAAATAATTTTTCTTAGAAACCCAAAAAAAGGAGAACGTATTTTACACTTTCTTTACCAACAATAAAAAGATAATAAAACGCCAAAACAGAAATGGAAAATTTGACAGAGTAGGGAATAACCATCAGGGAATTTTTAACCTCTTTGGCAGAAAAATTTAAAAAGTTTTAGGACCCATAAGAATTCAACAAAGATTCTCAATCAAAAAAATCCCATCAGAGTGACATTGTTTGAGACAGTAGAAAAACTCACTTGTAAAGTGTCTCCGCAACATTTCCTTCTTTAGATATCAGAAACTTGCTCTTCGTTCGTTGAGTCAGAAACGGACTGAACATGGAATACAAAAGGCTGAAGTACCATGGAACATTGATGAAAATCTGAAAGCCCAAAAAAAAAAAAAAATTTAAGAAAAAAAAATTTTAAAAATTCTTAAGTGAATGATTAAGAGAGAAAAACCAAAAAAATATAAATAAACTCATAAACAAAACAGAAAATGGTTTTACCTTCCGGGCAACCATTTCAGGATAATTATCTTGAAAAAGAGAAAGGATCTGATTAGAAGCCACCCTGAGCTCTCTTTTAGGCATGTCTTTGAGATCAGTAACCTGAATGATGGAATTCACACCTCCAGGCTTGAAATGCAGAAGTTTAATCCCCCTTTCAAGAACTTGAACCCTCCATCTCAGAAACTTCTTCAGCTTCTCTTCGTCTCCGAAAATCTTCTCGTACATATCTTTATCTCTGAAAACCCCATAAGCATTGTAGCAAACAGGGTGTCCCTCACGGTCATAGCCGTGCATGTAAGCCACCAGACCTTCAAGCTCTTTGAAACCCAAATCCTCCTCCAGAACGTTGTCGGCTCCGAACTCTTTCCTCCACGACAGGCATTTCTGCAACATGTTGTAAGAATCGACAACCCTGAAGTCTCTGGCTCGGAGGAACTTCATGAGTATGACGTCGGCCTTTTCGTCTCCACCCAACAGAGGAGTGCCCCACATGGAACCGTCGCAGCAGGAATCGGACGCCATGAGCTTGTCCTTGAGCTCTTGCAGAGCTTTTTTCTCGGAAGACCTGAGGTTGGAGATGAAATACGTGTCTTCTTTGAAAGAATGGGAACGGAGAGAGGCTGCCTCCATCAGAGTAGTGACGAAGCTTCTCTTTCCGGGTTTGGGCGTGGGTTCAGAATGTTGGTCTTGGAGTGGGGTTTGTTGGATGGAGATTGGTGATGAAGCGTCCATTAATGGTGTTTTTGTTTTTGTTTTTTCTTTTTTTATTTAGACCCAGATGGAGTCTTAGGCAGAAAAAAAAAATGCAGATTAATAAGAAAACTTGGGTTAGTCTTTAAAGAAACCGAAATTTTTTATTTTTTTGAAGAAGGAGAAGCAACTGTGGCTTTTGAATCTCTGAAAGTTTTAAGAGGGTTCTCTTAAGTGTGATATCAGAGAAAGAGAAAGGAACCCTGTCCTGTGAGAGACCCGAACAGACAAACAGACAAAGAAATAAACGAAAACAGGGGAACGAGAAAAGAGACACACAGATAAGAAAGAGAGAGAGTGAGCGAAAAATACATTTGTTTATAAAGCCGCGATTTTAGTTTGAACTTTCAAAAGCAAAAATTGATTGAAACATTTTTTCGGAACAGGCAGAGAGTGAGAACACGCGCTTTATAATAGCGAGTACGGCAATGCATGATTTTGATTAGTCGAGCCGAGTCGTGCCGAGCATGAAATTTAAAAAAAAAAAGCCGTGGCTGAGTGACCGTACACAGAGAGAGAGAGAGGAATGGAGTGCAGAGAGGGTGATAATAATTGAGGATTGAGGGATGGTGGAGGAGAGCCAGAAGAGAGAGTGGGCATGAAGCCGTGCCACGAGGCACGGGTTTCTTGAGTTCTCCAGTGGGACCCACTGATACCCTTCCCTTTTTTATTTATTTATTTTTGTTTGTGGGCCCACGTTTTCTCTGACACACCTACCGAGTCACTCTGTCTCTCAGCTCCTCCTAATAAGCTCTCTCCATGTCTGGCCCCAAAACAAATTAACAAACGCTTCCTGTGTAATGCCAAAAGAAGCTCCCTTTTCATCTCATTACACGGAATTTCTTCCTTATTATTTAATATTATTCAAATTATTCACCCAAAAAAAATAAATAAATAAATATTTAATATTATTCAAATTTTATTCCTTCCATATTTTTTTTTTTAAATTCAATTAGCTAAGTATGAATTTATTTCGTTCTAGTATTAAATTTTTTTAAAGATAAAATATTTCTTAATAAATTGGACTCTTTTATTTTTTATTTAAAAAAATCAAAATGGACAATTCATTTTGGTTTTGGTAATGTCTTTCGCCATTAACGATGTCATTCTTAGTTATCTAAAAAATATTAATTCCTAATAAGTTGTATGCATTGTTTAAAATATTTAAAATTTTTTAAAATTTTTACTTTTTGAAAGGATCCAAATAAAATAAATTTTTATTATTTTTTATAATTTTTATTAATATTTGATATTTTTTAATATTTTTATAAAAAATTTTATATTTTAAATTTTTAATATTTCTGATTTTTTGAACTTTATATACAGTCAAAACAATATTTGGTAATTTTGAAACAAAATGAATTTTTTATTTTTTAATATAAAAGAATAGCAATTTTTAATTTCTTATTTTTAAACAGTGTAATTATCTAATTGTCTTTTTAGATACTACAACTGATATAACTTTTTCTTTAGTTAAAAAAAAGTGCGTTTTGTCTTAAAATTGACCCTTAGACGCATGCGTGATGTAAGATTAGTATCATAATAATAAACTTATGCAATTTTTTATTGCCACGCTACGGCCACTTTCTTATTTTATACAAGATGAACTTTTTAACATTATGCTCGAGTACATTAAAAATCAAATTAATGGAAACATATATATATATATATATGTGTGTCTGTGTATTTCCTCCTCCTTTTTAATAGTTTGTATTATTTATACGCTTCGACCGTAGGCTTATTGTACCAAAATAGAGTGAGGTTAATTGTACAATGGATATTTAAAAAACATACAATTAAAAAGGTTTAAATATATCTTATAATTTTGTTTTTTTACTTTATATTCCATTTTAATAACAATTAATTTTACGATAGCCTCTGCTTGTTACAATTTACAGACAAATTTTGGGTTTTAACCGTAAGCAACTTTAAAAATCAAGGTTAACATCATTAATCAGGTTTACTGTAACAAAGCAACATATTGTTAGTTCCTGATGAAGTATTTTCTTATTCTAGTGACCGTTGTTAATTAAAGTTGGTAGCAGCTTATAATAAGCATAGGAATATTTTTGATCCCTTCAATATCCAGCAAAACATATAAATAAATATATATATATATATATATATATATATATATCCTTCTATACTTTTTATTGCTTTGTAATCTACTCGAAGACTATATCATGTTAAAAATAATAAAAATATTTTAATTAAATAAAATTATGTCATCATGCTGGTTGTAGATCATTTTTTTGGATGATTTAGTTCTTCTTCGTCTTCATATATATGATATCATAAAAAATTATTTTAGGTACCAAAATAATTATAGAAATTTAAAATTTATTGTATTATTTGAAAAATATATATGTAGGAAAAAATAAGTTGAAGGACGAGAAAGAAACTATCTCATTATCTCCACATCTCTTTGAAAATAAGGGTATATGTGGGGACAAGAGTAAAAATGGGAAAATGCATTTAGAAGGAAGCCCGGGGCATTAGCTATTTTATTTTATTTATTTTATTTTTTGGTGAATAAGGAAAAGCTAGATATTCTATCTTTTGCCTTTTCCATATTGCAAATACTAAAATGGTCCCAAAATGAAAAAAATATATACATCGATGACACTTAGAATCCCATGGCTTCCAATAGAATATACGAAAGGTAAAATGTTTTGAAAGCAAACAAAAATAAATCTAACAAGTAACGATCATTTCTAAAAATTCATAGATAACCATATTAAGAATAAATAAATAATAATTAATGAGGAAAAGAAGCTTTCTTATTGATAAATTTTAATAATAATTAATGAGGAAAAAAAAGTTTTATAATTGATAAATTTTTTAGCCCCCGTGAGATTTTTTCCATTATTACAGTATTAGATTTGCAAGAAACCTAGCTATGGGATGTTTTATGTTGTTACTTTAAATGGTGAAAGTGTTTGTGGGACAAGGATCGTTTTATCCCTGATAATGAAGTGACAACTTCAGGGCTAATTTTCTCCTTTGTCTTCCAAGTTTGCTTTCTGCATGAAGATGGAGTTTTCTAGGTTTTTTTTGTATCTTACTCAAAAAAAGTTTTTTATTTATTTTTATTTTGCTATATAAAAAATGAAAACTGATTACTTGTTATTTTTTACGAATTCATTACTCTACTAAATTAAATTAAATGTACTTGGAGAATATTGAAGATTAGAAATATTCTCATGCAGTTTTTCTAGGTTTATAGTATAGAGATTCATCCAAAAAGAAAAAGAACAAAGGTACATAGTTTAGAATTTTATAAATTCAACTTAAATAAATATGCATACATTCCAATGCAAATTACTATTCACACAAAAAAAGGCAAATTAATAATCATTTACCAAAAAAGAAAAAAGAAAGAAATAATATTTATTATTTTTGGCAAATAAGGGATTTATTTTATTTACTTATTCATTTTGCTTCAATGGAAATAAATATCCATGTTTTGTTATATGTGCATTGCTATTATTTTTACCTTGAACAACCTGTATGAATGTGAAACCTGGTTTGGCAGGTATTTCCAATGGAAATGTCCGCATCTGTCAAATCTCCATCATTGATACTTTTTTGTATTTTATATTGCCTATATATAGCTAGGTGTTTGAAATAGATTGGCTTATGGGTTTGTATTGTCAACCTCCTTGAATGCACATTGACAGAGTGTTACCAAACAATAAAGATGCATATATTGCAATGTTCGGTCAAATTTGGACAAAATAAATATTACATTTTTTCTATTGTGGTTGCTGCCCGGATCATTTTCATCTCAGGGATTTTATTTATTTATTTATTTATTTTGGGACAAATTTAATCATTCACTTGGTCCATTGGAAGGCTTCCAGCCAAAGTTCCTGCTAAAAGCCACAGACGCAATTGACAAGCTGCAAAGTTAAGGGGTAATATCAAGGCAAGCCATTTGATTATGCAGATGGTCTTGTACCAAATTACCACTTGTTTTCATCAAAATGGGAAAACATAGACGTTAGGTCAGTCTTAGGGGGACCTTTAGGTCCCACTTTTGAAGAAAAGCAGGAACTTTGCATTGGATTCTGAGAAAGAGTGTGAACAAATTGTCACTGGTTCTATGTAGGGAATGAGGGTTTAATGGGAATTTTTTGGGATCAGATTAAGCAAAACAGAGTAATTAGCCTAGGACCCATTAATCATTTTACCCACATCAAACTTTTTGAAGCTGTTCTTACTACTTTCAAAATTTCAAGATGTGGATCTATAAAATATGGTGGGCTGTGACAGAAAACCTTGAAATTGCATATGATTTCTCTCTGTTTTTCTCCTTGTGCATATATGTACTTGATTTTCTAACATTGTTAGGGCCATGATATCAACTATGATCTTGTACTTGTAATATATACAAAGGTGAAAATCCATCAGGGTTGGATCATGGTTTTTTGCTTTTCGTAAAGGAAACTCAAATCTAGAAATTGGTGTAATTTTTAAAGTACAGGTTTTGGATAAAATTAGGTTCATACGGTGTTAAAAGTCGCAAAAAGCTAAAAATTGTTTAATTGAGAATTATCAAAGTAATAATTCATTTTTAACTTTTTTTAATTTTTCCTTTGGTTTGAACCAAGTCACTTTTGACTTCTGCATAAAACATCTCACTTGATTAAAGAGGCTTTAATCATCGCTCTCCAAAAAGGAATGAGGTGTCTTAGTTATACCACTTTCTAATAAGAGCCGAAAATTTTTCCCAAAATTAAGAGAAAAAAAAAAAAGGATCCCATTTCAAATTTTTCAATAAGAAATCATGGAAGTGTTAGCTTTTTGTTGCTTAATTTGATAAACTTCTAAGGAAGAAAAAGAATATTCATAGTAGGAAAACTACCCTCTTAATCATTTTAGTTTGTTGTTCTCAAAAAAAAAAAAAGCAACAATGCAAGCAAAGATTATGCGAATAAAAACAAGAACACTGATTTAACAGGGGGCCAAAAAAACAAAGGAAAACAGTTACACTATATTTGAATTGTGGATTTACAAACGGAAAGGAAAACCTATAAAATATTATGGATCAGGCGTTTGATTACAATATAATTATGAAAAATTTAAAGTTCAAATGTTGTAGAAATTTTATATTTCCATTTAAATTTTAAGTTTAAAAAAAATAAAATTGGGGAGGTTATTGTTATTCATTATCGAGAAACAAACAAACCCATAGTAGCTAGAGGAGGGACTGGGAAGAGTTTTGCAAATGGCACATGAATTATTGCAAAATTCATTCGTATTTTTTAAAATAATATATACGCCTATAGACCTTTTTAAAAATAAATAAATATATATATATATATATATATTGAATTTTTTTTTATACGTTCACATGTTTTTATTATAAATTATTGTTAATATTGTTATACTGTTATATAGATGATGTGAATATTAATGATAATTTTTTCAAAAATTTACATCACTATCCGTACCATATAATTTTTTTATATTTGTTTATACACAAGGAAAACCTAATTGGCAACTTGGGAAGGTAATATTACATAATTTTGACAATTTTGGTATTTGCAATTCCAATTTCCAACAATTTATTTTTTTGACTGATCTAATTTCCAACGTTTATAACATTTTGATCCCAGACTCTCATATTAGATATAATAAAGTTACTGTTAATAGATTGTTTTTTATTATTGAACCTATTTTAATTTAAAAAAAAATTAAAGTAGTTATATATTTAAGTTTATGAATAATGAATAAAGCAGAAAAAACAAAAAAAAAAAAAAAACAGAACAGAAAACAAAAAAGCAAACACCAATAGTTGTCTGAAAGAAATCAAGGCAAACCAATCACAAACAGTTTGTCAGGTGCAGTCACTAAAAAGCTCAAATATGCTTTTGAATCCTAAAGAGATAGTTTGCCAACTTTAGTCAGTGAAGATTAGCTAGCTTAACAGCTTGATTAAGATTCTTTTCATGCATAATATATTTTTAACTCCTTTTATGGATCTAAAAATTTAAAAAATAAGAAAGGACAGCTCATATGGGTTCAGAAATGCCAACAATTTGGACAAGAAAAAAGAGGGGGAAAAAAAAAAAATTAAAAGTTTTTCGATTTTGAAACAAGAAAGAGGAGGTCGGCTTGATGATAGACTACCTGTACAATTATGCACACATTGCAACTGTGCAACACCAATAACCAAACTATGCCTGCATGACTTTTTTTTATAAGTACCCTTGTAGTAGCAAGCTGTTAATGATCAAGTTGACTATTAAGTCCCTGGAATTCAATACGACCATGGAATATCTCTATCTCTTTGTCCGCCATTGAAGCAGTCATATCATATTCAATATATATACCAATCAAAACTCTCTACATTCAGCAAAGAGGTTTGCCATGTTTTTTGAATTCATGTGAAAACTATAAGAATTTAAGCTTATGTTATATGTATGCGAAGGATCAGACGGTTGTGATTAATCAATCTATTACATATGGTATCATGATCCCTTGTCGATATACAAATTTTTTTTTTTTTTCGCTGAAATATCAACGTACAATTAAGTGTACCTACTCTTTTTCTTCTTTTATTTATTTTTTTCTGGGTAAATTAAAGAGTACATTAATTTGTTTGAGAAGAGGGAACCAAGTGACTGCTTTACAGAAGACGAATAGGGTCTGCCACACTGTCGGCACATGTTCATGTTTGATTTGAAAAGGGAAAGGAAGCAAAGGCAACCAAAGTTTCCAGTGTGTTTGGACTGTTATTTTTATTAGATAGTCTATATGATAATGACCAAAATGTTAATGTTCTAAATTTTCAATTCAAACAGCTAAATAAATACATTATGCAAGGATTTACAAAAAAAAATAAAAAATAAAATATTATGCAAGGTTTATTCATAGTCAGATATATAGTATATATATATATATATATTTTTTTTTTGAATAAATCTAGTATGAACAAATATTTAAAGACGTAAAATTAGTTAAAATAGAAAAAAGAAGAAGTAAATTTTAGAGGTAAAAGTTCAACAGCTTCATTGCGTTAAGTCAAATGAATCAACATCAGTCTTATAAAAACTGCCAGCCCATTTGGTGTACCAGTGTGAAGCCCAGTTTGCATCGTATGTGGTCTTGTCCAGCGACAGTCTGTCTTAACACGACAATCTCCCATGTGGCCCATTTTAAAAATATGAATAACTCGATCAAAAACATAACTTTTGTACTTCTTTTCACAACTCCACTAAAACTACGTACACACTCCCGCACTATTTAGTTTAGTTTTGACCAGATCTTGTATGGATCAGGTGGCCCAGATTAGATTTCAATTGGTAAGGCCCATTTCAATACTGCACAATGAATAAGCTTGTCATTAGAGGGTGTTTGGGTAAATGTAAGTAGAATTCTGAAATTATCTAAGAAATATTTTTTTTTTATTTGGATGATTTTTAAAAAATAAAGTTGTGAACAGTTATATATTCTTTTATTATTAATCAAATATTATAAAATAAATTCTCAAAAAATCTCATTTTTTAAAAATTAAAAATCTCATAAAATTGATTATCGAAATGAATTTCTATCGATACTTTTCCTGCCTGTAGTTAAAAAGTTTATTCTATAAAAAAGAAAAAAAAAAAAAAAAAAAAAAACAAACAAACAAACAAACAAACAAACAATGTCACTTCACAGGTTCTACTTTATTCTTTTCTTTCTAATTCAACCATATTCTAAATTTAAGATTAATTTACCTGGACTTGGTATGTTTGTCAGACCCCATAAATATTGGGCTGCCTTGGAGCTCTCAACTTACATATTCCTTGTCACAATCAACACATCAACTTTTGGGATTGGGTACCATGAATTTCTTTACAACGTTCTGTAATATTTTTAGCTAAAGAGACCAAAATTTTAATTTATCATACATTCACTACTGACAGTATCATATTGCTTTAGCTATAACAACTTTAAAAAAGTCCCATGGGGAGTAGCCTATTTGATTATCTTAATGTAAATTGCTAATTAATAAACCGATCAACTCTAAATATGTTAGTATTATAAATTACAAATTTTATAATATTTGTATAAACCCCACAAAATCCACAAAAAGGCATCAGTTTTATCTTTCTTTTCTAATGTACTGTCTTTTATTAAATGCAAAACATGTGATATGTACCAAAATATAGGGTCGTAACTAGACTTTAATAATTTGAGATTGGTTTAGTTTTACCTTATTCAACTTCAGCTTATTTAAAAATAGTAAATCTTGAAAAATAAATAAAACTTAATACAGTGTGTAAAACCAATTTTGAAAATCTTATAAATAGCTCAAATTTGATATATACTCGTATATATAAATATTAGTAGTTAAAAATAAAATTAAGAAATTTAATTCTTAATTTTCTTTTTGGCCTTTTTTTTTTTATAAGGAGCCAAGTAAACCTACACCCAAGGTTGTGTTTAACATGGTTATCTTTAAACAATGTTTTATTTTTTCTTTAATATTTTTAAAATTTTTAGCCAAAGTTGGAAATATTCATACTTTTTGTCTTGCCTCCTCATTTACATCCCTAAAAATAAAAAAAAAATAAAAAAAATAAAATAAACTCAAAACAGATGTCACTTTCAATATTTAAAGAAAAAAATATTTTGGAACAAATTAGAATGAAATTTAGAAAACTGTAGAATTATGTTGCTTAAAAATTTGTAAAATCTCAAATTAGCAAAAAAGAAAAAAAAGTATTTAACTCAACTTGATTCAATTTATTTATACTATTTTCAAAAAGTTCATAAAAAACCAAAAACAGTTTGAAGGTCGATAAAGAATCAAATGTTGTTTTGAAAAGAATAAAATTGTAACTTCTCAACTTTGAAAGTTGTGTCTAAAAAGTGTGAATGGCAAAATTTAATATAGAAAACTTGATAATTTTGTTTGAGAAAAATAAAAAAAGAAAAAAAAGTAAAAACTCCTATTAGCCAAAAAAGAAGGATGTAAACCTTAGAAAGGTATACAGTAAAGTAATTTTCTAATTCGGGTTAGATACCAAAAGCTTATTCAGAACAATTTAAATATTTTTATTTTTATTTTTAAAATGAAGCTTGTTGGGTACTGCTCGCTAAAATGCGCATGGTGTTAAAAAACATCTACATTACTGTTTGCATGCTGGACAAGTTAAAAGCAGCTTGTCCCATTTCGCGCTTTGGCGTCCCTTGTCTCGGCGAAGCTTTTCGTTTCCCTTAAACCCCACTCTCTCACTCTCTGAGTATGTCTCTCTCTCTCTCTCTTACTCTTTCTCTCTCTATCTGTGATTTTTTTCTGTGGGTTGGCATTCTATACTGGAAGATTGAAGAAACGCAATCCTTTTATTTTATTTTATTTTTCTCTCTCTCTCTCTATACTTTGTCTCAAGAATCGACTGCGATTATATACTTGGTTTTCAATTTCAATTTTCGGTCTCTTCTTTCGAGTTTTTGTGAAACATTATTTTATTTTATTTTTATTTTTACTGCTTTTTTTGTCACCGCGCTTGATCATTTGGCAAACCCAATAGCGTTTTTATGCTTCATTTTTTCTATTTTTCTTTTTCATTAATCCGAGCTTTCAAGCGGGCGCGTTTCGAACTTTGTGTTATTTTCTTTGGTACGGTGATTGTGAAAACTAATTTTAAGCGAGTTTTGGTCCTAGGGTTTATTCATTGGGTAGCGAATCAGATTGTTGATTCTCTTTAAAATCTTTAAAATTTAATTTTCTCCCTTTTTTTTTTTTTTTTTTTTTTTTTTTTAAGTTTTGTTGCTAGATTAGTTTATGTTGAATTTTCGTAAGTGTTAATGCAAAAATGTATAGGAGCGGTTCAATACATGGTTAGTATGAGCATGGTTTCAGAATGATGCTTGAACTTAAAAATGGTATAGCAAAAGCAATGAAATTCATGTGGTTACTGGTTGAGTACGAGTCAGTTGTATAAATTGCGCACAATGTGTTGGGCATTTTTGCTTATTCTGCTAGAATTAACTAAGAACCGAGGCTCTCAGTTCATTTTCAGGTCCTATAATCCATTTCCTTTATTTTCTTTTTGTAAATATTTTTCTCAATGCGCTGAAAGGAATATACATTTATTGTGCAGCTAATTAGTCCTTATTAGTGCAATGCAGTAACAATAATTGAATAAATTTATTTATTTATTTATTTATTTTTTTTAACCCACCGTAGCAATTCCAAGAATAACTTGGCATAAGCAGAGAATAAATTTCGAATAGTGAGTTAAATTTTAAATTTTATGATAATATACATTCTTTCGATTGTTATATATGTTTATTTATTGTTGTACAACTTTTCTCTAAAAAATAGAACAAGTCAGGTAAAAGTTAAGCCCAACTAAAATTTAACTGTCTAGTAAATTAGGGATACAGTTAAAGGAAATTGTTATAGAATGAAGTTGTTTCATGGTTATATACAATTTCGCATATTTTGAAGTTTGGTTGATATATGATGATGTCATGGTCCTTCTTGGCTAATTTGTTGTTGACTGTTTCAATGTTATACTCTTTCAATTCCTATTGCCTCTCTACCTTCTCCATTAACTGGAGGTAGCTTGTAATGTATCAAATATGTATATATATATATATATATCTTTCTAGGGTTGTGGCATGATTTTTTATCTGTTATCCTGTGTTTATGATATGATTTTGTCATGTTCCTTAGAATGGGGGCCGGAAGGAAATCACAGCCTTTGATAATTAATGGAAGTGCACCTGCTTCAATCTCCAGTTCTCTATTTGCAAGAAATTTGGGGAAGATCCACCTTGGTGGTGTCATATTTGGATGCACAAATACCACAATGAAGGAATGCCTTTCAAAACAACTTTTTGGTGAGCAAGTTAAACTTCATTGCATGTCTTTACATTTTCTAATCCAGAATTTTATTCACTTTTTTTCTTGTAGTTTTTATTTTTGGTTAAACTGGGTAAATTCCCAGAAACTAGTTTTTGTAGCACTTATGGACTAAACATTCTTATATGATGCTAGGTTTCATTTGCAGTGACAAATTTTACCTTTTGTATCATTTAGATTTGTTGCCATATATAACATCTTGAGTTATGTAAATATTTTTATAGGAATTTTAATTTTCAAAGAACCTTTTGCGCAGATAATAACTGCTAATTTGTTGTTTCATTCTATTTAATTGTGCTTCCAAATACTCATGGGATATATTGGTAAAATTTTTCAGGCTTACCAGCTCAACACTTTTCTTATGTAAAGAATATTGATCCTGGCTTGCCGCTTTTTCTGTTCAACTACAGTGATAGGAAACTTTATGGAATTTTTGAGTCTGCTAGCCCTGGCCAGATGAATATTAATCCATATGGGTGGACGTCTGATGGTTCAGAGAAAACACAGTATCCTGCACAGGTATTACGTGGAATTTTTTTATTTTTTTTATTGGTTTACTTGCTATGAAGTTTTATTGGGGATGCACATGCTCATGATCAATAACAGGAAGTAATGTTGCTTGTATTTTATTTTCTGATTAAGGTTCAAATTCGTGTCCGGCTACAATGCCAGCCATTGATTGAAAGTCAGTTTAAACCGATAATTTATGACAACTATTATAATAACCATCATTTCTGGTTTGAGCTAGACCATGCTCAGACAAGTAAGCTGATGTCCTCATTGGCATCTTTAGCAGTCGCTCCTGGTGCCCCTGTACCACAGTGTAAAATCAAGCGAAGAACTGGTTCCCAAGCTTTTCCTTCACATGATATAAGAGAGGAGGGTGAAGGGTTTGTATCACTTGCTTTAGATGACACTAGAGATGTGGCTTCATCTTTAAATGGAAATAACCAGCTATTGGAAGCTGAATTAGATATGAAACTGGTTTGCCAAGAGGAGAAAGATATTATATACAACAAACTAAAAGAATTGGCTCTCGAATGTAATCTTAAGAGCAAATGTCAAGAGTTGTCTCCGTCAGGTGATGTGGAAGATGCTACCAAAATGAACAATTTGCTCTTGGAGGAGAAAAGTTATCTAGAGAAACCAATGCTGGATGATGTGGAAAATACCACTGTTTCGAATGATCTGTTCTTGGAGGACAAAGGTTATCCGGGGGAACAGGCGGGTTTAGAAGACAACAATGGACAGACTCCTTATCCATCATCTGAGTACCCATCCATCGTTGCTCAGGTAGTTTGTTTTTTTTTTTTTTTTTTTTAAATAAATATTTTATACTACCTTTCTGGATATCTTTGGTATAATTGTTTTCTTTTGTAACTATTCTAATACATTGTTGTTTATATCTTTAGTTGGTTCAAGAGGTGACTGAGCTAAAGCTTTTTAAAACAGAACAGACTCAGAAGATAATTCATTTGGAGCAGAAGCTGGTAATGATACATTTTCTTTCTTGCGTTGTTAAAAAAATGGTCCATAGTTTCTGGAATTGTGTTTAACTATGTCCTGTTTTGTGAGTTGGGGCTTCTTCATTGAGTTCCTTTTTTTTTTTGTCATTATAGGAAAGTTCGTTTAAGAAATTGGGTTAAGTATTGGTTTTTTGCATATCAAAGGCCATTTTATGAACTAATATCAATTGCTTTAGTCTATTTGTGGTCAATCATAGCTGTGAGGCAAGAAAGTTAACTCCCTGTCCTTTTCTTATGTATAAACTAGATTAAGATAATGTCATAGGTTGGTTTTACTCTGCACTCATGCTGTGAAACCATGCCACTGAATACTATTTCTTGTTTAAATGAATTCCACATGCCATGGGTTTCAGGTGCAGGCAGAGATGGAAATTCAAACGTTAAAAGGACGTCTGATGTTGGAACCTGAATCTGATCCTTCTACGGTTACTGTTAATGAAGATGTTATTGAATTATTTGATGAGCTGTCTTTGGATCCTAGTGAGTCAATATTTTTGTTTGGAGGATACACTGGCGAATCATGGTTATTGGCATTGGATTCATATTATCCTTCACATGATGTGATAAAATCTCTCAGCCCAATGAACTCTGTTCGTTCATATGCTTCAGTTGCACAGCTGAATGGTGATCTATATATAATTGGTGGTGGAAATGGAAATTTATGGTATGATACAGGTATGTTTTCTCATGTCACTCTTTGTTTCCGCTGGGAATTAAATATTCCTGACATTTCTTTTGTCTTTCTATGAAGTTGAATCATATTGCCCAGCTAATGACCAATGGACTCAGCGCCCTTCTTTGAGCCAGAACAAGGGAAGCTTAGCTGCAGCAAGTGCTAATAACAAAATATTCGCTATGGGTGGAGGGAATGGAATTGAGTGCTTTTCAGTGGTTGAAATGCTTGATTTAGATGTTGGGCGATGGATAAATACACAATCAATGATGCAAAAGGTAAAATATATATGGCTTCTTTGTTTGATTGCCTTGTAATAGTGTAGGTGAACTCAGTCATTCTGATCTGATTGCATAACTTGAATATGGAAAAGATTGGATGATTCATCACTTCTATCTTTCCTAGAGTATGGGGTACAAGCTTCAAAAGGTGGAGAAAACAGTGGTTGACTAAATGCAAACTGTTCTTGTATTATGTTTTGTGAATTATTAAATTGTTGAATTTATGCTACTTGAAGAAATCAGAAGAAATTCAAGACTAAGTAAAATAAATGGTAATGGTTATTCAGAGAAATGAGTTGCAATTCCTCTACCGCATTATGCCTCCAAAACAGTGTACAAGTGATGGATTGGTGTTTAAATGATCTTTTCTATTTGATTTTATTTTGATTTTGTCTGCCAACTCTATCCGCTCACCCAGAAACTGAGCTTAGAGTGCATGAACCTCATAACTCTCTTGTAAGGACATCGAGACGTAGCATGTCACTCGAAAGCAGTGCTCTGGAGTGGAAAAAGAATATTCAAGGAGAATTAATTATGCATTGACTTTATGTATTCTTGACCTCGAGGTGCAGCCACCTTTTATAGTGTACTTTTTGTTTGCAAAAACTGTTTTAACACTTGGATCTTGGTTTTGCTTTTTGTATTGTATCAGAGATTTGCCCTTGCTGCAGTGGAACTCAATGGTGTGCTTTATGCTGCTGGTGGATTCGATGGGAGTGATTATTTGAAGTAAGACATTATACCTTATACACCCATCCATATACATATATACACCTATACTTGTTACATCTGTAGTTCACATGTATATGCATGAACCTAAAGTGAATGATGCAAACATGCCTAAATGTCTTACCTAGCAAATTACAAATGCAAATGATTTACTACCTGTGTGATAAATAGCTGGTGGACTTTTTTGGTGTTTTAGTTGAATATATTTTTGTTATGATCATGCATCACATGCACTTTAAACTTAAATTAGATTTTATTATAATTTTGTTTAGCAAAAACTGTTAACCAAGAGTGCATGCTGCGTGCATCTATTGACTTTAAAGTATCCTTGGATAAGAAATGATATACAACATTATTAGGAAACTTAATGTTAGAAACTTAATCTATGAAATATGTCTAGTGCTGTCCAATGTTTATTTGCATGGAAGAAGGCACAAAAAAGGTAATAATAATTGCATTCTCCATTCCAAACCATTAACTATATTATCTCGTTTAATGAAGTGACAGGAACTAAATAATTTTTCCTTAGTATTTTACTATCCTATTAACCATACAGTAGTTGACTGAAAAGTTTGTATTATTTTCAGGTCTGTGGAACGATTTGACCCCAGAGAACACACTTGGACAAAAATTGCAAGTATGAATATGAGGAGAGGTTCTCATTCTTTGGTTGCTTTGAATGAAAAATTGTAAGTTCATATACGTCTTTTTTTTTTTTTTGGGGTGGGGGTCTTCAAGTTCATATCTATCATTTCTTTTGTTCAGCATTTAAATATTGGATTTCATGACATAAATGTGGGTGCTTAAGTTTGTGCACAAAATTAGGTATAAGTCTGACGTAATTAATGGACATAGTATTGAATCTGGCCATGCCTAGCTATTATATTTTGGTTTTGAATTGGAAATGGTTAAATCTTGACCATGTTGTTTTGCCTGCTGGGGATTCCTGCACTAAATAGTATATTGATAATAAATAGGGGAACCCTTGGACATATCCAACCATCAGTTTCAAAAATAATTATCTTTCCATTGTTGAGTTCTAAGAGTTAAATACAATATTAATAGGCTTCAACAATAAGTTTCACTAGCTTGGTACTGAATTTTGGGTTTCAAATTGTAGATATGCTCTAGGTGGTTTTGATGGAAGTACAACCGTTTCAAGTGTGGAAATTTTTGATCCACGGCTTGGATTATGGATGACTGGGGAACCAATGATCCGCCCTAGGGGATATTCAGGTGCTGCAGTCGTTGGGGAATCGATTTATGTTATCGCAGGGGTGAGAGGAGGTGATGATAATATAGATGACAACATCGAAGATACAGTAAGTAAAATGCTGCCCTGATTTCACTACACACAAAAGTTATATGCGGTTGGCTAATCTGATAGCTGAATCTAAAACCACACCACCTGAAAACGTAAATTGCAGGTTGAAATTTACAAGGAGGGACAGGGTTGGCGTGATATAAAGTCAAAGTCCATTGGAAAAAGGGGCTTTTTCTCAGCCATTGCTTTATCTCCATGACCTTTTCAAGGTCGAATATTTTGCCTTTTGATATTACCCAAAATGTACAGGGGAAGAAGCTTATTATATTGTGGCGCTGCCTATGGCAGTTAAGTCTCTCACCTGTTATTTTGTAACATTATGCCGTGGGAACTGGTAATGGACCATCCAATATAATGAGCTTTTAAAGTTGGTTAGTTTTGATCAATTTCGATGGTCATCAGTCATTACCATTATTATTAGTGGGAGGGGGTTTGGAAAAGTTCTAAATTCAATCAATTCCCTACCCCGGCAGGAAAAAGGTTTTCTCAATCACATTGCCTACAAACTGACAAATCCTTTTTTTTTCCCCTTCTGAATATCGTCGTTAACATGTTCAAGTCGTTAAGCTGGTACCTTTTGAATCGAAGTTCTCAAATTGAAACAATCAATTTTCATTTTACCAAAAAAAAAAAAAAAAAAAAAAAAAAACAAATCGCCGTGAACACCTATTTCGTTTCAGCCATAAATTATGTTCAAACTCGGATCATGGAATGTCAAATACCTCCAAAAATAAAATTAATAAATAAAACAATAGATTTCAAAATGTTGAAGCATAATCATTCCAGCTGGTTGCGCTGCTCTACCAAAGGAGAAACATGATGATCTTCTAGAGCGAAAAGCTTGTTTCCTCTTTCTGCCCTTGGAAAGATCTAACCCATCAAACATGTAAATATAGATATCAATATTTTTCTTAAGAGAAACAGAATTATCAATAGGCTAGAAGCTTAGGGCCGAAAGATACCTGCAGAGGAAATAAACAGACCATGCTTCCAGGGAACCTCCACATTCAACAAAATTGTCCAAAGTCCAAACCACAAAATTAGTGCGATCAGCAGGGACATTCTTGGAACAATGTCGTAGAGGCAGCAGGGATGAGACCATTTCTCCAACTTGCAAATTATCATTGCGTCTGAGAAACTGTAGAATGACCGGCCCTAGTACTATTACTCAAACCCATGTTTCCATGGAATTACAACACAGTGGGTGCAGACCTTGCTTCTCATCAGATAGCTTGTAACGGTCATTGTGAAATCAGCAAAGCACACAACATCATTCTATCTGTCACTTTCAGCCAACAGGCATCCGGAACTTATAATTTACAAAAGCATATTTTTCCAATCTGGTGAAGAAAAATAAACCAAACCACTCAGCTTTATCCCACCATGGAAAAATAAACTTCCTTTTCTTGGCAAAGATATGTCAGTTCATGTTTTGGGCCCCAACAGCTTTTGACAAATTGAACATCCTCATATAGACATTCCACACCAAGGCATAACCTAACCGTGAAAGAAATTGATTTCGGGGTTCTGTAGAAGGGTGCCAGAAATGTGAACCTTCTGACCTCATGACAACCATCGAAAATGCTCGAATCCAAAGAGACAAACTGAGTTGACTCATCATCCATTCTCATTTTCAGCCACAATCTACTCTCCTTTAAAATGTTATGAAGAGTGATCTGGCATGGTATACCAACAGGAAGTCCCGAAACAAAAGATATAGGGTTTTCCAAGTTATTATCAGGAACATCTATTTCAGCCTTGATGTGCTTGAGTGCTCCGCAAAATACAAATTCTTTAAGGGAGAAGAATTCCAATAACCTTTTAAATGGAAATGGATTGCTGGAACCGTCAACCACAAAGGAGTGAATTTCAGATGATAAATTTCCAATTTTAATTACAAAATTGGAGGGTTCAACAGATCCTTCCTTAAGGAGAGACTCCACTTGTGATATTGTACTAGACAGCTTTCTTAGAGTAACAAGTTTGCAGCAAATTTCGACTTTAGACAACTTGAGCATACAAGTGACAAGCATCAACTCCAAGATATGTAACTCCTCCTCTGGTGACAAGCCTATAAATCTAGTCCTCAATTCTCTAAGCCTCCTGTCTAGCTTACCAAATAAAAGGTCCAATGTTACCATTCTAGAAGAATGTAGAAATTTTTGAGGCAGGAATTGTTCCCATACCTTGACTAACACTTCTATTGTCTTGAGATACAGCAATGTAAAAATTAAAACACCAGCAGGTGCAAGAGTCTTGGAGGTGAATGTTGCCAGCTCTTCCTTGCAACCCCTGTACAGACCCAAATGTCTTTTACGTAAGAAAATAGTTATAAAGGGAGGAATTTGAATAAATCATGCAACTATAACATGCACGTGCCAAGGTGCACCATGTGGTTACAACATTAAATGAAAACAGAGATAAAAGTATAAACAGTAATAAAACAATCGATGATTTAAGTCTGTCATTTTTCATTTTATTTTCAGGAAATAGCTTTGCTTTTGCAAAACAATAACACATGTCAATGGAAAAGATAAAAAAGACTATTGTACAACCTCAAAGTCCTCAGTACTCTATTGACATGCCCTGATTGTACAAATGGCCAGAGATCTTTGACCTTCACAAGGATAGCATTCATCGAGTCGATTACTTCATCATGAACCTCCAGCTGGTATTCCACAAGTGGAGTTGCTAGCTTCCTTGATTCCTTCATTATTGGAGACTGCATCTTGGAGGTTCCATCTCTCTTTTCTTGCAACTCCATTGGAAAAGAACCAAAATTTTCATTGCTACTGTTCTCTGGAACATCACTTTTAGATGACCACAAGCATGGGTGACCCTCTCTGAACTCCACAGTAGGTAATCCTGTGGATCTACTCCGCTGTGACAAATAAGCCAAAAGGGTATTTTGACTCATAACATCTCTCAAAGCATGAGAGATCCTTCCAAGAAATGTGACTGCATATGCAAATATTATAGGTGGAATATTGCAATCATGCAAGACTGGAGCAGAAATTGCCAAAACTAGCAATCCAGCAACTCTAGCACTATCAAAGCTCAACTTGCTTTCAGATGTTGGCTCTATCTGAAAATGGAAAAGGTAGAAGAAAGGAATAATAATATCATTCTAATACAAATAAGCTACAGCTAATGAAAGTGTAAAGAGGTGACTTGCTTTTGAATTGGTGGGTTGGTATAACATGGACACAATAATCAACCATACCTACTCAAAGGTATGGTACACACTCCACCGAATAAGTGAGAGGATCTAAGGCAAAAAGTAATGCAACATGCTGAAGTAAAACTACAAAAAGAATTGTGTCTGTACATAAGCCACTCAAATCACATTTGAAAAAAATAAAAAATAAAAAAAAAAATTACAGAACTCTCTTGAATCAGAATATGAATAGAGTCCACTTTTCACATTAAGAAGGGATTCAATCATTTGGGCCAACCATGGGGTGGAGTAGTAATGTTCATCAGAATAACAAATCCAGTAATAGCATACATAAAACCAAACTAACCTGTTGAGAAATCTCCTCAATGATGCAGAGTACAAATCTCCCATGATTTCTACCAATATGAAACAAAATAGAGAATGCATCAGCTTCATCCTGGAATAAATAATTTTCCTTTAAAAAAAGAAAAAAAAAGAAAAAAATACACTAACAAATTTGAATCCATAAGGTCCGAAAGGAAACTAAAGAACTTTTAAGAGTGAGTTGTTAAGACTGAATATTCTGATGGGAAGATGTCAAGTGAACACATTAGATAGTAACCCGTATGATACAAAATAACCTAAATAAACAACTCCTTTCCACCGTACTTTCAAACAAAATATAAAGTTACAAGTTCATGCAAAAAAACAAGTAGTGGAATAGCAGACCTGTGGATATGTTTCCAAGTTTTCCAGAAGGGCGTCAACAGTTAATTTGAACAACTTGAAAACTGGCAGCTTCACTAATATAAGAATTTTCCTTGTGGCAGATCTTATGGTCGAATTTTTGTCAACCAAAGAGCCAAGCAACTGAAAAATCAAATAATGGTAATAATTAGTCAAGTATGTAGAAGTACCAGTTTCTGAATAAAAAACAAACCACAAAGGACTAGTGCCACATCCTCATGGACATTAAATTTATAAACAGTAAGTATATTGAATTCATAAAATATTTGTCATGGTAAGAATAAAATTGCAATGAAAGAATCTGCAACATACCATGTGCATGTGTGTTTCTTGCACCTCCAAACAATCAGCGGTTGCCATATGGTGAACAGTTTCCAAGGCTTCTAACCGAACAACCATTGAATCATCATTCAGTACATCCATCAATAAGTTTAACACTTCCACAGAAAACTTAGCAGAGAGGACAGTGAGTGTACGCAAGGAATGACAGGCAGATTTCCGCACCTTCATATTCATTCCAACCGGTGTTTTGAATTAGAAAGCATGTATTGATCCCACAAATTACAAGGAAAATACAAATCAGATTTAAAATAGAACTCTGTTCAGGGACAACCATCCATTGTGTCTCAAAAGTAACTTATTCAAAATCTGATAAAATTATGACAATGAAGTATTGATAAAAATTTAAGGCTCCTTTCCAGTTAACATTCAACTGGCACAACAATGCTATCATTTCACCAAAACCACCCAGCATGAACAGTTAAACAAGAAAGTTAAGGAGGCTATGAGGTCAGGCCAGAAAGACAATAAAATACAAAACACTATCTAAAAGATATCCTACCTTTTATAATTCAGATGGAAAACAGAGTCAACAAAAGGTTTACCTCGTGGAATTCATCTTCAAGTCCATGCACCAAAGCTCCAGCAGCATCGGATGCCAATTTTTCAAATTGTTCAGTGTAGTACTGGCCAAGACATATGTTTTCTTTACTCCCCAGAACTTTCTTCGACAGGGTTTGCAAAAGAATATACTCAGATACCATCTCTATTTTCCCAAGGGCATTGAAAGCTTCAACCCTCACCTCCATGCTCATATCTCTTGCCATAGAACAGAGCTAAAAGCATACAGAAAGCACAAACATCAGGTTAGATACTCTAACAACTGCTAATTATTTCTCACAACCAGATAGATAGAGGCTGGGAAGAGAATGTGCTAACATTCACCTACGCAGGTTAAGGAAGGTGGTGATTTCTTTAAATGATATCCTAGACAAAAAGACCTGCTGTGATGATAACATTAGACTCATGAGATACCAACAACACCAGCCAAGACGAGTAAAGCCATAGAATAAATAATCATCTATATAGTTCCATCCTGATGGATGGAGCAAATGTTGATTAAATTATAATTAATCTAGCCAATGCAAAAGAATAAATGACATCATAGATCAATGATCCAACAAAATACTTGTCGAATTTCCTAGGATGCTAAATAGTAGCAGCAACAGTAGCATGAGAATTAGAACTCTATATAATTCCCAGAACATCATATATCAAGAGGAAAAGAGAAAATTACATTTCAAGATCCCTAATAATTACTAGATTTTCCCGTTCATTTTCACTTTGTACAAGAGACAGATATCATAAAAGTACCGTTCCAATCAAAATTTGAAACACATTATCTAACTGGTGTTTGGTTTCAAAACTAATTCAGGTGGATAAGACCATCATAGCGACCCCAGTAACACAAGTACGCAGTGTACATTATACAAAGAAAAATTTAGATAGGAAAATACCTTGACAAACACGTCGTCAGAACAATACACTTTTGTCTCCGGATTGGAGGCTACGAGCACTTGACCCCAAGCACAGACCTGGATTCAAAGACACACATATAACCAAATCAGTGGAAGCCTACCTTTAATTAGCCTCACTGAAATCAATATATAAACAGCTAAATTGTTTTTTCCATAAGCAAAATGTACAAATGCAACATAAATAAAATGGTTGTGATAACGGCACTAATCAAATGCTTACCGTACGTACAGCAGCTGATCTTACACAATCTTCCATGTCCGTTAGAAGCTCAACGGCACGGAAATAGCAACCCCTAATCATTCCTCGATCCTCGATTACACCGTTCTTACTCAGACCAACCAGACCATCCAAAGCAACTTTCCTCACGTACGGATAAGGATCCTTTGTGAACCCTAGAAATACAGTGAATAAGAGATACGGCCTCACGTGCAACCTTTCGGCATTCCTGAGGAGCCATGGCCGCAAGGAAGCTGAGGGACTGAAACAGAGGGAGGCGAAGAACCCCTCGTCGAGCTCATCCATGGCGGGAACCAAGGCTGCTCTGTCATGCTCGGCGATCGAAGCGAGCACGTCGAGCGCCTCCACGGCGAGGCGTGCTGACTCGGTGGAGAGGAGTGAGTGAGAACGCACCGAGTCGAACACGAGGCGGGAAAGGCTGCTATGGTGAGAGGCCAGGTCGTACAGGAGCTTGAGAATATGGCGGAGAACGAGCTTGTTGGTACTGAGTTGGAGAGAGCGAGTTAGTGTCTCGAAGATTGAAGAGATTGTGGACTCGGGAGTGGAAGGATTGACGATAAGAGATCTCATAGAAGCTAGGGCATTCGGAGACACAGTTTCCTCGCTGGAATTCGTCGAAAGATTGAGAGAGTGGCTGCTCGTGCTAGGCACGTGTGGTTCCTCCATTGAAGTGATCAGATAGCTCAAAGCTTTGCTCTTGAATTTGCAGAGCACAGCTTGTGGATGCTTTATTCACCGGGAACAGAGAAGCGGGACGAGTGTAGTTTGTTCATGGTTGCGCGGGCTTAATCTGGGTCAATCATGTGGAGGTCCGTCTTGTCAGAGTCGGACTATGGATTGGATAATCCGAATATAAACTGGGCCTATCCATAAACCGTGGACTATGGTAGTAATGTTTACCATTTGGGCTAGTAATGTCAACCGGACCGGTCAGGTCTATTTTTAAAATTCTATTCCCATCGTCGTAGGGAATTTTCCATTCCGTTTCCTCCATTTTACATTGTTTTAGAAGCGTAACGAGTATGGAGATTTCTCAATCGGAAATAGAATGGATGATTTTTTCTATTTATTTTTTTTTAATAATTGATATAGTTTTCTGTTTTAGAAATTTATATAAAAAAAAATTTATAAATAAAATGATAAAAATACAATAAAATATATCATGTCCAAATTTACAATTATAATAAAATATATATTTAAAAAATATAATAATTTAAATAAATAAAATATAAAAATAAATAAATATGGACTGGATTCTTTATTTTTCAATCCCGGTTCGATTCCGATTTGGACCTTAAGAATTTATTCAGATTTCATTCCATGGTTTGGATTTTTGAGAAAAAAAATCGCCCCTCTAGTAACAATGTATCTTGATTTTTGAGATGTGCGGGTCAAATTATCATCCTTAACTTGGGCTACATCAACATTAATTACAACATAAATTTTACGGCGGTTTTATATGTCTATCACTCGAAACTTCATGCACTACATTTAACATTTTTTTTTTCCAAAAAAAAAAACTATTAGCGACAAACCGGTCTTGACTAGACCGATTAAACAAAATAAAAGAAATCATCAACAGTGTTTTGTTGTCGGTAGTAATGCAAGGTTTTTTTTTTTTTTTTTTCCTTTGAATTTATTTTCTTTTAGAACATCCATTAACACCATGTTCCAGCTGAATCATTAGCTAATTATTATTAACTTTGTTGCTCAGCTAATTAAATAATAATAATGATGATAATGATAATAATAAATAAGATGAATCTTTAGGGAAAAGAATAAATCAATAGCCGCCATTGGTTGGGATACCATTACGTATTGTATGTTGTGACTTGTTATGAAAAAGGAAAGGGGAAAAAATAAAAATGAAATTTGATAATTTGAAATCAAAAGAGAGAATATAAAATTCTGTAAAGAATGTATGTGGAAAAAATATAAAAAATCATTTGGTAATTGTCACATCTCTCAACAACCAATTAAACACCCAAAAGTAAATCTCTAAGTATTTTATTATATTCCTATGTTAGGCAATCGGTGCACCATGTGGAAAGGACAATAAAAATCGTCGAGTGGAATTCTGCTAGTAATAGGTTGCAAAAGTAATATTGTTTAATGTTCAGCATGGTCATATGGACCATTTTTTTAAAACATAAAAAATATTGCTTAATTGTTATCCATATATGAAATGAAGTGATTAGGGGTTGGCTTGGGATGCTTTTTATGAACACTTCTCTTTAATTTTTTATTTTTCGGAATAACTTTTTTAATAAATACTTCGTAAAATAAATTATAGAACATTTAAAATAAATGGTAGAACATTTGATTATATACAATAAAAAATATTTTTGACATTTTTATCCTTTAACTAATATATTGAAGGTTTATTTTTTAAAATCCTAAAACACTTATTTGTACCTCAAGTGCTTATTTCTTACTTAGAAAGCACTTAATATTTTGTCAAACACTTGACTAACAGTTTTTTCTATCTTCATAGAATTTATTTTAGTTCAAGAAGTTACAGGTGGTATTTGGTAATTTTAATGGCTTTTAGTTTTGACTTTTTATTTTTTTATACTTATGTATTTTGTTAAATATTTATCAACAATTAGTTAATGATATTTAAAATTTGTTAAATATTTTAATTAACTACAAAATTAATGAATAAAAAATAAATATCAAATTGAATATAATTTTAAATTATATTGATTTTTTTCTTTAAAAGTTTAGTTATTTGAAATATCTAGTAACTACTAACTAACATTAATAAATATTTAGAGTATGTAAATTATAAATAATTATATAGTAGTAAAAAATAAAATCAAAAATTGAAAATTAACTATGTTACCAAATCATACCTTATTTTTATCTATCACATTCAATATTGATATTGTATACATCAAATGGAGTTAAAATAATTTCTTCCCTAATTTTAATGAGTTTAATGTTATCCCAAAAAATAAATTGAAAAAAAATCTTAAGGATTCTCTCTCAAGAATATAAAAATATAAGTATGCTTATGGCCTGTATTTTAATTTCAATCAAGAATAAAAAACAACCAATTTCATCGCGACAAATTCTTACATAATGGTGGTTTGGACTTTGAAACACTTTTAAAATAAAATAAATAGTGGGGTGGGCATGAAATAAGTATGCTAATAAGTTTTTTTTTTTTTGTTTTTTTTTGTTTTTTTTTTTTGGTGGCTAAAAGTATGCTAATAAATTAATAATACGTTCTTTTCGAGGGGAGAAAAAAAGTTAATAATACGTTGATCTTGTCAGAAGGTCCAATCTAACCATCACTATTCACCCAACAAAAAAAAGTCTAACGAGTGACTATATCAAATAGATTAGGGGAATATATATAAAAAATATATAAAATAAAAAATAAACAATAAAAAAAGGGCTAATATGTTTTTTTTGGTAAATAAAAAATAAAAATAAAAATAAAGAATAAAAAAAGGGCTAATATGACTACATTGACTAGGTGGACGCCTTCATCTATAACCCGATTTTGTATGGACATAAACTTCAATCATGATTAAAACATATTATACATAAGAAAAACTCTCCAAAAATATTCATTATGTTATTGACATTTTTGTAACCTGGTTAAAATTTAAAGAACCAAGAATATTTTTTGAAATATTTAATATCATATTATAATAATTTTATCATTTTTTCAGAAACATATATAAATTAAAAAGATTTTTTACTTTACCTCAATTTAAATATAGACCTGATTAGCTTATCAATTAAGTTAATCTTATTTATTATCAAACATTAAATAACAAGCTCCAATAGTTTTGCAAAGTAATCATGCCATAGTCTGCCACAGGTTTTTTGATCTCCGATATTAATCATGAAATATGAAGATATGCAAGACATTGACTATAATCATGATCGTTTTGACATAAAATAAAACTGCATTATTAATATTACTTTATATGTTAAGACTTACGCACATAGTTTTTTTTTTTTTTTTTTTTGACGTATTTACGTGATTGTTAAAATATTATATTTCACTAATCATTCATTTGTGAAGAATATGAAATAGTTGTTGTGTTGCTTTATGTGACTTTCACTGTTTTTTAATGTAGAAGTGCTAAATCGATGTGTGTTGCATCTTAGATTTATAACAAATAATAAAACAAGAATTAAGAAAACCAAAAGTTTATGAAATACAATCTACGATAATATTGATTAATGAATTTAGCTAAGACATGACAAAAACAAATAATTTCGTAAAATAATAAATAAAGCCTTCAATTATTTATCTTTTTCAAGTCTTATTAATTTTAGGGGCAATTGAACTGTGATCGCCTCTCTTATATCATTCATGCTAAACAGATAAATAATTATACCTAGAGTTAGGTTTCCATTAGCAAAATCATGAAGAATTAAAGATTCAAAATCAGTATAATGATTAGAATTGAGATTTAAAAACTAATTAATGATCTAAAATAATTTTAATGACATGTTGACATTATATTTAAAAATGATAAAGTTTATAAGAATTTGATAAATTATAAATATATTTTTAAATTTCAATTATTGAAATGATTAAATAGTTAATACATGAAATCCTTATAATAAAGCCATCAAAATCTCATAGCTGGTTCATAGACATATAAATCTTATGCTATATTGCTTTTGTGAAGACTATCCAATGATAAAAATCATTACTATAAAGAAAAACTTTCACTCTGTTTTCCTAGTAAAGTGAAGACAATTTGCCTAGTGCTAAAATTATCTTTTTTAATTTATCCCCAAAAAAAAGAGAAAAAAGCAAAGGATAAAAAAGCTCTCCTTCTACTTCCTTTTTTCCCTCCCTTCTATGTGTTTATTTGTTGGACTTTTGATGCTAGAAGGTAAATAATTTTATTCTTTATTTTGGGATCTTTTTTGATAGTTTTCAAGGGTTAGCACTTGGTATATATATATATATATATAGGAAGATTTTATGATTAGGACCATTCGAATGGAGTTGTGTGCGCACCAAGAGCAAAACTAATGTTTTTAGAAAAGCCAATGTTTTTTCCTCGTATAACATCTGTTTTTTCTCTAAGTGAAAAGCTGATGTTTTTTTTTTTTGTATAGTATCAATTTTTTTCTGGTCCGCATGCGTCTCCATCCGACATATAAAGGGGTTGCGTTTAGTGAAAACATAAATATTTGCTTATTGTCCATCCACATCCAATTAAGAAAATTATTTTTTATTATTAAAACAATTTTGCTTGCTATTATAGATATCGAATTATAAAATATAAAATATTTTATGATGGTTAATATTGAAATCTAAGTTTGAATCTTATTAAACTCTTTACTTGGGATTTACTGATAATTTTTTTTTCCTGGAACAAATATAGGTAATTAGACTTTTAAAATTAACTTTTTTTATAAGGGTTTAATGCTATCAAAATTAAGTTATAAGGTCAAAAATTTTCCTAAATACCTTTTCTAAATCATTTTTCATAAAATCGCTTCAAGATTAAAACTTTGAAGTGTACAGGCAATTAAATTATTGAAATTACATTTTAGAAGGTGTTTGTCAAAACCATGCTATAATGTCAAAACTTTCCTAAATCTTTCATAATTTCTCCAAGTGTCATTTTTGGGCAATTAGACTTTTAAAATCAACTTTTAAAAGATGTTATGAAAACATGAAACGGTAAAGTAATTGAATTCCATAATTAACGGTGAGAAATAACATTAAAAAAAAATCATGAAAAGAAAATCAACCAATTGTAGAATTTCATAAAAAATATATATATATTTAAAATAATAAAATGACAGAAAAATGATGTCATCATCCACGCATGTCCACCTTAGCGCCGTCTGCGATCATCAACGGTCCTAAAATTAGGTAAATATTCCCAATGATAGGCGTCCCAAAAGGGACCCCACCAAGAAATGGAGAACTTGCTAGTCTATCGGATCAAAAAAGTATGTCCAACAATTACCGTCTCGATCATTTGCGGTCCTAAAAACAAATGAAAAATTGATGGTCATTGGTCACGGTCACGCCGCAACACATGCCCACAGTAGCCCAGTGGTCACACCGTACGCCTTCACATTAGAAAACGACGTCACATCATGATTGAGGGTGAGAATTTTTTATTTTTTATTTATTTTTTTCACGAGCTTTCCGCTAGCTCCATCGGACCACGACGCCACAAAAATCCTATCAAAATTTCAATTTTGTTCGAAGCAAAGATTTCAGCATAATGAATATGACGTTTGCCTAACTCCTTTTTATGGAATCAAACGGTGCATTTTTTTTTAATTTTTTTTTGGTTTCTTCCACTTCATCTTCTATCCGGTCCTTTTTGGAGTGCAAAAGCTATGAATTTGCTTTCACAGTCCCAATTTCACTTAGGTGAAAGGACAATTTCACTAAGTGCAAGGACTTTTCGTTCCTCTCTAAGCACCATTTGCCTCGTTATAGGGCTTGGTTGGTAAGGCTAGGACAGTTCAGTGGCTTTATCACTGTTTTTTGAACATTGATTTTGAATTTAAATTTTCAAAATTTTAATATATATATATATATAATATATTGATACCCCTTCTATTATGCCGTGTTGTAGCTATTTGAATTATGATTTGAAAAGTAATTCAATTTGAACTATGATTTGAAAAGTAATATATTTGAATTATTTTATTGATAAATCATTCATATTTATGATTTAGAAATTATAGATTGAAACATCAAAATAGAAGACTAAAAAAATATTAGAAATGATAAAAAGAGAGTAATACCTCTTAATTTTCCAAATAGTATTTTATAAGCACGATTGTATAATTTTTCATTTTCTTTTTTCAAATCATAATGTTGGAGGAGGTTGAAAACGAGAAATTCTTCGGTACACACCGTGTACTGACATGGAATCAGATATGATACACACTACCAATAAAAAAATAACATTTGTCTAATTTTGTCAGGATCCTGTCCAAAATTTCTCACCGGAACCCTAGACAAGTCCTGATCCCAGGGAAACTTTATCGGACTCTCCTATGGAAAATCCGGCAGAACCTCCCCTAAGGGATGAACTTACTACAAATTCCTGCACTGAAAACACACTTCTATAACGTCCCCTTATTCCTCCCACAATACTACAAGTTGATTCCACAATTTCAGCACTCCAAAAATAAATAACAATAATTCAGTGCATAATAAATACATAAGTGTCACATACAGTATACAGAGCTTCACGAAGTACTGCTAAGTATAGAATACAACAAGAGTGAAAGAAATATTACAACTGCAATGAAAGAAGAACAGGGTACTTCACGAACTAAGACAGCGATGAAGATCAAGTCCGCTCCGGACGAACACCAACAACCTGGTACCTAGAGGAAAGGAATTTGAAAATATGAGATGCTAATCATCTCAATGAGTGACCCTATCTAGTATACAATATAATATCACGGTAATAAAGTAGATAAATAATAATTAATTGGAAATAATAATTTCTCTCAAAACCCTTACAATTCTCTCGGTTGGAAAAGTTCCCCTTTTAAAACCTTTTCACAAAACCCTTTGTTCGTATTCCCCGAAAACCAAGACATCAAATAAATACCAGAAACGGTAATAATTATATTTTTAATTCCAATACAGTTTCAAAATACTTATTTTAAAATCCCAATTCTGAAATCACTTGATGCACCCACTATATACCAGTGGCGCCAACAGTACCCAGCGTCCCAAGGTACCACCAGACAGGAGGTTATAGAAAGAAACCGACATACGGTCGCGTGGCGTCCCACTGCGCCGCTGCTAACTGGTGTCCTGGCCATGGAGGGGCGACCTACCCTCATCCGATGGCAACCACAGGACAACCTCATAATATCACCTGCGCGCTACTCACACCCACCTGCGCGCTAATCATATCCGTGTGCACACTAACCATATCACATATAAACATAACACCAGTACGTGCACGGTGCATCTAAAAATCATAAAATCCACATATTTAATTTATATATCAAAAATCTCAAATTTTCCATAAACATAACGGGTTTATTCCATCCAATTGAACCCAGAAATTCTCCGCAATTTCTTTATAATCAACATCATAAATTCCATGATTTTCAAATCCACCAACTCCCAAATCCACCACTTTAAATATTCACATTTTCCCAATAGCATAAATAATTATTGAAATATAATAATTAAATCACATAATATCCCATGGGCATACTTTATAAAAATTGAAGTCACCAACATAAACAAATATTTTCCTTGAAATATTTGAAAATCAAATCATGTCCAATTTAATGTTAAAACCACAAGAATTTCGCAATCCTCAATGCCATAAAATAATTTTCACATTTGCATAAATTTATATAATGCATATTTTCTTTAATCAAAATAAATTCACTAATAATTCCACAATAAATCAATTAAATATTTGGCACATAGAATTTAAATTCCAAATATTCAAATCACACATAATAATCACAAATTTAATTCCCAAAATTAATTTGAAGGTGGGTCACTCACCTTAAGCACGTATCTCAATCAAGATCCTCCGTAGGATCGACTCCGCTCCTCGCACGTGCACCTAAAACATCCACAATACACCAAACCACAAATATTAATATTTTAATCGGATAAATCCCAAATGGGTACCCGGGGAGCGAACACCAAACGACATCTAAAATTTACGAGTTATATACCGAATCGAAGCTCGAGTGATGAGGATCACGGATTCGGTCTTACTTTCCGGTGATCGGACCCGAGGTGGTCGGAATCTCGCAGGAAAGCTTTCGGGTTTCGACTCCGCAATTCTCCTAAACCGTCGCAAATTGGCGGAAAAGGATGCCGGATTCGGGTTCAAGAGGTTGAACACAGTCGGGAGGGATCGGCGGTGCAACTGGGTACTCGCCGGAACAGTAACTTCCGGTGAGCCGCCGCGGTCACTGACAACCGTCGCCGGCAGCGGCGCGTGCGGTGGCCGTTGGCTGAGATTTTTTGCAGATTTGTAGATCGAGGGGAGAGGAATCCAACGGGACCGGCGGTGAGGCAAACGGAGGCTGGACGGCGGAGAAATCGGGGTTTGAAGAATTTCGGCCCCTCGCCGGAAAAAGCTCCAATCCCGGCACGTCAGAGGTCCGGTGGCCGTGAAATTTGGTGAGTAGGCCGGACTTGAGGAGGTGGTGAGGGGTGGCTGGCGCGTGTGGCCTGAAAATGGCCGGAAAGGGGTCAATCGGCGGTGGAGGGAAAAATCACCGCCGATCTTCGCTGCCTCGATCCGGGCGCATCCGGCGGCCGACGGCCGTGAAAATTGGAGGTTAGGGTCACGGGGGACTGGGCTTCACTGGTGGCCAGTGCGTGTAGCTCTCCGGTGGTCGGACGGTGGCCAACCGGTGGTGGCCGGTCGTTTCTCTCTCTCCCTCTCCCTCTCTCTCTCTCCTCTCTCCCTTTCTCTCTCTTCCCCGAGATTTTTGTCAAATAAAAGCCACAGTGGTGACACTGCTCATCCATGTGGACCAATCAGGTGACGACACGTGGTATTTCACTGTTCATCAACTCAAAAATATTAAAAAATTACGGTATCCGGCAAACTTCACGCGTCCATAACTTTTTAACCGGATGTCTGTTTTAAGCGTGCCGCTAGTCTGTGAGCTCGTATCGACGAGCACTTCACAACCATGCATGAGTCAAAGCTTATTTCCCCATAAATAAAAAGTCAACTCCGACACCCCTTGGACAGTTTGGACCTCAACTTGTTTTGCTCATAACTTTCAAACCGTAGCTCCATTTTCAACGTGCTACTAGTCTACGAACTCATGCCAACGTGTACTTCGTAACGGTACCTTAGTCAACCTAGAATTCCATCCGGGACAAAAAGTCAACTTTTGACCCCTTCAGTCAACTGTCAAAGTCAACAGTCAACCTCGGTCAACGTGCAAAAATTCCGACATGGTTTGGGACGGGGTGTTACAAATTTTGTCACATTAGCAACTATACACCTTAACACCGTTACTTCTCTAACACTCTTCTTCTTCGCTGGGATCTCATTTGTCTCAAACTTAGAAGTATTATCATCCAAAGCAACCTTAGTCTCTCTAGCAAGTATTATCATCCAAAGCAACCTTATTCTCTCTGGCAAGCTCAAATCCTATGTTTCATTTTTAAGAATACAACGACCCAAGTCAATACAAGTGTGAACCTAATTTTTCTCTACACATAGATCTTTTCATTTGTTATTTAATTTTTGCAATTTATATTTGGTGTGTAATCTAGTCAGTAAATGAAGGGTTAATTATGGATAGGGTTAGGAATTAAACATTGAAAGCATATTGAAAAGGATAATATTGGGGTGGGCATGAAACTCACAAAGCCATTTTTATTCTACAGATATAATTGGGCTTCTTGATTATCAAAATTCTAGATATTAAAAGAAATATATATATATATATATATATATTTTCGAAAAGATTTCTTGGTTGAGATGGGTGTCTGTCTTGGATTTTCGACTAACCAAACAAATGGTATCGTCAAGAGGGATAGCCCATCTTCCCTGGTGATTGGTGAATGATTGAAGGGCGAACAATTTCATTCTGGTTCTTCAAATATGGCTATGGGAAAATCCATGAAGGGATTATAAATCAAAGTGGGCAAGACTTGGATGCTCTATATTTCAGGTGAGAAATCCTTGTAAACATTTTAGTGAATTGATTTGAAATGGAGATCTGATGGAGAAGAAAGCAGATGGCCAAGGAAAAACAAAACCGAAGAGTTACGGAAATAGGGTCGAACGACCTTAAAGAGACAGATGTCATTTCTTTATTGGCCGTGTGTACCATGTCAGTACACTGGGTGTACTGAAAAATTTCTCGTTGAAAACTGAGGTTATTTTGTACATATTTTGGTATTGCATACATATATATAACTCTTTCTTGTAATCTAAAAATAAATAAAAATTAAAAATTAAACTAATCCTTACATAACAATATTTGGAAAGTTCAAGAGGTATTATCGCTTAAATCATGTATCTTATAAAATAAGTACATATATACTAGTATCATATTTCATTTAGTATTTGATATATAGTCTGTTTAATACTGTCTAAATGGGAATATGAACCTAGTTCTTATGCTAATAATTAAACCGAAATGGAATACCATATGCTTATGTTCCTGTGACATAAAAAAAAAAAAGTTAAACCGTATAGTTACATACATGTGACATAAAAAAGTTTTCTAATTAAAAGCATCTTTCAATATGGAATGTAATTTAAATAAGTGGCGTTGATCTAAATAGCCCAAACAAAAAAGGTCAAATTCGGATATTACTATTTTGTATTTACTGTGCTAAGCTTTTAAATGAGACAAAGACTGTAGAGTTTCTGACTTTCTGTTACTAGAAAAGGTAAATCATAAATTAACTATAATATGCATATCGTTGAATGCTTCAACTAAATAACATATTATTATTTATTTATTTATTTTTTTTAGTTGCGTATAGATTCTACAGCAAACAATGAGTATAATTATGTCAAGTTTGAAAACAATTTTATATTAAAAAATTACTTTAATACATTTCTAGCTTTTGGATTTAATGAAACTGTAGAATTGATTCAAAATGGGCATCGTGTAAACAAATAATTTATTAGTTTAAATTAGCCGAAGCCCTCTGCCAAGTAGGAGTTTTAGATCATGATCACAAGCGTTGAAAACGTGTTCGGAAAAGTAGGACGAGGATCAGCCTTACCTTGTTTGGATTTTGAAAATCTAGCATACTAGACACTGAAAGTACAAACAAAGATTTTTTTTTTCTTTTTTTCTTTTTTTTTTCTGATTATAAACATGAAAAAAAGAAAAAGAAAAAAGAAGCAAAGAGCCGAATTAAAAGGCCCTACTTATGTCGGTCGTCTTCGTATATATATTATATAAGTATTTATTTATTTATTTTCCATCTGTTAAATCTTTTTTTTTTTTTGGCTGGATTTCCTTCTATTAAATCTCATGAGTACATTTTCATTCCTGTTCAATATTTTGCAGTTCAAGAACAATAAATATCGGTTGTCTTAAAAAAATTATAAAAAAAAAGTAATACATGTCTACCAGTATTGGTTTTTAACTTTTGAAATTTTTTCTTGAAGTGAGTTATGATTTATTTTTCATTTTTTGAGGAACTTGAAAGTATAATTTCATTATTTACAAATTATGTCATCCTTATTGACAATTAATTGGTTTCACCATACTTGCTTACAATCTGATCGTTCTATAGTATATTACCGTGTTAATTCCTTATTTTGTTTTTTGTTTAAAAAAAAAAACGTTTTTGATACAAATAAATCATAAAAAAAGGAATTAGGATCTTTGCTTGGTTTCTTCCTCTTCCTTTTCTATCAAATTAAATTAAGATAATCTTATTTTTCTTCTACATATTTTACATACATTAAACAATTATATTTGTTAATATTTTATATTTCCCTATACAAACATTTTTTAACAGGGTATTTGGTAAAAATGAAAATATTGAAAAAAATTGATTTTTGAACATCAGTTTTTTGATAATGAGTTTTCTTAAATTTTTTTTTATGGTGTTTGGTTAATTATAAAAGAAAATAGGACTTTCAAGTAATTAAATAAATTTATATATTAAAATTAAAGAATAAAATTATATTTAAAAAAATACATAAAATAAGCTTATCAGGGAATTTTAGAATGAAACTTTTTTAGTATGATACACTTTCCCTGTCAGTTTTCCATATTATGAGATTTATTTTTCACTGAAGCCCACAAATTCTTTCTCTTAAAAATTATCCAAATAAGATAAAATTTCATTTTTCTATAAAATTTTAAATTTCCACTAATTTTACCACTATCTAAAAACAACATAAATGTCTTATAGTGTTTGGTTAATTATAAAAGAAAATAGGACTTCAAGTAATTAAATAAATTTATATATTAAAATTAAATAATAAAATTATATTTAAAAAAATACATAAAATCAGCTTATCAGGGAATTTTAGAATGAAACTTCTTTAGTATGATACACTTTTTTTGTCAGTTTTCCACATTATGAGATTTATTTTTCATTCGGGTCCACAAATTCTTTCTCTTAAAAATTATCCAAACAAGATAAAATTTCACTTTTCTATAAAATTTTAAATTTCCACTAATTTTACCACTATCCAAAAACAACATAAATATCTTATAGTGTTTGGTTAATTATAAAAGAAAATAGGACTTTCAAGTAATTAAATAAATTTATATATTAAAGTTAAAAAATAAAATTATATTTAAAAAAATACATAAAATCATCTTATCAGAGAATTTTAGAATGAAACTTCTTTAGTATGATATACTTTCCCTGTCAATTTCCCACATTATGAGATTTATTTTTTACTGGGGCCCACAAATTCTTTCTCTTAAAAATTATCCAAACAAGATAAAATTTCATTTTTCTATAAAATTTTAAATTCCCAATAATTTTATCACTATCCACAAACAACATAAATTTCTTATAGTGTTTGGTTAATTATAAAAGAAAATAGGACTTTCAAGTAATTAAATAAATTTATATTTTAAAATTAAATAATAAAATTATATTTAAAAAAATACATAAAATCAGCTCATCAGGAAATTTTAGAATGAAACTTCTTTAGTATAATACATTTTCCCTATCAGTTTTCCACATTATGAGATTTATTTTTTACTGGGGCCTACAAATTCTTTTTCTTAAAAATTATCCAAACAAGATAAAATTTCACTTTTCTATAAAATTTTAAATTCTCACTAATTTTACCACTATCCAAAAACAACATAAATGTCTCAAATTTATCGTAATTTTTATCTATTTTTGTGTGGAATCTTAATTGTTGTTTAACAACCAAATCAATTAGCAGTTGATATGCCAAATGTGTTAAAATATATAAACTATTATTTGATTCATCTCCTAAAGTTTTCAGTTGTTAGGGGGAAAAAGAAAAAAAAATGATACTTTAATTGTATTGCAACTGCAAGTTTACATTCAAATAAAAGCTTTCCTTACGGTATGTTTGGATAGAAGTAAAGTAAATGGAAATCTAATTTTTTTAGAAAAGTGATAACTTTTTTTTGTTTGGATATTTATTGTAAGGTGGAAATGTGTGAATCCAGGGAATTAGATTCCCACTAATGTAGGAAAATATGTGAAAAAGTTGTTTCCACATATATAGGTATCATTTTGAGAATTCTAGAAAAATTAGTTTTGAAATTTTTTTACAATGTATATTTACTCTTAATTTATTATACAATCTTAAATTTAATTACTTATAAATCCCAACTTTTCTATTACTTACTAAACAAATCAAGAAAAAAATTAATTCTCAGAAAATTAAATTTTAAAAAATTAAATCCTGATAATCATTTTCCCTCTCAACTTTAATATTTCTCAAACGGACCTTTAATATAATACTGGGAGTATTAATTATTGAGATATATTTGAAAATTTAAAAATAATAAAAATAAATAAACTCAATGATTTTAAGGGGTATTTTTGTCAATTTATGCACTTAAATTGGTCAACCTCTTAAATTTGGAGTTTATTAGATCTAATTAATTAGCAACCTGTAATTAAATTGTTGGACGAACCTTTTATATATAAGTATATATATATATATATATATATAAAACCTCCATCTCCCTGAATTATGAAAGCAGTTCTTTTTTTTTTTTTTTTGTTTTTTTGGGTAAATAAATTAGCTTTAACTATATATAGAGGTAGCTTCACGGAGGTAGCTTCGCATAACTTGGAAAGAGTGTTGTGTCCTAATCTCTTAGAAACTACAGCATTTGGTAGAGAGAGAGAGAGAGAGAGAGAGAGAGAAAAGAGGAAGATGCCTTGCCTTTATATCTCTACCAACGTCAACCTTGACGGAGTTGACACTGATTCCATCTTCTCAGAAGCCACCAAAGCTGTCTCCACCATTATCGGAAAGCCTGAAAACGTAATCTCTCTCTCTCTCTCTCTCTGTTAATCTCTGAATCGATGGCTTCTCATAATCATATATGCATTCGCTATTGATTTCTTTTGGGTTTCTATTGTCCTTTTCCTTTTGTTGCTATGCAAATTCCTGCAACCCCATATAGATTTGGTTGAATTTGATCTATATAAATATGTTGCGGAGATTTTTGCGCAAAGGGAAACTGTATAATTACAAATTGAAAATCATGTGGACTGGCCAAATAGTTTTGGTTCAAACTATTATATTGCTCTTTCATTCACAAAATTATCAACCTAGAGATCGTTGATTTTCTAGCCCATGATCTCCTAAGCAAGAAATTATAAAAAGGAAAGATAAAAATAAAAAAATAAAAAATACCCATTTGGTTTCCTTTAAGTTTTTCTTTGAGTAAACTGAAATGGGTGGTTTTGATTGGCTCAACCAAAATGGTAAATTGTATTGGAATCACTCTAAAAATACAGTAGGCATGCTTGCTGATAAGGACCTTTGTTCTTTCCTTTTTAAAAAAACAAAAAAGAATATATATATATATATTTCTTTTTCTGGGTGTTTAATTAATGCTTTTGACCAACCACATGAAGATTCTTTCCTCTGTTTATTTATCATGCCAAAGTGAGATAAATATTTCAACCAAAATTATTAAATGTTGTTTGCAGATGTTTTTATCGGGCTGTTTTCATATTTTTGAAAGAATTCAATATTTTTTCTTGTTTTTTAGGGGTATAATAGGCTGTTTTCACACCTGCCGAAAAAATTCTAGGAAATGTTTATCATGGAAGAAAAATTTTCTAATCCCCGAAAATCTTTGGTTTGTTTTTTAAGCCAAAGATAAGGGAGGCAAAAAATACAAAAAATAAAAGGAAACAGTGAGCGGATGTTCATCCAGACTGGTACCACTTGGTGTTGTTGTACAGTTACTTTAGATCAGTGGGTCCCATTGGTAACTAATTGGATTGCAAAGGTGACCTCCGATTTAATTGCTTTCCCATTTCATTTTTCAACCAAAAAAGAGCTGCGTCGCACTTCCATCTTTTTCTTTTTTCTTTTTTTAATCTCTCTCCCTCACACACCCAAATCATTATATTTTCTCCATTCAGCCAAATTTTTGCTGAAAAAAAGAAAATTTGCCTCCGCCTAGACAAATTGTTGCTATATCTTTGGCACAAATTTTTTACATATACGTGATTATGTGTACCATAATTTAATAGTAACTGTTACTGGCTTTTTTTGTTTTAATTGGGAAGGGAAATCTTAGTAATAAATTTTAAATTAAGTTATCATCAAAGCCATTCTCAATTTATGCTGTTCCAAAGAAACATCGTCCAATTTATGTTAAACGGCAACTCATTTTTGTTACCAATAAGAGAAATTTCTGATTACCATAAAATATATATATATATATTAATATAAATTTATGATTTTTTTTATTTTATTTTTTGGGGACAGTTTGTGATGGTTATACTGAAGGGATCAGTAGCTATATCATTTGGAGGGAATAAAGACCCAGCGGCATATGCAGAAATAGTGTCAATGGGTGGGATTAATTCAGCAGTGAAGAAGGACCTGATTGCTACACTTGGCACGATTCTGCATGCCAAGCTGTCTGTACCCAGGACTCGATTTTTTCTCAAAGTGTTTGATACAACTGCAGGTCGTACTAATTCCAAGTTGTGATGGTTCTCGGGCAACATACATATAATCCGACTCAATAAGAACGCGTTTCATCTTTCCTTACTTTCCTTACTATTTTTGTACCTTTTTTGTTTGCATCCTTCCAACCTTTTTTTTTGGGCCCTAGGCTGCTCTTGTATTCCTTCTATCTATATCATGATAATGTGATATTCTATACTAATTGCAAGTGAAAGTGGGAGATCCATTTGATATATTATAGTGTTTTTAGTACTATTGATGCTATGTCTTTATTATATATTTTGCATGTCAAAACTTTCCGTTATGTCTTTAAAGAAAAATACAATGGTTTACCATTCCAAATGAATGGTGATGAATGATGATGATAATAATAACAATAATAATAAATTTTTTTCTCTCTATTTTTGTTTCTCTGCGCTTTACTTGAAATTGTTAAAATTTATAGAATCAATTATGCAGCCACATTATATAAGTCTGAACCCAAAAATAAATAAAAAAAATGGTGCTTTGACATAAATATAGTATAAGGGGTTTTATTTTGTTTTATTTTAATTTTGGACCAAGTATCATTTAGGTTTAACAAAATGTCATTTGTAACAAAAGATAACCATGTTCCTTTTTAGAAAAAAATTAGAGTTTGAATTCACACCAAATATCAAATAAATAAACAAGATAACGATGGTACTTTTGGCTAATTAATTAATGCTAGAACGATATGTTGACTTATCGTATATATAGATTATTGTCTTATATGATTGCTTAAACACATAAAAGAAAAAGACTATCATATTATTTGGTTAACATAATATTCTGGGAATCTAAAAGATTCATGAGAAAGTTTACTTGAGTTAAAATTAAATTCGAAGAACAAAACAAATTCATCAAAAGTATGTGATATTCTCATAATGAATGTGATAATTGTATCTCTATAAATATATATCACTAACCTTTTTTTGTTTTTTTTTTTTTCTTATTACATCTCACTAATAATTTCTCAAAATTTACCAAAGCACCACCAATGGAAATTTTTTTGATCGGGAAGATAAAAGATTTATTGAGGATGTAAATCAAGAAACAAAATAGGCTCCAGCTTCGGCTGGTTTGTAAGGGTCTAATTTAATGGAATATTTCCACCCGAAACCTTTGTAGCTATTGAATCAGCATTTAGATCATAGACCTAACATCAAATTAGGAGTACAAGAATTAAAAGAAACATGCAAATTACAAATATCATCTAAAAAACTTGAACAACAAGAAAACCAAGATTCATATTATTGGACCATGTATCTAAAAAGTGTTCTTTAATAATGAAAAAAATTTGTGTTTTCAAAATTAAATTAAAAAAAAAAAACAAAATTATTTAGTTTAGAAACAAATTCCACCATCCAAAGTAGGGACTTTGTGTAGAAAAGGAGGAGATGTATACAGTGAAGGTAGAAAGCAATAGATTCAACACAACTAAATCACCTTCCACCAAAAAAAGATACAACTAGATCATCAAGTCCTAATGCTATACAAAATTCCAAAGGTTTATAAAAAAATATACGAAATTCCAAAGATAGTAATAAAGCTGTTTTATTAAAATTTTCCGATTTGAATAAATAAATAGTCACATATCACCAAGTCCGCACGTCGCTATTTCAACTAATTGATTGATCGTCTTGTCTCCTCCACATTATGATGTAATCGGTATCCTCCTCTTCACCCCTCACCCCATCGAGTGTGATGCATTTTGTTCTGCAGTACTGGTTCTTAACTTTTTCTTTCCCAACATATATATGTATATATTTTTTGGACAATATTTCCCAATAAGATTTGCATGAAATATATTATAATTTTTTTTTTAATTTTATTATTTTTATTTTCTTTATTCCCTTTTTGAGTTGGGGTGTGATTCTCCTTCTTCCTCTAATGTTCTATTAACGCGTGAAAGAAATGAAATCTCTTGCAAATGATTTTGATGATTTTGGTCCTGATAACGATTATGCAAATTAGTCTGGAATTAGAAAACGAACAAAAAGGATCTTAGATTTCATTTGGTAATGTATATAGTTAGTTTTTAAATTTTAGTTTTTTCTATTTAAATATCTCAAATAACTATAAATTTGAAATAAATAAAAAATTAAAATTAAAATTCACTGCAATAAAGAGAAAATCTATGAGATCTGTACTACGATTTACTTTGAATATTGAACCTTTCATTCAAAAAGATCATGCTTGAAATTATTTCAAGCATCCATGGTGCAATGGATCTAGTAAGACATACATTGTGTGATGTGTACTGTATCATGTTAATATTTTAAATATGACACAATTAAAATTGAAATAAAGATTTTAAACATGACACGGCTAGCTAATGATAATTATAAATTGTTAAATATTTTAAACAATTATGAATTTAAAGTAAATAAAAAATTAAAATCAAAATTCACTGCAATAAAGAGGAAAACTATGAGACGTTTACCATGACTTACTTTGGATATTGAACCTTTCAATCAAAAAGATCATGCTTGAAATCATTTCAAGCATCGATGGTGCAATGAATCTGGTAAGACAAGCACTGTGTCATGTCAGGTAGTCTTACAAATCAACCTCTAAGTTAAAGTTTTGTTATCATGAATGTTCACTTGATACGTAAAGGTGATTATAATGTTTTAGATAATCTTGTTTCTAAACATGAATTACACAACCCTGGTAAATGAGGCTATGCCCTGTGGTAAAATAATATCACGTCATTCTTTTTTTTATATGGAAGAGTTGATAGACAAATTGAATTGGTAATTATAAATTTACTGAATAAGACTAATTTGTCATATTGTGTGAGTTAAAATTATCAATGTAACCAAGAATACCATCATTTGATTGTTCGCTTTGAATTTAGATCTAATGTTTGAAAGAACAAAAAACAACGATAAAAAAAAAAAAAGTGTTAAACTTCCAGAAGATCAAGATTCATGAGAAAAGCACAATAGAGGGAAGAAAAGCGAGGTAGACCATCGTTGATTGAAAGAAGGCACGCAGCAGACCAAGAAAAACAGAGGACTAACGTGTTGATTGTTTTTTGGTTCAATCTTTTTTTTCCTTTTATTTTTTTGGATAGAATTTGGTTCAATCTTTCTTGTTCGCATATTGTGCCAAAGGTGAGATGATAAGAGTGGACAAACATGTATGATTCCAATTTTGATTTGGTGGCTAAAGCGGTGATGATATATAATGTGTACAAGGAGTTCTACATATTTAAAGTTGTTCGACTCCGTATAATTACACAGTTGTAGATTTTTATCACCCACCACGCTTCATACTTTCTCCATAATATTAATCTCATAATATATATAAAAAAAACATTTGATACAATAATGATTTTATGGTATATTTATGAAGAAAAATTTTTATATGACAATTCATATTATGTAATTAGAAAATATTATTGTTAAATAAAATTAGCTCAATCAATATTCCTTCAATATACCTTTAACGTATACATTAGGGATGTAAATGAAAAATAAAAAATTATTCTCTTATATGGTAGTTAATTATATGATATGCATGAATGTAAACTTTAGTATTTCATATGAATTAGAATCTTTTATCCCGAATTTTATACCACTGGTAATAGAATCTCCTATATATCTTTTTAGATTTTAGAAATTGGAGTTTGTGGCAATTTGCATTCTTGTTAAAATAAATAAATAAAGTAATAGAAACAATAATAATAATTCCCCATTGCGTCCCAACCAATAATACAGTACACCATCCCCGAACAATTTTATTGGTGGGGTCTGTACGGGGGACTTATTGGTTGGCGGCTAAATGTTCGTACTAATTATGATGTATATGATTACTGTAATAACCAGTGGAGGGAGCTATTTGGCAAGGGTGGCAAGAGATGATAGAGGGAGGGTGATATATATTACTGTGTTCAAGTCCAGAACATCAATTCCTGAAGCCGCAGAATTAGAAGCAATTTGGAAAGCTATGGAGGTGGCCTTTCTTCAGAAGTGGGATAATATCATCATCGAAACAGATGCCCTCCATGTAGTCAACGCAGTGAATCAGAAGGAAGGAAGTGCTCTCCATTGGGTGACTGAAAAGTGTTTTAAGGATGTTTTGTTGATTTTGTCTAATTTAGTCAATTTAAGGTTAGTCTGAGCTAATACGTCTGCTAATGAATTAGCCCATGCAATTTGTAAATGGGCGGCAGCACAATCCTTTTGTTGGTTTTGTTGATTTAGCATGGTTGTCTCCGTTTGTTGTGGATCTTATGACACAGGAGAATATACCTAAGGAAGACCCTTGTATCTAGGCTGTTTTGTTTCATGCCTTCGGTTTTTTATTTTTAATGAAATCCCAATTTCATCAAAAAATAATAATAATAATAATAATTTATGAAGTATATGATTATTACTTATTAATTTTGGGCTTAACGAAGTACACTGAGTCAACAATTTGAACATTCAATTTTTATTCCTGGTGTTAATTTTATAGTTGTCTGGAATTGAAAAATTGTATGATCTACCTGAATGGCTTTCCTTTTACTTCAAAAATGATCTATATATTGATCTTCATTAATAGAAAGCCTTTGTTAAACACACGCACACACACGCACCCAAAAAAAAAAAAAAAAAAAAAAAAAAAAAAGAGCGAGACGTGAGCAAAAGTTTTCATATTATTGCTTTATTCCTACCACAATTATATAAAACTTGTATAGTTAGTTTTAATTTCATGATTATTTTGTTCGTTTTTTTCTTTTTTTTTTTGGGCAACTAATTCGCTGTATGAATAAGAGTATTTTCAATAGCAAATATTATTTTATTATTGCTGTTTTAAAAATTTAATATTAGTATAGTCTTTCTAATGATAAAAATCAATATTAATACTAAATTTTAACTTTATTACTCCAATGGTAAATACCAAAAAATAGTATTGATAAATTTTAAAATTTATTTTAGTCAAATTATGAGACCCATGTTAACGAAGATATATGTGGGTAAAGGATACAAAACACGGTACTCATATTTAAATATTCATTTACCCAATTAAAATAATAAATTTAATTTACTAAATACATGAATTCTAACTTTTTGAAAGTGAAATTCATTAGCAAATTTTGTCAGTTGGGTTTTTGTGCCAAATGTGGGGTAAAAAATATCCTTGGAAAAATTTATCACTCTTTATTGGAGTAGTAAAATACGTAACTTGTGCCATTTTTGACAATGTCATGTGCCAATATAGCATGCCATTGGAGATGTTAGTATTTACTTTTTTCTTTTTCTTTTCTTTTTTTTTAATCTTTTCCTTTGTTTTTTTTCATTATATTGTCTGTTTTATCTGGCTCTGTTTCTAATAACTTTAGTGTATTTTTCTAAATTTTGAAAAGTTCTAGTACTCTATAATCTATTATCGGAAAGCCCTATATGCATTATTAACCAATAAGATATATAAATATATATATATATATTTTTGATAAATATTAACCATTAAGATATGAAGTGTCATATCTCATATTTCAGTTTTCCTCGATGCTTAATTCTATGGAATAACTGTATAAAAAAATAAAAATAGGAGAATAATAAAAACGCGGCAAAGTAAGAAAAAGGTTTTAGAAGGTGACCGTGGGCCGGCACTACATTTAGGGCTTGGGAGAACACACCTTAAAGCTATTGGGCTTTCGTGGTTGAGTCTAAAATGCAAGACTACCAGTGTTGTTGGACGGACAGGATAACAATATGAGTTTTTTCAATAAATAGCCATCTTACAATTTCATTTTAGAAAAATAGTAAAAAAAAATTAGCCATTTTAGGACAAAAATACCCTTGATAAAATTGAAAATTACGTAAAAGGTTTTTTTTTTACCCTTTCCTTTCTTCCCTTACACAGCCGTTCGTGGGGTTTCTACACAGCTGTTCGTGGGGTTTCTCTAAGGTCACTCTTTGCATCTCATCGCCTCTCACTCTCATTTTTTTGTATTTTCTCATATCTCAAACTAAACTCAGGTAAAAATTTTATCTTTTTTCTTATTAGATGAAAGTAAGGAAATATGTGTTTTTTTTGTTTTTTCTCTTTCTCTTTTTTCTTGTATTTTTTATTAGTTTAGAGTTTTTTAAGCTTTTTATTTAATATGGGTATGTAAGAAATTAATTTATGAGCTGTTATATGTGATTTTAAAGATACTTAGGTGGCATATGGTTTGAAAATGGGAGAAATTTTATGTAAAACTGAAAAATTGCGAAAAACAGTAAAAACGGAGGAAATTTGGCGAAAAAGATGAACTTCCGCCAATTTCCTCCAGTTTGTCAGTTTTCGCAAAATTTCCACCAATTTTTCCCCATTTTCCGCAATTTTCCGCCAGTTTTCCGCCATTTTTCTTCTTCGGCAAACTAACTGACGAAAATGTGGACCTTCTATAGAAATTTGCAAGCTAATTTTGATTTTCCAGAAACTTGTCTCTCTGCTCAAAGATGAAAATCAAACAACATCAGATCGCATGGGCATGGGGAGGGAGAACAATTTTCTAAAAACTGGTTCTTCTATGACACCGACAAATGGGAGGACAATTTTGCTTGAAGTGAAAATGGCGTTGGTGTGTTTCTAAAGGGAAAGAAAAAGCTTAGTTTTGTTTTTATGCCCTAGTTCTGTTTCGAAAGGAAAAGGGAATAGAGGAAAAAAAAAAATCAAAAACAACAAACTAAAAGAAAGTTGCATTTCGGTAGAGAAAATAGACCCCCAAAAAAAAAGTACGAAGGGTATTTTGGTCCTGTTGTACTAAAAGTTGGCTATTTTTAAAAAAAAAAAAAATTGCTATTTTTCTAAAATGGAGTTGTAATGTGGTTATTTTTCGAAAAAACTCTAACAATATTTCCAAGTTCTTGTTTGACACAATTTTTAATGGGTTTAAAAAATTTTGGCCCTTAAAATAATGGCAAAAATTTTTAATGTGCCTTTTTCATTATTGCAAAGAATAATAATAATAATAATCATAAAATAATGTACCTTTTTCATATATATATATATATATATATATATATTTTGTGCATCAGTATTTTTCTTTTATTTTGTTCTCATTCTTCTTATCTTGCTTTTTGTTTGTTTGTTTTGTTTTGATTTTATTTAATCTATGTTTAAATGCTTAAAAATATTTATAACTTTTTATTAATAAGTTATTTTGAAATATAAAAATAATTATTAAAAATATAATGTGCCTAACAAGTTTTATAGTGTAAATATAAAAATCACAATCTTAGCTTTTTAGTAAACAAATTTTCCCAAAATATCTTTGTTTTTAAACTTTTGTATATCTATATCTTCTAAGTTCATTATTATTTTACATTTCAGGTCTGTTTGAAAAATATAAAAATTTGTAATCATTTTTTCGGAAATTAGTTTCACATGAATTGATTTTTCAGGAACTTATTTTGTTAGTATTTAATTAGTAAGAAAAATTTAGAACATTAACGTAATTAATTCTTTTGGGTTTTAAAATTGAAGATACATTTGTTGTTAAAAAAATATATAAAATAAGCTTTTTAGAAAATTTGAGAACGACACATTTTTTGTAAGTTTTAATTTTCACCCTATTTTTCCAAACTTTAAAAGTTAAATTTCTAAAAGAATCATACCTTCGACCTCTTAAAACTTATCCAAACACCAACCCAAAAAAAAAAAAAAAAGTTAACTTTGTCAAAAATTTTATATTTTTATAAAAAGAAAGGGCACTTTCCAAACAGGCCTTACTTCCACTTTTATTCCTACTTATTTTTCCAAACACCATAATTTTAACTAAAAAATAAGATATTCGTTTTCATATTTATTTTGGGTGTTTTCGTATGAGAAAGAAGGTTAAAATTAAGTTTAAAATCGACTACAAAGTTTATTTGTTTTTGTAATTAACAATGTCTTTCTAAGGTTTAATTTTTAAAGTATAGTTTATATCTCGCTGCAAAATAGGGAATTGCTGCAAGTGAGCTGGGTTACCGGAGAAGACAAAAAAATAGCAAATCGTATTTTACCATTCAAAATTTTCAGCCTGAAAAAAATAGGAGTTGCATACTCCTAATCAATAATTTTTGGGGAAAAAAAAAAAAAAGAATTTTCATGTTTTACAAGTTTTTTCAAAATTTTCGACTGGAAAAGATGGGTGCAATACTCTTTATTCAGGGAAATTTGCTATATATATATATATGTGTGTGTGTGTGTGTGTGTGTACAAGTTCTTCAAAATTTCCGTTATTTTTTTAACAATTACCTCCACCAGAATAATCACATATGAACGTATCATATATACATGAAGGGTGATTAACTTTCTAAACAAAAAGAAAAATAAAAAGGGCAATAAATAGAGCACATTTTACAATAAGGCTAAAGTTTTTGTTGTAATAGTTTGTAAAATATTAATTATAATTTTAGAAGCTTCATTAAACATTGTAAAGCTTTACAAAAAGTAAAATTTTAGTTAAAAAGTAATTAAAAAAAAAATAATAAAAATATATAATTAATTACATCATTAAAGAATCATTATGCAATTTAGCAATGAAAAATAATTAAAGAATTAATTATATATTTATACAATATACATTTAAACAATGTTACATTCACTTTTAAAAATACTCTGTAAGTTTTTAAAAGCTCTTTTTGATTTACAGCTAGAAAGTTTATCGATATGGAAAGTGGCTACTATTAGGTCCGACCGTATGGTGTATTTGCGGACAAAAAACATGCTAAAATCCATAGCCATTGGATTGTCACACTTGGCACGGACGGATGAGATTGAAGTGCAACTCAAGTGTGAAAATTTGGCCCAAATCTCCCTTCCTGCCTCGGTCAGCCGCTGCCAAAATTCCCCAAATCCAACCCTACCAAAATTTCCTGTTTTACTCCCAATCTACCTTCCTCTTCTACTCTTCTACCAAAGTTCTTGTCTGTCTTAGGTAAAGTTGATTTTTTTTTATTATTATTATGTATAATTTAAAATCATTGAGTACGTTTTCTTCCCCATCCAGGACTCTGCACTTATCAACCCGAAATCAAGAATGGACGCCGACGATGATGGCGATGACGGGAATGGGCACGGGCGATCTTCCCGAAAAATGACTCCATTTGGGTTCGACGCGAGACAAACTTGAAGATTACCCATTAATATAAACCCAATTGCTGGAGACTAGAATATAGCGTTAGAATAAAGCTACCTAGAAACCCAAAAAATAAATGCCAAATAATACAGAGAAATTGAGATGGGGAAGAAGAAAGGTTATGGCTTTAGGAATGGAATTGGGGGAAAATCCATGTATAGTATGAGAAAATAAAATCCCAAAAGTGAGAGCTATTTTAGGTTTAGATTTATTTTTGGTTCTGATTCTATGTTTTTTTTTTTTTTTTTTTTTTGCTTACCCAAAAACCCACCAAGGCTTGGGGCTTACTGGAACGGTGGGAATCTTGATCTTGAAGCTTGTTGAAGCAGGGTATTTGGGAGCCCAAATGGTGGATGGTTACTGGTTGCCAGAACAGTGGAAGCAAAGGAGAAGATGAAGGGTAGGAAAAGCTGTGCGGCATGTGAGAGAGCTTTTTTGGAAGGGAAATTATGAATGTAATCTAGACCCTTGAGTTTAATCTGAAGGCCAGGATTAAAAGCATATTTTTGGACCGTATATAAAACTATCAAGACCGACCTTATTGTAGCCCCTCCCTTTCGATATGTACAGATTATAACTTTGTCTACTAGTATAAATTTATTATGGTATCCAATTAATTAATATACTTTTTTCTTCATAAAATATTGGATTCTTTTATATAAAATCATAATTTATTGTTTGTGTTGAGGGATAACAACAAAAATTTTAGCTTTTTGTATAATGAAAAATAGTACTTGTCATAATTGGTATTTATCACGAGTGAAACCTATTTATCTTTTTAACGCCTAATAATTTTTATTTTTAGAAATTAAAGTTTTAAACTAAAAATTGATACAAAATTAAATACAGCTAATTTGTTACTCCCTTATTAGAAATGTTCTCCCCATATACACAGATATATGTATATATATATATATATATTTATTTTTATTGATGATTATTATCATCGATGATAAATAGTTATTTTCTAAAATATTTTCTAAATTGTGTTCCATTTTTATTGCCTTTTTTGGTTTAAAAAATTAATTAGCATCCAACTATGTTTAATATATTTATATATAATATCTGATTGATTAATTTATTATTTTCCCATAGATATGGGATTCTTTTATATAAAAGTATAATTTATTTTTTACATTAACAAATAACAATAAAAACTTTCTTTTCCAAAAATTTATTTTATATTTATTGCCTTTTTTGTTTGGAAAATTAATCACCCTCCATATGTGTACAATATATCCCGATATTATCCTAGTGGAGGCGATTGAGTAAAAAACAGAAAAACAATAGAAATTTTAATAAACTGTAAAACATGAAGTACAAAAGCTATTATTATTAAAACTATTTTTTTTGTCATTTTAATATTCTAACTTATTTATACCAATTTCCATATTTTATGTTGGGATATGTTTTAAACTCTGATTATAAAAAAGAAAAATAAACTTATTTTATTAGATTTTAAAATTAAATTTAACTTTGTTTTCTCATATAAAAACACCAAAATGAATATGAAAATGAAAATATTTTGGTTTTTTAGTTAAATTTCTGGTACTTGGGAGAATCAAATAGAAAAAAAAAAAGAAAAAATGGAATTAGAATGTAAACAAATGGTGGATCGATTTTAATGATATTCAAGATTGAAGATAAAAGATATTTTGGTAAAAGATCTATTTTAAAAGAAGGTTGAGGTGATATATATATATATATATATATATTTTTTTCAGGATCAATGGGCTTTTTTCTCTGTCTTGGTGAAAAAACCGCCCAAGGTCATTTTATTTGGAAGTGTGCGTAAGGAGTGAGTTCATTGGGGCGTTGTATAAAGAAAGTCGACCCAAGAGTGGAAAGGGAAGGCAGGCTAGCCCAAGGGTATTTTCGGTATACAAATGATTGGCTCTTCTCTGTTTCCAATGCAATAAAAAATGGGAAGGGGGATAGGGAAATGAAGGTGAGCTTCTTCGCATAATTGGTAGTATTTAGAAGCCTCGTAGCAGCAGAGAGACTGTGTTTGCAAGCGAGGGCAGAGGCTTTTCGAGGAACGAAACGATGCCGTGCTTGAACCTCTCAGTAAACGTGAGCCTGGAAGGCGTAGACACCTCCGCTATACTCTCCGAGGCCACCTCCGTCGTCGCCAATATCATCGGCAAACCCGAATCCGTACGAAACTCTCTCTCTCTCTCTCTCTCTCTCTCACACACACACACACACACACACACCGAGACAAACACATGGAGAACATCCTACCTTTGCATGCTTGTTCTTGACCTTTGCTTTACTTTTTATGATATTCTTCTATTTTCACTGATTTTGGTTGATTATTTTGACCCGAATATCAAAATTTTTTTTTTTTTTAGGGTGGTATTATAGCTTATTATTCTGGAAAACCTGCAATTTTTGGGTAGTCATTGTTTATGGTTGAGTTTGGAATTTGGGTAATTTTATGCCAGCTTGTTTTGCGCTATGCATTCGCAGCTTTGATAGAGTTCCCAAACCCAAGTATAGGGCATTTTGGTTCTTGATTTATTTTATTTTATTTTATGTATTTTCTTATGCATAGTGCATCAATTTGTTTTTTGTTTGATAATTTTGTACTCTCTATGAAACTGATGTTTGGCGAAGAAACCATCCTGAATTTGTTTTGAGATGAAGAATCGAATGATGGGACATCCATTTGAGCATTCCAGTGGTTGTTGGTGGCTGTTGATGCTGTATATCTTTTATTTTATTTCAAACTAATTGCAAAATCTATGTCTCTAGCTTTGACCTTCTAGCTAGTTTCATACTACCATTGTCTCTTAGTATAGTAGTACTTGCTAACCATTAATTTTAATGCAAGACTGTCCTAAATTTAATTCTTGCGTTACTCAAAAAGCTTATTTTTTTGGCTGTTTACACTTGTGGATTATTTCGATTGCAGAAACGTAATTTATTTTGCCATCATTTTTAGTGTAAACCCTGACTTTGTTTTACATTTCAATATGACCTACCTCTTGTTTTAGTTGTCAATATGAAGGATATAAATCTAGTGGTCTTTCATTGTCTAGATTTTCTTAACAAGCTCAAAGGGAATTTAGTATTCTCTTGGTATATTTATCCTGTTGCTTCATCACTTGTTGCCTAAATGCTATAATTTGTATTTTTTGCTCATGCTGAAACACTTACTTACATGTATTATGTTTTTTGATATGCAGTATGTGATGGTTGTGCTGAAGGGATCGGTGCCCATATCTTTTGGTGGTTCTGAGCAGCCAGCAGCCTATGGAGAGTTGGTCTCCATTGGTGGACTTAACCCTGATGTCAACAAGAAGCTGAGTGCTGCAATTGCCTCAATTCTTGAGACCAAGTTGTCTGTTCCTAAGTCACGATTCTTTCTCAAGTTTCATGACTCCAAGGCAAGCCTTTTGGCTTTCCAAGTTTTCTTGTAGATGGGTCGTCATTGTCATGCATGTGTTTCATCTCATTGCATTCTTCCTTTTTGTTTAGGCCAATCAGAGTCAAGAATATGCACAGTGTTTACATGCTTTGCACCAGAACTAGATCATGTAAATAAATCTTTACTGTTGAAAACCTTGAGCATAATTGATCTTATTAGCTTTCCTTAATACACTAGCTCATGTTTTTCTCCAATTATAGATCATTACTGGTGGATTTATGCGGCATGAAACGAATGTATATGGTGCTGATGCTTGATTTATTTTGCAGGGTTCCGACTTTGGATGGAATGGAACTACCTTCTAAACAGTCTGCTAGTTTGGAGTGGTCAATTGTTGAACATCTCGAGGATTTGATGCTCTGTAATCAAACAGCATTGTCTATTGGTGATTTTGTCATGACTTTCTTAGTACTCACAACTTTAAAACTTATTTTATGTGCATATAATGTTGGAGGTGTTCAGCTCTTGTTTGCATTGATTCTCTCATCCTTGCAAATTAAAAAGACAGAGTTATAATATCAATAAGCAGTTTCCATAGGCTGGAAGTTTTCCTAATTTTACTACATATTCTCAATGGGAAACTTATAAATAAATTCTATATTTATTTCCTCAATTTTATATTCATTTTATTTTTTTGGCAATAGGCTGGAGTAATAATTAATTAAAGTGAAAATGTGTGAAAAGAGAGTGGTGATGTTTAGAAATGCTCTGGTGGGCTAAGTGGCTATAGCCTGCCACTGAAGTGAGGGCATTAAGATGGTTGCATTTTTACAAATGAGTCCAAGTAGAAACGACTGACCAGCTAGCTTGGCTCTTCAATCGGCTACGATAATTATGTATAGAAACTAAAATTATGCTAACTAGATTGATGTAGTTTAGTTTCTTTGTTCTTGCCAAGCTTGTCTCTTTTACAGGATGGTGACCTATTGAAAATCCAACCCCTTACCATGTCATTGAAACACGAATTAGTTGAATATGAAAAGGGTATGATTCTACACTGTTGTTGCAAATAAGCATGTGCAATAATAATTTTTTTTTTTTCCGGTGAATTTGCAATAATAATTAGGTATTAGCGAGTCTAGTTAAAACAGAAACGGACTGGAGAAAGAGTCGTAATGGCATATGCCAAGTGGACGCGTAAATACAGAAATAGAATCGGGGTTGGTCTGGACACGTGTAATTGATTGGAGCGATACGAGGCCAAGTAATTGACTTTTAAGCCCCTTACGCTTCCTAATATCAACTTGTCGGCGGTACCGTAAAGAGAAAGCGAAAAAATAAAATAAAAAAGCCCCCAAAGGAAGCGTGAACGGTAAAACGTCTCTCTTTTTCTTCGCACATTCCTCGCCTCTCCCTAATCTTAGACCCCTTATCTCTCTCTTCCAATTAAAACCCCATTCTTGTCTCCTAAGCTTTCTCTGATTTACCAAATTTCTTAGATTTTTTTTTTTTCTTCTTTTGTTTCCTCTTCAGATTTCTTCCAAGATCTGAACGAAAATGGCGGTTCAATCTCCGGCCGTACTGCCAATCTCAAATTCCCAACCCACAACTACCACTTCATCCACTGCCACCTCCGTCGAATCCCAACCTCCGATCGCCACTCCCGCTTTCCGTGCATTCCTCGGCCACCTCTCCGACTCTCTCCGCCACGGCCTTTCACAGCGCCGTCCTTGGTCTGAGCTCGTTGACCGTAACGGTTTTGCCAAGCCTGAGTCCTTCTCCGAAGCCACTCTTCGTATCCGCAAGAACTATTCCTATTTCCGCGTTAATTACCTCGCCGTCGTCGCCGCTATCCTCGCCGTTTCCCTCCTCACTAACCCTTTTTCCCTTTTGGTCCTCCTTGGTCTCCTCTCCGCGTGGCTCTTCCTCTACCTTTTCCGTCCGTCCGATCAGCCGCTTGTCATCTTTGGCCGTACATTCACCGACACGCAGACACTCTGGGGCTTGATCGGACTCAGCGTGTTCGTGATCTTTCTTACCAGTGTCGGATCGCTCCTGATCTCGGCTCTCATGGTCGGATTCGCTGTTGTCTGTGTCCACGGTGCGTTTAGGGTTCCGGAGGATCTTTTCTTGGATGAGCCGGAGAATAACGCCTCCACTGGATTCCTCTCTTTTCTCAGTACCGCTGCCTCCAATGCCGCCACTGCCACTGCGCCTATGGTCGCTGCACGCGTCTGATGACAAACCAATCTGGATTGTGATTAATGGGATCGTGGAGATGGAAACGTGTTTCTGGGTAATACATACGCATATACATATTGTTCTTTGTTCATTTGAAAAAAATTTAGCTTTCCGGTAGAGAATAAAGTTTGACAAGTTTTTGTCTTACAAAAAACTATAGGATTGGATACTGCAATGCCATTTTGTATGGATCTGTGTTCTTTTATTCTATTTTTAGTTAGAAATTTCGATACTTTTTTTGATGTTGAATCTACAAGTTCCCTATTCACTTTGTTCGATTAAGTGGATTTAATATGGTACAAAATTTGTAATCTTGATTACAATACATATTTATTTTTTGTTCTAATTTTGGCATATCAGTATGGGAATGGATTTGGAGATATATATGTACTTTTTTTTCCCGTTGTCAAAAATCGAGCTAATTATATAGTCTTCAGGGTTTTTCCATATGAATTAGGTTCAGATCTGTTTATTTGGTTTACAAAGATCGTATTTAAGAATTGTCTTATGGGTTGGTGCTCCAGGGGCATAAAGCTTTGATCTTGGTAGAGACTGTTTATGTTATGATGTTGTGTTTGATTTAGGATATTGCAGATGAATCATTTGACATGTTTTATGGGGTAGATTCAGTCTCCACATTTTTGTTTACATGAACTTTGTATTATGGGCCGGCATATGATGGTGAAGGAGGTGTTCATGGTTTCTATCTTTAAACAAGCTGCGGAGAATGCCTTGGAGATAGCACGTTTGGGTTTCAATTAGATCATGTCATTTGGTAGTTCTTAAATTTTCCTTTTGTTCAGATTTTAAGTGAATATAATAAGTTCTAGCTTTAGTGACTTTTGGTCTTCTTGCTGTTCTCCTTCACTATGAGCTCATTATGTACTAAAGCTGTTTTCTCCAGTTCAGTTTAGGTTTTAATTCTTTCTTTTGTTTAGTAAAATTTTGAAGTTTTATATCCTAGAACAAAATTTAGTTGGATCAATGGAGAAAGTAAGTTTCGATCTTTGGGATTTATCATGCAGAATAATTGTACGCTGTTGCATGGTACTTCCATAAAATGTTAATTTTTTCAACAAATTAAACAATTTACTCAGTTTTTTTTTGTTTTGGGTGGGTTCTCATATGAATCGTATGGAAAAAATAGATTGTTCTCTTCAATATTAGAACGATTTGTGGATAATATTGTTTATTGGATGAGAACGTGAGAATTTATAATTCCACTCCTTGCTGTAATATCCTTTTGAATCCATTAAACTTAAATTGGCATTTTCTCCATTATGATCATGATTATAGTGTAGAAATATCTAGGATAATGAGCTTGGGATAGTTTATTTGTGAAAATATATGTATAGCTAAAAATGGACCATACCTAAAATGGGGCTAAGTTATAATTGTTCAAATTGACTATGTAGTAATAAGATCAACGAAGTCTTATTCGGCCACTTCTAGCATGCGCACATGCCCCAGACGCCCCACTAAGATGCTTCTGCTCAATGCCATAGATGGTGGCATGATGATCAAACTTCTTTTCGACAACACGGTGGGAATTTGAAGAATGAACGATTGTAAACGTAAACAAAAACGTTTCTACGGCATTCGATAAGAGAATTTTAGGAGGGTAAGAACAAGCTGCAATTGCTACGATGGTGTTAATTTCAACTGGCAAAAATATGACGAACAAAAAATAAAATTTTGTACTGCAATCAAACTATAATGAAAAGCTTCTTTTTTTTTTTTTTTTCCACAGAATTGTGTTGCTCTGAACTAGAAAAAATACCTTGGCGATCCAAACCGGAAAAAAAAAAAGAATGAATAAAGGGGATGTGATTAAGGCCAAATTTGTTTGACAATGAAGTACCAAAATCCAAATTCCTGGTCCGATTCCAAGGCTGTAAAAACAATTCAACACCTTTACCATATCATGGTACTGCAAATTCGTTAAACATCAGAACTAGGTTGTCTAAAATACTTTTTGCTTGAAAGGTTGTCTAAAATACTGTGAAAAGCAAAATAAGATTAATAATCGGCCTGTCTACCCCAAAAAGCCTTCCATAAGTACAGTGCTGGAAACTTGGCCAATCCAAAAGGAAGAATGAATGATGCTTTTTTATTAAAATCCAACTTGATGTTACAAACCAACCCATGGGGATCGCGGAGTCGCTAACTTAACCTAATTTTACTTTTACCAACCCAAGATAAAAAATATTAAAACAATAATTTCTTTAAAAAAAAAAAAAAAAAATTTCCCTCTTCATCATCGTGCTTTTCCTGAGCCGCAAAAGTCTTCTAGAAATCGGGCCGAGGCCTAAAAGATGCCGTACCAAAAGTAATCAAGTCAAGAAGTCCATTTATGGTCGTACCGAGATTCCCGCCGCAGTGGCAAGTTCGTAAAACTGTTTTTAATTGTCGTACGGCGGTGGCCCATGAAAAATATAGCCGTTAGAGACTCTGGTTCCCATTGCTAAGACTGACTGGGTGTTTTTCTTCAACCCAAACCGTTACTTTGTAAGGAAAAAAAAAACATAAAAAACTAGCCGTTGGGGATAAACTAGAAAAGAAGATTGAAGACAATGTCCCCATGTCTTACTGACTCAATGTCCGATCTTCATCTCTCCGCAAAAAACAATATTCTTTAATTTTTATCTTCTCTCTCATCCTCAGTCTCTCACATGCTTCATCACTTCAGACCCGTTTCTTTCTCAAATTATCTCTTCCTTATTTAGCTTTTCCTCCTTTCATTGTTCATTTCCATACTTTCTTGGGAAAAAAAAAAGGTTAGAGAGAGAGCTTGAAGAAAAATAAATAAATAAAAATAGGAGAGAAGAAGAGAAAAGATTAGAATTACGATTATCAATCCTTCCTTTCTCCTTCTTTTTCCCTTCTTTTCTTTGAATATTTCTTGCAAATAATCGCGTCTATGTTCATGGAAAATATGTTATTTTTGCATGGCATTAGTTACCCATTTACTTCTTTCGGTTTTTCTACAAAAAAATTCTTCATCTATGCCTTAATATTTGTTCAGCTTCTTGTTTTCTCTTCTCAACATGTTTCAGGACAAGACGGGGTGATTGTTACCCAAGCTGATTACCAAGCACTTCGGGCCTTCAAGCATGAACTTATTGATCTCAGAGGAGTTCTGCGAAGCTGGAATGACAGTGGCTATGGAGCTTGTTCTGGTGGGTGGATAGGAATCAAATGTGTTAAAGGACAAGTTATTGCCATTCAGCTTCCATGGAAGGGACTTGGTGGTCGAATCTCTGAGAAGATTGGTCAGCTTCAAGCTCTTAGGAAGATTAGCCTCCATGACAATGTTCTTGCTGGAAATGTTCCTATGGCTTTTGGGTTCCTTCCCAATCTCAGAGGTGTTTACCTCTTCAACAACAGACTTTCTGGGTCAATCCCACCAACAATTGGTAACTGTCCTGTCCTTCAAACTCTTGATCTGAGCAACAATTCACTCACTGGTCCAATCCCTCCTAGTATTGCAAATTCCACCAGGTTATTTAGAGTCAATTTGAGCTTTAATTCACTTTCTGGTTCAATCCCAAGCAGTCTCACTAGGTCCTCTTCCCTTACCATCCTCGCTCTGCAACAAAACAATCTGTCTGGTTCTATTCCAAATAGTTGGGGTGGGATAGGAAATAGAGCCTACCAACTTCAGTTCTTGACTCTTGATCATAATAAACTCTCTGGAACTATCCCTGTTTCTCTTAGCAAATTGGGCTTGCTTCAACAGATTTCTCTTAGCAATAACCAGATTTCAGGGATCATACCCAATGAATTAGGCAGACTGACAAGGCTCCAAGTACTAGATTTGTCAAGCAATGCCATTAATGGAAGCTTTCCTGCTAGTATTTCTAACCTCTCATCCTTGGTATCCTTGAATTTAGGCAGTAATAGGCTTGATAACCAAATCCCAAAAACCATAGACAGACTGCAGAACCTCTCGGTACTCAACCTAAAGAATAATCAATTCAGTGGTCAAATTCCAGCAACCATTTCCAACATCTCAGGAATCAACCAGCTTGATTTGTCTGGAAACAATTTTACTGGAGAAATTCCAGATTCACTTGCCAGCCTATCCAATCTCACTTCTTTCAATGTTTCTTATAACAATTTGTCTGGTTCCGTCCCATCTCTCCTGACTAAAAAGTTCAATAAGAGCTCTTTCGTTGGGAATCTTCAGCTCTGTGGGTATAGCATTTCAACTCCATGTTCCACTTCCCCAACTGAGAACCCTCCAGCTCCATCACCAGAAATTCCAAAGGAACCCCATCACCACAAGCTAAGCACCAAGGACATAATTCTCATAGCAGCCGGTATCCTCCTTGTGATTCTTCTACTGCTGTGCTGCATTCTGCTATGTTGTTTCATCAAGAAAAAAGCTGCTATGAAAGGAAAGACGGATAAATCTTCCAAGCAGGCTGCAGCAGCAGGTGGGAGCGCTGAGAAGGCGATTTCTGCGGGCTCGGAAATCGAATCGGCTGGCGAAGCGGGTGGGAAACTGGTTCACTTTGATGGGCCATTTGTTTTCACAGCTGATGATTTGCTGTGTGCAACGGCTGAGATAATGGGGAAGAGCACTTATGGTACAGCTTATAAAGCAACATTGGAGGATGGGAATCAAGTTGCAGTGAAGCGTCTGAGAGAAAAGACAACTAAGGGGCAAAAAGAGTTTGAAGCTGAGGCTGCTGCGATTGGCAAAATTAGACATGCAAATCTCCTAGCTCTCAGGGCATATTACTTGGGACCTAAGGGAGAGAAGCTACTTGTCTTTGACTACATGCCTAAGGGTAGCCTTGCCTCTTTCCTTCATGGTGAGTAAAAGTAGCAAATTAGTCTGTACCAAATATTAAGTAGATGGATATGTCTTATTTATCTTGCTAATTGATATTATATTCTTGATATGATATGCGTAATTCATACTTGTTTGCAGCTCGAGGACCGGAAACCGTGATAGATTGGCCAACAAGGATGAACATAGCAATGGGAGTGACTAGGGGACTAAACTACCTCCACAACCAGGAGAACATTGTTCATGGGAATCTGACATCTAGCAATATACTTCTTGATGAGCAGAACAATTCCCACATTGCAGATTTCGGCCTTTCTCGGCTCATGACTAATGCTGCCAATACCAATGTGATTGCCACAGCAGGATCTCTTGGCTACAATGCGCCAGAGCTCTCCAAGACCAAGAAGACCAACACTAAGACTGATGTTTATAGCCTTGGAGTGATCATATTGGAGCTCCTAACAGGGAAATCCCCTGGAGAACCCATGAATGGGATGGATTTGCCACAGTGGGTTGCATCCATTGTGAAGGAGGAGTGGACAAATGAAGTTTTTGACTTGGAGCTGATGAGGGATGCACCAGCTATTGGTGATGAGCTTCTCAACACATTGAAGTTGGCTCTGCACTGTGTTGATCCTTCACCAGCAGCAAGGCCAGAAGTTCAGCAGGTCCTCCAACAGCTAGAGGAGATTAAGCCAGAGGCTGCGGCTGCGGCTGCTGCTAGTCCAGGCGAAGAAACGGCCAAAGCTCCGTCGTCCACAAGTGAATGATGGTGATGAAAGGAATTATTTTGTTCATCGGTTATTTTATATGATATAGAAGAAGGGAGGGGAAAGAAAAGCGTTGTCATAATATATATAATATTCTTTGGTTAGTCATATTTTATTTTATTTTATTTTTTTTTTTTTTTGGGGAATTATTCCTTGGTTAGTCATATATATTCTTTGATTCTTATTATTGATTGGTAGTAATATGTATATATACAAGTTTTTAAGTATTCTTGTTATTTATATCGAGGAGACAATAATATTTTCTTTTGAATTTTGTTTTTTCTAAGCGTTTATGTCAAAAGCAGAGGAATGTTAATTCAATATTTTTTGAGTATTGTTTAATTCTTTCTCACGACTGTTAATTCATTGTTTGTAAGTTAATATTTTTTTTTATTAAATTTTCTCTTATTTTCGGGGAAAAAAAAAAGAGAGTGCAAGAAAAAATGAATGAGAAAGGGATGAGAAAAAAATTCTTATTTTCCATTAAAAGAATAAGTTATATATCTAATCAGCATTGAGGAAATTTAATTAGAAGAGTACTGAAAAGCTAAATAGTAAAGAAACCAGACAAACCAGATGTGTCATTATCAATTTAGTAACTGGGGGGATCATTTATTTTTTCTCAATTTACAAATTATTTAAAATTTCTTTCTACTCCGTATGGTATGGTACGTGATCAAATTCATATTTTGATCGAGAACAATTCATATTTTGATCAAGGACAATAAAAATGCTCAACTATTTAAACCATCTACTTCATGTTTCAAGCCCATGTTGAATATATTGTTTTTTAATTAATTAATTATAGGACTGGATTAAATTTTTACAATAAACCAACCCGTAATAGTTTATTTATTTTTTTGCCGGGACTTTCCATAATATAATAAAAAAAATGTGTGATGAGCCGCGTTAACCTCGGACCCAGCTCCGTCTGTCCCGGTTATCCACTTCTCGGGTCCTCGGGTCGTGTAAAAGGACTTTGTTAACTCTCTCTTTCTCTATTTCTCTCTTCGACTCCGCCTGATCCCTCTGAAAGAAACAGCCATGGACGACTTGACTTTACAAAAAATTGCAATCTCAGGGCCAACCCTAGCCTCCATCATCCAACGGTTCTCGTTCTCTCATGGTGCCGTTGATGGCCTATTATTCGGCCACGTCACCCACATCGCCCCTTCCAACCTCTCCGACGATCACGCGTCTTCGTCATCCCTTTCCGATTCCTCCTCTCCGATCGCCACTATTACCGGATTCCTCTGCTCCGGCACGACTCACAGTTTCTACGACTCTGCCGGGCAAATCGACCCTCTCACCCTCCGTCGCCTCTTGGGCGATCTAGACCAGCAACATTCCCTCATCGGATGGTTCTCCGGTCGCCGGAAAACCCATATCCGACCGTCGTTCAGAGAATTCTCGGTCACCTCTTCTCTCTCCTCCAATACCCATCTCTCGTTCCCCGTAAAGAACGCGTTGGGCAACACCAATCTAAACCCTTGCGTCTTCCTCCTATTGGCTTCTCCGTTACAGGACCAAACCATCCACACTCACGAGTACAGGGCTTACCAGTTCCGTACTTCTACAGGCTCTTTCGAGCCCAAATCTATCGACATTGTCAACATTGGGCCTGCGTTTCGTGGGCATTACGGCTCTTTTAGCCCTAATTCACCATTCCCAATCTTGCCCTGCGAATTGAGGACTTCGCCGATGAGCGAGGACCAAAACGACGACACTTTGGGTGGCATGAAGCTGTTCTCGAAGGACCAGAGGGAATTGGATATGTGCGCTGAAGGGTTCGAGGTAGGAAGGTTGAGTAGGCTGATGGGTTCTGAGGCCGTGAATTATACTGCTGTGTTGGAGGACTTGTACTCGAAGATGCTTAATAAAGTTGAGAGCTTGGCGAGGCTTGCGGAGAAGAGCTCCGCTAGGGTTCTTGAGCAGGTATATCACATTTATATATAATTACTAGTGGACATTTCTACATGATGATTGAAAAAATTTAAGCAATTTTTTTCCCATTTTGTTTGCTATGTTATTCTTTAATTGGCAAATGGTAGTCTTTAAATTAAATAAAGTTATTTCTTCTTCCTTTTTTTTTTTTTTTTTAATTTAATATCTTTTCCAAACATTGACAGGAAAATCATAATAGAAAGCTAAGGTACAAAGTTGCTAGGTCTGCGGCGTTGGAATAAGTGCTTCATTCCTGCTTGTTGTGTTATTTTTGGTCATACAGGTAATTTTTTTTTAATTATTATTTTTAGCTTATTGCCTGCATTTATTGAGTGTGAGGATCATCTATTACTGGCTTTTTAGATAATAATCACACTTAAACATTACATAGTTATCTGCGACTGAAAACGACCTTCTGATCTATTAAAAGAAATAGTAGGGAGATGCATTTGGAGAAGTAGGGAAAGGGATTTAGAGACCTGGGTCAACTTTACATTTGAAATTCAACTGGTTTAAGTTGAAATTAATAGATGATGCACAATATGTTCATTTGTTTCAGTAAATGGTTGTCAAATTGGACAATTTTTTTCAATCGTTTAGATACATTAATGGCTGTTAATTCACAAATGCCATTATGCTATTAGTTTCAATAAAACTAGCTTGATGAGTTATTACAAGTTTTATGTATAAAGCCCTTGAAGATAGGGATCTCCTGAAGGATGCAAGTCACCCTAGGTTCCTCAAATGTTAGAATCTGTTTGATGCTCAGATTTGCATTTGGTGACCTACTCAAAAAATCCAGTCTTTTAGAGGAAGGCCATGCATTTTAATGTAATCCTTCAGTTATTCCAATATTCATTGTGGGTTATATTTATTTCTCCTTGTATGTATTTTAGGAATAGGAAGAGGGATTTTCTACTTGGATATGTTCTAAAAATTGTTTTTTGGTTAAATCAGTGCTTCAAGATATGAAAATTTGTTATCCCCATGCATATAAAGCGGGTTATTCCTGGGATAAAGTGCCTAGTTTTTATTATTACCCCCTATAACCTTTCTAGCAAGAAAGACTTTGTTGTTTAGCATTGGGGCTTAGGAGGAACTTCAAGTTGTTTTAATTTTGTTTTTCAACGTTCCATGAAAAGGGTCTATAATATATCTATTATTTGAATTCCGTTTTAGTTTCTATTTTACATATTGATTTTCATATTTATACTTGATTTTAGTTTCTGAATAATGTTCTATTTCTGTGAATTGCTATATAGGATTTGGTCCCTGAAGATTTCTTTTATGTACTTGATTTTAGTTTCTTTGTCATGTGGCTTAAATTCAATTATTCCGGTTTCAATCCCATGTTTTTTGTTATTTCCTTCGGTATTTTGTTAGATAATTCCAAAATCCATCGTTGGTCATTGGGTTATGAAAACAATGAATAAATTAGAAAAGTTATTCTAATTATTTCCCTTCCAAATTACTATATAAAAGGAACCTTTTCCATAATGAAAATAAAGACCCTGTCGAAAGTTAAACGAATAGCTTGGTGACGACCATGATTAAAAAAAAAAAAAATATATATATATATATATATATGAATGAATAAATAAATAAACAAAAACTTGGCGACAACTTTGCATTAACTTTCATTTTCTATAGCATCTGTAACTGATCCATCATCACATGATAAGCGAAACTTTCCTTTGCAAGATGTGGAGTTATTTTGTGACTCTGCATTTCAGCTTTCAATATCTCACTTTTATCGTGTTTTCTTTTGGAGTTGATAATGCAGCAATGTGCCGGATTTGATGCTTATTGCTGATATGAGAAAGATCCAGCTTTCATGGCATTGCTAATGATGTGTGATGGATTCTTTTGGGTGATTTTGGAATGAAGAAATTGTAGAATCTCCTTTCATTCTGAGCTAGTCTTTGGCACATTTTGTTAGTCTCGAAGATTTGGATGGCTATATGCTGCCTCCATTCCAAGAATATTTCCAGCTCTTATGTCTCTATCAGCCCTGTGTATTACCATCTCTTTTGCTCATTTCACTTCGTCAGGAACTCTCTCTTGTATCATAAGAGGAATATAAAGCAAATGGGTTGTACAATATTTTGATCTCTTATCTTATAAACATTAAGAGGAAATGAAATCATAGAGTTCCTGTAGAAAATTATTTCAAACTTTGAAGTTCATATTTTTTGCAAATTTATTCCGGCTGGCCAATAATTTTATTGCTCAGATGAGGAGAAACAAGAAGCTGTTCATCTTAACGAAGAGTTCTTGGTGGTGATGGTAGCTATTGGTTACATGATCGTTTTATGATATATTTTATCTTGGCGAAATAAAAGTTTTAATTTTAATTTTTTCTCTTTTAATAATGTGAGAAAAATCATGTTACTGGTCACTTTTGGATAAATAATAATAATAATAATAATTATTAATTTATTTATCAAGTAGTTTTGGTAAAAATGGGTGCTCCACTGGGTGTACGTTGGAGTACGAGATCTAACCTTCTACTTTTAAGGGTTTTTATTTATTTATTTATGTGAAGAAGTGATGGTCTCAAATGGAATTATATAAAATTTGTGTGGGCAAAATCGGAAGAAAGTAAAATCCATAAAAGTCCAAATTCATTTTCTTAATGTGCAAGAAAACGACCGAGGTACAAATCAGAAGTACGTACTGGGAAGAGACACGTGTCCCAGTAGCGGCCGCAATTATACAGATTACGTAAGCCATGATCGTAATATTAATTATAAAATTATCAAAATTTATATATCCGCCTCGGGAATAACAAACCGAAACCCCAAAGAAAGCCCTGGTTTCTTCGTTTCCAAGATAGGACAGGCTCTTCTAGTCTTCCTTTCCCTCATATCAAATAGTCTCATAAACCCTCCATAAACCCTCCCAAGTATATTCCTTTACTTTTGCCACTCTGAAAATCAATAACACCCAACTTTTTATCCAAAATAATAATAATAATAATAATTAAAATAAAAATAAAAATAAAAATAATCTTCAAGGCGCTTAAATCATGTCAGAGACTATGGATGGGTGAGTTTATTATTTGTCTACCATTTTGTTGTTCTTTCTCTCTTTGCTGTGAATTATTTATCTACTTTTACTATTTTGTTTTTGTTCAAGTATTTTGATGTGCTTTTTTCATGGACTTTTGGTGTTTGATATTTTGTTACAATGAGTTAGAGTTGTTGGGTTTTTTTTTTCATTTTTCTTTTCTTACATAGATACAGGTTTTAAATTTCTAGATATTTTTTTTCTTTTCTTGGTGGGATTGATTTCAGGAACAAGAAATCGAGGAAGAGACGCAATGGAAACGATTCAGTGGTTGATTCTCTTGAAAAATGGAAGTTGTACAATGACCAACTGGTTCCAGAAGCAAAAGATGGAGTAAAAAGTAACCCAAAGAGTCCAGCCAAGGGGTCCAAAAAAGGTTGCATGAAAGGAAAAGGTGGACCTGAGAACTCTGATCACTATTACAGAGGGGTTAGACAAAGGACTTGGGGAAAGTGGGTTGCTGAAATCAGAGAACCAATTGATAAAAATATTGGTTCAAGAAAAGGTAGTCGGCTTTGGCTTGGTACTTTCTCTACTGCACTTGAAGCAGCCTTGGCTTATGATGAAGCAGCCAAGGCCATATATGGTTCTGCTGCTCGCCTCAACTTCCCTGGCTATCCAATCCATTCCTCCAAAGCATCATCTTCGATTCGAACTAAAACGGTTCCTGCTGAGTCTCAAACAACAACGTCAAACAGTTCTGAAACTGAAAGCTTCACTGAAGAGTTGAAGATGAACCATTATCAATCAGAATCGGATTGCTTGGCCAAAAAGCCAACGCTGGAAGTTGACAGCAATAAGAGAGAAGACTATAGTCCTGCTAATCATGTTAAGATTGAATTGGAAGACGTTTATTGCCGTGGTTTTAATATGGATGCTGAGCGTTTAAAGCCTTGTAAGGGGGTTGGATTTGAGAAACCGGTGAAGAGGGAAGAAATGGAGGAAGATGTTGCAAAAACTCTGAACTCTAATAGCAGTCACAGCTTAAGTGATAGCTATACAAGTTCTGATGTGCAGGACAAAGTTAAGGATTCCTGTAGATTCGGTAGTTCTGATAGTAACCCTGGTTGCTTGCCAAATTGGGCAACAGATGAGACATTTAAAATTGATTTTTGGGACCGTCAATGGGGAAAACAGTCTAATGGTTCTAGCCAGATACAGAGACCAAATGCTAATGAGTCTGAGTGTGGTAGCTTGTATAATCTGGAGGAACCATATTTAGACTTTGATTGCAGCTTAGATTTCTTGAGGCCCGGTTATGATTTTGGTTTTTCAGAAGATCAGGGGACTCTTAATTTATGGGAATGAAGATTTTTTTGATTGTCGTTCATTTTTTCAGTTGTTGGGTTTGATTGCTGTGCATGGTAGGTTTGCGGCTGCTGAATTCCAATTTTTGCTTTGTATTGAAGGAAGTTGATGAACATGTTTTTGTGTTTGATATTTCTGCAAAAGCTAATTTCATCTAATTTCATATTTCCCACATGATTATTTTGATTGTGAATTCTAAAAAAGATAGTTAAAAGTTTGTAGGGAATTTCATAGAGCAGAATCGTTTGCTTTCTCACAAATGTGTTCATAAAAAGATAGTTAAAAGTTTGTAGGGAATTTCATAGAGCAGAATCGTTTGCTTTCTCACAAATGTGTTCATTTCCTTCTCTACTGTTAAAGCAGATATAGCAAAGTTTTTGGGAAGTATTATCATTTGTCAATCATGTAATCCATTATTTTGTCATGTGATAATTCTATTCATACTTAATTTACACCAAAAAAAAAAAAAAATTATATTCAGACTTAGAATCATGTTAGATTGTTTTTTGTCCCCTAGGAATTAATTTGTCACATATAAAAAAAATGCTCTTTTCATATCACTGCCTCGCAATCTTTTTAACTTGGCTTTCAAAGCTTTCAATTCAATAAAGCACCTCCACTTAGGATAAGAGAATCTATTGAAACCTGAGAAGGAAAAGACATATGGTATAAGAGTTGGTTGTTTCAACAACCGTTTACACAAATCTATGAGCAACTTCGGATTCTACAATTCCCGGTCTAACATCCACCTCCAAGATAACAAAACCACTTGTGCAGTGTTTTCTGCCACCAAAAAATAAAATAAAATAAAATAAAAAATAGCTACATTCAACATGCAATTATAAACCGATTACAATTTTTTGCTTTACAAGTAAAGTCGATGAATTTTCCAGAATCTTTCATAAGAATACAATAATTATTTATCAGAGTGAAGAACATAATGATTTACAGTTTTTATAAGTGGAAGCTACTCATTATACCCTATAATTTATATACAAGAAGCTCTCATAGTATCTAGAACCTGGTAAATTAAGGAAGCAAAGTTGACTTGTTTGTAAAACCTTCATGAGTCACTGGATCCCCACACAATAGAATTCAACAAGAAGTTAGAAGCTCAGTACATGGAAACCTTGATCCTGTTAGCCTCGAAAAAACAACGGGCCTTTCGAACACATGACAAAACTGGTGTTTAACTGGTGCACTGGCAAAGTTGACTCGATTTGCACCAATCTCAAGGGGATTCAATGTCAAAAAAAGCTGAGAACGGAAGCCTTTGGATGAAACCTCAAGCACCATTTCACTAGCTTTCATGCTCCAACTTATCCCATACCATTTTCCAAGGTCCACTTTTCGTCCCCAACCTGGAATGGAGTTTTATTTATTAACAAGCAGTTCAAGGTTGGAACAGGAACACATTTACCTCACTTAAGGAAAAGCCTTACTGAAGGAAATGCTTTTTACCTCCAAACTCCAGCTATTACACGCAGGAACATGAAGAGAAACAATCCAGTCCAGACTCCAGCAAGACCAAATGCAGGAGCAGCCACAAGTAGGAATATGGAAGAAACTAAGCCGACAACCAACTACTCGAACAAAAAAGAGATTACTGAGGAAGATGAACAGAGAACATGATTTATCATTCATTTTAGGATCAAGGAAGTACCATGGAATAGGCAGCATATCCAAAGTCTGAAACTCCATAATAGAGCCCATCAAGAACAAACGCTATAGCATTCACTGGCTGAGACCCAGCAACAAACTGAAAAAGAGTATATATTATAAAAAAATCAAGCTTCAATGTCAGAAATTTGAATCAACATATGCCCATTAATCACAAGATGCTAACTCTCAGTATACGGATATCCATATCACAATCACCAAGTACTCCCTTTTGTTCCCTTCTTACCCAAGATTAAGTACCTTTCATTGTCTACTAGCTGACTAGTATTCATTTTTCATATCAAATTTGGCTTTTATTTATTATTGCCAAAGAGATACTTTTAGTTAATATAAACAACACAGAAACTCATTGGTACATATGACAAATCTATAATTACCTCATATTTACTCATCCACCTGCTTACGATCACAACTATTAGGCCAAAACTTCTGGGAAGATCACTCTTAGAATCTACAGAGAATGCATGATATGGGTATGCATCCAGTAAACGATTCCAAGGCATACATTTTTTTTTCCCTTACCAGTAAACCAGACCGGGTGATATCCAAAACTTCTGAATCTGTGGTAAATAAACTAGCAAATGCTCCAAAACCAAGGAACAAAATAACAGCTAAACCAAATCCTGTCACCAAACCAATCTGCTTGAATACGAAATGGAAATTCAGGATCAGATATAATTGTGGTGCATGCAATACAGGGAGAGGGAGGAAGGGGTCATATAACTACAACAAGGGCACAGAAAGGGAATTATTAACCTGTAGAACTCTGTAAACCACACTGCGTGATTGCTCATAATTTCCTTGGGAATAACCACTGGCAAGAAGTGACTGTAGGAGAAAACAGCATTTCAACTATAAAATTAGAAAGGTTTGCATATAACAAGTTTAATCACATGTGGAATCCCTCGTATTATATTATTCACTGCATTTTGTAGGATGGTCACAACCAATATAATTTTTGACAAATATAACCGATCTCACAACTCAAAAGATCTTGCATTAAAAATAGAACATAAAAGATATACCAACAGATTACAATTTTTCAACTTAGTTAGTTCAGCTTCTAAAAATGCTAGGATGCTTTTGAGATATTATATGGTCAACTTGTTCCCCAAAATTTAAAAAAGTGCATTGTATAATCTAAATTAAAAAAGTCCAATACCTGACCAGAAAGTGCTAATGCATCAGTAAGCAAAGATACAGCCAACCAAACTTGTGTGCTTATCTGATAACCAGCCATACGTATGGGACCTTCCCTTGCTGCCATGGACGTAGCCAGCGTCATAGTCACAAGCACTGCTAAGGTTCTACCAATAAGAAGACCACCTAGAAATAGAAAACCTATTATACTCCTTGGAAAATGTATAAATGATGAATATATTTGAATAAGATAGGCATTTTGCTATTGTTTTTCAGAATTAAAATTGCCTATTCTAACTGCAGGTTCACAGAAGAGTAAAGTGATATTGCCTATAAAACTTAATTGGCAGGGAACATACCAGATTTAAGATAGCGGGCAATCCTTCTCCCATCAATATTAGGAGAGATGAGCAATATTTCGCCACTCAATTTCCAGAGAAGAATAAAAGCGATTAAATATCTGGTGAAAGATTTTCATTGAGAAGTTTGTTAGAAAATATAAAGTACAATGTAAGATAGACATCAAGCTTAAAGTAAACTGGTAAAATTAAGTTTACCACATCAAACGACGTACTCAGAAATTACAGTAGCAATTGCAGCACCTCCAATGCCAAGACCGAAAATGAATATCAAAATTGGATCCAATATAGCATTAAGCAGGTTGCCAGCAACTGACATTCCAAAGAAGATATTTTTAAGTCAGACAGCTAGCATATATTATTGCAAGAGATGGCCAGGGCAAATCCAACCAAGCAATCGAGGAGATTCAATAACAAAACCAGAGAAAAACAGGGTCTTCAAAGTCTGAAAAATTAATTGATGCCAAAACTGAAAATTCAGTTATAGAAGCCTACTTATAAATAGTCAATCTGAGAAAAATACAGTAGTTAAAATAAGAAAAATCTAATTTAAATTGCACAATAAATTAACAAAAGCTTAATAAACACTTCTTCCCTTAAGATAATAATGTGGAGCATCTTAAATTCCATCCAATGTAGTTACAGAAACATATTGAACAAGCTCCAGAAAATTTAGATATCATTATCCCTCATCAAGCATTGTGTTTTAGCATTATACTACAGAGCTGCTGAATAAAATACATTATGGATCCTTGGCAAAACTGGAAGTGATAAGAAACAGTATATAATTTTTTTCATTATGGCTAAAAGTAAATAAGGTAAATTGGTCATCATGATGTAGCTTAGAGTTGAAAGTTCGGCGAGTAAAACAAAATCAGTTGGAATTCACAACCACAAGAGAAAGAGATAGAGAAATGCAGCAATACTTGCCAACGGCATACAGAGGTGTCTTTGTATCCTTGAAGCCTCGAAAAGTGCCTTGTGCAGCAAGTGCAATTACAATTGGTGGAGCACCAAAGCCCCTCCAGGTAAGGAAGTGCTCAGCAGGTACTCGCATCGGTGAATCCTAGACCCAGTTACATGAATAAACTACTTATGAATAACAACCATGGCATATAATTGCACCAACCATTTTAAAGAAAAACATAAAATGCATTTAGTATAAAAAAGTAGTTCTTGTGAGTTTGACATACAGCAGGTAAACCCATGATATCCATTAAGGTGCCAGACCCAAGATAGAGAGCAACAGCTTCAGCAATGCCAATACTAGCAGCAAGTGCTAATGAAGTTGACACTGAGGGAAGGTATTTTTTGCTTTTACGCCTACCTTGGAAATCTTCATGCAACCAAAAACCCAAAAATATTCATTAAGAAAACAAATAAAACAAAATGAAGTCATGCAAAACCCAAAACAAAGGACAATACAATATGACAGATATTCCAGAAAATTACCTTCATTAAGTTGACTGAAATTGTCATCGCGCTTGTCAAGAGAGGCCTGCTCCTCAGCGACAAAAGATGTTGTGATGTTGAGCAATGGAACATTAAACAACTTTGAGATTAAATTGAATACTGAAACTGACACCCCAACTGCTGCCAATTCAGCAGATCCTACACAAGAATAATTGACAAATTAGCAGACAATTTAGTCATCTGATAAGCTAGATAAAGAGAAAACTCAATACTCTTTACTGTCAAGATTTTCAAAAACATTTTTGTTGCTAATTAGATTAGAAACTCTTAACTCCTGAATATTGCCCACAAATTGGTGACAACATGTACCCAGTTCAGACTCCAGAGTCCCTATTTTCGAGGAACTTAGCTCAATAAAAAATGCGGAGTGTAATAGATATTGACAAGTTCAATACCCAAAGAGTTTAAATAATTAAGTCGTACCAGTGAAAAGTAGGTAAAACTCAAATAATAGAAAAGCCATTGATATCCCAATTCTTTCATGCAAATGAAAAATAAATACCAATACCCAACGCCCAAAAAACTCGTACCTATATGGCCAACAAAGGCTGTATCAACCAATGACGCAAGAGGATCAGCAGCCAATGCCAAAGCAGCAGGCAATGCAATTGACAATATTTCCGGCACGAGTTCATCAAACTTAAGAATACCATCACTGTCAAATTTTCCAAATGATTTATTCAAAATCCCAATACAAGAAAGCAATCCAAATCAAAACCCATCTTCATATTTGACTCCATTAGATTCAAATTGATCCCAATTCCAATTAAAAAAAAAAAAAAAAAGTTCTAAGCAGCAGAATATTACATCCCCAATACATCAGAGAGATAAGAGCGTACCTTAAACGAGGAAGACGAATAGAAAACGAATCGAAAAGAGAAAACCCAGAAGGCGAATTTGAGCAGGGAATATCTTCCCGATTGGGTGCTAAAGGGGGTTTAGAATTAGATTTTTCCGACGAACTTTGCGGCGAAGTGCTTGAATTTCTGGGAGACGAAGATTTGAGAGTCCGAAGACGACACGAAAAATTGCGGCTCCTTCTGATGAGTGCTTGTGATTTGGAAGATGAATTGGTATGCGGAGATCTTACCCAGAGAATTTGAATTTGCTGGGAAAGACTGCATGCCATCGTCAAAGTTCACACAGAGAGAGTGTGTGTGGGGAAAGAGAGGGCTGGGACTTGTGAATTTTATCTTCTACGAACTAACGGTCAGATTTCGCGCCTAGGAAAAAAAAAATATCTTTTTCGGGGAATCTGATATGTGGGCCTTGAGTCGAGTAATAGTGGTCACTATTAAATACCCAATGGGCCTGAAATCGCCACATTTATGTTTTTAAATTTTTTTCTCTTTCATTTTGTTTTTTGTTTTTTGTTTTTTGTTTTTTGTTTTTTGTTTTTTGTTTTTTGTTTTTTGTTTTTAATTGTAAAGGGAATTTTTTTTTTTTTTTTCATTGCTTGACTTTCTAATCCATATGCATGGCCATACATATATTTTTTAATATGCTTAATTTTTTTAATAAATAATGTAAAATATCAATTTTATTTATGGCACCTAGGGCATGCTCTAACTCATTAGCATTTATTTTCCAACTAGTGCCTTTTCTTGCTCAGGCACATACCTTACAATTAAGCCAAGTTTTTCACTTTTCTGAAGCATATTAAATAATTAGTCTTATTAAATTATTATTTTTCTGTTGCAGTATTGCCTCTAATGCTTCGGTTTTTTTTTTTTTATGACAATTTAAGAAAAGGGGTTTTTCCCTGAAATTGAAGTTTAACTTTCGATCAAGAAGTATATTTTCGATGATTTTAACAATGGACGATGTCCAAATACATTTATTGTTCAGTAAAATTATTAAAATTTAAAGAAAAATATAAAGTTTCCACTTTTATCTCAACAACACAAGCCCAATGAAATAAAGACCCACAACATCATAAATTTTTTTCTTAAAAGAAAAGAAAATATATAATTATATTAATAAAAAATAAAAAATGCTTGTATCTTTTTTCTTCTTTTTTTTTTTTTTTGTTTTTTGGGTGGGAAAAGAGAAAACATATTGTTAATAAAAAATCAATACCAAAGATAATTATATTAGCCATGCATCAAAGAATAATAAATGATACTCATGTTATGCTTCCAAGTCATAAGTTTGTCTTTTCTTTTTCTTTTTTTTTTTCTTTTTTTTAATCACAAGCCATCATCTAAGCTGTAATATATATATATATATATATGAAGTAACATAACTAAAAACCATTAATCACAATGTAGGATTAAAATTTTATACTATGTTGAAGCATTATCATAGCAAATTAGGATAATAAAGATTCTCAATCTCAGTTTAGTTACTTTGATTCTAAATCAGATCTAACATGTAGTAAACAAACATTTTCCATTCATCCAAATTCCACCAAAAATGATGCCTTTGCTCACAAAAAAACACAAAGTTTACTACATTCAATCAACGTCTTCAATATATATATATATATATATATATATGCATATTGACCAATATTTCGAACAAATAAATAAATATGTTATAATGGAAAGGAAAAATAAAATAAATAAGAAAAAAAATTAGTGGAAGAGAAAAGGAAGCGTGGAAGTACGGTTACCCAAAAAGGAAAAAAGAAATATATATCAGAAAGTTCGAAATTGGAGAGGATGATGCAAAGCACTTGAATTTAGACATTGGAATACAAATATGTAAGACCGTGACTTGCACGAAGTTTGGAAGCAGACTACACTACATCCCAAGGTCCGCGCAAAAAGTCCACTTCTTCATGTGTGATTATAATCGATAAATTTTTTTTTTGGTTAATTTATTTATTTATTTATTCACCTGGAAAGGGGTATAGGCTGCATTTTGAGGAAGGGAAAAAAAAAAATGAAAAAGAAAAAAGGACACTCTCTAGGATTTGGTTATTTTTCTGTCTAAAAAAAGCAAAATATATGTATATGCTTTTGCTCATAAGATGATGATGACCAAGGATTTTAAAATAGCAAAACCACAAAAATGAATGAAAAACTTTGAAATCTGCTTCACAATCGATGGCCAATATGGGATTCAGATACATCCATTATTAATATGAAAGAAAACCATAAACCCTGAAAAATTATATAAACCAAAAATAGCAAGGATTTTAAAATAGCAAAACCACAAAAATGAATGAAAAACTTTGAAATCTGCTTCACATCGATGGCCAATATGGGATTCAGATACATCCATTATTAATATGAAAGAAAACCATAAACCCTGAAAAATTATATAAACCAAAAATTCAAAAAGGATAAGTGATAGATCAACATGCACTTAAAAGTCTTGCTTCATATATGTGTAAGAAATCTATAAGAACTAAAAGCTGAGTAATTAAGAAAGTAAGAATTAACAAGTTTCAAACATATGATTTGAAACTTTATGGATCTCATCTAAAAACTCATTTACCTTCCCAATCATATAGATAAAGAACTTAAAAAGGGCATAACAAAAAATAAAAAAAATAAAGAAATAAAGAAATTAAAAAAAGAAAAGAAAAAAGAGTTATATATAAACATTGCCTACCCTACAGAGATAAATATTTTACTTACCAGGTTTTCAAATCTTCCTAACTTACACATCTGCAAACAAGATTATATGAGCAAGAAGAAGCTATGAAACTCAGGATGGATAGCGCTAAAGAGGATCAAAATTAAAACCCCATGATTAATAACCAAGAGCTTAAATGAACCATCTATGGTGCTATCCCTCCTGAGCTTTACAGATTCTCCAAACACTTTTCTTTTCTTTTCTTTTTAATTTTCTTCTCTTTTCTTTGTATGAAGTTTTATGAGCAAAGGGATTAAAGCAAAGGCTAAAAGCTTGAGCCCTTTTAAGAGAAAAGGAGAAGAGGAAAAGAAGAAATAAGAGGGGAAAAAAAAAGAAAAAGAAAAAGAAAAAACAGGTAGATAGGAATAAGAAAAGCTGAATAAATGCTTTCTGAGAAATGGTGGGGAAGGAATCAGAGAAGAGCAGAAGTATTTATAGCAAGAGCAGGTATATAGCCAGAGGAAGGGAACGTGGGGAGGATATGCAGACAAACGTCACCTATACATCTCTTCTTTCTCTGAAGAAGCTATAAAGCCAGCCATGAAAACCTTGACTAAAACTAGTTGCTAATTTGACAAAACAATATAAATAAATAGATCATAGTGTTATTTGCATTTTAGTCCTCTACTTTTAAAATGTTTGACATTTCGATCTTTGATATTTTTTATTAGCAATTTTTGTCTTTTAACTATGCTGTTTTTTGTTTGTTGGCCTTTATTTCTTTTTGGCCTTTTTTATTTTCAAATATCAAAATATTTATTAATTATAATATTAATATTATTAATTTATTTATTTATATTATCACATGGTTGAAATATATAGATTTGATGAATATTTTTTTAATCTAGCATCATCATTATGATTCATTATATAAATATATTTTAAACTACAATTATATGTTGAAAAAGAGAAAACAGGGTGACTGTAAAAGATTAGTGCAGCAAATACTACAGGGACAAAGATGATAACAGAAAACCATTAGAGATGTAAGTGCAAGAGACTATAAGTTTAAATAAATAAAAATATATATTATTTTTTAATTATTAATTTTTCATGGGTTTTTATGATGTTTGTGGGGAATGGTGGGTGGGCGTTCATCTATATGTAGACTAGTGAAGGGACGCTTCCCCAATTTGAATGTTTTCTGGTACTTGAAATTTTATCTTTCCAATTGCCCCTCTGCCGACTACGTTACTTTACCTGTTCCTTATTCCTCTTCAAATACGTACGTACATTTTCCTTGTCTTCTAAGCTTTGCCAGTCAATGCTATATATCAAAATACGTCCCTGAAGAAAAATAAAAATATAAATAAATAAATAAGGAATGCTATTAAAATATGTTTCTGTTAAAGAATGGGTGGGTTGGTGTATATGATTCTATTTCTTTTTCAATGTTAGAAGTTTACAACTTTTTCCCAGAATATTTATAGTAGGGAAAGACTCAAATGTGATTTGCGTACATAATATATATATATATTTTCAAATGTGTCTCTGTCTTGTTAAATTTTTATTTTCATACTTCTTTTAGTCAACAAATAGGTTTTATAAAAATTATCCCTTTTATACGTGTAACCTAATAAATGATACTATTGGTTCAAGCTAATTGTAAATCCAGTTTAATTTAATGGTTCCAACATCCAATTGGATATTTTGTCCCCTCATAAAATTTTATATTTAAAAATAATTTCATTTGAAATAACAAACTTATGTGATCTAAGTTATACGAAATTCATAATATATATATTTTTTTTATAAATGTAAAAACATTTAATTGATATAACCAAAAACATTTGTTTGGTAACATATATAAGGACAATTTATTATGCGAAAAAAATGTATAAATAAAAGCATTTTGAATAGGATTTAATAAGGATTGTGAAAATAAACATATCACATAAATAATATAGATCAATGTTTAAATAAAAATACTCTTTAATAGTAATGTTTAAAAGAAATGTTAAACTACTATGGGCTTAAACATTATTAAGGTAAATGTATAAGTTTAAAGATTTTGTTAAACATTCTAAAAATTTTTAAAAGTAATTTTTTTTTTAAAGTTAATCTTTCCTTTAAAAAAAAATAAAAGTTAATAAAATATATAATTAATTAACAAATAATTATAATAGTTTTTTTTTTGTATATAATCATTAAAGAAGCATTTATATACCATATCAATTTTTATATTGAGAGCAATATGCTCTAATGTTGACTGGCCAAGTGACCATTTACTCTTTTTTTGGGAAAAAAAAATCAAAATTTTATACACAGAAGATAAGTTTGTTAATTATTGTAATTTACCTAATTAGACTATTATTTTTCTCTCTTTCATTGATGAGAGCTTCCCAATTCTTTCATTTCATAATTGCTTCTCTCTTTTTGGTTATTCTGAATTACTGATTATAATCAGGGCAAAGCATTAGTGTTAACCATATAAGATAATAAGATAAGATGGTTCATATTTTTCTTACCACAAATTCCCATTTTTAGTAAACTACACTATCTACATACTGCATACTGCATCATGTGCATTAACATGTGCCCCATTGCTGAAGCTAATGGGATCCACTCAGTGTTTGAAACGTTTGAAAACAATTATTTTTGGAGTGGACTAAAATGTATAATACCATATCTACAATAAGTATATATACATGAAGACCATTATTATAATAAAGATAATTTGGTTCTTAGCATCTGATAACTTAAATTATCATTTTTTTTATATATTGAGCATAACTTGAAAATATATATATATATATATATTATGACAAAAATTTATATTGGAATGATGAAAAACCATTTTATATAATTGCACATAGATGAGTAGTGGAATAAGTCACTTATAATGGAATACTAAATAATTATTTTATGGGGGTTCAAGTTTTTTTTTTCTTCTTTTTTTTTTTAACATTGATTGCATGGTTATAGAGTGTTCAGTCAGTAATGTAGAGATTATTTGAAAATTGAAATTACATGAGATTACATGGAGCAACAATTACATGTAATACATCATATATGAACAGAGAATTTGAACCCTCAAAATCATCACTTTAGAAAACAAATGGCAAAGGTAATGTGAAGCCAGTGAAGACACATAGATAGACAACACAGTAAAAGTGTAGTCATGTATAACTGGCCCAAAAAAAAAAAAAAGAGGAAATTTTTTTAATTTTTTTAATTATTTTATAAGATTCATATGTTCTATTTTAACATTAATTGTATAGATTATAGATTGTTTAGTTTTTACAATACAAATGATTATTTTAAAAACCACACAAAATGATATAATATAATAGTTACATATAAATATTTATAAGAATATAATACATTATTTGAAAAGGAAATTTTGAATTCAAATCATTTTTTTAGAAAATAATTACAAAGCTGAGGGGTTGATGAAAGGAATATTAGTGAAACCAAAAAAAGACACATAGACAGACAAGGTATTAATAGCGATAGAGTCATATATAATTGGCATGTGCTTCGACTGCAAAAGCAAGAGGAACAAATTTATGAACTCTTAATTCTTTGAACAGGAAGAGTAAAAGCTAGTAGGGAAAGCCTTGAAAAGTGTCCTTTAGTACTTCTACCATGTGAACAATTTTTTCACATATATAAACTGTCAAAATCTCACCAAATTTCACTAGCTTACCCCCAATATTCTTCCATCATCATCATCATCATCATCCTAATCTTGTTTCTCGAATCAATGGTATATATTTCTGTATGCAATTATGATGTAAAAGTTATGAAAGTGGGACCTGTTTAGCACAATTTGGTGCATTCATCTTTTTCTTAATTGTTTGGTGTCGGCCTCACATTTTTTCTAATTTCTTCATCATCACCATATATATATATATATATATATATGATAATCAACCAATATATATCAAAATTGAAATATTTTCTCTCAAGACTTTATAATATCTATAAGGACGGATTTTCTATATTACCAATTTGTCACCATATATTTATGTATCTTTTTCTATCCCTGTGACTATATACATAAGGACGAAAAAGGAAAATATTATACACTCAAAAGTCTTACACGATAATAAGGAATAGAAATTGACAAGTCACTCTTAAGTTTTTGACTCTGCATGATGATAATAGGGTAGTAAAGCGAAACAACATAAACATGTTACAATATCTTTTTTACCCTGCTATGAACAGATGGGTTAATAAGGCATATGCATTCTAATCAAAATAGCATAAGAACAGAAATTCAGTCATATCTGTAAAATTATAATCGTACATTGTCCAACCCCTCATCTCCAAAAAGAAGACATAGCAATACTGTAATTTTGTCTCTTAGTTGGGGTTGTTATGGAGCTTGTGGGGAGAATACAGTGACATGGTTGAGAATTTTGCGATTGCAAATTACTGCGGTGAAAGAAAATAAATAGAAAAAGCAAAAAAGAAAAATAACCTTCCACTGAATCAGAGCGATGCTTTGGAAATTGGACAGCCCAGACTTTCATTTTCTGCTAACCCGGACGCCCACTAGTACAATGCTCTCCCCTACCATTCAGGGGACCAGAATTCCAGACTAACATTCACGATCCCCGATGCATAATCTTTACCCATAGAAAATGACCCGCCTTTTGATAGAGTGCCTTTTAAAAATATATATTTTTCTAAATAATTGATATTAAATTGAATTTAATTGAAAAAATAATATATGATATATTGACTTTAAAAATTAAAATGTCCATACTGAATGGGAAGTATAAGGTAAATTGTCATGTGATACTGCATTCCAAAGATAATTTAATGGCAAAATTTGATTTTTTTAGACTAATAATTTGAGTCTGAATTTTTCAATCTTTATTTTTTTTTTTTTAGAAATCTCTATCTCTATTTCAATCCGAAAATTAAGAGGTTGAAATATTTAAAATTGAGCTAACTAATCCATGATTATGAATATTAATGGAACCAAATTTTATGAAACTTTTTTTTTTTACTTTTAAAATGTTTACATATTGTACTCGAACAGTGTTACAGAAACTATTATGGCTTGATCATTCCCTTTATTAAATTAATCTAAAATAATAAAATATCAATTTTACCGCTTCATTTGGTAAACCATATTGATATTTGATTACAGATTTATAAAAACCTGTTCACTCATTCTCATTTTTGAAGACTCACTCAATAGGTTTTGTTCTTTTCATGTACAACTTTCAACTTTCAACTTTGGATGTTTCTTAAAAAAATTGCTTGTCACAAAAAAAAAAAAAAAAAAAAAAAAAGAGGGAAAAAGGAGCTCCGTACGTACATTTTCCTGGTGAACTTTGCAGATACAAAAACCATGCGTTGAGGGCATTTTAGTCAAATACGTAACAACCTAGTCATCATTTTTTGGGCTAACAATTTTTTGATGCGACATGCCGTACCGCTACGGGCTCATACTCGCACTCATGGCTTTTAAGACGGTGTATTCTTTTTACATGGCCTTTAACACTCGTGCTCCTCGGGGGCGATCTGGAAGGAAGTTCCTGTCCGCAGGATTGGAATTCTTTACAATCCAACGGCTGAGAAGTATTGGTTTTCCCAGCGATTCCACTAATTTCTATTTAGTCATATTTCCAATAACAGAAAAAAAAAAAAATCAAAATTGATTGGCTGACTGGGTAGAAAGTCAATGGTCTGAGAAGTCTTTGCCTTGACTGCGAGCACCCATTATGCTAATTTTAAAATTTTTGGTTTTCTTTTTTTTATAATATACATTATGATTTATAACTATGCTTTGAATTTCAAGGCTTAAAATTTTACTTCCTTCCTCAACGCTCAAAATTTTATCATATGGAAAAAGAAAGCTAGCTATTCATGAACCTCTTTTTTCGGTGAATATTCATAAGACTCTTGAGAGTACTAGAGAAAGTATGTGAAGATGATCCGACGACTTTTATAATTTACCTTTCTATCTTTTTATTTTCGTTTTCTCCATTCTAATTAAGGTTTGACAATCTCGTTTGCCTCCATGTCATTGTCATTTGACCAACTATTTAATTTGTTTTAGTGTTGTATTTTGTAATTTGTATATTTATAAAAATTATTGTCGTGTATATGATTGGCATTCAATATTTGTTACAATGGTATGAATGTATTTAAAAACTTGAATAAATCAAACTAAGATTAACCCAATTAATAAACCAATTATATATTGAAAAATAGTGAATTCAAGGAGGAAAATTTATTATAAATAATAAAAATAAATAAATAAATCAATATGTATTCTACTTGTGTTAATGCAATAATACTTGGTTCCACACTGATATAAGGGCATTCATTCTTGCCTCGAAAATTTAATTTTAATAATAAAAAAAATATATATATATATATAAACTGTTATATTTATATGAAAGAAACATTTCACCTTCCGATTTCCAATTGGACCAAAAAGAATAAAAAACTGTTATGTTAACACATTTTTCTCCTTGAGTGGTCTTTTTTTTTTTTTTTTTTTCGCACGTTTCTCCATTTTTTTAACCTTACCATTATTTTATTAAACCATTTTAGTGCTTATCATTATTTTATTTTTAATTAACTTCTTTTAATTTTAAGTTTTAATTTATTACCTGTAGTTACGAAAAGCAAAGTTACAATTAGCATATAGGCCCAATAAAATTATGAATGTGTGGTCCAAGTGAGCCCGTATAATCCAGAGTGACTGCCAAAGCCAGCGTTAGTGAAAAAAGCGGTGATGGTGGTAGTCACATCACAGCCTTTGATTCCGTAAAAAGGTCGGCCAGGGATCTACCCAGCAAACCACAGGGCCCCACAGAGTCCCAAAACGTACAGTATTTATTTATTTATTCATTTTTTTCTGAATCAAATTAAGGAAAAGAAAAGGGGAAGTAAAACGAAGCCAAAAGTGGGGAATTTTTTAAACGATTACGAACTGGACAAAATGAACTGCGTCCGGAAAAAAGTCAAAAAGTCAAAGCGGAGACCCGGGGGGGGGGGGGGGGGGTGGGGGTTAGATCACGTTCGTGTATAGATGTGAGCATAGTAGTTATGGTGGACCCACAATTCCGACATTATCTTTTGGAGGTGTGTATGTAGCTTGATCTTGTCGTGATACGAGAAATGCAATCCAACGCCAGAACCGGATCAGGCGCCCTATCTTTATTAGAAGAAATGATGGATTTCTTATACGGTTCCTTGGCTTCTTTTCACTGCGAAATTCAAATCAATCACATTTAACTTTTTACACTCTAATATTTCAAATAAATCTTTTTAGTTCTTGTAAAACACTCTTACAATTTTCGGGGATGTCAAATCTTTGTTGTGTACAATATTTATGTATTTTGAGTTTTGACACTCCGATGTTCCTTTTTTTGTTTTTCTTTAATTTTTTGTTATTGGCACTCCGATGTTACATAAAGTCATGTACAACATAAAGTACAACCTATTATTGTCATTTAGACATTTTAAAATATAGTAAACAAATGAGCAATTTTGGAGAATAAAAGTAAAAAAAATAATAATAATAAAGATAGGGTTTGGTTGAAACAGTATATACCAGCATGGGTCTCTCAATCTAGGGTTTTCCAAATAATCATTCAGATTTTGTATTTTTCTTTGTTATTTTTTAAAATTTTATTAACATCAGGAATTAAGAATGTGAAATGACTATCACATGACATCTTGATTCATCGCCAATGTATCTGTATGTATATTTGTCTTCTTCTTATTCATACAATTTCCTTCGTCAGTAAAAAAAAAAAAAAAAAAAAAAAAAGGTATATACCAGTATGGTAATAATTTATTATAAAGGGTTTTTAACAACATTTGCTTAGGAAAATGCCCAACACTCTTCTAAAAATTTATGTGCGCTTGATCCAATTAAACTCGTTTTATATTAGAAAACAAAATCTCATTTTATTTTTTCTGCCTCAGAGCAATCTTAAGTTACTTTAAGGAGCATCGTTTTTCCAATTAGAAATAGAGTGAGATTTTATAAGTCCCTCCACGGAAAAAAAAGTGCTTTTTTTTTTTTTTTAATGAATTCAGCATAAAATTTATAGTATATAAATATCTGATTTACTTTTAAATATATAAACAATAATAATAATTATTATTATAATAAAAATAATACGTATATATGATTGGTTTTATGGATTTTAGCCACTCAGACAACCCACATGAGGGAATTGCCTGGCTGATTGATCATGGCTCCGTAGTTGTCACAAGCCACATAAATGGATTTTCTCGTTCTGTTTTTTACTTTTTATGCCAGGGAGTGGGAGTGCAATTACTAATTTTGTTGCCTTTTTTAAAGGAAAATGATAGGGGCCCTATAAATGTTTTATTAACATGTTTCCTGTACTTTTTTTTTTTTTTTTTGTGCTTGAAAACATGTTTCCTATGCTTTTCAATCAATTAGGCAGACGTTTGATATTAGGACACTGCACTAAAACCTTTATAAATCAATACTTATGGCATTGTAAACAATTCTTAATTTTAAAATATTATTTATTTTTGATAAATAAATAATTTATTAATTTATTGTCAAATGAATATTTGTTAGTTTAAAAAGAATTTTATATTTTTGTGAGAAATAATTTTACTGATTATATATGCATTTTTCATTTTACCAATACATATTTATAACTATTTATCAAAAAAAATATTTAGTAAAAAGTCAGTTTGTGCATATTAAATCTTAATAGTAACATGTAAATAAATAAAAGTTAATATTAAACATATTCACAAAAGCCCAGAAACAAAATGATGTTGTATTTATTTGAGGCTTAATAAATATGATCATCAATAATGATAATGATCCATAGCACAATTGCGTTTTAATCATTGTTTCTTAGCTTCAAACTGTACTACCACTAACTTTAAGTAACTATTTACTACAAAATAAAAATAACATGTCAAATATCATGTATGCATTATGAATAATTAAAGATGAGACTTAGTTTAGTTTAGTACATATTTTGAAAAGAAACTAAGTTGAAAAAAATAAAAACTGTTAAAGTAAAATTTCCCTAATATGTATTATAAATGTTTATATATATACATATGTTATTTTTACCAAAATTTAATTAATTATTAATTTATATATTTGATTGGTTTTAAAGGATTTTTTTAACAATTTATCATATTATGCATTTAGCAAGGTTATTCATTTAATACATTACCCTAAAGTGTGATAAATAATTTTATTTATTTAATAAAATTATTATTTATCGAAATTTTATCCTATTAAAATCTGTTGCTAAAACTCCCACAGTATTCATTGATATACTAAGAAGCACAATAGGATAGCCTTGTTATTTTTCAATAAAACTTGTTGGCATTATTTATTTATTTATTTTTCATATTGAAGTTGGTGAGGGTAAGTGACCTAACCTACGATCGTAGATGTAAAAGTTTCAATTCCATCTCGCTGCATGTGGGTTTAGTTTGAACTTTTGAATTAAGTTGATTTTAGACTAAATATGATTTATTCAATTCGCTTTTTTTCAGTCGGTCCAGAAAAATGTTTATTATTATTTATTTATTTATTAATTATATGTTTTGTCCATGGTTTTATGACTTCAATTTTGTATACATATATATATATATATATTTGGTTTATCAGTAGGGCTATTCTAGGACCTAAGGTAGGGATTTATTATTATTATTATTATTATTATTATTTTCTTCGGTGAATAGGACCTCACGTGTGGATGGATGTGAACCCACTAGGCTATATTCATTTTTTATATGCTTTTGAATGGAGATTTGTGAAGATAAAATACGAACGATGTTTGAATTAGGAGTGCACAAATGCACATGCACTAAATTATGTTACATAGTCATATCACTATACTTTCAAATGAGGAAAACTAGATTTTGGTTGCTTGAGATCTGATCAAAATCAAATCCACATGTATGAAAATTTATAGTTTTTGACATTGCTGTGTAGTTTTTTGACTACTAATTTTCAGGGCCCTATGTGGGAAAATACAATTGAGCCAGCTGTTCCCAAACTTCTACTTGGGATAACCAAGGATGAACTTCTTTTACTTAATATAATATATATATATATTTTTTTGGGATCATGAAAAATGCCTAAAACACCTCTTTTTATTAGTTTTTATAAGTTTATTTATTTATTTAATTTGAAATTCCCTTTTAAAGAAACTGGAGGTTCATCTGAATTGAGCTTAGCCCAGAAAGGCTGCATTTAGCCAATTTTTCAAGCCCAGCCCAATTTTTGAAATAATCGAATGAAAAAAGGAGAACTTTTCTTTCCCCTCCATCTGTTTCAACTTTCCCGCCATTGGTTTTTTTTTTTTTTTTTGGTCAAGAAAAGAAAATAAAAACCGCATTTTATTATTCTGCCAGAGGAAAATTCGAGACCCAAACCACGACGACAATCAGGAATCCAGGGTAACCAGTCAATGTCTACGTGGCAGATATTATCCGGGGACGGAAAAAGTTTCCGGTGGGAAATCTCCGATCAAAACGTCGAGACTCAACACCAAGACGAACCAGGAAATGGCAACTCGTCTCTTATTCAAGGGCACGACTCAAGCTCTAGTTTACCTTCCATGGCCGATCTCTTGCTTCAAGGTAAATTCCTTCATCCGAACTTTTTCCTTTCCTATTTCTGTCTGTTTAGTGTACTATGACAGTATGTTTCCGTCTATAGGATGTTCGAAGCTTCTTGAGAATCGCGATGAAGGCGTTGCTAAGTTCCCGATGTTCAAAACTGGACTAGGGAGGTCAGTTGAGGTGAAACAGTCTTCCATAGCCAAAGCATTATCGGTTCTTGGAAATGATGCTGATATGGAAGGAGGTTTAGTCCTTTTCCTTGGATTTGTTCGTAATTTTCTATAATCGCTTATTTGATCAATAATTTGATTTTATGTTTTTGGTTGATTTTTAGTATTGTTTCTATATAATTCATTGCTAGAGTATCCTAAATTGCCAGTGAAATTCTCTGATTTTTGAAATTTTACTGCCCCTATTTGCCATTATCTTAATCTTCTGGTTAGTTGCTGGGAAGATTGGTTTACATTTTGTGAAATTATGGTTCTCATCGCAAGGAAATGAAAAACATAGACTTATTTAGCTACATAGATACTGAAAAACTAAAAAAATGGGTTTAGTGTGAGAGAGATTGTTGTTACACTTAATGTAAGAGTATATTTGCAGATTTATGATCTTGGAAGGCCAACTTAATTGTTACCATTTGTTTGACCTTATTATATTGCGCAGGTGAAATACAAGCTAAAGACAATGAAAATGGTTTCTCTAATTCATTTTTCCAGACAGGCCATGTGCAAGCTGGAGATGATGAATTTGGTTTCTCTAGTTCAATTTTCCAGACGGGCCATGTGGAAGCTAGAGCTGATGAATGTGGTTTCTCTAATTCGCTTTTCCAGACGGGCTCAGGGAAATTAGTCAATATATCTTCAGATGGTCTTGCCAGAGCAAAGACCTTGTTGGGTTTGGAGGCAGATAATGGTCCTCCTAATGTTGATGTATCAGTTTCAAGATCTTCACTGATTCATAAGACTGATTTTGGGCAAAGTAGATTTAAAAATGGGGCAAAACCTCATTTTATGCAATCCACAATGCAGAATTCGGCTCCCAAACCGCCACCAATCAAGTTCCATACCGCAGGTGGAAGATCATTATCTGTCTCCAGCGATGCACTGCAACGTGCAAGGAGTCTTCTTGGTGACCCAGAGTTGGGAACTTTCTTGAGTGAAGGGGATACAAATGATTCAGTTTTTGCATTTCCAAATGGGAGAAGTTTTAATGGGAGTTTGTTGAATGGGGAAAATGATTCTTGCTCTAGCTTATCTAATCAGGAAATGGCTAAGAGCAAGCATGCATCTAAAAGCTTTGTATCTCCTTTTCGCTCAACTTCTAATCAATTACAGCTGGCACTCAATTCAGGAACTAAAAATTTAGGGGCCAACTTGATAAACCAATTTGATGCTGTTAGTGATGATAATATTTGCTGGCCAAACAGCAACACAACTTGTTTGCAGAAGCCCCTAAGTAATGGATCCTCGGTGTCCAATACAGTAGTAGATATCTCTTTGGCAAATGATATTGCTTTAAGGAAGAATCCAGTTGGAATGTCACGAGGAGGGCATTTGGTTGATATATCAAATACAATTGGCACAAAGAGTATGGGCATTAAACAACCAACTAATGAAAAGAAGAGAATCGGAAGAACTTCTGTCTCTCCATTCAAGAGGCCTCGTAGCTCTAAATTCACCACTCCTGTCAATAAGAATATCCCTTTTGTTCCTAAGGGTAAATTTCATTTAAGATTTTATGTGAATTAATTTTCCTATGGTGACCGACATTTATGCTCCTCATACATGGTACATGTTCTATCAGGTCTTTCTACTTTGTCCTCTAAACATTCCTGTTGCAAAGGAAGGGTTTCCATTCGATATCCTTTCCAGGTTAAAAGAAAGTACATCAAGGAATATTTTGGAGTGCCTCCATCAGAAAATAACATGGTATTTAGGCTCATGATGATGTTAGTTGTTCTCAAAAGATAATATTTGCTATTGATACTGATACACTTTTTGTAATCAAACGAATATAGTTGGCATGTTTCTCAGATCAGGTCAGATGGATCAGATCAGATAATGCAGAAAAGTATACATTTCCTGATTCCTCTGGCGTAAGTTGCATAGGAGCAGAAGCATTTTTCCACATGCTCGGTCAAGCTGGAGCTTCCTCACAATTTGCTTCCAAAGAGTAGATTTTTCTTTCCCCTTCACCTTGTTGGAGTTATATTGGTCCTTGTATGTCGATGTATGCAAAACTTTGGAAAAAAATGGCTACTTTAAATTTAGTGAAATATTGAAGGTGATTGCTAGCATCAAGTTTTCTCCTATAATCGAATGAAATAAGATTGTTGGGATCCACAACACCTTTGGATTTGTAGACTTGGCACACTTTAAAACTCCATATATTGATCAGTAGAGTACTTTTGAATGGTTAATTGTTTAGATTGTTTGATATTATCTCACTAATTTTTTGTTTAATATTATATGCTGTACTTGTATTCTAGGTGGGTAATGAATCACTACAAGTGGATCATCTGGAAACTGGCATGTTATGAGAGATGCTATCCAACTAAATGCGCTGGAAAATTTTTGACAATTTCCAATGTGCTTGAGGAATTGAAGTATAGGTATCCTAGTTGTTGTATTATTTTATGTTTTACCATTGGGTTTGGAGAAATTGGTGAGAAACATGTCAAATGCGTGTGTAGATATGAAAGAGAAGTGAACCATGGTCACCGTTCGGCAATTAAAAGAATTCTTGAAGGGGATGCTTCACCTTCCACAATGTTGGTCCTATGCATTTCTGCAGTTTGTTCAAATTGTGAACCACAGATTGAGGATAGCACTACAGATCTAGATCAGGCTGAAACTAATGGTGCTACAAAAGTTGAACTAACGGATGGGTGGTATGGAAATGCAAACATACACTCTTACATACTTAGACCACCTTTGAAGATCTCTAGCATCTAAAAATATGTTTTGTTACAGGTATTCAGTAAATGCTGTTTTGGATGCACTGCTGTCAAAGCAGCTTGCTTCTGGAAAAATGTTTGTTGGACAGAAACTTCGGGTAAGGTGTTTTCATTAATTAGTTTTATTGTTTGTTCCTTGATCAGAGAATTTCATTTAGAATTGCCTTTTGTTAATGGTATACTATGTTTTATGTAGATTTGGGGAGCAGGATTGTTTGGCTGGGTTGGGCCCGTTTCACCACTTGAGGTTCTTCTGACCAGCTTTAGAATTTTTGGATGAAATCAAGTTATAAAAGTTTTACTTGCTGTTATTAGAGGGATTTCTCAGTTTTCTGTTACAACTTAGGTTCCAAGAACAGTTAATTTACTGCTGCACATAAATGGAACATACAGAGCTCATTGGGCTGATCGACTGGGATTTTGTAAGTATCAATTAATACTTTAGTTTATTTTCTCATCTTATGTGACCTTCAGTTCTTTTGAAACCTCATATTCTTGCCTTCTTATGGATGGTCCTTATTCCATTATAATAGGTAAGGGTGTTGGTGCTCCTTTAGCATTTAAAAGCATAAAGGGCAATGGGGGACCAGTTCCTCGGACATTAGTTGGAATCACACGAATATACCCCGTTCTCTACAAGGAAAGGTAATTTCAGAAATGTTTGTCTCATACTTTTACTTTATAATTTATTACATGTATATATATGTTCGGATAAAGCATATTCTATTCCTTTTGTGATGAAAAAGTTATTCTTCTACCAACCATCCAGGTTAAGTAATGGAAGATCAATTGTGAGATCAGAGAGAATGGAAACTAAGGCGGTGCAATCATACAGCCAAAGGTGACTCTTTAATCATGGAAGCCAATTATAAGTTGGTTAATTTTTATTTGAGATAATTTTGAACAATTTTAGTTGCATTTTTCATCATCAAATAAAAATAAAAATCTTTCATTGCATTATATATATACACTTTAATTATAACATTGGATAATTGATTAAATATGCATTTTTAGTTTTATTCTATTTATGCTTTTCTCCTAATTTCTGTTTATTCTCTCAAATTTCTAGCAATATTAAAATTTTGAATTTCTTGACCATTTTGTTTGTTATTCAACACCTTATATTAGTAACATATTTTGCATATCAATAATACTGGATTCATCATATATATATATATATATTGAAAACTTAAATATCAAGTGATATGTGACTTTATATTTGCCTGCAGACGCTCTATTATTATAGAGGGCATTGTTTCTGAGTTTCAAAGAGGGATAAAACATCCAAATACCCATAATGATAGTGACAGTGAAGAAGGGGCAAAAATTTTGAAGATACTAGAGACAGCCTCTGAACCTGAAGTTTTAATGGCAGAGATGAGCCCAGAGCAATTGAGTTCTTTTGCATCGTATCAAGCGAAAATAGAGGTGTGTTTCAAACTCTCCGCTTGACTAATGAGGTTTCATGTAGAAAGAGATTATTAACCATGGCAGGTCTGACCTTAGGCAATAAAGCAGTCTGACATAGAGAAATCAGTTGAGAAAGCATTAACAGATGCTGGCTTAGGTAAGAGAGAAGTCAACTCATTTATGAGGGTAAGAGTGGTTGGACTAACGAGTAAACTCTATCAAGGAAAGGACATACCTAAAGAAGGCTTGATAACAATCTGGAACCCCACAGAGAAGCAGGTAGCTTCATGCGTGTCTTTTTGTTAGTTCCTCACTTCCATATCCGGTTCTTGCATGTTACATGCACAATGTCCTTAATTACGCATTGACTGCCAGATTTACCAAAAAAAATGTTGGCTGCCAGGATAAGTAAAGGAACTCTAGTCCTTTGCATGTTTATTTTCTATTTGCTAATTGTGAACAGTTTAGGAGTACTTTAAGTTATATCTTCCTAATATGGCAGCAAACTGAGCTGGCTGAGGGTAAGGCATATGATATTTCGGGACTTCTACCAATAAATACTGAAGGTGATACCATTTACCTGCAAACAAGAGGATCCACAGTCTGGCATCCTTTATCTCCACAAGCAATAGAACATTTCAAGTGAGTAGTAATTTTCTATTTTCCTTAACAGAGCAACTCAAGTTAAATTTTGTAGTTGTCCTTTGCAGACCATTTTTCAGACCTCGTAAGTCAGTGCAACTGTCAAATTTGGGTGAAGTCTCTCTTTCCAGGTGAATGTTATACCTCACTGTTTTATTGATGATTTTGTCAAAAACATTGTTTCTAAACTCGTTTGTATTTACTTCTATATTGTCTCTAATCTTGTTTATTTTTACATATTTTCTTTGAAATTTTCAGTGAGTTTGATATAGCTGCATTTGTTGTCTTTGTGGGGGAGGTCTACAGAGCTGCTCATGTAAAGAAACAGTGGGTGTTTGTGACAGATGGCTCCATATCTGAATTAAAATCGGAAGAATTTTCTAATTCTTTGCTTGCCATCTGCTTCTGCTCACCTTATACTGATGATGATGATTTGTTTTCACCAATCAACTGTAATCTTGCTGGATCAACGGTGAGTACATGTTATCTTTTGGTTGTCAACTTCAGAGTGATACTGCTTTTGGATATCATATGATTTGGTATAAAGAGGCAAAAAGCTAGTAAACCTAGATAGTATCTTGGAAAGGACTACCAACTTACGGGAGGTTATGGAGGTCATCTTTCTTTCTTAATGTGTTACTGTGTTTCGTGTAATCACTTGATGGCATCTCAAGAAAGTAAAGAGTTTGATTTTAAGTTGTGGTTCAGGTGAGGTAATCATCTGCAATCTTCAATAGTAAGTTGTTGATCTTAAATTTAGATTTGTAGGCAACCCACCCGCTTGTGGTTATTTGTGACACAAAAAATAGGCAAAGACATGAGCTTATCCTGTCGTAGCTTCTTGTTCATATGGTTGGAATAAGCTAAATGCATGATAGTTTTCTGCTGCCACACCCGATACATCCCTTTTGTTCCTCCCAATGCAACTTGCGTTTTATTAAAACGTTATGTAATATAATTTCTATTCTTTTTCTTATTAAAATTTTTCAACGCAACCTGCTATATTCTTTGCAGGCTGGTTTTTGTAATATCGTAAAAAGAGCAAAAGACCAAATGAATAATCTCTGGGTAGCTGAAGCTTCAGAAAATTCTTCCTATTTTTTGAGTTTTAACACTCCACATTGCTCTCACCTCAAAGATGCAGCTGCCTCTGCTGAAAGATGGGCAAAGATCTCTACCTTGGTCTGCATTTTAGAACTTTTCTTTCACGTTAGAAGTGTTTCCATGCTTTGACAATTAACACCTTTTGCTGTGTACTTTTGCAGACTACTGATAAACTTAGGCAGAAGGTTTTATTTATTATTGGTGACTGTAAAGGCTAAAGGTGAATCGTGATGCCAATTGACTGGTGAATCTCCTTGTCTCTTATTCTCTTGTATTTCTCAGAATATTTCCTCTTGATTTTATTTTTCTTCAGTTTCATTAATACTTATAGATGTTCCTGACTGATATTAGGATAAAGAGTAATATTTGCGGTTCTAGTTAATTTGAAATCATAATTTGATGATTAATATGGTTAGTAACAAGATAAACTTCCTCGCACGGTTCAGAATATTATTTTTTGCTTTCATAAAATTATACTTCTTCTTGGCCCAGTTATTGAGTTCAGGATGGATGTCATGAGTTTGTAATCAAGAATGCTAAAGAAGTTTCATCATCTTATGGTAAGATACTTTGTTCCTTGTTATGAATAATCCTATTTATACCTGAATTTTTTAATTATGTAGTTATTTATTTTTGCTTTTATTGCAGGGGCATTTTTTTCCCCAGCATTGAATTGGGAAAAGTTCTTTAGGAAAGAAATTTGTAAAAGCATATTCAGTTAAGACTCGGGCCATGAATTTGTTGCTTTTGATTTATAGACCTGGAACTGGCTAAGATAGAATTATTTTTTCTGATAAGCAACTCCAACAAATAACAGCTTTGGTTATTGCTCTTTGGGCAATTTTGGTTCTTCCGTACACTTTCTTCCTAGTGCAGGAAAAGGGCTGGTGGTGAATTTGCTGGACGTCTGGATTTGGTAGAAACGTCCAGTCATGCAAAGTTTTTGCTGGTCGTCAAGTAATACCATCTGTACAAATAGAAAGAAGTTTATATTTATTGTTCTTATTGAACGATTTTTTAAGTTTACGTGTAAATTTTCATTCCAAAACAAAAAAGAAAAATTGTGCAAATTTTAGGGTAGAATGTAATTTGTGCATACACTTTTGAACATTTTAAATTGATTCGTATAGTTCTAATAGCGTTAAGTTCTACTGGGGAAGAAAGAAAAGAAAAAAAACAAAGTTCCGAATTTTGTTTTTTTTCCAATTTTTTTTATTCATATTTGATATTTCAATGTTTTATTGTTAAATTTTGCGAGATAAAACAAAAATGTGAAAATAATATAGATAAAAGTAAATAGAAACAAGCGAGACGCTTGTACAATTACCTAAAAAAATAAAAAAAGAAAAAAAAAAGGTGAGACGCTTCTTTTACGACTCAAGGCATGTAAAATGGCGAACCGTAAATTAGCATAAATTTGAAGGCAATATCTCACTTCATAAAAAGGTGGACCTTCTATTGGAACTCAAACCCAAATTAATACATGCACGAACTGATTGATTTTCTTCAATTTTTTATTTAATTGTCTGAGTCATGGAAAAAAAAATAAAAATTATAGAGTAAAATTACTTGTAACAAAGGAAAAATTTTAACTTTTTAAAACTTAATAAACAAATAAACGTCTTTTGAGCATCTATTAAATTATTAAATTATTGTTCAATTATAAACTCGAAAATTTCATTGAATAAAAACAAGGAGCAAAGCAAGCGAACAAATATGCTCCCTGTACCATTAGAATCTCTTCAAGTACCAATATTCCTTTCAACATGCATTCCTTTCCTGGTTCTATCTGAAAATTGCTATTTTTGAGACTAACTTTTTTCCACATAATGCTTTTCGGTGTCCTTCAGTATAGCAAAGTATCAAACAAAAATGGTTTCTAAAAACAAGAAAAACGGAAAAGTGCTTTTATTCTCTGCAATGGCTGCATGCAAAATCATCAATATTATTCCATTTCCTTAACCGTCTATCCTTTGATTCATTCCCTATTATTGGTGCGTAAATTTCAGATTATTTACAGTGAAATCGTCCTTATCATAAGCCCATTATACTTTCAGTAGGTGGATTATAATCAAACCATTCACTCATCCCATCATCATCAAGAGGCATGCTCTTATGGGCAACCCAAATTCCATTAAAAGTTTGAGAGAAGGTTCTACAGTCTTATGTATAGGCCCTACCTTTTATTGTTTGAAGCTATCTTGACCATCCGTACATGATTCAAAGATTCCTTCCTTTAATCTATAAGTATTTCAGGGAACATGATGGAGAGTTCTTAGAAGATCTGAGAAAATATGGCGGGGGAGAAAACTGTTATAAGGGGATGCATTAAGAAAACAAGAGGGCCGTGGAAAGTTCAAAGAACCACCAAAGATGGCCGTCTCGTTACCAAGTTCCGCTATCCTACTGAAACTGAAAGACACAATAACAAAGAGAGGGAGAGGCATAGGAGAGCAGTTACTCAAAAGATATTTGCGGGTCTTCGAGCGCATGGAAACTATGATCTTCCTCAATATGCCGATTTCAATGATGTATTGAAGGCTGTTTGTAAAGAAGCTGGTTGGATAGTGGGAGATGATGGCACTGTTTATGGTCGGATGAGTTCAAAAAATGCTTCAAATAAAGAGTTCTGCACCATAATCTCTTCCATGTCTGAAAATGATGAATATTGCTGTTGTGAAAATCAAATTGAAAAAGTACTAGCCTGACACTTGCATTCAAACAGTTTTTGCTACGTGAATTATATATTTAAATGTAAAAAATATAGATTACATTTAAGATAAATTTTAATTATTGAAAAATATTAAAATATTCTATATTTATACTTCATTTTGTTAGATAATTAGTACAATTTGTTGAATTATAATAGTAATTGTACTTGGGAAGAAGATTAAAATTACTGTAATTATATAGTAGATTGTTAAATTGTATTAGCATTATCAAAGATTAAATTTAGTTTTTTATTAGACAAGTTTCTATTAGAAATATTTTTCTTAATTGAAGGCATGTATTATATATCAATCTTATTAAATCGAACAAAAAAAAAAAAAAAATTCTCGTTTTATCTTTAATGTCAATACCAGACTGCACATAACAAATAGAATCATCATCGGTTGTAAACTATTTAGAAGCACAACCAAGAGATTATTTTATTTCTTAATATTTTGTTTTTGTTTTTCAGTCTTTTTCATCGACAGTCCCTGATCAGTCCAACCTAACAGAATTTGGATATTTGACCCAAGGGTGCCTAGTCAGCATTGCCTATTCTTTATGCATAGGAAATTAACCATTCAAACTTTTTATGTGGGAAATTGCCGATAAATCTAAATCTTTAGATTTAGTTTCAACAGACGGAGGATTTAATTTATGCTCGTAGCCTAAATATTTTTAGTTTCCGTTTTCATTTATCTAAACAAGAAATGCTTTAAAACCATATAAAGAGCCTTTAAAAGAATATGCTTGACAAATGTTTTTACAAAAAATGGAAAAGCAACTCGTTCCACACATCAGGCACACCAGGCAAACACCAATGTATACAATCAGAATAAGTTGTAGGTTTTGACAACTGTTCAGGCTTCAGTGGCTCCCAAAACTTCCGGTAGATAGAAGGATGACCATCTTTCCGATACTCTGAAAGCTGAGTAATATTTATAACTGAAACCTTTGAACCCAACTTGCTCAGGACATTCTCCACCATGCGCATGGTAGGCAGGTCCGAACCACTTCCCCAGTAGCCCTCTCTATCGATTGGCATTTTCTGGTTATAACAATTCCCTTCGCTTCCAGTTTTCCACTCTCGGCTCCTGAATTCCCATAAACAAAATGTTGGGAAGTCAGTTAGTTGCAATCGGATTATTACATAAAACAACAATCGCATGCTACATAAAAACCATACTACAAGACCATAGGAATAGCTGGTATACTCAATCAATGCAGCTATTATTGGAATTTCATGACAAGGAGGTGAAAAAGTTTTTCCCATTGCTTCAAAAAGAAAATTATGTTTTATATACTAGACATGAAATTTTTGAATGAGTGGTAGTCATCGATCCATTTAGCAAAATTTCTGATTTTCGAGGACACGAGTACACTAAATTTCCATCCTAATGTTTCCTTTGCCAACCAAGAGCATTTCAACCAATATCTGGCTTCAAATGCAATAAAGCATACAATAGACTAGGCTTAAATAGAAAACTCCAATTCAAGCTCTACTCATCTTGTACAGAGATCTCGGTATTAGTGCAAGTGGATACATTTCTAAAAGTTAATCATAGAAAATGCCTAATTGACCTCATTATAAGATAAATTTATTTCAAACTCAAATAACAACATAGAAAATTTTTATCAAAGTAATGGCTTAAAAAAACACTATCAGTAGAAGGTTCGAACACTCACCAAAGATGTGTAGGTGACATAGTGGCAAAAAAGACCCGCTTCTTGAGAGAATTCATTTTAGCCACCCAATCTGCCCAAGCTTCCATGGCCAACTCCATGGCCCCAAGACCATCTAATTCTTCGCAAATGCTATTTTCTTCAGCACTCCATCTGCAGGAGTTGGAGATCTAATTAATATGTGCCCGTGCATTCAATTACTCAAATAACTCATTTTTTTCTAAACTGAAACCTGAATAGTTACTATAATTATTCTTACAACAGCTTAACTGGACCTTGCCTCCACCACAGGTATGTGTTGAAAACCAGTATATCAGCATGCTCCCATTTTGAGGCATGCTTAAGTACTGAATCTGGACGGATTATCCGTTCATCTAACCTGTGATTCACAGGGTCATCAGAATTAGATTCCACAAGAAGTGGAGCCCAGAGAAATTCCACGGTTGCATTGTACTCCTGCGAATGACATACATAACATATGAAGAACAATGCTAAGAGATATTCATATTAATCTATCTTTCAGCTAGTGTTGTCCTGCATTTGGCTATAGCCTACCGGAAACCACATCTTCCATATCCATTTATGTCCTATTTATGATTCAATACTTATTATGCTTGCATCCTTGAGAAATTGTTTGAAGATTTGTAAGGCAGATGATTTTCCCTGGATCATATATGAACTTAATGCTATATAATTTATTATCCAACTACAATCCTATCTTGGTCCGAACAAACGCTGAGTCAAGTTCCATAGTTTAGCAATAATCTCTTAGACTCTAAATTTGACTTACCTCCGCTCTGAAAATAGTAAGATGAGCATTTGGAGACATGGATCTTTTATCAGCAGGGATCACTGACTGTAGCAAACATACCATTGATATCCATTGCCCTCTATTTAATGAATCCCCTACAAACATTAGCCGTTTCCCTCTCAATTTCTCCCACATTTCATGCACATTCCATCTATACAAGGGAAAACGGCAACTCATGAACTCAGCATCAAACAAAAAGGTAACTCAAACATCAAATAAATTCTATACCATTCTTTTATTGTAGACTTTGATTGTACAATGGAAATCTAACAAACCTTAAAACATATTCCAACTATGCAGGGTAAAGTAACTTAACTTTAATTAAAACAGATTTTGTAGGGCATTTAGAATCTGCTTTTATGCCAACTCAACTTATACAAGGGAAAAAAATTAAAAAAATAAAAAATAAAAAAAAATCAAACAGTGAATTAGGAATTGGGGGTTTCTGTTTAGGTATAGCCAAAACAGCCATGAAAGCAATTACACCGACAAGAAAATGCTTAAGAGTAGAAACAACCATAAGAAAGAAAGAAAGATCTACCTCTTTAGATTGCAATCATTGGGCTGCCATCTCCAATATTGGTAACCCAAATCAGACCTCCCATGCTTGTGACAAGCCAGCTGGTCCGACATGTACGGACACTCTGGCTCCTTGTACAGCGGATATGAAGTGTTATCGAAAACCCATCTGCCGGAAAACACGTCACAGCTTTCCGAACGCTCTTTCCGGTTACCGGAGTTAGGTTCACCGTCAGCCCACGCAATCTTCCGGCCACTGTACTCTCTAGTGGAGTTGCATCTACTGAATCTATCCAAAACCTCTGAAAATTCATAAAACAGAATCAAACCCATCGCCGCAAATCAAACGAAAAGCTATGAAAACCCAATAAACAAGATGAAAAAAACTCTTAATAAAGAAAAGATTCAAGAGGCAGAATAGCCGATAAAAAAAAAAAAAGAAAAATCCCTAGTAAGTTGGAGTTATACCGGTAGCTCGATTCCCATGGTTTAGAAGATTAGGCTTTACATAAGTGATTGGAGTTCGTTGATGGTCATGAGCATGACCTGAGTTGTCTTCCTGAATTTGCAAAATGCTACGTTCATGGTGAAGGATTGTAACCACTATGAAGAGGATGAAGAACAATGTTAATAAAGGAAAATGGGTTTTCTTCCTTTGACTGTTCCACCTCTGCATCATGGAAGATCATGAATTTTTGCTTGCTCTGTGAGATTTGTGGGTCATTAAGAAACTAAAAACCATCGAAATGTAAGTGGCTTTAGATTATTCAAGCGAGACATCATGCATTAGGACAGGTTTTAGTGGTCTTTTATTGCAGCAAGTCTCAAGTATTATTGATTATTTGAAAAGTGATCTCGTACGGTGAGTACCATGGAGTCTGATGCATCCGCTACTATTAACTTATTCGAAAATTCTAATTGTCTTATTATTATGAAGCAATGGATGGCCATGATTAGCTGGATAATTAATTTTATTAGGCAGGTTGGCTGTAACTTTAATGTAGAGAAAGCTGGGGTTTGAAATGGGGCCTACTTAGTCTTACGATTTGATTGGTCTTCAGACAGTATCGGCTTTGACCGGTGATTGCAATTAACTGCAGCTGTTGATCTATCTCTTATCAATTTTTTTTTTGGAAATTTTTTTGGGTAAATGTTATAAGGTAACTTTTGGTTAAATTGAATTGAACTTTGTTATTTCTTATGGACAACAATTTATATGCAATTATTGATGTGATATGGTATAGCTGTCTATAAATGGATATTTAATAAATATTTTATTAAATTTATTAAATTTTGTTTTATTATTGTATGATGTATTTTATGATCGTAGATAATTAATTTTACATAATACATGATTAAATAGAAATAGTAAAAAATGAAGTGGTAAAACCGTTGTATGCAAGGATTTTTTTTTATTTTTTTATTTTTTGTCCGCAATCAAATTCAGATTTGATAAAGTGTGAAGCTAAAATATCCTTTCCTAATTTATCAGCTTAAAATTTCCTTATTTAGGGCACATGAAGATTGCCAAATAGGGAAAAAAAAAATCTTCTCTTTTCCTTACTATCCATTTTTTTTTAATTTTTTTCCTAAAAGACTAAATTGATACTTTATCATCTAGGCCGTTAAGTTGATGGATGTGCAATTTTTTAAAACCAATAATATTTAGTTCAATATTATGGGTCATTATCATTTATCAATTTGTTTTGCAATCGTAAATGACATTTAATTTAAGCATATATAATTCATGTAGGCTATCTGCATATCATATCGTTAATTTCAGGAAAACTTTAACTAAAAATCTTAGACAGTACTTTATTATTTTTTTTAACCAATCTGACACTTATGATCAATAGATTTTAGATTATGAATCTCCTAATTAGGTGCATTTAACAACTTATCCATCTTATAAAATGGGTTAGTCTTTCAATTCCTTCTTTTTAAACATTGGTTGATTTCCAATTAAGGAATTGTCATCGATGGAAAATATGAGCATAGAGCAACTCATTCCACACATCAGGAACCCCAGGGAGACACCAATGGATGCAATCTGCATAGCTGCTTGGATTTGATAATTGCTCATTGGTTAGTGGTTCCCACTGCTTCCTATAGATTGATGGATGGCCTTCTTTTCTGTACTCTGAGAGTTGTGTGATGTTTAGCATTTGTACATTTAGGCCCCTTGTGTTCAATTCATCCAACACTTTCTCCACTAAACGCATCATTTTGGGTTCTGATCCATTTCCCCAATAGCCCTCTTCTATAATTGGCTCTGTTTCTGTGTAACAATTTTCACCACTACCACCCCATTCTTCAGCTCTGCAATACACATGGCATATCATGTTTGCTTCCTCTAAAAATTTTTTTAATTTATTATTATTATTATTATTTGTTAATATCACAATCTGAGTTTGATCTGCTCATGTTGCATACTTTTAAAATAATTCACTAAACAAAATTTGTATAAATATATATATATATACACAATTATACTCATATCATATTAATTTAATTCATATAAATTTTATTTTGCCTTTGAAATAATCTAAAAACTGATAAATGAAGATCAAATTGTAAAACCAACACAATGTGAGTCTAGCTGTTATATATATATATATATATATAGAGAGAGAGAGGAAAGAATCATACGTTTGATGGGTGGGTGACATGCTAACAAAAAACAACTGGGTCTTGTTTCTATTAACATGAAATTCCAACCAATCTGACCATGTCTTGAGAGCCATCTCATACACCCTAAGCATCTCAACGTCTTTGTAAATTCCATCGGAGCTTTCAAAAGATCCCCACCTTCAATAATTGTCCACAAAGTCAAAATTGGTAGTTGCAACTACTTGAGGAAGTTGTATGTTTCAGAATCATAAAATTAATCAAAGACTATATTTTAATGTAAAAAATATTATACTTACAAGACATTCATTTTGGGTCTTTTCCACCAAAGATAGGAATTAAAAACAAGTATGTCTGCATCAGTCCAATGCCTGGCATGTTTTTCAATTGCTTGTACTCTTACTACCCGTTCTGGCAAACGGTGGCTCACTGGATTATCATTGTTTGATTCCACCAGTAATGGTGCCCAATAGAACTCAATTGAAGCATTGTATTCCTTTCATTGGATTTCCATCAACCATTATTAGCCTTGTTCTAAAACTTTATTAAGTAATTAAACTATACCAAATAGTAGTGTTTTTAAAGGTAAAACCGATCAACTAAACAACCTATTTAAGTTTCTAGTTTCTTAGAAGAAAATATCATTCATTAACCTCCATAGCTAATGTTTGACGAAGTGGTTCTCTTTAACAAAAAGGGTCTAATTTCATGAATTAAAACAAATTGTGGTTAGGAATAAGAAAGTAAGTAATAAGTAAAATTTAAAGCTATTAGAGAATTCAGCCTATAACTTTTTTGCAATTTTTAGACGAAAACTTTCAGGAGAGGTTGACGAAGTTCTTCTTACTACATGTTTTAGAAAGAAAAAATCTCGTGCTCTTGTGGGCCAAACTCAAACCAAGGCTCTAATTTTAGACCTAGCCCATTTTTCAATAACCCACTAAAATTGGAAACCCAAACTAAAGCTCAAAAGGGTTGGGGTTTGCAATAGTTCACAAGCATTTTAAGCTTTATTAAACAGCATAAAAAGAGTGAAAAGCGACTTACATGGGCCTTGAAGGTGTTCAAAGAGCCATTGGAGTGCATGGATTTGAAACCAGAAAGGATGACCGAGTCAAGCAAGCAAACCATTGAAACCCATTGGCCTCTATTCAACGAGTCCCCTACAAACATAAGCCTCTTGTTCCTTAGCCTCTCAAGCAACGCTGTGGCATTGAACCTAGCTTATTGATCAACACCAAACACGTTCCACAACAAAGCTCAAAAAAAACACATCCAAATAAACCACAATTCTTTTATATCTTCACCACCAACCCAAAATTCCAAAATCAAAAAGAAAAAATATATATCAGAAAAAAAAGAAGAAGAAGCAAAAATCCATGAAAAAAACAAATATAAATAATCAAAGCTAGCGTACATACCTAGGGAGGTCACATTGATGTGGTTGCCACCTCCAATTTCGATACCCAAAATCCTTCCTACCAAATTTCTCACAAGCCAATTGGTCCGACATGAAAGTGCATTCCTTTTCTTTGTAAAGAGGGTAAGAATGGTTGTCAAAAACCCATTGGCCAGAAAACAAATTGCACTTATGAATGGAGTCCTTCGAACCACCCATTGTTGAAGAAAGATCTTCCAAGAATTGTGCACCATTTTGGGTCAGATAAACAGCTCTGACGACAATGGCGGCGACAAGAAGGGCAAGGATGGATCGAAAGCTGTTTCTGATACCCCATGTTGCAGCAAGTATTGGGTTTTTCTTAGGCATTTGGTCCATTGGAAGTCTATGTGTGTTTGGGTTTTGTATATATGTATGTATATATATATATATATATGTGGGAATATTTGGCTTCTGTTATCTCCCTGTTGAAGCTAGCTTTCTGAGTAGTTGGTGAAAGAGTCATTTTCTGACATTGCTTTAACTGGATTACAAGGACCAATTTGGGGGGTTTGGTTTGCTGAAAGCAATAGATGGGATATTATTTGGTTTAATCGTATGTTCTTCTTAAATTGGCTTTGAAAATTGACCGCAATCGTTTTTTCTGTGGACCATATATTACCAATTTGATTAATTGTTTGTGCAGTAAATTGTAATACATTGGTCGGCTATTTCAAGTTATGGATGATATGATATGGGTAGGAGTTATAGAAGTGCTATATATTTTTTGTTGAAGTGCTGTTTTCCCTTGCTCAAGACATTACAACTATGAAATGTTATCCAAAAATATATCTAAGTTGTCAAATATTGGTCGTTAAGATTAACTGCCACTAAGCAATCTCTATTTATTATATTCAGTTTGCCTCCTAACTTTTTTTCATGTGAAAAAGTTTCATATATATGCGCTGAATATTAATTATTATGTGTATAAATAACTTCAGGGATTTATAATAAGAGAGATATTTTTGTCGATACAGAAGTTTTTTATTTTTGGAGGAAGATGCCGAATTAATTTGAATGAGAAGAACAATCTTTTTGATAGTTATATATGTATGCCAAAGTTTATTTATTTATTCATTTATTTTTTGGTAAATGCAAAAGAACTATATATGTTAGATGATGAACATGTGGAAATGGTTATTATAGTAATTGATCGACTTTAGCAGAGACCAAGTGAAATATTTTTGTTGGGTTTATATCCCAGCATAAATAATAAAGTAATTGGATCGGAAAGAATAAATGATATTAAAGTACTTGATCTAAAGGTTAGGGTGGTTGACATTTCCACATCCTTCTTCGTTGTCGTAAAGAAACCTCAATAACCCCTAACATATACACCATGGCGTCCACTATCATCTGCTTTGCCTTATTTTTCTCAACTCCATATACATACATGTGTATATATATATATATATGTATATGTATATACACCGGGGATTTCCGAACTTTAACAAGAAATGATTATGTAAGAAACTACTAAAGATAGCCCACTTTCCGTAAAGGTTTTAAATTTCAAATTTTCATTTTATTTAATAGTTAAATATTTATTATATAAATATTCCGATTTAACTAAATTAGGATTCCCTAGTTATATATACAAATAGAGTACTTTAATTTCTAATATTATTCTTTTGAAAACTATATATTTCAATTTATAATTGAATAAATGGTAATGTGATAAGTCATGTAGGTAACAAAATTTATTAATTATTGTCGCAGTCTTTTATTATAAACTACTGAAAAATATTTTGGAAAATTAAATATATAGAAGAAAGAAAAAATAATTTATAATGAAATATATGGTAATGCGATAAATCATGTAGGTAACAGAACTTATTGGTTATCGATGCGGTCTTTTATTATAAACTGAAAAGAAAGTTCTGGAAAATTAAATATATAGAAGACTTTAATTGAACCTGAAGACCCACTCATATTTATACTATTGCACGTAAATGTAAACTGGTAGAAGAATATACCGTTTGTTGGCCAACATGACAGTTTGCAGCCATCCCATGTCGTTTTATTTCCCTCTTCGTGATTCGCTTCCAAAAGCAATGTTGCTGACATTCCATTTTTTATTTATTTATTTTTTTCACTTTTTTTAATCTCTAAAAATATTTCCTTATTGGCCTTCTATATGCATCTCCCCTTTTTTATTTGTATGTTGATCAATCACTTGCCCCTTTTTAGTTTGTGTCTTGATCAATCACTTGCTATCTAAATTCAAGATATTTATTAAGGATACAGAAAAAAGCGTATGGATCCAGTCAAAAGTGAATTTAATGCATGTATAAAAGAAATTCATTTGAATTTGTTTGTAGAAATTCAGAAGAAATCTGACTAAGAAAATTAATTTCAGAATGAAAGAATAAAATTAGAATCCTTATTTACTGGGGGGAGAAGATATCATCCCCTTTGTTTGCCCAAAAATAGAAAAATAAAATAAAATAAAATTGTCACTAAATGTTTTAGTGATAACCAAATTTTCTAAAATTATCATTTACTACTAAAAAAATATATTAGCCACAGTGGTAATTGTAGCTAAAAGGTTATAATTTGTATCTAAATGCTTTTAGTCGTAATAAAAGCCCTTGTGGTGTTGTGGTCTCTTCTGTGGAATTAGTTTTTGTTACAAAATTGTCTGGCTAAAAGCACTTTTAGCTATAGTATCTTTTGTATTTAAAACTAATTCTTGTGTTAAGACCTTGGTGTTTTGGCTAAAAATAGTTTTAGTCACAGTAATCTATAGTGGCAAACCAATCCTTGGCTAATGCTCACTTTTTTTTATTAGTGTTTCGTGTTTTTACTAAACTATTCTTTCTTAAATTTTTTTGAAATATATATTATTCCTTTAAAATTGGATTAAATATATAAGGATAAATAATTATTATTGCAAAAAAGAAAAAGGATAAATAGTTATGGTGGGTGCTAACTTTCAATAAGTACCGTTTATGAAAAGAAAAAAAAAAAAAAAATCAGATCGACACATTTGTCTTTGCGACCCTACCAAAATTAATTTTATTTAAAAATAATAATTTGGCAACTAGTTTATTTAACGAATTATACTTTTTTTTTCATTTATATGATCAATTTGTTTCCAACATTCCATAGCCCTCCAACTATCAATTTCCCTCATGTCAAAAAAGGAATTTACTTTTCATGCACCATTCCCCTCTTTATCTTTCTCTTCGTCCTTTATTTTCCTCCCATCTCGGTTCATTAGATTCCCACAGTAGAATCAAACAGTAATAATAAAACTTGGTTTGGTAAAATATTGAAAGTAAAAAAATTTGAAAGAAAAAGAAAGAAATCTATAATACAATAAGAAAGAGAGGGGGATGAAACTTGAAAATTGAAAATCGAAAATGGGTGGCGTGAATTCATGGAAAAGTGAGAAATGCAAGGAAAGTTTTGAAAGAAAGGATCATTAAAAGCATGCCTCTTTCTCCCCCACTTGTTTGCCAACTTGCAAAAAAAATAAATAAAATAAAGGGTCTTATTCAAAACTCCCCCCAATTCAACCAATAGAGAGAGAGAGAGAGACGGCAAGTTGCAAAATTTTCTTTTGCCATCAAAAAAATTGATAGGCACAAAAAAACAAAACAATTAGCAACTTGCAAATATTTTTTTGCACCTTTTTCTAACACCTAACTTGTTTTTATCAAAACCGACCCTCAGGGCCTCTCAACTTGCAACTTGTCCATTCCCATCACGTTTTTTCACTTTTTTAATGCAACATGTTCTCAACCCCTCCCCACCACCACCCCCACCCCCAACCCCATGCATCTCTCTATTCTCCAAATATATATTTTCCATATTCATTATCTCACCTACTCAATTTCCTTTTATTATTTCAAATACCAAATTGCATTTATTCATTTATTTTTGTTTTTCAACCCTTTGGGATTCAGAATCTCCGAAGTTAAACCTTAAAATGGGGAGGGAAAAAAAAAAAGAAGCCTTTGTCTATGTTTTCATGAAAAACATTGGCATTTTTGTGATTGGACCTATAGAGCAAATATCTACGTGTTAGAATTTTTATATAATATGAAAACTAGAGTGATATATAGAAATTAAATTACTCTAAGCGTCCTGCATTTATACTTTGGGCTAGATTATTTTAAAACATCACTACTACACAGAATAGATGGATGTAATGCGCAAGAGATTGAGAGCGTGCAACATAAAAGCATAATTATTTCTGAGAGTTTGATGAGTTACTAACCCCATGTTCGGATGTTTTCCACCAAGTATATAATATTATTTTATTAGACACTATTTTTATATTCCAACATGCAATAGTTATTTAATTTAAACATTATATATACCTCCCTTGCAGATCACTTCACTGTATGTACATCTATGCCTCAATTTAAGGATATGTACAGTATTTACCAATCTATCTAACACATACTTATCATATTATTTTATACTAGAATACGTTTGAAATGTGGATTTCGATGAGTGGTAACAAAATCTTAAAAAGTATTATTGTTTATTTGGAAGTACTAATTAACGGGATCAATATAATAGAACTAAAATTTCATGTTTTTATCCAAACATGTGAGAATTCATTATTCTTTTCTCCTTTATTTGTTCTTTAATCTCTTTTTGAAAAGATGAATTAGAATTAAAGTGCGGCTTTACTACGTATAATTTTCCATGGGAAATGTAAACTCCCATAGCTGTTTTATTCCCATGAAGGTTCATAATTAAAAATTATATTTGTATAGCTTCGCAGGATGTTCATGTTCCAATGCCAAAGGAGAGTATACTTTTCTTAAAATATTATAAAAGAACTTGTCCAGAAATATATATATATATATATATACATATATTATGAAATAAAACAACAAGTGAATTTTCTATATTATTTACTTGGTGTCCAATCAAAACCTAATTCACGGTTGTCATTTTATATTGAAGCTAGCTTTGCCTTTAGTACTCGTATTTTTGATTCCATATTTACTATTCCGTTTAATCTAATTGGATTTTAAAGAAGAGAAAGAGGCGACGAAACCTTTAAATATTAAAAAAAAATGAAAAAGAAATAGGAGAAGAAGGAGAAACAAAACACAACAAAAAGCGGTGGCATTGGCAAAGGCAATACCATCGTCACAGACGCCTTAACTTCTGGACGACGACCTGCCCATTTTCACGTGCCAATCCATACGACATTATTCACTTTCTCCTTCTCTTCTTTTACTTTCTAATGACAAAAACGACTTGTCGGTTGTGATGTAATTCAGTGTACATGAACAAATAAATAATCATGTCCATAATTATAATGTTAAATGTTGAGAATTGAGACCATATAATATGCATGTCGGAAAATTCTTATATTATAATTTAATTACAACAATAAAAATAAAAACAAAAACAAAAAAATATAAAAACAATGAAGTACCATGGAAATTCAAATCTGGCTCTGTCGTTTTTCTTCAAGAGAAACTAGAAAATTCTTTTTTTTTTTTTTTTTTGGGGGAAAATTAGATGAAAATGGAGAATATGGGAAAGTACTCATTTGGATGATTTATTGCCAATGCGTCTGGCTTGATTCTCGGCGATCTGAGCAAGCGACTGTAAATTGCACCCAACAATGGTGTCCACGAACATACACGTGTCGTCCTTGCTGTTCCCCGGCGGTACATCCACCACATACGATTCCACAACGACGGTGCCGTTCCCAGAAGGAGACGCGTGGAGGGTAGTGACGGAGCGGTAGTTGGACAGACGGTGGTCCCCACCGACCATACTGAAGCTGATAACGTGACGCTCGTCGTCTAGGATCTCGAGCCTCTCCGTGCTGCTGTTAGCCGGCAAACCCGAGATGACGTGGACCTCACGGAGGGTACCCACATCGCCGTCGCCGACTATGACGTTGCAGCTCTTGACGAAGTGTTTGTACGCCTGCGGATTGTCGAACCGCCGGACCACCGACCAGACTGTGGAGACCGGAGCGGCGATCTCCTGGATCACAGCTGAGTAGCACTGGTTGGGTCCCACGTCGTGCGTGTGATGGCGAGCCACCGCCTCGGGCAGTGGGCTTCTCTTTCTTAGCTCCTTCTGGCACTGCATGACCGTGTTGGAACCTGTGGTGCTAGAGGTGGTGCTTGTTGTTGTTGTTGTGGTGGTGCTGTTGATTCGATGTACCAAAACCGAGGATCTTGGCGGGTTCGGTGGCATTTTTAAGATGCAAAAATTTTATGATTTTTTTGTAATTTTGAAGAAAAAAGAGAGAAAGAAAGGGGGTTTTGAGAATTGGGGTTTAAGTTAGTGTTGAGTTTGTATCTATATATATATATATATATCAACAAAAAAGAGAAGGTTGGGTTGGGTTAGTCACTTTCCAACTGCTCGGAGGTGGCTTTGGGTCTGGTCCGGGAGTTGTTGTTCTTATTTTTCTTCTCTCTTTCTGTGACTGAATTTATGCACACAGAGAGAGAGAGAGAGAGAGAGAGAGAGAGATGGGATCGGGTTTGAATAATCTGAAATTATAGAAAAAGAAAAAAACAGCAGAAATAAATAAAAAAAAAGGTTGATGAAAGTTCATGTGGGTGATAAATTAGTGCCAAGTTGGTGAGTGCGAAGTTACTAAAATACCCTTGGCAAATTAGATCACGAGTTGACCCTGCAAATTGTCGCTAAAAACACAGAGAAATCTTGTGGGGTCAATTCGATAGGTGGCTGGTTACTCTTGTGGAAATGGAGAGATTTTCGTTGATTTGGAAAATTGGAACAATGGAAGAGGGACCAAAATCACATGTTCTTATTTGATTTCTAAGTACCCCATTGGCTATTCCATATACGTACATATATATATATATATATGGATCTAATTTTTACTTGTAAACATTAACGTTGGTCCAATATATATTATGACATGTTGTTTGTCTAGAATCTGCATGACCACCCCGCGTGACTTGAAATTGACTGTTTTGTACTCCTCTATTCCTACTACAAACTAAAATTTTCTCTTTTTTTTTTTTTTTTTTTTTTTAATCCTAACCATGATAAATGATTTGGTAAATAAATTTTATAAACAATATATGTAGTATTAATGTTATTACAGTAACAATTTAACATAAAAATAAAAAGTATAGGTTTCAATATGGACTTTCTGTTTGGGAACATATAAACAAAATTCTGGAGTACACTGCATACTTTTTCCTAATTAAATGATGTAGAGATGATATAGATCTGAATTTGAAAACTATTTTTATATATAAATTTGGTAAATTACATTCGAGAATCATTTATGTGGTCCATCCGATAACAACTATACAACGGTGACTAGCGTGAAGAAAATTTCCTCTGATACCCAAGTTGCAAATATTTTACAAAAAAATAATTGAAATATATATGTATATATATATATATATATACATGGGAAAACTACAGTTTCAACGTTCTTCTTGATGATGATAGCTAGATAGGGGAAAAAGGAAGCTACGCATGCGGTACATGTGTGAACTATGAATAGTTGAAAGTTGAGAGTCATAGAGATTTTATAGTCATTTTAACACATGATCCCTTTGCATCTGCCCCAATGTATCGGTTTAGCTTTGGGTATCATTTGGCGACAAAACAAGAAAAGGGTTCATATATTCACAAGGAAATTGAGAAAATGGATTATCAAGTTGCCCTATGGCAGGTTCTAAAAAATAGCCTTGTTGAATGGGCAAAAAAAAAAAAAAAAAAAAAAAGGCTAAGAAAGCTTGGACCAAATTTCTTTTTATAACAAACAAAAATTTAATTAAATATGAGTTTATGAAGTTTTACCATTCCATACCGTGCCAGAGCAGCTGGTGTTTGGATATCCATTTTCTTCTTTATCACTTTTTTGTTAGCTTTAACGTGAATGAGGTGTGTGCTCTGACCGATCAGATCAGGGAGACCCAGAACTTAACTTTGACCCTCTATTGCACATGACTATGATACACAACATTTATGTGTACATGGTTATGGGCCCTACACCTTTGGCTGAGGGAGGGATTGTTGGGGGCTATTTCTTGTTAGGATTGATTTGATATGGACGTTCTTGATTCAGCCATCAAGATCATGACCATGCATAACCTCCTTCCTTGATGTTATCCATTTTATTTTTTCCCCTCGAATATTTCGAGCTTTCATCCACTTGGGGTCTTTTTTGTTTTGTTTGTTTTGTTTTATTTTATTTGAAACGGAAAATAAAAAAGAAGAAAAGACAAATGACAATCTTCTGATCAAACTCTCTTTTTTTCTTCTAGATTGATTCTCTCTGAACCCTCTCAAATTGGATTTAAAAAAAAAAAAAAAAAAAAAGGAAATTTGGTTGTTGTTACTGGTCGCGTTCTACTTGACATGCAAGTTGACATTTAAGATATGCACTATCAGGTTTACAAAGAACATGACCAATTCATTTCGCCAAAAAAGAACATGACTAATTCAAGTTTTTGGTAGAAATCAATTGGTATCTACTTTTATAATTATTTTTTGGAGAAATTATATATAGTACATTCTTTGTAGGTTGAAACTATTATATTTATAACATTTACAAACAAACCGACTTGTTGCAGATGTGTGATGGTGCGTCTTTAAGATATGAATATTCCACCTATGACCTTTTGACAGACCTCAAACTCAATGTTAAATCTTAACCGACACCCATGTAATAACCATTAAGAATTACTAATAAAGCAAAAACAACAAACGAGGATAAATTATAAAAAAAGATAGAAACTAAATTGAAGATCAATTCAATATAGCTAGTGTAAAAATCATTAAACATAGTAACTAAAACATTGTATAATTATACAAAAGTAACATTTCTTGTTTATCATACTTTAGACATATTATTAATAATTTATTGTTATCTAAACATATGTTTTGTGAAACAATAATAGAAAGTATTTTTCACTATAGGTTCAAATACTCTTAATATATAGAAAACCTATAAAGTAGATAAAAAAAAGCCCGCAAAGTAGACAAATAGGGAAAAAGATATACAGGAAAAACTAATAAATAAATGTCAAATAAGATAGATTGGTCTATCAAAAGGAAAAAAAAAAAAAAATCTAAACAAATACAACTAGGATTTGTGTAGGGTGAGTAGTGTTAATGAACTTTATTGACATTAGCTCCAAAATCCAATATTATTTTAATTAAATAGTAATAATTAATCATCACATTCCTACAATATTAGTGGACTAGGTACACAGAACTACAGAAGTAGTCTAGGTTCTAAGAAACTAAGTGCAAGAAATTAGTTCTATATCTCCTGCGAATAATCCTCTCTAGTACTCCGTGCATGATGCAAGGTTTCTGTGGTGTTCTGGATTCTGCTGATTGTCACAAAATCTATATTTTTTGCCTTTTGCTGCTATGGACGTCTATGAGCTAGCCACTGACCTTTTAACTCGGGGAAAGGCCATCATTCACTTATGTATATATTGCATGCCGTCATGGATTGTATACTTTATATATGTGTCTACAAAAGATCAACTATTTTTCACCCCCCCCCCCAAAAAAAAAAAAAAAAAAAAAAAGAAGAGAAAGACAGAAAAAGATCAGCTATCATTATCAAACAATATGTGGATTTTTTAAGATTTGAACCTTTTTCTATATGTAGCGGAGGACTAACAACGACGTCCCAACATTAATAGTTCATTTCTTTGTTCACTTATTTTGCTACATACAACCTTCCTTTTGGTATAACTGTGACAGTTTTTTTGGTTATACAACCCACGTTAAAATTAATTAAAAAGAAGATTTACAATGCTATTATAAGTTGTATTTGACCAGATGTTGTTTCAATAGATAAAGTTGATCCATGGTTTAAATGTCCATTTCATTATTTTTGGCAGCTTTTTTTTTTTTAATAAAAAAATGGATTGAAAAGGTAGAAATTAATGTATATATGTAATCCAGAATGATAAACTCATCTACATTAACTAATATACATTTATGTTTATAGTTCTATAAATATGATCAAGCTTTTTATACAAACAACGGTAGGACTTGAACCTTCATTATTTCATGCTTTGTTCATATAATTTGTGTATATATATGATCATAGTCCAATCTTTTTAACATGTGAAAAACGTGCTTTTTTTTTTTTTTGGGTAAATCTGAAAAACGTGCTTTCGAACCATTAAAATCAAGAATTAAGAATTATTATTTAACTAAGATGTAAAGAGAAAGATTATTTTTGTCTAAAATTTTATAAAACAAAAGAAAAAATAGAGATAAATTTGTCAAAATATTTCACACCAGTACTAAATAATCTGTAATTGTTGAAATAGAAAAGATTTAAAATTTAAAAATTAAAAAACTAGAGCTGATTATTCTATTTTGCAATGTACCCCAAAATAAATATTGCTTTACAAATATTTTACAAGGAAAAAAAAAAAAAGTAAATGCTGACATGGCGAATGTACAGCGGCAAACAATTTAGTTATGCCTATGACTATGACGATCTATCAGTCGAATTTACGAGGAAACCGGTCCCGACTAATATATTTCCATCTTTGTCCCTTAAACACGAAGAAAATCAAAATCGAATCGATCGGTGACCAATTTGTGCAGCGGAGGGGAGAGAGGGTTTTTTTTCCCTGTCCATCTCTCAGAGAAATTGGGCATTGGAAGAAGAAGAAGGAGAGAATAGGAATATGGATCAGATATTGAACAAAGTGGGTTCCTATTGGTTCAGCCAGAGGGCCAACAAGGAGATGAACTCCGTTGGCGATGACATCAATGTAAGCTCTTTTCCTCTCTCTCTCTCTCTTATCGGACTTTAATTCTAGTTTTTAATTTTTTTTTTTTTAAGCTTTCTAGTGTTAAATTCATTGGATTTGGAATCTTGACGTTTCGTTTCCGTCTCACAATTGGAGATTCGTTTATGTGCAAGCTGTAGATTCCTTCAATTAGGGTTTTTTATTTTTTATTTTTTATTTTTATTTTTTTGCATATGCAAATTAGGGAGGTTGCTTAGAATAGCGTAATTCGTGAATCAGTGCTATTAAATTACACTAAAATCGAAACAGATTAGGAATGTTTATAAATTTGGGATGTCAGCTCAATATCTACAGACCCCTATTTTGATTTCCACAATTACCAGATTAAGACAAATTCATCGAAGTGCTGTTGGTTTCTGGTTCTTCGCAGGATAAGTATGAAGGTGGTTTCTGGTCAACTGGTGCAAAACAGATGCTTGATAATTGACATTTTAGTGGCTATCTGTGAATTATTATTATTATCCATTTTTTTGGGCTTTAATTGGGATTTTGAGTATCATGTCCTAATGTTTGTATTATGTAAATAAATCAGTCAGTAGTTTACTTAGTTTGCTTTTGTAAGGTCTAAAAATTAAGTGTTTTCTTATAAACTTTTGAAGAAGATTCAGTTAAGCTAGATTTAATATCACAGAATTGTGTAAACGTATGTCCTTCATAAATTTCTCCTGCCTTTGCTCTCTATTCTGTTGCTTGATTTCTTTAACATGGTTTTGTATTGACCTCTTGTCCTTAATAACCAGTCACTGTCAAGCAGTAGTTTACTTAGTTTGCTTTTGTAACGTCTGAAAATTAAGTGTTTTCTTATAAACTTTTGAAGAAGATTCAGTTAAGCTAGATTTAATATCACAGAATTGTGTAAACGTATGTCCTTCATAAATTTCTCCTGCCTTTGCTCTCTATTCTGTTGCTTGATTTCTTTAACATGGTTTTGTATTGACCTCTTGTCCTTAATAACCAGTCACTGTCAAGCAGTAGTTTACTTAGTTTGCTTTTGTAAGGTCTGAAAATTAAGTGTTTTCTTATAAACTTTTGAAGAAGATTCAGTTAAGCTAGACTTAATATCACAGAATTGTGTAAACGTATGTCCTTCATAAATTTCTCCTGCCTTTGCTCTCTATTCTGTTGCTTGATCTCTTTAACATGGTTTTGTATTGACCTTTTGTCCTTAATAACCAGTCACTGTCAAGCAGTATTGAAGGAGGAGCCAAATGGATGGTGAATAAACTAAAAGGTTAGTTTCCAATTTATATAATTCCTTTTGTTTTAGTAGTATGCATGTTTAAAAAGCTCTTATATGCTAATTATATGATTAATTTGTGGGGGCATTGTTGCCTTTGGTTAAAGATATTTTCCTAATTTGTAGGGTGTATGAGTATAAAAATTGTTATCTTTTGTTACTTGCTCCATGATGCAACTTTTGCTCAAAAGAATGCAGCTTTATTCCCATGACCCTTTCAGGCCCCAATATCCTATGTTTCAAGTAAGTTTCTAATTTAGGAAGTTAGTATGTTGAAATTGTTGCAACAGGTTGGTAGGAAAGTTGCATCTGGTTCTTGCTACTAATTTTTTGGCAGTATACTTAATAGGTCTTGTCTTGTGGTTTTATTTGTAATGTGAAGCTGCCAAAAAACAAATTGTAACTGTTTGAGAAGTGGTTGTACTATTGGATCTTGCATTAACATAACCAATGCAATGGCAAGGTAATTGAAGTTAGTAATAGGGAAGGGTGGTGCTTTAATCATCTTTCTTTGGAATTGCCACATTATGATTGTCTTTACAACTGCAACCTTGATGGGTTTAGAGTAGCTGATTCCTTGAAGTTTTCTTCTTAGAGATATGCATGTATTCTGTTTTCTGGGCATCGATCTATAAAGTTGACAATTATTAAATTAAGAAAAAATAAGTTATCTCCAATTTTTCAAAACTATGTGTGCAATCTGTTTCCTTGATATATTTCTCTAGCAATATATGTCAATGAAGTATTATTTTCTCAGGAAAAATGCAAAAGCCATTGCCAGAGCTGTTGAAGGAATATGACTTGCCAGTTGGAATATTCCCTCGTGATGCTACGAATTATGAGTTTAATGAGGAGACAAGAAAGCTTACTGTCTTCATACATGAAGTATGTGAAGTTGGCTATAAGGATTCATCTGTCGTGCGGTTTTCTACTGTGGTAACTGGATATCTGGAGAAGGGAAAGCTATCTGACATAGAAGGAATGAAGACGAAGGTGATGATATGGGTAAAAGTTACCAACATATCATCTGAAGGATCGAAGGTTATTTTTACAGCTGGAATCAAGAAAGCCAGGAGTAGAGAGGCTTATGAGGTCCTTAGAGATGGTATTGGCGTTGACAAGTTTTAGAAGGATGTTTGTCAGATATGATATGCTTGTAAGCTACAACAGAAAAATATATTGTCTGATGTCTTGTCCTCCTTGATTGATTACTTATATGTAGAAAACACCTGTTGAATCAAATGTTCTTTTTGTGCATGTTTAAATGGTTATGAATGTAGTAAACTACGCTTTCTCAATAGTGTTATATTTTATTACAAATTAAAGCAGTAGAACCATTTTTCTGTACATATTATAAACTGCTAAAGATACAAATATGATTGAAAATTTGGACAAAGGGGATTGCTTCAGATGTTCCACTTTGAAAATGGCTGAACATTAACCCGAAAGTGTGAAGTGACGGAGCACATTTTTCAGAAGCATGAATCTATCCCATCCTTCCGTCCTCCTGGGCAAACAAGCTTGCACCATTACTGCTGACAGAAGTAAAACTCGAGAACCATTGTTATGCTGGAGCTTTGTCTTCGACTTATTCACTTTGATTTTGGTGTTTTAGAGACGAAAACAATTATTCGATCACTTTACTGATCTTTGCTGCCATCAAGTTGTTGAAAGAAGGTTTTTGAAGCTTCATAGGTGGACCAGCAAATTGCAGCTGCAGGTGCATGGAAAAGCATTCTGGGGATCCAACCTCTCATTAAGCCTTGATATCCATCTTTTGTCACTATGGTTCGAATGACATCCCGAATTGAGCAACTAGAAAATCTATCACAGCCACAGACTCCCTGGTGAATTAGATTAAGACCATGAGAAACAACATAGTGGTACAAAACAAATAGGCCCAAAACTATTTCAGATGACACAAATTAGTATAACACAAGTTCAAAATGCTAATTTCATCAACTTATCTTGATGTTCTTCATAACTATAGGAGGCCTACGTTGTAGTTTTATACTATATCAATTTGTTACCGTTAGACAATTTATATAAACAGTAAAGTAACCAAGGCGATTTTTCAAACCGTTGAAAAGGATGATGTTTTCCATTTAGGCTGTGGTGGAAAAAGGGACAGTAGTGGCTCATACTTTGACCTTTTTAACTTGTCCTTTTCCATGCTTTCTGTTCTTCCTTCATGCTTAAGCAATGAATTCCAACGAACAAAATACATCAACAGCAACCATATAAAGTTGTTACCTGGCATTGCAGCTGAGTTTTCACAACATCAAGTGGGGTGGTCAGGGCAGCAGCCAGAGCTCCGGCAGCTGCTCCGGCTGTAGCATGAACTATCAACCTCTCATCGTTCGCGCTCTCCGGCGAAACCTCCATTAAACCTCTCTTAGCAGCCTCATAGGTAGCGAAATGAACGGCCGTGAATGGAGCATTCATGAGGATGGTAGTTCTATACGAAGCATAGAAGGCTCCAATTCCCTCCTCCATCAACACCCTTTTCACGCAATCCCCAATACCCTTATAAGGACTGCTCTTCAACTGCAACCTCTGCTTCACCATATCCAAGGGAGTGATCACAGCATCACTCGCAACCGTCGCAAAAACTCCAGAGACTGCATGTGCTGCTGAATTGTTCGAATTTCCACCGGAGAAAACTTCCTTGAACCATTCATAGACCGAGAAGTAGACGGCGTGGGCAGGTCCTGCACCGAGACCCATTGCCCCTATTCCCCTATAGAGTCCAGCAGGACCTTCCAGCTTCAAAATGGAGCCAAGAGCTCGCCGGACGTTGATGGACTGAACAGAGCAAGACCCAACACCACCACCACCACCAAGGACTTGCATCCTGGTTTTGAGAGTGTCGACGGGAAACATGGCCATGTGCTCGACGGAGCCGGCAATTGATCCGGCAATCATGAATTGCCAGAACTTGAGGCCGTCGTGGGTGAGCGGGGAAACAGAGATCTCCGGGTGGAATTCGGGGGATTGTGAGATGAACGAAGGGGAAGCATCAGCTGCCATGGTGGTGGGTGGTGGAGGAGAGTGGAAGTGGGATTGCAGGATTTAAAAAGAGGGAGTGAATAATTGAGGGGGTGTGGATATCGCTATCGGATTGAGAATTTGAATGGGAACTGGGTTGTGGCGTGTGGCCATATATGAATTTTTGTGGTTTTGGGATGATATAAAGAGAATTGTTGTGGTGTGGGTGTGGATTGAGAGCGAAAGAGACTGAAATTTGAATATTTATAAGAAAAGAAAGAATCACAATTTGAGAGGAAGATATGGATATGTAAGATATTGGAGGAGCTTTTCATTGTTTTTTCCTTGATTTTAACTAAATTAGTTTTAGCAGGAAAGAGAGGGAAGACAATCCAAAAGAGATTTCAAAATGACAACATGTATATAATGGATGTGGTACCGGAAAACAAAACGTTCCAATCTTGAAAGAAACGGTCACTTAAATACATTCTGGGTCGTCGTCATGTATTTTCACTCTGAGCATGTTGCAGCGGTTGCATTTATATGCATATTACTTCACAGAATCAGAATTCAGAGCAGTCAGCAGTGTGATCCTACTATTCATTTACGTGATAGAAAAAAACAGCTCATAAATCTTGTACTTTCGATTTTCTTCGTTTTTACTGAATCATATTTCACTTTGTGCGAAAAATAAAGGCTTGACCTTCTTTATCTTTATCAACCGAGAAGAGTAAAATGCAATTGAAACTACTTTGAATAATATAAATTGGACAAATTTCCATACTTACGTCTCATATTTTTGGAAAATCACTATAAAGCTCTTCAAATAGATTCATTTGACATATGAGGTCTAAGTTAAGATATTTCAAAAATGTAAGATTTAATTGTAATTAGGATTAAATTGTAATGTTTTAAATGAAATTTTTTTTATATAACTTTTTGGGATTAATTACATTTTAATATTATTGACTTTTACGATTTAACTTTTCAATTTATTATATATTAGCTAAATTTTCAATTTTTGATAAATAAATTAGTAATAGATTCATAAGAAAAACGTACAGAAAGGTCTGTGAAAAAGAAAATTAGAATGTTGAATTTATTTGCCCAAAATTAAAGATAGACCAATTTAAAAATAAGGGATAATAACAACATACCTTCTAATTTAAAATTTTTGCAGGATGACTTATGTATTTTAGTTTTTTGCACAAACTTACCTTCTGATTATATTTTGCTTGTAGTTTATCTTTTATTAACTTTGAATAGGTAGTAAAACGCAAACTTAAAAAATGAGAAGATCAAAGCACCCTTGTTCATAAAAGAAAACAATTCCATTTAAAAATTGGAAAAACTCCAGTAAAACAATTAAAAAAAAAAAAAAACTCTCATACACGTATATCTTCTTCCAACTCTTCGTATATGTTTCGTTTACATCAAGTCACTAAAGTGCATAGACTTGTTTTTATGCACATATGTGCGGTGAAGACTCGGATAAAACTCCGACTTTGAATTCTTGGGGCATTTTTTGGGGCTTCTCCAACTATTCTCATTCTATCATGTCCTTGCACTCATGTGTTGCGTAGCACAGATAGAATGGTGGTTGCAAACGTGGTGACCAAATATTCTCTTAAAAATTGTTATTTTTTTTTTAAACTTCAAAGTTTAGTTATAAATCTCAGATTAATTTTTTTTAAGTTGATGAAATAGTTATTTTCCATTATCCAAAAATAAGAAAAACCCATGGACCTCTAATGGTGTTTCCCTGCTCGACAATTTTTTTTTTTTTTTTGGTTTTGGGGTCGTAGTCTATTCGACTGTTGATTGTAGGGTTTATGAAGGTTTCCTTGGAGACTTACTAATTTTTAAGTTGAATAATAAATTTTACTTCAAAGGGTGTTTTTGTCCTTTGATTAGACAATGTCGACTTTAATTATCCATTTGAAAGTGAAAAATGATAAATTGCAATAAAAATGGAATTAGAGAGGAAATACAATGGTGTTCATGTAAAAGTTTTAAATTAAGAAGTATTGTTATTGTAATTATTCCAAAAATCAAAGGCTCAAATAACAATTTTTTTAAAAATTTAAAAATCTAAATTGCTAATTTTTATAAATCAAAAATACCAAAATGCCATTGAACTTAATTAATTTCCGAAGGAGAAAACACCATCACCTATTACACTGAAAAACAACAAGTGAACCATCAGCTGCTTCACAAATAATAAATAAAAAATAAAATAAATAAAAATAAAACCATTAGCTTGAGGACACATGTGGGTATGAGACGAGTGGTATCCAGTATGGCTGGGTCGCCGTGAAAGTCTGCATCAACGACAATCGCTTTCACAATTTAATCAATGAAAAATAAATATCATAGAATGAATATCGGAGTAGAGGCGGGTACGTCCAGAATCCAAGCGGCCCAATTAGGCTTTTATTTATTTATTTTTTAAAAAGCTGGCTTCACTCTAATTTTTAGAATAACGTCCTTTCTCTGTCCTTATTCCGGTAGTCAAGATACTCTTTTAACTTTCAAGGGTCCCTCCTCTTCACCTTCATTCAGTATCACACAATTAACCTCAATTTCAAACATACTCACTCATCTTCAAAACATCAATTAGATTCCTTGCGTACATTATCATACTAACTCATCAACTTTTTTTTTTTTTTTTATAGTCAAATTTTGAATAAAAATATATAAACCCTAGAAAACATTAATTGTCCAGGAAAACAGTAATAAAAAAATTAATAATAAGGAAAAACAATGAAACATTGTTTGGTTTTTATGTCTTAAAAGGTTCACCGAGTAATCTAAATAAATCTCTTATATATTTTTTAGAGTACATATGTTTGATCAATATGAAATTTCTATTGTACATTTCAGTTTTTATGTATTGGGGGTGAGGGTTTTGAATTTAGATTATTGAAATTGGTTTTACATGCATGTTTCTAGAAGCCTTCACCATTTTAATATGCTCTCCAAATAAACAAATTCGTAATAACAAATACAATTGCTGTTGACTTAGAAACGGCACTTTTTACCTTGCCGTTTGCCTCTTATCATCTTCACTGTCGTTACTCCACCTTCATCAACGACATCAACGGTTTGAAGATTGGATTTTACCCACAAGACACACTCTAACGACACAATCTTCCACAGATATTTATTAATTTATTTATTGTTATTATTGTTCTTTTTGGCTGTCAAACGACATTTTTGCATATAGATTATTTGATTAATAATAGTTTGTCCACATCCACCAGGAAATTTACGGTGATGATAATGGCTGTGATTCAAAATGTATTTTATACCTAACTTTTTATTTTATTTTTTGGTAGCTGAATTTTTAAACCTTAGATGCATATATAGTATATATATTTATCTTTTTCTGGGCCCAATGTATCAAATTTTCAGTCCTCGAAGATTGAGGAATTCACCCACCGGCTTACAAAAACAAAAAGTAACTCTATTTCGTAGCTTTTATACTTCAGTTGAAGTGCTGTCCTTGTCGTTTAATTTATATTTCTCTCTCTCTCTCTCTCTATATATATATATATATATATTATTAATATTTTTGTGATTTTCCAAAAGGGCAACAAAAGCTCAATCCTTTTGTTTGCATTTAGATTAGAACAAATATCGTTTTAATAATTCAAGACATCTCTTGGTAAAAAGACATCTTTTGGGGATATCAATATAGTAAAATTATTGATTTTCCATACAAAAGTTTTCAGAGTAAATTCCTTCACCATAAATATAAAATAATATTTTTTTATTAATTACAACACTTATGGTTATGGTTGATACCACTTTTACACCCTTGGACCATATTACATTCTTTGCACTTTATCTCAATTATTTCTATTTTACATTGTTTCTCCATGCGATTTTGATGTAATTATATACTTTATTAGATAAATGTGATGAAATTAACAATGCAAAAACCTCATGCACCTCTATCTCTATCTATAAATCATAACACAAAATTGAATAATTGCTCTAAATGAATTAAAAAAAAAATACAAATGTAAAAGTTTGTGTTTTTTAATGACAAAAACAAAATTTATGATAGCTCATCGAGCAAAGTGTTTAAAAGGAATTAAGTTTATAGGCTTTAATTTTGATATCATGTTGGAACAAAAGATAGTGGGGGAAAAAAAAGTCAAGAGTTTGATCTAAAATACAATTAATTTAATACAGAGAATTTTAAAAATAAAAAGAGAATTTTAAAAATAAAAGCTAATTCAATTTCGCGTGCACTTGATTGGCAAACTAGTCTATCATACGGCAAGGCGTTTTGCGCAAGTTGGGTTGAATAACGAAACCCACATCCACAACACGTAAAGGTTTCAGTTTCGTTGTTTGTTCAATATGCCTTCTCTTTTCAAAAAAAAAAAAATAATAATAAAAAAAAATAAAAATAAAAATATGCCTTCTCTATCTTTACTGCTCAAAAATAAAATAAATATAAAATAAAGTTTATTTACTCTGTTAACTATTGTACTTAGTCTATGTTTCCACTTTGGTTTTTGATTTTTTTTTTTTCAGCTATTGGTGCACTTTGACCCTCCAATTATTATTATTATTATTATTATTATTATTTTAACCTTTTAGCAACTTTGATCCTACAATAATACACCTGTACTATACAAAAGTTTTATAGAATTATTTGATTTTGTAAAGCAGTTGTTTTTCGGTTTAGGTGCATTGTATGTTCCAAAAATAACAAAAATTAAAAATTAAAAGTTTAAAAACCAAACTGTTGAAGTGTAAATATAAATAGATTAAATTACTATTATGGGCAAAATTGTGCTATCATTTACAATTCTCAAACTTATATGATTTTTACGATTTCACAATTATACTCACCCACCAAATGAGAAACAATTTTATACACCATAGCATTTTGTATAGATAAAATTTAGGGACCAATAGAGTTCAAAACCAATAAAATAAAACTTTTATACAATTGTCAATAGATACAAGAGAGTAGGCAATGATTTCAATAGTCGAGCGATTGAGAAAATAATTTTGGAGGAAGACAAACATTTTGGGACACTAAGATTGCAACGTGGAACCGAAACTTCTGGCAAAGACTTTTCAGGAAAATAGTAATAGATAAGCCCACGAGCTCACCACACGCTTATACACGTGTTCCGATTTCGACCGTTCAAAACTACACTGATCCAACGCTTCTTATTAAAAGACGACCCAGCTGGATTTCTTCCTTTTTCCTTTATATGGTCATCCATAACTTCATGCCCATTTTTGTCTCTCAAACTTTTTCCATCGCTTACCTTGTTTCTTCAAATCTATTCTCTTCTGCGTTTTCCCACAGAAATCTTCGTTTGAAGCAAAATGTTTGTGAAACCCAATTCTTCGTTTTCATTCTCAACCATGCAAAGGGATGGTTTTGGCATCCCCTTCTTTGGCTTGACTTCCCAACAGGGAACTAGAAGCACAAAGTTTCTGGCCTCTGCTTCCAAGGAACCAGAGACCTTGTCACTGGAGAGTGTAATATTCCGGCCATTTGAAGAGCTCAAGAAAGACGATCTTGTTGTTCCGGTGAACCCTCATCTTTCACTCGCTCGCCAGTTTTATTCTGAAGACTGTGAAGCCGCAGTCAACGAGCAGATTAAGTCTGTATTTCCATTCTTTATATCAGTTAGACTTGCTCTGTTTGTGTTTGTGTTACATATATGTATATGTTTCTATGTTATGGTCCCCATTTTTTTTTTTCCTGAATTTTCTCATAATATGGTTTTTAGTTTGCTTCTGATGTCTCTATATATATATATATATATATATCAAGATCTTATAATATGGTTTGTTTTTTTTGTTTTTTTTTTTTGGAAATTACAAAATTTGTTGTTCTAATTTCTTTTTTACCTTTCTTGTGTTACAGTGTGGAATATAACGTGTCATATGTGTACCACGCCTTGTTTGCATACTTTGACAGAGACAACATTGCTCTTAAGGGCCTTGCCAAGTAACCCACCAGAACCCCAATTTTTCACCTCCTCAACATGGTTATTTTTTTTTTGGCGGTACAGTAACATAATTGTTGGTATTGTTGAAATCAGGTTCTTTAAGGAGTCGAGTGAAGAAGAAAGAGAACATGCTGAAAAGCTTATCAAATATCAGGCATTTTATTTCTTTTAACCCTTTTTTTTTTTTTTTCATTGAAATGAAATACTCATCATAAAACATGAATTTTATAAGTTAAGTCGTTTTGGAGTTTTAAGTGGAGATTTCTAATATATAGTTGTTACTTTGTGATATAGAATATTCGCGGAGGAAAAGTAAAACTCCACCCTCTTATAAGTCCTCAATCTGAATTCGAGCATGCAGAGAAGGGGGATGCATTATTTGGTTAGTGTGTTAACTTTGTGTGCCTTAGGATTTATTTATTTATTTATTCAAGGCAATATCTGTGCAGTCTTTTTTCCTAAATATTACGCATGTCCTCGGTTTATTTCAGTGAAGTTAAGCTGAATTATATATTTTCATGCTTTTGTAGTATCATTACGATGCCGAATTCAGCTTTTCCATTTTTGAAGAAAAACAGCTTCTTTGGGCTTAATTAACCTTAAGTTATATACTGTCCTGCTTTGAGCAGTATCTAAAACTTCTATCTTTTAAAGCAAACTAACTATTAGTTTCTTGATGCAGCTATGGAGCTAGCATTGTCACTGGAGAAGTTAACGAACGAAAAACTACTGAACTTGCATAGCGTAATACATCTTTACCTTCTGAATTCCGTTTTGAGTACCTTTTATTTATTTATTTATTTTTGAATGTAGGAAACCCATATTAGTGAAGCTAATGGTGGTTTGACTCTTTGATGGTCCTTTTTTGATTTGTTGCTTAATTTATGATTGTACTCATTTTGAATAATACTTGCTGTATTTTTGAGTAACATCAGGTGGCAGAGAGGAACAGTGATCCCCAATTGGCAGACTTTATTGAGAGCGAGTTCCTAACTGAGCAGGTGAACTCAAAGACTTGTTTGAAGAACCATTAGAATTGTTAGACAATTTGCCTATAGGTCATGTTTATTTAATAGGAAAAGCAGAATGACACACAAATCAGTTTTTTTTTTTTTTTTTTTTTTTCCCTTAATTTGTCTTAGTTTCTAAAGCACATCCTATTTATGCCCCCTATTGTTTTATCCATTTTTATTCTATCAGTGATGTTTTCAAATTGAACAAATACGAATAAAAACAAAGAGAACAAGAACAAGAACAAGATAAAAAATACAACATTTTTTTTTTTTGTTTTTTTAAGAAAATGCATTTTATAAAGACAATTGGATTGCTTCTTCTAAGTCAATAGTGAAATTTGACAGGAAAACCCTTTTTGAAGTACAAAATAATTCCCTTTTTTTTTTTTTTTTTTAATTTTTGAAAATTTTTTTGAGCAGGTTGAGGCAATCAAGAAGATAGCGGAATATGTATCTCAATTGAGGCTCGTTGGAAAAGGCCATGGTATGAATCAGATTTCAATCAAATTTCAGCTCTCAAATTCATTTGATTTTTACCATTGAAGGCTTCTTGCTATTCTGTACCTGTTCTTCGTTCTCGCACTTCAACTTGTTGACTCTTAAGGGTGAATTTTGTTGATTGCAGGAGTGTGGCACTTTGATCAGAAGCTCCTCCAGGAAGAAAATGCTGCATGATGAAGATTTTCATCTTTCAAAGCGTATGCTATTTCATGCTTTTCTAACGTCAATATATATGTAGAAATTTGTATTAGCAGTACTACCGTGCAGTTAAAGTGTTTTTTATGTTGAAATTCATGGAGGTTAGGAAACTGTCTCTGTAGAATATTATGAATATTTAAATTAAAAAAAAATATAATCATAATAAAGTTTCTTTTGGGTGTATATTTGAATCATGGGACAGTGGTCTTGAGCATATAAGTGAAGGTTTTTTTGGAGTAAATGATATTCTCAAACAACTCTTTTCCACAGTCTCTGCTTGGACGATCACTCTTTTCTTCTTGGACGATCACTCTTTTCTTATACAATGATTCTTCGAATTTCAAACTAAAAAAACGAAAAAGAAAAAACAAGAAACTCTTCTCCTAGAGTACTAGCAACAGTGTCAAAATTCTTGCACTTTAAAAACTTACTAAATTTGCATAGTTTTATTATTATTTTTTTTCAAAAAATAAAAAAGTTCACTTGTATTAATGAGAGAGAAAAAATACATCAGCATCTAAACGTCACTTGGACTTGAGCCAAGCATGATGTTCTTCTAACCAAATATAAGGGGTACAAGTACTCACTATTTAAAGCAAAACGCACCTAAGAATGGGCCACAAAATTAGCCTTACGCCGAGAGAAGCTGCAGGTGAAAGACGAGTGATTTCTCAGTCTTGTTTCATTATTCTGCCACTAGTGTGACTCATGCGAACATGAAGCAGAGAAACCGCTTGCACAGAATCTTTTTTGATAAAATATTATCCGTTTGAAAACCACAAACCATGCAAAATTAAAAGCCTCACTATTATCCCCCAAAAAAAAAAAAAAAAATGTTACAAGCCTCACCAATAGCAATTAATCCGTAGCCAATGGAAAAGCTTGCTTTAGGAATTGGTTCAGACATGCCCACCATCCATTCATCGGAGTATCGGATGTATAGCAATTACAATTCTGACACCTGAAACCATTAAGCTACAAAGTTCAAAATTTCACCCGGCAGGGGGTTTTTCTTTTTTGGACTGGTATTAGGGAAACGCAGGGATAAAAAGAAGAGTGAATGGAAAAAGAAAAGGAAAAAAAAAAAAAAGTTTTCTTATGTTTGGTTAGATGAGGAAATGAACAGGGAAAAAATGGTTTTTGTTACTAAATTTTTTCTTTTGTTTGGTTGTTGAGGCTGACAGAAACACAAGGAATTTTTTTTTTTTTTTTTTTTCTCTCTCTCATTGTCCAGTTTGTTAGTTTTCTATATAGCTTTTAATTTCTAATGTTCCTGGTCGAGACTTAGGAACGCCTGAATAGGTTTATGATGCGGGATATGCCCAGATGGGTTTGGGATTTAAAAACGTTAAGAGGGGTTTGGAATTCAGCCACACAGTACCTGAATTTGAAACAAACGAACTTGATCGGGGCCCAGAATGCCTAAACGGGGACCTGGATCCAAGAACAGCTGGGCGGGATCTAGTTCAGGGACCGCTTAAACTGGATGTGGATTTGGAATCGCCAGAACTGGACTGGGATCTGGAATTTTACATGAACGAGCCTGATACAGGGAAATGCCTGAACTGGCCTGGAATTAGGTACCACAAAACGGGCTTAGGATTTGAGATTGCCTGAGCTGGATTAAGGTCCAGGATTGCTCAAATGGGTTGGGGACATGGGAATATCGAAACAGGCCAGGGATCTGTGAGAGACCAAACGAGCATAGAATACTGGAACTCCTGAATGGGCCAAGAACCCAGGAACACCCAAATTGAACCGAGATCAGGTAACGCTCGAATGGTTGTATGGGACCCACAAACGCCAGAACAATTTCGGCCCGGGGATATGAAAATGGTCAAACAAGTTCGCAAAAAGAGCTTATTTGGTATTGCAGGACTATACTATATTAAATTAAATCTGTTGTACTGAATTGAACGGTAATGTATTGTGTTAATATTATATAACATTTTGGTAAAGGATATCACTCTATTGTAGTATTTTTTTATTGTTCAAAAAATCAAACTAAGCGAATCGGTATTATTATGTATGCATTTTTTTTTTACTATATTAAATAAATTATCCAAAATTAAATTATATGAAGAAAACAAACAAATAATATTTAATCAAATACTATATTTTAAAATTTTAGTACAACAAAAAATATTTTGTAAATGCAATATTTATAACATAAACTATTTTAAAACTTGGGTAATATATTAGAATGAAGACTTTTTTTTTTAAATGAATAAATTATCTAACTTATAATCTATTCAAAATCCTTCAATATTCCGTGTATTTGAATTCATGTTCTCATGGATTTCATGTTCTCATGGATAATGAAGCTATCCACTTCGTCATTAGAACAAAAACTTCATACATGAGAAAATAACAATAGCTTGTTATTGATACCTTTTGATATAAAATTAAAATTTAGAAAAAAAATCAATTGCTACAAATAAATTTGGGAAAAAATAAATAAAAATATAATTAGTCAGCAGAAAAAAAAAATAAAGAAGAAAAGGTTAAAGAAATAAAAGTGTTTCTTTGGGCTAAAAAGAGAAAGTGAGAAATAAAATGAGAAAATGAAAAAAAAAATAAATAAAAACAAAAAATAAATAAAAAAATAAAAAATGTGCTGGAGTTCGTGAACATCCAGCCAATATATATATATATATATATATATCCAATAAAGAAGAAGAAGACGAAGAGAAGGAAAGAAGGGTTAGCTGGGTGAAATAGAAATAGATGTGGACGGCTGGCATCTTCCATGGCAGAGACGGGAGCAGCCTTAGGGCCTTATCTGACCATACATGTTTGGTTAAGGCTACCCATCCTTATGGTGGTTCTCTAACCCAATTGTTTTTTTTTTTTTTTTTTTTTACTTTTTTCTTTTTCTTTTCTTATCAGACAAGTTTAGCTTAATGGATTTGTGTGCGTGCGTGTGTGTGTATATATATATATATATATATATATGTGCCCTTCACATTTATAAACCTTTTCTCTTTTTTTAGACTAAAAATTATTAGAACGGACAAAAAAATGTGGATCCCAGTTGCTGGTGGGGAGACTTTCTTGTACAAGTTAAATAGTAATAAATATTTTGTCTATTAGAGCAGACTTTTACAAACTAATAAAATTAGCATAACATTCACATACATCAATCTGTAAAACGATCATAACCATATTGGAGGTTGGCGGCTCACCATTAGATTTGATTCTACATATGTTCAAAACTCAAAGCCACAAAATAATCAACAATACCAAAATTTTCATTTTTAAATCCAAAAACAACAATGCAAGATAATAAAAAAAGAGATTATCCCGGTGCATGAGTAAAAGACAGAAGGCGCTGCCTTTACCAATAGCGGCTCCATTGGAAGAGGATCTTGGACCTTCCAAGTTAAGTACTGGTGCCCATAGTGGTGAGGGCATCGCGTGTACATACACACACAAAATAAAAAAATAAATATAAAAGACCTCTCTTCCTATCTGCATAATAAGCCAAATTTGAAATAAGGTAAAAGGCCAAAATGCAATTGAAGGCAAGAACAAAGATTTAGAATAAAAAGGGAAACAAATTTAAAAAAAAAAAAAAGATGAATGATAATAGGATGATATGCAGAGGTGTACCAAAAAAATAAAGAATGAAAACAAAGAAAATAGAGTGTTTGACCCAAAAAAAAAAAAAAAAAGAGAAAAAAAAAAACAAAGAATGAAGTGCCTCAATCAGCCAAAATTACCTGCGAATCAGAGCACTACCACGCAGGCTGATGAAAATCCTAAAAATCAACCACCACTAGGTTTGAAGGTAAAGCATTTTTAATTTAAAATACACTTTTTTTGAAAAAAAAAAAAAAAAAAGGTAAAATACTTTGTTTTCTTCTCAAAATGACAGTGAAAGTAGTAGATGTAGTTAATTTGTACAAACTTAAAGGGCAAAATATATCAGATATAAATTATACAACTTAATATTTCATTTTTGCTATAAATGCAAGTACGTTTGGTATCGTAGGTATGTCAGGTAAAATACATTTAACAAACCATAGCAATATGATTAGATGTTATCCGATGTAATCCATTTAATATACCCTCGATACCGAAGTCGTGCTCAGGTTTTATAGGAAATTTTTTTAATATGTATATGTGTATATATATATATATAGATATATTTGATTCATACAGTTAAATCCTACTAGAAAAACTCAATACAAAACAAATCACATGTGAAATTTGCAAAATCCAAACGGTATTAATAGTTTCGAAGGGCACATCTCTTGAACATTGCAGCTTTTAAAACTTTATAAATATAGGTATACTTAATTTTGCTACAATATGCTCTTTCAAAATAAGAAAATTTGCTACAACATGCCAACATGCCCACATTATGGTAGTAGTGTATTTATTGGGCATTGTCCACCGTAATGTGTCCACGTATGATAATAGAATTATATATATTCTATATGCATGTATGTATATATATATACTCGAATTATATATATTCTATATGTATGTATATATATATATATATAGCCAGACTTAGGTACGGTCCTATTGCACATATTCCTTTCTTCTTCTTTTTTAATAAAACAATCCAATGAAATAATATCAATTCATCAATTACTAAAATTTTAATTGGCGAATTTGATGAGTGTAGAATTATCTCTTTAATTTATTGTTTAGTGAAATTATAAGCATTATTTTTAATTTATAACTTATGTAATATCATATATAAAATTAGTAAATTACTATAATTATTTTCGTTGAAAATATATGCTAATTAAATTTAAAGCATTTTGGAGATATACTTCAAGAGAAAATCAATATGAAATTTCATTGTGGATAAAATTTAAATACATTGGATAAAAAAATTTGTTAGTTACTTTAAGTTATTTTTATATTTTATTATTTTTATATTAGAAAAGAAAATTTAAACTCAAAATCATTGTTGGAAGAAATAGTACATGCATAAGAACTTATATTTTATCATTGATGTTTAAGATTTCCGCTTTCTTTAATTAAAAAAATTACCTAATGCCGTCCCTGAAAATATTTTCTAGATCTACCACTATATATTGGCTTGAATAAGTTGCAGTAAGATTTTTCCTGGTGGTGGTTCTATATTTATATACATAGAGATATTTGCCAAAGAAAAATAAAAATGCATGTAGACGCTTGGAAGAAATACAAATGAACGTGTTCAACGTATATAAATACATGCATACTCATATTTTTTTCGATCAACATTTTTCTGTTCTTTTAAATTGGCCGTTATGGTAACTGGTTATTAAAATATATTTTGTTCCATATATGTGTAAAAAAAATGGGCTAGGTAAGCTTGGACCAAATTTCTTCTTAAAAATATCACACACCGTGCGCACATTCATTTGTATTTCATCCATGCATGTGTATGCACTCATTTTTCTGCCTTTTTTTTTTTTTTTTTTTTTTGTTTCCTTTTTGGCCAGCAAATTGACCTAGACAGAAAAAAAGTTGCTTTGTCATCTTGTTGCGTACTTGATTCAAACACCTAGCAGAAAATATTGCTTTGTAATCTTGTTGGGATACTTGGATTTATTCCACCAAAAACCAATCCATGAAAATTTTTACTGCAATTTGTTCGAGCGCGCGCACACACACACACACTCATATATATATATATATATATAAAGTTGCATTGTCATCTTGTTGCGATACTTGAATTTATTCCACCGAAAACAGGAATGGAATCGATTGTAGCTCAACCTAATAGATTTTATTGAGTGATTTATGAATAAAAATAAAAAATAAAAAGTACCATCCGAAAGGACCACAACTTCTTACTCAAAGACTCTAAATCCCACCCCCCAAAAAAGAAAAAAGGGTCAGGATTTGGGGATGTTACAAAGGTCAAAACAGGAATGGAACGGTCCCATTAGTGGAAGTTCACAGGAAAAAAATTGCTTTGTCATCTTGTGCGTACTTGGATTCAAACACCTAGCAGAAAAAATTGCATGCATTTACCTCCCTGTGTGGGTCTACAAGTCACGTGAGCATGTGTTAGCAAAAAAATAAATAAATAAATAAATAAATTGGGAAGACAAATATCCACAACTATTAATACAATTAAAAAAAGTGAGAAGAATATACATGTGAAATAGATACGGTATAATATACTCTTACACCATTAATCTCATATCTTTATCATTTTTTGACGAAATCTAACATATAATATAATGTTGGAAAGCATTCGATTTCTATTACATTGGATAAAAAAATTGTTAGTTATTTTTAATTTTTATATTTTATCATTTTTTATATTAAAAAAGAATTTAACCTCAAAATCATTGTTGGAAGAAGTACTATATGCATAAGAACATATATTTTATCTTTGATGCTTAAGATTTCAGCTTTTTGTAATGAAAAAAATTACCTCATGCCGTCCCTGAAAATATTTTCTAGATCTGCCACTATATATATTTATATGCTTGAATAAATTGCAGTAAGATTTTTCCGTGTGGTGGTTCTTTATTTATATACATATAGATATTTACCAAAGAAAAATAAAAATGCAGGTGGACGCGTGGGAAAAATGTGGAAAAAAATATAAATGAATGTTTACAGCATAATGCCTATGATATTAACTGATATTAACCGGAGGCATGTTTTTTTATTCAGCAAAAAGGATATCTGAGACAGGATTTCAGCAAAAAGCGAAAAGAAAGAGATATCTGAGCCAGGAAAAACAACAACCGGCTGGGACTAGGACTGGCGGACCCCACAGGCAGAATATATTTAATAATTAACTTAAACATTACGTATCTTTGTCGTTTGCGGGAGAACAATGACTCGAACATTAGGCGTCTTTTATATCCTTTTGTTAATTTTTAATTTTTAGCTTCTAATATACTTTCAATTTTGTAATTACTAGAAAATTGAAATGTATATTTTTTATTTTTTCCGTAATTTCCTTTTCTAGTTTTGAGAAATAAAAATTCATTGCCTTACTCAATTTTATCCCCAAAAAAAAAAAAAAAAAAATTCATGCAAGAGATCACTTGGTATCCCACAATTGAGTTTTGTGGATAAAGAAATTAATGATTTTGGACATAAAATGGTTGAGCATAAAAAAGGGTTTACCAATTAATTAGAACATCTATTCGCCAGAAAAAAAAAATGATGCTGCAGAAAAGGGGAAAATAAAATAAAATTATATACATCCGTTACTTAGCATCGTCTTCTAGATTTCTTATTATAATGTAATCAACAATATCCCTATCTACTTCTCTTCGACGGCTCGATCCCGGATTTCAATCCTCCGACCACCCAGATTCTCAGACGGCGCGTACAATTCACTCTAAAACCACATTTCATGAACCCTACTTTTGACACTCATATATGTGCATCATTTTTTGACGAAATTTAACATGGAATATATACTGTTAAAAAGCTCTCGATTTCTACTTCAATGATATATCAATTTCCACATCTAATAATTCAGTGTAAATGAAAATATCGATCGCCAAATTTGCTGTTTGTTAAGCTTTCCAGAAAATTCGATATCATCATATCTTGCAGAAAACGACGTATTTAATCACGAAATTGTTATAGAAGCATAAAAGAATATACATGTGAAAATTTATATGAGAATTATTAAAATTTTCCATTGAAACCCATTTTTTCATAACCAAAGTCCGTTTCATAAACCACACTCATATCTTTATCATTTCATGATGAAATCTAACATATAATATACAGTTGGAAAGCATTTGATTTCTATTTCATACAGATATCAATTCCCGCGTCTAATATCACAGTGTAAATCAAAATGTCCAAGACCAAATCTGCTATCCGATAGCTTTCCAGAAAACTTGAGATCATCATATCTGGCAAAGTACGAAGTAGTTAGTGACGAAATTGATTTAGGCAATCAAGTACAGAAACGACCATGCCCTGTACCTGTGATAATTTATGGTCTAATATAAAGTGCATGAAAAGTTGCCATTAAAGGGTCCTCACTTTGAAATTATGGAAGATATGAATTTAGATGCAGAGAGATAGGGAGGGTGAGAAATACACCTTACTCTAAATACGTCCACTGTTTTCTACTTCTCTTCCTTCGGTTCCAGACCCATGCCTACCTGTGAAGTCCAACCGCACCACCACTGCACCGACAGTGTGAAGACTGCTCAGCCACCATTGTTGACAATGGTTGCTGCAATTAACACCGAAAATGGTTTGTTCAACAATTGTGGGCACCTGTCAGAAGAAGTTGAAATGGAGGACATGCTCCGAATTTGTAAGCCTATAAATAGGCTCCATCTCGTTGCATGCAAGCCAAGCCAAGGGAGCAAGCTCAATATCATCCCAAGTGAGGAGTATTGAGAGTAAACTCCGAGAGAGAGAGTGTTTAAGTTCCAGAGAGAGCTTAAGAGAAGAGTGAGTAATTCCAAAGAGAATTTGACAGTGTAGAGAGAGGTTCCACGTGAGAATTCTCTACGGGAGAAGTTTTTATTTTTGTATTCTATTTCCAAGAGAGTAATAGAATTCTTTTTATTTTTCTTCTCATATTTCTTCTCTAAAGTGGTCAGAGAACCACAACAAGTGGTATCAGAGCTCCAGGTCGAAAGCTTGGGTTCAAAATTTGAAGAAACAGAGCCTCTGTTCTTCAAATTGGTGTTTCAAAAAGTTGCTCAAATAATTAATTTGACAATACCAGGTGAAAGTACTTGACGAGACGAGAACAACCAAGTTCGTCGGAGAGAAACGCAGAGCATAACGCGCCCACACGCGCCATTTGAAATTTTGCTGCAGAAGATGACGCGCCTCACGCGCACCACGCGCCATCTGGAGGTTGAAGACGACCACGTCAACAGACACATCATCGCACTCAGCCACGTCATCTGCCACGCGACCCGACACGTTGTCAGTCAGGCAATCGCCACATCATCTGCCACGTGTTGACACGTCAACACAATCTGCCACGTCATCAGAAGTTTTTGAAATTACAGAACAGCCCCTGAATTATTGGAAATTACAGATTGACCCATGTAGTTTCTGTATTTACAGGTTGACCCATAATTTTTGTGAAATTATATTTTTGCCCCAAAATTCTAGTAATTATATTTTGACCCTGGAAGAGTCAAGTCCACCATTTTTGGCCGTTCTGGACACAACGGTTAACTTCATTTTGCCAAATTCGGCTCCATTTTCGGTCAAGCCATAATGTCAATGGAAGAATCATTTTCGGAAGCTATGGTTAAGCTCACTGCCACAAATTATACATTTTGGAGACCTCGAATGGAAGATCTCCTCAATTGTAAGGATCTGTTTGATCCTATAGAAGCTAAAGGAGAAAACCCCGATCCCAGCAAAGAAGTAGAATGGAAGAAATTAAACAAGAAAACGATTGGTCAGATCAGGCAATGGATCGACCACAGTGTCTTCCATCATGTAGCAAAGGAAACAGATGCATATGCCCTTTGGACAAAATTGGAGGACATGTACTAGGCTAAGACTGCTCGAAACAAAGCCCTGTTGCTTAAGCGATTGGTAAATCAAAAATTACAGAGTGGAAGTTCTGTAGCCGAGCATACCAGTGAGTTTCAGAGCTTGGTAAATCAACTATTTGCTGTGGATTACCAACTAGGGGATGAGGACCAGGCCTTCCTACTTCTAAGCTCTCTTCCAAACAGTTGGGAGATATTGGTAGTCTCTCTCAGCAATTCGGCCCCAAATGGCAAACTTACTATGTCTATGGTTAAAGATGCCCTATTTAATGAAGAGGCCAGGAGAAAGGACATTGGCATGGATCAGTCACATGCCCTCATCACAGAGAGAGGAAGACAGCAAAGAGATGGTCGAGATAGGGGGAGAGGCAGGAGCAAGAGTAGATGTCAGGACCCGTCCAGAATTCCTTTCCCCGGAACCCTAGACAAGCCCTGATCCCAGGGAAACCCTACCGGACCCTCCAATGGAAAATCCGGCAGAGCCTCCCCTAAGGGATTGACTTACCACAAATTACCTGCACTGAAAACACACTTCTATACTCATCCCCTTATTCCTCCCACAAACTACAAGTTGTTCCACAAATTTCAGCACTTCTAAAAAAAAACAACAACAGTCTAGTGCATAAATAAAACATAAGTATCCCAATAGTATACAGAGCTTTAAGAAGTGCTAAACAACAGAAATACAACAAGGCTGAAATAAATAATACACTAAAATGAAAGAGTACAAAGATACTTCTCGAAACACGACAGCAGCGGAAAACTTGGTTCGCTCCGGAAGAACGTCTACCACCACTTGCACCTAAGGGAACGAAATTTAAGAGTGTGAGATGCTAATCATCTCAGTGAGTGACCCTAACTACTAAACACTTTTTAATGATAATAAAATAATAATAATAATAACAATTAAGGGAATTGAATAAATACCAACAATAAATAAATAAATAATAATAACTGTTGGAAAATAATAATTTCCCTCAAAACCCTTACCAATCGCTCCGTTTGAAATGTTCCCTTTTTAAAACCTTTTCGCAAAACCCAGTGTACATACCTCCCGAAAACCAAGGGGTTAAACCATTTAATAAACAACAATTAAATAAATACATACCCCAATATATAATTAAAATGTAATAAATTATAGTAAATAATTTTGAACACCTTTGGGGTTTAAAACATTATTTGCAATTTACACCGACGCACCACACCATATACCGGTGATACCCTCCGATACCCAGCGTCCCGAGCACCGACTGGCGGGGGGTTAAAGAGAGAAACCTGCAACGGCACTTCGGCGTCCCGACAGTACCGCTGCTAAAACCATTAACCCGGCCAAGGAGGGGGGCGGCTGCACAACAACAAACTTGCTTGCCCACGGTCCAATGGCAACTCACGGGTGAAGTAATAACCACGCGCTAAACCACATAATAACCGCGCGCTACCACGTGTCCATACACCATGCACCAGAACACCAATACTGTATGAGTGCGTCTAAAAATAAACATTATTAACCAACCGTACCGTTTTCCAAAATTTACCGTGGGAAATACATTAAATTCTCACACTTACCATCCCACACATTTTTATTAAATAAACCGATACGAAACATTGATAACCAGCAAACCACAATTTTCTCGAAGTACGAGATGCAACCATAAAAATACCGCGGGCATAATTTATAAAATTAAACCACCAACTTAAACGAATTTTTTCATAAAATATTTAACCCAATTATGTCCGAAAAATTAATACTGAAAACCACGTACAAATACTACCGAAATACACCTTGCTCATGCATAATAAATTAAACCACAATATAATTCATAATTAAATCACACCACATGAGCATAATTTAAATACCAATTAAACATAATTAATTGCCCAAAATAATTTTTGAAGGTGGGTCACTCACCTGGAGCACGCAATTAAATCATGATCCACCATGGGATCAATTTCATGACTCACCGGTGCTCCTAGAACAAAATTCACAGACAGTCAAATAAATTAATATTTTAATCGGGTAAATAATACCCGGTACCCGGGGGGTCAAACACAAACGTTAACCAAAATAGGCGAATAATATACCGAATCGAAGCTTGAGCGATGAGGATTACAAATTCGGTCTCCATCGACCCCAATTCCGCCGGAGGTGGCCGGAATTTGGCCGGAAAGCTTCGGTCGGTTTTCAATTCCTCGTATCTCGCAAACCGCTTCGAATTTTTTGAAATTGGAGGCCATATTTGGACTCAGAGGACCCAAAATAGGGGGAGAGGAGGTTTAATTCGGACTGGGCTGGCCGGAATACGGCGAAATCGCCGGAAAAACATAATCGGCCGCCTCGACTTCGCCGGCCCGATCTGGGCGCGTCGCCGGCCGGCCGGCAGCCAAATTTGGCTGGTGAGCTCGCCGGCGTGTGGGCTTGGACGGTGGCCGGCCCGTGCGTGGTTCTGGTGGCCGGAAAAAGAAAACACGGTGAGATAGAGGGACGGCCGGTGGGAGAAAAAAAGTCTGCGTGTTTTGTTGATGGCTCAGGGAAGAAGAAGGGAAAAAAGAAAAGAAAAGGAAAAGAAAGAAAAAAAAAAGGTGTTTTCTCACGTGGGGAAAAGAAAGAAAAAGAAAAAGAAAAAGGAAAAAGGAAAAATAAAAATGATTAAATAATTAAATAATAATATTATTATTTGAAATAATAATAAAAATAATTTGATTTTACACATGGTTGACATGTGGCTTCTCAACATGGTGACACATGGTCACCTTCATTAAGTCACACGTGGCACATCGTTACGCGTTTAAAAATAATATTAAAATAATACGGTATTTGAAAAACTCTACAGGTCCATAACTTTCAAACCACATGTCCAAATCGAACGTGCCGCTAGTCTACGGACTCGTATTGACGAGCACTTCACAACCATGCATGAGTCAAAGCTCAACCTTGCATGAATAAAAAGTCAACTCCGGCACCCCTTGGACAGTTTGGACCTCAACTTGTTTTGCTCATAACTTTCAAACCGTAGCTCCGTTTTCAACGTGCTACCAGTCTACGAACTCGTGCCAACGTATACTTCGTAACGGTACCTCAGTCAACCTAGAATTCCAATCGAGTCAAAAGGTCAACTTTTGACCCCTTTGGTCAACGGTCAACGGTCAACCTCGATCAACGTGCAAAAATTCCGACATGGTTCGGGACGGGGTGTTACAGCAGAGGCAGATATACAGACGACAGAAAATCATCATATAAGTGCTATCATTGTGGCCTGGAGGGTCACATGAAGAAGAACTACAGAAAGTTGTAGAGAGAGTAGAGACTCCAAGGTAATCAGCCGAAGAAGGATGGAGAGACACTAGTCACTGTTACAGGAGAAGTGGCGCTCTGCTCCACCGAAAAAGAGACATGCCTTCATATATCAACCTAAGATGTTGAGTGGGTAGTCGATACTGCAGCATCCTACCATGTCACTCCACACAGAGATTTCTTCAAAACGTACAAAGCAGGAGACTTTGGTACGGTAAAGATGGGAAATTCCAGTTTTGCAAAAATTATGGGAACTGGTGATATTCAGGTAAAAACAAATGTTTCTTTACAATCACTTTGAAGGATGTCCATCATGTTCCAGATCTTCGGCTTAATCTACTTTCGAGAGCAGCCTTAGACAAGCAAGGCTATGACAACTACTTCAGCAAAGGTACATGGAAAATGACGAAAGGTGCCATAGTTGTTGCCGGAGGACATATTTGTGGAACATTGTACAGAACTCATGTGAAGATATGTGCAGATAGCCTCAATATTGCAGAAGGAGAGGCGTCTGAAAATCTGTGGCACCAGAGACTCTGTCACATGAATGAAAAAGGATTGTCCACTTTAGCAAGGAAGAAGCTTATCACTGTTTGAAAGGATGCTACGCTAGATCTTTGTAATCACTGCTTGTTTGGTAAGCAACATAGAGTCTCCTTCAGTTCCTCTGCATCGAGAATATTAGAGTTGCTTAGTCTGGTGCACTCTGATGTTTGTGGTCCCATGGAGGTGGAATCATTAGGTGGCAACAAGTATTTCCTGACCTTCATTGATGATGCTTCTCGGAAGGTATGGGTATATTTCTTGAAGACAAAGGACCAGGTATTGGATTACTTTCGAACTGTTTCATACCATGGTAGAGTGTGAAGCAGGAAAGAAGCTAAAATGTCTCCGCTCAGATAATAGATGCGAGTATACTTCCAAGGAGTTCGATGCCTACTCAGAAGATACGGCATTCGATATGAGAAGACGGTCCCTCGCACCCCACAACATAATGGAATAAATGAAAGAATGAACCGAACCATTATGGAAAAGGTCAGAAGTATGATCAGTATGGCTAAGCTGCCAAAGCCATTCTGGGGAGAAGCTGTTCATGCTGCCTGCTATTTAATCAACAGATCACCGTCAGTACCGTTGAATTTTGAAATTCCGGAGAAAATATAGTCGGGTAAGATTCCCTCCTACTATCATTTAAGAGTGTTTGGTTGTTTAGCTTATGTACATGTATCCAAGGAGCTCAGACAGAAGCTCGATGCAAGATCTACTCCATGCATCTTTATAGGATATGGAGATGAAGAATTCGGATACAAGTTATGGGATCCGAAAACAAAGAAGGTTATTAGAAGCAGGGATGTAGTATTCCATGAAAACCAGACAATGGAAGACATTGAAAAGCCCAGAATGTCTCCTAATTGTAGTTCTAGTGCTGAGAATTTTAATCCTAATCCAGCAGCAGCAGAAATAGCCACAGAAGATAATGAGGTGCATGAAGATATACCAGAAGCAGACCAAGAGGAAGAAGGGGATATTGAGCAGGGGGAGACTCAATCCTCTCAAGCAGCTGCAGGGCCATCACAGCGGTCAGATGATGGTACACCTCCTGAAACCAGTGGTTTACAAATTCGGAGATCTGAGCGAGGCCGAATTCCATCAAAGAGATTTCCAGAATCTGAGTATATTCTGCTTACTGAAGATGGGGAGCCAGAGAGTTTCCAGGAAGCTATTTCTCATCAAGAGAAGGAAGTGGCTGCAAGCAATGCAAGATGAGATGGAATCCTTGCAGAAAAATTATACTTATGAGTTGGTTGAGCTTCTAACAGAAAAGAAGGCACTAAAGAATAAATGGGTGTTCAAGCTCAAGAAAGATGGCAGCGAAAAGGTGGTGAAACACAAAGCTCGATTGGTGGTAAAAGGATTTCTTCAGAAGAAAGGAATTGACTTTGATGAGATTTTTTCACCAGTGGTAAAAATGACTTCAATTCGAGTCATTTTTGGTTTAGTAGCAAGTCTAAACCTAGAGCTTGAACAGATGGATGTGAAGACAGCATTTCTTCACGGTGATTTACATGAGGAAATCTACATGGAGCAGCCAGAAGAATTTGAGGTTTTAGGGAAAGAAAACCTCATATGCAAGCTAAAGAAGAGGTTGTATGGCCTCAAGCAAGCACCAAGACAATGGTACAAGAAGTTTGACTCGTTTATGGTGAGTCAAGGCTATAAAAGGACTGCAGCAGACCAGTGTGTTTATATTCAAAAACTTTCAGGTGGAAACTTCATGGCACTTTTGCTATATGTGGACGACATGTTGATCGTTGGACAAGATGCAATGAAGATTAGTTAGCTGAAGAAAGAATGTCTAAGTCATTTGATATGAAAGACTTAGGACCAGCTCAACAAATTTTGGGAATGATAATAATATGAGACAGGAAAAATAGAAGTTATAGCTATCTTAAGAGAAGTATGTTGAACGGGTGATAAAGAGATTCAACATGGATAAGGCCAAACCGGTCAGCATTCCACTTGCAAATCATTTCAAGTTGAGCATGAGATTGTGCCCCTCATCCAAAGAAGAGATAGAGGAGATGGCTTCAGTACCATATTCTTCAGTGGTAGGAAGTCTGATGTATGCAATGGTGTGTACCAGACCAGACATTGCTCACGCAGTAGGTGTTGTGAGCAGATTTCTTACAAATTCTGGAAAGAAACACTGGGAAGCAGTCAAATGGATTCTCAGGTATCTTAAAGGTACATCAAAGTTGTGCTTGTGCTACGGGGGAGGTGATCCAATCTTAGAAGGCTATATAGATGCAGATATGGCCAGAGACCCTAATAATAGAAAGTCTACATCAGGTTATCTCTACACTTTTGCGGGGGGAGCTGTGTCGTGGCAGTCACGATTGTAGAAGTGTGTTGCTTTATCCACTACTGAAGTAGAGTACATTACCCCAGCGGAAGCGGGTAAGGAAATGTTGTAGTTAAAGTGTTTTTTCACAGAATTTGGCATCAAGCAAGAAGACTACAAGATACATTGTGATAACCAAAGTGCCATGGATTTGAGCAAAAACTCAATGTATCATTCCCGTACAAAGTACATTGACATCCGCTATCATTGGATACTCGAAGTAATAGATCAACAGTTCTGAAACTGATGAAAATCCACACAAAAGAGAATCCAGCAGACATGTTAACAAAAGTTGTTGCTTAAGAGAAGCTAAAGCTGTGCAGAGACATAGCTGGAATGGATGGCAGATGATCATCAGTTTTTAAATGCGGCTGAAGGGAGAGAATTGTGAAGTCCAACGGCACCACCACTGCACCGACAGTGTGAAGACTGCTCAGCCACCATTGTTGACAATGGTTGCTGTAATTAACATCGAAAATGGTTTGCTCAATAATTGTGGGCACCTGTCAGAAGAAGTTGAAAATGGAGGACATGCATCGAATTTGTAAGCCTATAAATAGGCTCCATCCCGTTGCGTGCAAGCCAAGCCAAGAGAGCAAGCTCAATATCATCCCAAATGAGGAGTATTGAGAGTAAACTTCGAGAGAGAGAGTGTTTAAGTTCCAGAGAGAGCTTGAGAGAAGAGTGAGCAATTCCAGAGAAAATTTGACAGTGTAGAGAGAGGTTCCACTTGAGAATTCTCCACGAGAGAAGTTTTTATTTTTGTATTCTATTTCCAAGAGAGTAATAGAATTCTTTTTATTTTTCTTCTCATATTTCTTCTTTAAAGTGGTCAGAGAACCACAACACTACCTTCATCTGCTGTTGATCTAGTAATTGCACCTCCTTCCTCAACATCTTCTTCTCTGGCTCTCGCTCTAGAGGGAGAGCCCAGATAGCTCCTAATGACTACTAGCACAGCACACTACATGGAAGCACCAAGCAGGTACCAGAGATTTGGCCCATGGTTTTCTCCTAGGATTTCCATAGAGGCCTTGATTGTGAGCTCAAGGAGCAGGTTGAAAACGCCAAACTCCAGAGCTTCTTAACCTTTCCTTGATAGAAGCAGCGCCAAAAAAGAACATTCCAAAGGAGCACATACTGAATATTTGTCTTTGTCGGGTTTCTCCTCCTTCAATAGAAGATTTCCAGACCTCTGACTGGGTATTGAACCTCGGGTATTTGGAAAGGCAAATCTCAAGAGAAGCCAACGTCAAAGCAAAAATGTTCACCGCCACTTTTAGCAAGAAATGTGAGCGGCAAACGCATTCAAGAACCAACACATATCTAAGGAGTTATGTCAGGACCCGTCCAAAATTCCTTACCGGAACCCTAGACAAGCTCTGATCCCAGGAAAATTCTACCGGACCTTCCAATGGAAAATCCGGCAAAACCTCCCCTAAGGGTTGGACTTACCACAAATTTTCTGAACTGAAAACACACTTCTATATATATATCCCCTTATTTCTCCCACATTACTACAATTTAATTCCACAAATTTGCAGCACTTCAAAATAATAACAGGGAATTAATGTAGTATTTAATAAAATATGTCCAATACAGTATACAGGACATTATACAAGTAAATATAAAATTTATTCAATGTCAGATAAGGAAGCAATACAAGATGGAGAGGAAAAATGGAAGAAATGCTTTTTGGACTTTTGGCAATGAACTGAAACGTCGGACTCGTCCCGGACGATCAATGTCTCCTAATCCTTGTACCTAGGGGAACGAAATTTAGAAATATGAGATGCTAATTATCTCAGTGAGTGACCCTATCTACTGTACAATTATAATAGCAATGATAATTATAGTAAATTTGATTAATTAAGAATAAATAATAATTAATTGAAAATAATATTCTCTCAAAACATAAATAATAATTAATTGAAAATAATATTTTCTCTCAAAACCCTCACCATTCACTCCTTTGGAAAAGTTCTCCTTTTAAAACATTTTCGCAAAACCCATTATTTGTGTTCCCCGAAAACCAAGGAAACAATAAGTTAACTAAATATCAAATAAAATATAATAAATCAAGCATCCAAAATTTATAATGAAAATAAAATAGGAATAGAAATAAAAATAATTTCGTAACAATTACTAAATGATTAATAAATGTCATAAACAAATAATATACAAGAATTTAAAGATCCAAAATTTATAATGGAAATATAGAATAAGACATCATTGGATACAATAAATAAAATCATAAATAAACTTATATTAAAGAAATTTGGCATAAGAACAAAAATAAACCCAATATATAAATTATAAAATTTATTAATTAAATCAATGAAATAATCAAAGAAACATTTTAAATCAATTTAAACATCGATATAAAACAAATGATAAAAATATAATAGAATTTATTTTAAAATACCAATCGATTTAAATGATAAAATCAAGGCAAATAACTTTTTAACATTAATAAGAATAGGTAATAGAATCATGATATCAATTTCATCAAATTTGTGTAAAGCTTTAAATTTAAATAAATAATAAAAACAACATTAAATATATTCTAATTTAAATACTGCTTTAAAACTTTAGGAATTGAAATTTATATCAGAAAAATAATTATTTGACGCACCACACTATATACCAGTAATGTCCCACGATACTCAGCGTCCTGAGCATCGTGTAACGAGAAGTTAAAGAGAGAAACTTGCATACGGTCGCTTCGGCGTTCCGACAGCGTCGCTGCTTAAACCGTCATCTCGGCCATGGAGGGGGGCAGCTTATGACCAATATCAAACTTGCCTACCATCGGTCCAATGACAATTCACGGGAGACATTAAAACTTACGTGCTCATCCACATACACAGTACAGAACACCAGTACTGTATGAGTGTGTCTAACACCAATTATTAAATTTATCATTAAAATACCAAATTTTCCAAAATTCACCATGGGAATTATACCCTTTTTCAAACTCACATTCCCACATTTTTCCTTTAATCTTCATCATAGATCCATCACTTTAAAATCCATCCAGTTCAAATCCATCAATTTGAATATACCATTTTTTCAATGGCATAAGATCAAGCCATTAATATTTCAATGCATAAATATTTTTAAAACATAATATTTAAATCGATATTTTTCTTAAATTCTCAAAAATCAATTTAAAACAATAATATGAAAACCATATAAGTTCCATATATAATTAATTCATATAATTGTGCACAATAATTGAATAATAACCATAGCAATAATTAAAATAAATCAAAACTACAATTTCTTTAAATTCCCAAATATATTCTTTTGGCACCAAAACATATATTAAAAACATTATAAATTGGCAATACAATTCTAGATAGAAATTCTCATAATATTGAACACACAAACATATTTTTGAAATATTCAATTATGAAATATTCGAACAAATTAATTTGATAATTAATAATTTCAATTTCAATTTCAATTTCATAAAATTCTTTAAATCAAAATATTTCTTAATATATAAATATTTTGATTCACTCAATTGGGCATCAAATTTCCACAAATAAATCCACTCAATATTTGGCACATAAAATATCAATTTCAAATATTCAATTCACACAAAATATTCACAAATTTAATTCCCGAAATTAATTTGAAGGTGGGTCACTCACCTTGAGCACGCAATTAACCCAAGATCCTCCATGGGATCAATTCTACGACGCACACGTGCTCCTAGAACAACAATATTACACCACTGAAATAAATTAATATTTTATTCGGATAAATAATATCTGGTACCAGGGGGATTTAACACAATCATTAACCAAAATTGATGAGTAATATACCGAATCGAAGCTTATGGAACGAGGATCGCATTACCAGACTCCATTGACCCCAATTCCGCCGGTGGTGGTCGGAATTTGCCCGAGAAGTACCGGCCGAATTTCACCTCCTCATAACTCACGAACCACTTCGAATTTAAACAATTGGAGACCATATTTGAACTCAGAGGACCCAAAATAGGGGAAAAGGGATGGCAATTTGGACAGGGCTGGCCGGAAACGGCGAGAATTGCCGGAAAAACAAAATGAGCCGCTGCCGGCTTTAACCGCCGATCTGGGCGCGTCGTCGACTGGCCGGCCGCCAAACTTGGCGCCTGAGCTCGCCGACAGCTGGGCTTCACCGGTGGCCGGAGCGTGTGGCCATCCAATGGCCAGAATTTAAGAAACGGCAAGGACTCGAGAGGAAGAAAAAGGAAAGGAAAAGAAAGAAGAAGAAGAAGGAAGGAGAAAGGATCCCCGGGGGGGGGGGGGGTGGGCTTTTTCCCACGTGGGGGAAGGAAAAAAAAGAAAAAAGAAAAAAGAAAAAAGAAAAAGAAATAAAAAGAAAATAAAATAAAATAATTAAATAATATTAAAATAATATTATTGTATAGAATAATAATAAAATAATATGGTATTTAACCATAGTTGACATGTGACATCTCACTATTGTGACACATGCCCTTTATTAAGTCACATGTGGTACACTGTTCACATATTAAAAAATAATATTAAAATAATACTGTAATTGAAAAACTCTATAGGTCCATAACTTTCAAACCACGTGTCCAAATCGGACGTGCCGCTAGTCTATGAACTCGTATCGACGAGTACTTCACAACTATGCATGAGTCAAAACTCAATTTTGCATGAATAAAAAGTCAACTCAGGCACCCCTTGAACAGTTTGGAACTCAACTTGTTTTGCTCATAACTTTCGAACCGTAGCTCTGTTTTCGACGTGCTACTAGTCTATGGACTCGTGACAACATGTACTTCGTAACGGTACCTCAGCCAATGTGAGATTCCATCACAAGCAAAAAGTCAACATTTGATCCGTTCTCGGTCAACGACGGTCAAACTCGGTCAACCTTGGTCAAATTTGAGAAATTTCCGGTGTACTTCGGGACGGGGTGTTACAGTTATTACAAATGCAAAAACAAAAACAAGAAAAACAGTAAAAAACATGAGGACTACTTCCTCTTTAGGAGCATCCTCCAACTGCTCAGCGCAAAAAGAGCTCTTGTACAGAAAAACGATTCCGCAAATGATGGAAATGAATCTGAGAATAGAAATAGTAACTTTACAAGTATTCTTTCCATAAGTTTGAGCCATGAAAAGCTATGGGAAAGATGGAAAGAAGAAGGTGGTATAAGTTGTAGTTTAAGATGTAAAGAAGATGGTGGTATAAGATGTAGTTTGTAAAGATTCACGTCTTTTGCTCTCCCTGCGAAATAAATCTGAGAATAATTTTACAAGTATTTTTTCTATAAGGTTGAGCAGATGGTGGTATAATATGCAGTATGAAGGAGTAGATGGTACCAGATATAGTTTAAGATGGAAAGAAAATGGTGATCTGAGAATGAGCAGATGGTGGTATAAGATGTAGTATGAAGGAGTAGATGGTAAAAGATATAGTTTAAGATGGAAAGAAGATAGTGAGCTGTTCTTTCTATAAGTTTGAGCAGAAGAAGTAGATGGTATAAGATTGAAAGAAGATGGTGACCTGTTCTTTCTAAAAGTTTGAGCAGAAGATGCTCAAAGGAGTAGATGGTATAAGATGGAAAGAAGGAAAGAATATGGTGACCTGTTGTGGGATTTTACAAGGAAAGAAGATGGTGACCTGTTGTGGGATTTTACAAGTCTGTTGTAGGATTTTATAAGCAGAAGATGGTGACCTGTTGTGGGATTTGACCTGTTCTTTCTATAAGTTTGAGCAGAAGTTGGAATGGTGACCTTTTGTGGTATTTTACAAGTCTGTTGTGGGATTTTACAAGCAGAAGATGGTGAGCTGTTGTGGGATTTTGCAAGTCTGTTGTGGAATTTTACAAGTTTGAGCAGTGGTAAGAAGAAGAATTAAAATCAAACAGAAAATGGGATGAACGTAGATGGTATGAGATGGAAAGAAGTTCTTTCTATAAGTCTGAGATGGTGACCTGTTGAAAGAAGTTCTTCCTATGAGTTTGAGATGGTGACCTTTTGTGGGATTCTACGAGTGTGGGATTTTACAAGTTTGAGCAGGGGGATAAGTCTGAGATGGTGACCTGTTGAATGCAGTTCTTTCTTTAAGTTTGAGATGGTGACCTCTTGTGGAATTTTTCTTTCTATAAGTTTGAGATGGCCTCTTGTGGAATTTTACGAGTGTTGTTTTTTACGAGTGCGGGATTTTACAAGTTGGAGCAGTGGGATAAGTTTGAGATGTTGACCTGTTGAAAGAAGTTCTTTCTATAAGTTTGAGATGGTGACCTGTTGTGGGATTTTACGAGTGTGGGATTTTACAAGTTTGAGCAGTGGGATGAAGAAGCGTTAAAGTCAAACAGAAAGGGGCGAGATGGTAACCTGAGAATAATTTTACGAGTATTCTTTCTATAAGTTTGAGCAGATGGTGGTATAAGGCATAGAATTTAAAGTGATATACTATTGCATTCCGTGGATCTGATGGAAGTGAAATTTCAATAAATGAAGTATTCTATTTAGATTATATGGAGGATTTTCTTTAAATTTTCTAGTGGCGTGGCATTTTATTTGTATTTTCTCACAACCATGTTTTCATCTTTACAATTTAAATTCAATGATAGAAAAAAGGGGATAAATTTCATTTATATCTATTCAATTTTATTATAATTATATTTAAATTTATATTTTAAAAAAATTATAATTAATTTTTCTTTAATTTTCTATTTCTATTAAAACAAATATATCTGTTAATTTTTATAAATTAATTTTAATAATTAAAAGATAAAAAAATTTTGAAAATCAGTATTTTAATTTATATTTGAATAACATTGCGAAAATATAATTTTTATTTAAAGTGAATGTCTGTTTGCTGATATTCTTGCAGTGGCAGCAAGAGACACCGCTGAGGGTCCTCATTTCCTCTGTTTTCTCACTCAACGCACTTACAGGCCTCTTCCTCTATATTCTCTCTGCAATAGATGCAAATTACAGAGAACTTCGGTTTTCAATAGTTTTAATATGCAGCTTTGATCTCTTGCAGTAAAGCACAACAATTTGAACAATATTGATTAGGTATTTATTACTCTAGTTTTTTTTGTGTTTTTTTTTATAGTCAAATTTTGAATAAAAATATATAAACCCTAGAAAACATTAATTGTCCAGGAAAACAGTAATAAAAAAATTAATAATAAGGAAAAACAATGAAACATTGTTTGGTTTTTATGTCTTAAAAGGTTCACCGAGTAATCTAAATAAATCTCTTATATATTTTTTAGAGTACATATGTTTGATCAATATGAAATTTCTATTGTACATTTCAGTTTTTATGTATTGGGGGTGGGGGTGGGGGTGTTTCTAGAAGCCTTCACCATTTTAATATGCTCTCCAAATAAATAAATTCGTAATAACAAATACAATTGCTGTTGACTTAGAAACGGCACTTTTTACCTTGCCGTTTGCCTCTTATCATCTTCACTGTCGTTACTCCACCTTTATCAACGACATCAACGGTTTGAAGATTGGATTTTACCCGCAAGACACACTCTAACGACACAATCTTCCACAGATATTTATTAATTTATTTATTGTTATTATTGTTCTTTTTGGCTGTCAAATGACATCTTTGCATATAGATTATTTGATTAATAATAGTTTGTCCACATCCACCAGCAAATTTACGGTGATGATAATGGCTGTGATTCAAAATGTATTTTATACCTAACTTTTTATTTTATTTTTGGTAGCTGAATTTTTAAACCTTAGATGCATATATAGTATATATATATTTATCTTTTTCTGGGCCCAATGTATCAAATTTTCAGTCCTCGAAGGTTGAGGAATTCACCCACCGGCTTACAAAAACAAAAAGTAACTCTATTTCGTAGCTTTTATACTTCAGTACTTGAAGTGCTGTCCTTGTCGTTTATATTTCTCTCTCTCTCTCTCTCTCTCTCTATATATATATATATATTATTAATATTTTTGTGATTTTCCAAAAGGGCAACGAAAGCTCAATCCTTTTGTTTGCATTTAGATTAGAACAAATATCGTTTTAATAATTCAAGACATCTCTTATTACCAATAATAATAATAATAAAAATAATCGAAGACATTTCTTGGGGGATGTCAATATGGTAAAATTATTGATTTTCCTTACAAAAGATTTGAGGGCAAATTCCTTCACCATAAATATAAAATAATAATTTTTTATTAATTACAACACTTACGGTTATGGTTGATACCAAATTTACACCCTTGGATCATATCACATTCGTTGCACTTTATCTCAACATGTTTCTATTTTACATTGCTCCCCCATGCGATTTCGATGTAATTATACACTTTATTAGATTAATGTGATGAAATTAACAATGCAAAAACCTTATGCACCTCTATCTCTATCTATAAATCATAACACAAAATTGAATAATTGCTCTAAATGGATAAAAAAAATTACAAATGTAAACGTTTGTGTATTTTAATGACAAAAACAAAACTTATGATAGCTCATCGGGCAAAGTGTTTAAAAGGAATTAAGTTTATAGGCTTTAATTTTGACATCATGTTGGAACAAAAAATAGTGGGGAAAAAAAAGAGTCAAAAGCCTATAGGCTTTAATTTTGTGATTTTCCAAAAGGGCAAGGTAACTAAAGCTCGATCCTTTTCTTGCATTTAGATTAGCAAAAATATCGTTTTAATAATTGAAGACGTCTCTTATTACCAATTTGGTAGTAATAATAATAATAATAATAATAATAATAATAATAATAATAATAATAATAATAATTATTGAAGACATTTCTTGGGGATATCAATATGGTAAAATTATTGATTTCCCACACAACAGTTTTGAGAGCAAATTTCCTTCACCATAAATATAAAATAATAAGTTTTAATTAATTACAACACTTATAGTTGATACAATTTTACACTCTTAGACTGTATTACATTTTTTGCACTTTAGAGCATCATCGAGGGATTCTTTATTCTTCATAAATTTTTTATTTTGAAGAGTCAATTTCTAAAAATAAGGTCAAACTCATTCTGTATTTTAACTCTTAGACTGTATTACATTTTTTGCACTTTAGAGCATCATCGAGGGATTCTTTATTCTTCATAAATTTTTTATTTTGAAGAGTCAATTTCTAAAAATAAGTTCAAACTTATTCTGTATTTTAACTTTTTAAAATACAGAATGAGTTTGACTTTTCAAATTTAGAAAGCTAGACACATTCTTTATATATAATATTATATTAATATCATTTCATGCTTATCAAATGCCAAAGTCATTATATTATATTAATATATTTTAATTACTATTTATTATCAAAAAGCAAAAAACAAAAAGGAAGGAAATATACATAACAATAAATGTTTATTGATAAAATAAAAAAAAAATGATATAAAGAGCATTGTTGAAGAAGTTTTAAAAGTTCTACTTTTTATATTTAAAGAAGCTTTTTATTATATGAAAAATGCTTTTTATTTTTAAAAGTTCCTTTGAAAATACTTTTATGTCTCAACCTATTCCTATTTTACATTGCTCCCCATGCAATTTCAATGTATTTATACACTTGAATTGATAAATTTGATGAAATTAACAATGCAAAAATCTCATGCACCTCTATCTATATCTATAAATCATAACACAAAATTGAATAATTGCTATAAATGGATTAAAAAAAAATTACAAATGTAAAAGTTTGTGTATTTTAACGATAAAAAACAAAATTTTGTGATAGTTCATGGAGCTTTTTAAGAGGAATTAAGTTTATGGGCTTTAATTTTGACATCATGTTGGAACAAAAGAAAGTGGAAAAGAAAAAATAAAAAATAAATAAAAAAAAGCCCCAAGAGTTAGCTCTAAATACAATTAATTTAACACATAGAATTTTAAAAATAAAAAGTAATAATTCAATTTCACGTGCACTTGATTGACAAACTAGCCTACATACGGGAAAGTATTTTGCACAAGTTGTGTTGAATAACAAAATCCACATCCACAACAGAGAGGCTTCAGTTTCGCTGGAGGCCGCGTGGTAGCTCTGATGGTCAGAGTACCACCAACCCAAGCCTCTGAGCTGCGTTCGAGCCCTCAGCCAAAATAAAAAAAGGAAAAGAAAAAAAAGGTTTCAGTTTCGCTGTTTGCTCAATATGCCTTCTCTATCTTTACTTCTCAAAAATAAAATAAATATAAAATAAAGTTTATTTGCTGTGTTAACTCTTGAAGTAAGTTTATATTTCCACTTTGGTTTTTGATTTTTTTTTTTCCAGCTACTGGTAAGCTATGACCCTCCAATTATTATTATTATTATTATGTTTTAATATTTTAGCAATTTTGAACATACAATACACTTGATGCAATATACAAAAGTTTCATATAATTATTTGATTATGTAATCTAGTTGTTTTCTGATCTAGGTGCATTGTATTTTTAAAAATGTTCAAAATTAAATTAAAAATAGTCTTAATAATGAAAATGAATATAAAAATTAAAGTTTAGAAACCAAAATATTAAAGTGTAAATATAAATAGATAAACTACTATTGTGGGCAAAATTGTGTAACATATAGATAACTACAATCATTCATAATTGTCAATAAAATTTTTACAATTTGATAATCATATATGATTGACATCCACAAAATGATGAATAATTTCATCCACCATAATAATACGAATAACATTTTTGTATGTATAGATAAAATTTAGGGACTAATAAAATTAAAAACCCACAAAATAAAACTTTTGTACAGTTGTCAATAGATGCAAGAGAGTAGCCAAGGCTTGAATAGTCGAGCGACTGAGAAAACAATTCGGAGGAAGACAAAACATTTTGGGATACTAAGTTTGCAACGTGGAACCGAAACTTCTGGCAAAGACTTTCCAGGAAAATAGTAATAGATAAGGCCACGAGCTCACCACACGCTTCTACACGTGTTCAGATTTTGACCGTTCAAAACCACACTGATCCAACGCTTCATATTAAAAGACGAGCCAGCTGGATTTCCTCCATTTTTCCTTTATGTAGTCATCCTCATCCGTGACTTAATGCCCATTTTTGTCTCTCAAGCTTCTTCAACCGCCTACCTTGTTTCTTCAATCTCTTCTCTTCTGTGTTTTCCCATAGAAATCTTCGTTCGAAGCAAAATGTTTGTGAAACCCAATTCTTCGTTTTCATTCTCAACCATGCAAAGGGATGGTTTTGGCCTCCCCTTCTTTGGTTTGACTTCCCAACAGGGAATTAGAAGCACAAAGTTTCTGGCCTCTGTTTCCAAAGAACCAGAGACTTTGTCCCTGGAGAGTGTGATATTCCGGCCATTTGAAGAGCTCAAGAAAGATGATCTTGTTGTTCCGGTGAACCCTCATCTTTCACTCGCTCGCCAGTTTTATTCTGAAGAATGTGAAGCTGCAGTCAACGAGCAGATTAAGTCTGTATTTCCAAACTTTATATCGGTTAGACTTGCTCTGTTTGTGTTCGTATATATATGTATATGTTTCTATGTTATGGTCCTAAGTTTTCTTTACTTATTTGTACATTAATTTTCCTTTTTTTTTTTTTTTTTTTCTGAATTTTCTTATAATATGGTTTTTAGTTTGCTTCTGATCTCTATATATATCAAGATCTTTTTTTTTTTTTTTTGGAAATTACAAAATTTGTTTGTTCTAATTTCATATATATATATATTTTATCTATATTGTGTTACAGTGTGGAATACAACGCGTCATATGTGTACCACGCCTTGTTTGCTTACTTTGACAGAGACAACATTGCTCTTAAGGGCCTTGCCAAGTAACCCACCAGAATCCCAATTTTTGACCCCCCTCAACATAGTTTTTTTTTTTTTTTGGTGGGTACAGTAATATAATTGTTGGTTTTGTTGAAATAAGGTTCTTTGAGGAGTCGAGTGAAGAAGAAAGAGAACATGCTGAAAAGCTTATCAAATATCAGGCATTTATTTCTTTTAACCCCTTTTTCCTTTTTTTTTTTTTTCATTGAAATGATTTACTCATCATAAAACATGAATTTTATAAGGATGTCGTTTTGGAGTTTTAAGTGGAGGTTTCTAACATATAGTTGTCACTTTATGATATAGAATATTCGCGGAGGAAAAGTAAAACTCCACCCTCTTGTATGTCCTCAATCTGAATTCGAGCATGCAGAGAAGGGAGATGCATTATTTGGTTAGTTTGTTAACTTTATGTACCATAGGATTTTTTTTTATTTTTTTATTTTTAAAGGCAATATCTGTGCAATCTTATTTCCTAAATATTAAACATGTCCTCTGGTTTATTTCAGTGAAGTTAAGCTGAATTAAACATTTTCATGCTTTTGTAGTATGATTGCTATGCTGAATTCAGCTTTTCCATTTTGAAGAAAAACAACTTCTTTGGTCTTAATTGACCTTAAGCTATATGTAGTCCCGCTTTGAGCAGTATCTGAAACTTCTATCTTTTAAAGCAAACTAACCGTTAGTAATCTCTTGATGCAGCTATGGAACTAGCATTGTCATTGGAAAAGTTAACGAACAAAAAACTTCTGAACTTGCATAGAGTAATACATCATTACCTTCTGAATTCTGTTTGGGTTTATTTTATCTTATTTTTATGTAGGAAACCCATATTAGTGAAGCTAATGGTGGTTTGCCTCTTTGATGGTCCTTTTTTGATTTGTTGCTTAATTTATGATTGTACTCATTTTGAATCATACTTGCTGTATTTTTGAGTAACATCAGGTGGCAGAGAGGAACAGTGATCCCCAGTTGGCAGAGTTTATTGAGAGGGAGTTCCTAACTGAGCAGGTGAACTCAAAGACTCATTGTGAAGATACATTAAAATTGTTAGACAATTTATCTATAGGTCATGTTTATTTAATAGGAAAAGCAGAATGATATACAAATTAGTTTTTTTTTTTTTTTCCTTAATTTGTCTTCGTTCTTAAAGCACATCCTATTTATGCTCCCTATTGTTTTATCCATTTCTATTCTATCAATGATGTTTTCAAATTGAAAAAATACGAATAAAAAGAAAGAGATCAAGAACAAGATAAAAACACAGTATTTTTTTTTTTTTTTTCAAAGCAAAAGCATTTTATAAAGACAATTGATTGGTTCTTATAAGTCAATAAAACTCTTTTTGAAGTACATAAATAATTATTTTTAATTAATTCATTTATTTTAAACAGGTGGAGGCAATCAAGAAGATAGCAGAATATGTATCTCAATTGAGGCTTGTTGGTAAAGGCCATGGTATGAATCCGATTTCAATCAAATTTCACCTCCCAAATCCATTTTATTTTTTTCCATTAAAGGCTTCTTGCTACTCTGTCACTGTTCTTGGTTCTTGTACTTCAACTTGTTGACTCTTTTAAGGGTGAATTTTGTTGATTGCAGGTGTGTGGCACTTTGATCAGAAACTCCTCCATGAATACGATGCTGCATGATGAAGATTTTCATCTTTCAAAGGGTTATGCTATTTGATGCTTTTCTGAGGTCATTATTTATGTAGAAATTTGTATGAGCAGTACTACTGTTTAGTTAAAGTGTTTTTTATGTTAAAGTTCAAGGAGGATAGGAAACTCTCTGTAGAATATTATGAATATTTAAATTAAATAAAATATAATCATAATAAAGTTTCTAGTGGCTGTATATTTGAGTCATGGGATATGGTATTGAGCATATGAGTGAAGGTTATTTGGAGTAAATGATATTCTCAAACATCTCTTTTCCAAAATCTCTGCTTGGACGATCACCATTTCCTTATATAATGATTCTTTGAATTTCGACACTCAAAAAAAAAAAAAAAAAAACTCGTCTCCTGGAGTACCAGTAACAGTGTCAAAAGGCTTGCAAGTTAAAAACTTACCAAATTGCATGCTGTTTTATTTTTTTTATTTTTTTATTTTTTATTTTTTATTTTTTAAAATAAAAAATAAAAAAGTTCACTTGTATTAATGAGAGAGAGAAAATACATCAGCATCTAAACGTCACCTGGACTTAAGCTAAGCATGATGTTTTTCTAACGAAAGATAAGGGGTACAACTAATCACTAAATTTAAAGCAAAACGCGCCAAAGAATGGGCCACATAATTAGTCTTACGCGGAGAGAAGCTGCAGGTGAAAGACGAGTAATTTCTCAATCTTGTTTTATTAACAGAGTCTACAATGTCACATTCTGCCACTAGTGTGACTCATGCGAACATCAAGAAGAGAAACGGTTTGCACAGAATCTTTTAACGATAAAATATTATCCGTTTGGGAACCGCAAACCATGCAAAATTAAAAGCCTCACTATTACCAAAAAAAAAGGAAAAAAAAAAATTTTTTACAAGGCTCACCAATAGCAATTAATCGGTAGCCAAGCCAATGGAGAAGCTTGTTTTAGGAATTGGTTCAGACATGGCCCCCATCCATTCATCGGAATATCGGACCTATAGCAATTTACAATTCTTACACCTGAAACCATTAAAGCTACAAAGTTCAGAATTTCACCCGGCAGAGGGTTTTTCTCTTTTAGGGAAATGCAAGGATAAACAAAGAGTGAATGGAAAAAGGAAAGAAAAGAAAACAAATGTTTTCTCACGTTTGGTTAGATGAGAAATTGAACAAGGAGACCCAAAAAAAAAAAAAAAAAAAAAAAGGTTTTCGTTACTAAATTTTTTCCTTTGTTTGGTTAACAAGGCTTACTGGAACACAAGGAATTTTTTTTATTATTATTATTATTTTTTCCTTCTCATTGTCCATTTTGTTAGTTTTCTATGTAATTTTTAATTTCTAGTTGAAAACGTCAAGAGGGGTTTGGAAGTCAGGATTGCCCACGCAGTACCTGAATTTGAAACAACCAAACTTGATGGGGTCCCATAACGCCTAAACGGGGTCCAGGATCCAAGAACAACTGAACGGGATCTAGTTCAGGGAACGCTTGAATTGGATGGGTATTTCGAATCCCCAGAACTGGACTGGGATCTGGGATTTCTCATGAACGAGCCTGAAACCGGTGAATGCCTGAACAGGCCTAGAATTTGAAAAATACCTGAACTGGATTAGTGGTCAAGATTGCTCAAATGGGTTGGGGGCCTGGAAATACTAAACAGGCCAGGGATCTGTGAGAGCCCAAAAGGGTGCAGAATACAGGAATGCCTGAATGGGCCAAGAACCCACGAACACCCAAATTGAACGGAGATCAGGGAACGCTTGAATGGTTATAAGATCGGAAAAAGAGCTAGCAGCAGCTTCGAAGGTAAAACATTTTTAATGTAAAACGCTCTTTTTGGAGAAAAAGATAAAAAAAAAAAAAAAAAGGGAAAAAAGTAAAATCCTTTTTTGTTCCCTCTCAAAATGACAGTGAAAGTCGTGGATGTAGTTAATTTGTGCAAACTTGAAGGGCAAAATATATCAGAAATAAAGTATACAACTTAATATATCGGTTTTGCTATAGACTAGCAAGTACGTTTGGTATCGAAGGTATGTAAGGTAAAATACATTTAACACACTATAGCAATATGATTAGATGTAATCCATCATAACCACTGGGTATACCCTGGAAACCAAATGCGTGCTCAGGTTTTAGAGGAAATTTTTTTAATGTATATATATTTTTGATTCATACGATTAAATCTTTTTGAAAAAGCGCAATACAAAACAAATCACACATGGAATTAGCAAAATCCAAACGGTATTATAATAGTTTCGAAGGGCACATCTCTTGAACTTGCGGCTTTTAAAAATTTGTAAACATATGTATACTTATTTTTGCTACAATATGCTCCCTTAAAATAAGAAAATTGTTAAAATATGAAAGGATGCCCACATTATGGTAGGAATGTATTGTTTGGGCATTGTCTGCGTCTGATAATAGAATTATATGTATGTTATATGCTTGTAAATATATGTATAAATGTATATATGTATATATGTATATAATTTTGTTATAAAATATATATAAATCCTTAATATTAAATGTTTAGTTAATTACACGTAAGCAGCCGATTATAAGGAATAAATAATAAGATTATATGTAATCTATCAAATTTAACAGTGGGATTACATATAATCTATCGAGCAAGTGCTTTTTATATGGTAAGTATGCATATATTAAATTATTCAATATACTATATGAGATGAGTTCGTACAGGTAGCCACTTAAATGATGACAAAATGACAAATAAGAACTTCCAACCTCACACTTTTTATTATTATTATTATTATTATTTACTTTTTAAATTTGTATCTCCTTTACTACAGCATTATTCTTCTCAAGCAGTTGTAGATACTAATATATAAGCATTATGCAAAAGAAAAAAGAAAAAAAGATTAATTAAATTGCATATCTATCTCTGGTAATGCGTACGTCTACCAATAAGAGTTTCCAGTCGTCCTTTTTATCTAAATCATTTGATTTTTTTTTTTTTTTTTTTTGGAAGACTGACATACCCACAAATCCATCTACTCAATAATTGATAGAGTCTAAATATTATCCAATGCTTTGGTGAATCAGAGCTTATGTAAGAGTGACTGTATTATATGAAAACTTTATGTGTCTGTGTTAGAATAAAAACCAGCTAAGCTTGTATCAGTTAGTGGGACAGAGAAAAAGAAAAAAAAAAAAAAAAAAAAAAAAAAACTTCTCGAAACTTCTTTCTCTTTCCGTTTCTTTTTCTTTCTGTTTCCTTCTAGCCAAACACAAGTTATCTCTGATTCTAGCAATAATAATAATAATAACAACCGAACCATCAATCTCCTAATTTTGCCCAATAAATTAAAGAATTTCACATCCAATGTAACAGAGCCCATGTAGAAAATATTAGGTGTTTCATAATTGCCCTTGAGGTGAATTGATTAAAATTAATAAAGAAATATAAATGATTAAATATAACATGTATGTTTTTTTTTGGAGAGGAAGAAAATGAATTTGTTGATAATAAATTGAGATGGGGAGTGAAACTGCGCAGCTATATTGATGGTAGACCAAAGAGACAATCTGCTATGGAGGGTGTAGGTGCGGAAGAAAGGTGTTGTATGGTGTAGAGCAAGTTGAAGGAAAAAAAAAAAATAATAATAAAGAAATAAAATAAAAGGTTAACGGAAACGGAAGGCCTTAAAGTCACTGGAACTGATCTAGGTCTTTAATATGACATAATAACTAATGATATACATGGCTCTATTTCATTGGCAGTATTTTACTATGTCAAAATTTATGTGAGTACATAACGTGTGAATAACTTTTCTTTATAGCAAAACTATATTTACATATAGACAGATTTAGGTACAGCCCTAGGGCATATGCTCCTCTTAAATTTTTATTTTTTATTTTTTTTTTCAAATGCAATTAAATAATATTGAATTGATAATCAAAATTTTAGTTAACAAATGTGGTGAGTGTAGAATTATCCTTTTAATATATAGATTAGTGAAATTTTTAACATTATTTTTAATTTTTAATTTATGTAATATAATATATAAAATTAGAAATTACTATAATTATTTTCATTGAAAATGTATGCTAATTAAATTTAAAACATTATGGAGATATGCTTCAAAAGAAAATCAATATAAAATTTCATCGTGGACAAATTTTAAATACATTGGATAAAAAAAATTGTTAGTTACTCTTAAGTTATTTTTATATTAAAAAAAATTTTAAACTCAAAATCGTTATTGAAAGAAGAACTACATGTATAAGAACTTATATGTTACGTATCTTTTTATTTACAATTTGACAAAATCAAATTTAACATGTTTGCATTTGATGGATTAGGGGAAAAAATTAAACTTTAAAAATGAAGATATACATACTCCAAAGTCCGAAAACGGCATTAAGGAAAATAAAAATAATTTTGAAAATGAAACAGAGAAATCCCAAAAGTATTAGCAAGAAATCTGATTGATAGTTCACCGGAAAACGTAACATCAAATTCCTGTTATGGGTTTCCTATTAACACCTAAACTGGCCGCAAACACATACATCTTTTTAAAATTAAAAACAAAGAAAAAATAAATAAATAAAAACACAGATTCCAATATGTATTTGTTTATTTTAAAACATTACGTATCTTTGCGGTTTGATGGAGACGCCAATAATTCCCAAACAATAGGTGTCTTAATATCTTTTTGTTAATTTTAAATTTTTAGTTTCTAAAATACTTTCAATTTTGTAATTACTAGAAAATTGAAATTTATATTTTTAAAATTTTTCCAGTAATTTCCATTTCTAATTTTTGAGAAATAAAATTTCATTGCCTTACTCAATTTTATCCACCCAAAAAAAAAAAAAAAAAAAAAACTTTATGCAAAAGACCACTTGGTATTCCACAATTGAGTTTTGTGGATTAAGAAATTAATGATTTTGGACATAAAGTGGTTGAGCATAAAAAAGGGTTTAACAATTAATTAGAACATATATTCACGAGGAAAAAAGCAAAAAATAGAGAATATCCTTTTGTTTTGGCCTCATGCTTGTGATTGGAAAGTCGGATCTTTGTTGACAGATTTATGTCATTGATAGGGATGTAGGTGGCTTGCTCCCACTGAACTAAAGTCATGTTATCAGGACTTATTATTCAATAGATTACTTGGTTTTTTCCCTTGACCAAAAAGAAGAAAAAGAATAGAAAAATAGCTGCAGACAATGTAAAATAAATAAATAAAAAAGTTTATATACATGCTTCAGGCATCGGATCCTAGATATCCTATCATAATGCAATCAACAATATCCCTATCTACTTCTCTTCCTCGGCTTGATCATGGATTTCAGTATTCTCAGACGGTGGCGCGTGCAATTCACTCTAAAACTACACTTCATGAACCCTAATTTTGACACCCATATATGCTTCAGAAAACTCAATATCGTCATATCTTGCAGAAAATGACGTATGTAATCACAAAAAATGTTACTGAAGCATAAAGAATGTACATGCATGTAAACGGTTATATGAGAATTATTAAAATTTGCCATTCAAACACCTTTTTTCCTAAACAACAGTCCCTCTCATGGACCACGCTCATAACTTGCTCTTCTGTATTGGTATAAAAGTACGTTAGGAAGTAGAAGCTCTGGTCCCTATCGGATTTGATGTCGGTTCCTCCTTTGGTGCAAGCCTTTTTTGTGATGGCCATTGCCAAGGGGATTGAGTGCGGGGGGCGATTCATTTGATCCCAGATGGTTTTATCTTTATATTCATGATGGTGCTGAGCTAATTCATTTGATGCAACATATCGAGGGGACGATTTATTTGATCTGGTGCGGGGGCGATTCATTTGATCCCAGATGGTTTTATCTTTATACTCATGATGGTGCTGAGCTATTTCATTTGATGCAAACATATCGAGGGGGCGATTTATTTGATCTGGTGCGGGGGGAAACATTTGATCCCACACGGTTTTATAATCCACGCCACATTTGGGTACTCTACAAGAATTTGGCTTTTTTGACTTTTTGATGTTTGTGCATGGGGGGAGAGTAGGTAATTCATATGATTTTATAATCCATTTTTATTTGTATTATTTACTTTTTTTCAATTTTTTCATAACTATATTTAAATTCTATATTTTTTTTAAAAAAATTATTATTTTTTAGTTTTTTTTTTATTACTATTCAAACAAATCTGGCTGTTAATTGCTTTACCAGTTAATTTTAATAGTTAAAATGCTAAAAAAATTCCAAAATGCTGGTTAACTATTCTGAAATGGGAAGAAAATTTTGCCAAACATTGCAAATAGTTGTTACCACAAAGGTGTGCAAGAAAAAAGATTTCAAAGATTAGATGGTTTTTTTTCAATTTCAACATTCCAATGGCAATTATGGAATTTTAATCGTAGGAGGAGGGGAAGAGGGGATCGACGTGGGATTTTATTTGTTTTTCCCAACGATCATATGTTTCCAATTGAATTCGGCCATAGAAAAAAAGGGGATAAATTTTATTTACTTCTTTTCAATTTTTTTATAATTATATTTAAATTCTTTATTTTTGAAAAAAATTTATTATTATTTTTTTAATTTTCTATTTCTATTCAAACAAATCTGAGTGTTAATTGTTTTATCAATTAATATTAATAGTTAAAATGCTAAAAAGGTTCCAAAATGCTACTGTTCTGAAATGGGAAGAAAATTTGCCAAACATTACAAATTGTTGTAAATTTTGCCACAAGTGTGAGCAACATGATTTATTGTCCTAGTGAGAACACACACGTCAACAACCATTGAAACGGACATTTCCTTCAAAGTTTGTACCAAATTAACATTTGAAAGACATATACTAATTTAAATATGCCTTCTCTATCTTTACTGCTCAAAAATAAAATACATATAAAAAGGTGAGGGGGGAAAGGAAAAGGAAAAGGGAGGGGGGTGTGTGAAGAAGGAGATGAAAAGGAAAGAAGGGGTGAACTACAAATACATGTGGAGCTGGCATTTCCCTGGCAGAGACGGAAGCAGCCTTAGGACTTTATCATGACCATACATACTTGGTTTCGGCTACACATCCTTGTCATGGATCTCTAGCCCAATAATATTTTTTTTTAATTTTTTATGAAAAAAAGTTGGCTTAATTGGTGTGTGTGTGTGTGTGTGTATTAGGACCCGTCCAAAATTCCTCACCGGAACCCTAGACAAGCCCTAATCCAAGGGAAACCCTATCGGACCTTCCAATGAAAAATCCAACAGAATCTCCCCTAAGGGTTGGACTTACCACAAATTTCATGCACTGAAAACACACTTCTATAACCACCACCTTATTCCTCCCATCTTACTACAATTTAATTCCACAAATTTGAACACTTCAAAATAATAGTAAATCAGTGCATAAATAATAACTAAGTGTCCAATACAGTATACAGAGCATTATATAAATAAATGTGGAATTAATACAATGTCAGATAAAGAAGCAATACAAGATGAAGAGGGAAAAAGGAAGAAATGCTTCTTGGACTTTCGGCAATGAACTGAGACGTCGGGCTCGTCCCGGACGATCAACGTCTCCCAACCTGGACCTAGGGGAATCGAATTTAAAAATATGTGATGCTAATCATCTCAGTGAGTGACCCTATCTACTGTACAATTATAATAGTAAAGAAAATTATATTGCATTTGATTAATTAAGAATAAATAAATAAATAATTAATAATTAATTGGAAATAATATTTTCTCTCAAAACCCTCACGGTTCACTCGGTTGGAAAAATTCCCATTTTAAAACATTTTCACAAAACCCAATCTTGTATTCTCCGAAAACCAAGGAAACAATTAGTCAACTAAATATCAAGTAAAGTATAATAGATCAAGGATACAAAATTTATAATGAAAATAAAATAGAAATAGAATAAAAATAATTTTGTAACAATTACTAAATGATTAATAAATATCATAAATAAATAATACAAAAATATTAATGAAACTTACATTAAGATAATTCAGGAAATAATAAAATAATTAGAATGAATCAATTTATTGAATAATTAAGCAAAGAAAAAATTAAATCAAATTAAAACCTCCATTTGAAATAATTAATAAAAAACAACATTAAATATATATTCGTAATTTAAATACAATTTCAAAATATTTATTTTGAAATCCATGTTTCGAAAACCATTTGATACACCCACTATATACCAGTGGCGCCAACGGTACCCATCGTCCCGAGGTACCACCAGACAGGAGGTTAAAGAGAAAAACCGGCATACGGTCGCGTGGCATCCCACCGCGCCGCTGCAAACAGGCGTCCTGGCCATGGAGGGGCGGCCTACCCTCATCCGATGGCAACCATAGGACAACCCCATAATCACCTGTGCACTACTCACACCTACCTGCACACTCATTATATCTACCTGCACGCTAATCAAATCCATGTATAAAGAACACCAGTACGTGTATGGTGCATTTAAAAATCATAAAATTAATATATTTATTTTCAAATCTCAAATCTTATAAATACTACTGGGTTTATTCCATCCAAATAAACCCGTAAATTTTTCATAATTTCTTTATAAATCATCGTCATAAATTCATCGCATAAATACCATCAATTTCAAATTCATCAACTCTTAATTCCATCAATTTAAATATCCAAATCTTCCAATGGCATAAGATCAAGCCATTAATATTCCCAGCATAAATATTTTTAAAACATAATAATTTAAATCCATATTTTTTTCAAATTCTCAAAAATCAATTTAAATCAGTACTATGAAAACCATATAAATTCCATCAATATATAATAAATTTAAAATAAATAATTTCCTTCAAATCCATACAATCAATCCATACCCAAGTAAATATTAAATCACATAAATTCGTAAGGTATTAAAATCATATAATTATGCACAACAAATCTAATGATAAACATAACCATAAATTAAAGAAATTAAAACCACAATTCCTTTAAATTCACAAATATATTTTTTTGTTGGCACCAAAACACACATTAAAATTATCATAAATTAACAATATAAAATTAAAGAGTAATTTTATTAAATCACTAACACATAAAACATAATTTCCAAATAATCAATTAACACAAAAAAATATATAATTAATCATCCAAAATAATTTTGAATGTGGGTCACTCACCTTGAGCACGCAATTAACCTAAAATCCTCCATGGAATCAATTACATAACGTACATGTGCTCCTAAGATAACAATATTACACAACTCAAATAAATTAATATTTTATTCGGATAAATAATATCCGATATCCGAGGGGTCTAACACAAACGCTAACCAAAATTGACGAGTAATATACCGAATCAAAGCTTATGGAACGAGGATCGCATTATCGGCCTCCATTGACCCCAATTCCGCCGGTGGTGGCCGGAATTTGCCTGGGAAGTACCGGTCGAATTTTATCTCCCTATAACTCTCGAACCACTTCGAATTTAAACAATTGGAGGCCATATTTGAACTCAAAAGACCCAAAATAGGGGAAATAGGGTGGCAATTCGGACTGGGCTGGCCGAAAACGGCGAGAATCGCCGAAAAAAATCAACCCGCCGCCGCCGACTTCACGGGCCTGATTTGGGCGTGTTCGGCCTGGAAACTTGGAGGTCGGGGTCGCCGGAAACTGGGCTTCACCGGTGCTTGGCGCGTGTGGCCTTCCGATGGCCGGAAACGGAGAAACGGCAAGGGCCCGAGAGGAAGAAAGGAAAGGAAAGGAAAGGAAGAAGAAGGAGGAAGAAGGAAGAAGAAGAAGAAAGGTTCGGGGGGGGGGGGGGGGCTGGGGTGTTTTCCTACGTGGGGGAAGGAAAAAAAAGAAAAAAGAAAAGAAAAAGAAAGAAAAAGAAAATAAAATAAAATAATTAAATAATAATAAAATAATATTATGGTATAAAATAATAATAAAATAATATGGTATTTAACCATAGTTGACATGTGGCATTTCACCATTGTGACACATGGCACCTTTTATTAAGTCACACGTGGCATACTGTTCACATATTTAAAAATAATATTAAAATAATACTATATTTGAAAAATTCTACAGGTCCATAACTTTCAAACCACATGTCCAAATCGGACGTGCTGCTAGTCTACGGATTCATATCGACGAGTACTTCACAACCACGCATGAGCCAAAGCTCAGCTTTGCATGAATAAAAAGTCAACTCCGGCATCCCTTGGACAGTTTGGACATCAACTTGTTTTGCTCATAACTTTCAAACCGTAGCTCCATTTTTGACGTGCTACTAGTCTATGAACTCGTGATAATGTGTACTTCGTAACGGTATCTCAGTCAACCTAGAATTCCATCCGAGTCAAAAAATCAACTTTTGACCCATTCGATCAACGGTCAACGGTCAAAGTCAACGGTCAACAGTCAACCTCGGTCAAAGTTGAAAAATTTCCGTTGTACTTTGGGACGGGGTGTTACAGTGTGTACCCCCTTCCCGCTTATAAATCTTTTCTCCTTTAAATTAAAAATTATTATAATAACCCAAAAGAAAAAAAGTGGACCCTAGCTGCTGTTGTGGAACACTTTCTTGTACAAGTTAAATAATAATAAATATTTTGTCTATTAGAGCAGACTTTTAAAAACTAATAAAATTAGCTTAACATTCACATACATCGATCTGTAAAACGATCATAACCACATTGCAGGTTATCCCGGTGCATGAGTAGAAGACAGAAGGTGCTGCCTTTACCAGTATTGGCACCATTGGAAGAGGATCTTGGACCTTCCTTAGTTAAGTACTGATGGCCATAGTGGTGAGGAGATCACAGCGCTAGCGTATAACACCACCTCCCGCCCCCAAAACAAAAAAAGAAAAAAGAAAAAAAAAAGAATGAAGTGCCTCTATCTGCCAAAATTACTGTGAATCAGTAGACTACCGCGCAGGCTGATGAAAATCCTAAAAATCAACCACCACTAGATTTGAAGGTATAGCATTTTTAATGTAAAATACTCTTTTTGAAAAATAAATAAATAAATAAAATTCTATTTTTTTTTCCTTCTCAAAATGACAGTGACAGTGAAAGAGCAAAATATATCAGAAATAAAGTATACAACTTAATATATCAGTTTTGCTATAAACTAGCAAATACGTTTGCTATCGAAGATATGTCAGGTAAAATAGATGTATTCCATTTAATATAACCATTGGATATGCCCTGGAAACCAATGCTCATGTTTTATGGGAAAATTTTTTAATATATATATTTGTGATTCATACAATTAAATCATTTTTAAAAAATACAATACAAAAACAAATCACAAGTAAAATTCGCAAAATCCAAACGGTATTATAATAGTTTCGAAGGGCACATCTCTTGAACATTGCGGCTTTGAAAAATTTATAAACATATGTGTACTTATTTTTGCTACAATATGGTCCCTTAAAATAATTTTAAGAAAACTTTGCTAAAATATGCGAGCAT